>NC_064626.1:436117582-436725248 GCF_023864275.1 Schistocerca cancellata | reverse complement strand
GGAGTGTAATTGTGCAGTTTCTCGTGTTCTGCCAATAAAAAGCGAATGGCACCCCGTATAAACAAACTCATCGGATATTTAATCATTTCTAAAACAACAGCTCCTCGCTAAGAATTTCATACAGCCTCAAGATTATGGATTCATGACCTACACGCTCTTTTCTGCGCAGGGAGCTGCAACTATTGAAGACTTTAGTGAACTTTTATTGGAACGTATGCATTCCACTCTGGGCGGTGGAAGCAAATGGGCACCTCGCGTGTGCTACAATCTTAGTACAGATGAGATCAGTGACACGTTATTTGTGGTAACACAGAGGAGGTATGAAGAAGAGAAGTACTTTTGAGGAAAGGGATTTATTGTACACACTCCTCTAGTTTCGAACATGCCGTAAATGGCATCCCTTGCGGGGATAATCTTTGAAGTCGAAGTGCTTCGGATTTATGAGGCTAAATTTTATTAGTGAGAACTGTGAATTGTAACCGACGAGCGAACTGTGTAAGGACTGTGATTCATGTGAACAGTAAACGACCAGGATACTGCATAAGAACTCTCATAAGAAGGCCTTAACCTGTATTTGAACTGGTTTTAACTTTAGTTTAGCTATAATAACTGATGCTGCAAAATTAAATTTTCAGTTGCAATGGAAGTAGAACCGTTGTAAAGCAGGAATGGAATGTGCGAAAGTGCCGCGAGAATAAAAGTTAACGTTATGTGTGCGGTCCGTGGGATTAGTTTACCAAGCATCATTTCAGGATTCTTCATGCTACGAGGCGGCGCAACGTGCATAGCAGCGTAAGGTACCAACAGACAACAGATGTGAAGGCAGCAGGCAGAGGCCGGCGCAGTTAACACTACACGGCGCGTTGGAAGTGACAGCTTCAGCACACATCGCCGATGAAGTTGCAGCCAGCGGTACAGCTCACAGCTACGAGAATCAGCGGCAGAATGTCGAGGAAGAAAAGTAGTGTAACTGTTGCGTCTCCATACAGCAGTCTAAGATTTGTAATTGGAACATTAGTATTAGGATGTCTGGGGAAAGGGAACTAAGATACGCTCGCAAAAGTACAGAAGGAGTTTAATCTCACAGTAGTAATAAAGAACTGGTGGGACAGATACAAATAAACGGTGGTGATGTCAGATACGGGTTTAGTGATATGTCGAATGTAGTCAAAAATAACAGACGTGAAAATGTAAATTCAAACTTTGGTGATGAATCCTGAATAGCAAATTCAATAACCCACAATCACATTGAAAATTCTGAAGTAACGATGAATGATTTTACTGAAAATGTAGAGAATGATGATCAGGATCTGAGGTCTATGCTAAATTATTTTTGGAATGACAAAAACCACTAAGTGTTAAATTAGGTAAGGAATTAAGTAAAGAACTGAAAGAAAATAAGGAGGAATTAAGTAATAAAATAGATAAGAGGTTAAAAGAAAATACTGAGGAATTAAAAGAAATTAAGGTAGGAATAGCTCAAATTATCGCCAAGTTAGTTGCTTTGGAGCAAATGAATACAAATGTTGAAGCTAAAACTGAAGGATGTAGCAAGAAAATAGATTATGAAACAAAAGAATGGGGTAAAGAAGAAGTCTACAAGTTAGGTATACATCAGAAGGCTGGCCATGAAACCGAAAGTTAAATGAGGATTTACAGAATCTAAATGAAATGATAGCAACAACAATTAATGACATTGGTAATGAAGCCAAGAGCAAAGCAAAGTTATCACGAGTAATTTACGGACCATCAAGTAAGACCAGGATATGCTTAGTTGCAACATTTCACATGTAGAATCCTCTTGTAAACTGAAGAGAAATAGAGCAAATAATTCTTCCCGAGATGCAAGACAAAATAGAAAATGAAATTATACAAAAAGTAGAAATTTGGCATGAACAAGAAAGAATGAAAGGTATTGTTCATGCAAGTGATGCAGCAGATCACGCTGAAGCATATAAATCCATGATTTCTCTATTAAGGGAACCACACAGCCGGTAGCCTTCATTAGACAGTTTCAGGGCGTCATTCCTGAAATCCTAACTGAACAACAAAAAATTGAATTCGTAGCAAAATCTTGAGTAACAGGGGTCAGTAACACTTGTGAACCATATAAAGTATTTGTTCAAGCATTCTTGAATCAAGACTGATCTTGCAGCACACAAAACAGAGTGAAATGTGAAGTAGTTTTGAACAGAAGGTTTGATGGTGAAAACGCCATTACAACACAAATAAATAAGATAAGGTACCAGAAGGTCCCGTACCGAAACACAACGGTGTAAAGACATCAATAAACACAGCCTTGACAGCCAGCTTCTGTCAGAGGCTGCTAGCAGAAAATTGTCAAATGTGTACTGCATTCGTCTGTAGGAGACGAGGTTATCAGTTCAGTTCTAAGAAGCATCATATGGGGATAGATTACGTGGCTGAATTTGAGGAAGTTGTGAATGAAGCGCCTTATTCTACCATGGAAATACCGCCACAACAGTTATTACATGAAATGTCAATCAATCACAAGAAAAAATATTATGAATACTAACCTCAGGGGGAAATATTTTCTTTGTGTTGCTAGATATTTGACGATTACCAGGTGCTCGAGTTAACTGAGAGCATACTTCATTTTCTTTTCCTTCTGTTAGTTCTTCCCCTCGTATCATTCAAAACTGTTATCTGTCTTCTTTAACATTCTCCACTAATCACTGTTACTATGAGAAAATTTTCTTATACTGAACATGACAACAAAGAAACAAGCTGTGACAAAAACAAAGTAAGCCATCAGAATAAACATCTGCATAGCACTGGGGAGAAACAGATATTTGACTGAATATTTGTGGACAGCTTACAATATAGGAAGTATAGGATTACAGGTATACAACACAGTAAATAGTTACAAGAAGACACTAGGACCATGTTTTAAATATTTACAACAACGATACATGAACTTTATGTTTGCAAATACTGTAAGAATAGAGAAGTAAGACGAGGGCTATTACATATAACACAGATGAAACAACGCATACAAATAAGCTGAGCTGCAGAAAAAGAGGAAGACGCTAAACCAGGTAAGTGAATATCCAATGTACAGTACAAGAAATATGGTGGCAAAAATAATGGAAATAGTTAAATGTGGTCTTGATATGACGTACATGTTGTGTCAGAACGGACATATCGTTAGTCTTAAGTATGAACTGAAATGGCGACGTGGTCTCTGCTGTAATGATTTGGGATGCATTGATAGGCTAGGTATAGTTCTGCCAAAGAAGTTTATAGTAAACGGAGAGTTGTGGTTATTACGTGACAGAAAAGTTGGCCAATTATTTACGACGAGAGAAAAGAGGTAAATAGGGAATTATTTATGAATAGTGAGGGAGGAAAGGAGAAAGGCGACGAGTAAGTCGGCCGTTAAGTAGTATTGGGCGAAGTGGTTTCCTCCAACTATTTTATGAAGTACAAGGGAGTAGACATATTGTCGACACAGGACACAACACAACATAGAAAACTCATTAAAGACATATAGGTGGTAAATAAGGTTTGAATAAAAGTATATGAAGTACAGAAAGTGAAAAAAACACACACTGATTTAAAATGTGAAAGGACGGTAGAATAAATATGTAGCTAAGAATAATTAGCCCTTATGCATTACAGTCACACAATGATTGTATGTGAAAGTCAATAGAAAGTACATTGTCATTATATGAATAGAGTTCCAATAGTGCTTTTTGTAGCAACAGACACACTCATATACAGAAGGAATGATACCTCATACTGTGGAATGAAGCAGGGGTTTAGCAAATGAAGATTTGTGTGTTATGACTGAAAAAAATTCTTAAAGGTTCTCTCCATATATCTGTGAATCAGAATTGTGAGACTCCGTAGATAAGATTTAGATAACATTTAAAGAGCTTAGCAGTTAACGCCGGCTAACGGCGTAACTCATTAGGGAACTGGGTCGATAGCAACAGATGGTGCGAGCGAGCATAGAGCTGTTAAAGAATGCGAAGGACAATGACCTAGCTTTATGTAGCTACAGCAGTGACAAAAAAAAAAAAAATATTGACGAACCACTGTCAAGTAAACAGTGGCATTTATTATAAGCACTCAGAATCAAAACAAAACATTGTCTATTATGTATTTATATTGTGACACTGTGTGAAAACATGTTTATTGAAAATTTGATTAAAATTATTAGTGAATTAATTTAAGACATTATGTATTGTTTCATGGAATTGCACTAGAGCTGTATGCTGAGACTGGAGATGGGAGAATGGACTGACAGTTGTTGAAATCAACACTTCAGAAAGTCTGGAGTTTCACAACGCAAGACCACATCATGGACAACAGAATTGTCAATTTAGGTTGCTGTTGTGGGCTGCTTGCGTATGTCTAGTAAACGGTGTGAGTGTAATGTTCTTCAGTCTGCACATATTTGTAAAATTTATGGGTGTTGCGTTTATTTTATTTGTAACTATGTGAAGTGTACGTTTTTATGAAGCGTTCATATTAATAAGTGCAGAACAGCATGGTGCCCACATAATAGTGAGGAAGAGTTAAGAATGTTTCATCGAACTGAAAGCACAGCAACGTGCTGATAGTAACAGTTTAACAGTGTAACTTCTCGATAAATATTTTGTTGAATTTAATGGATGGCAATGCGCCGATATTAGTGGTATAGAAGTTGGTCTGCTTAACGGACGGCAATGCGCCGATGGTATTGAATGAAATTCAGCTTTTTTGTTGGGTTTAATGGACGCCAGAGCGCCGATAGTAGCTTAACAGCAGTATAAAATTTTGGGATTAAATGAGGAGTGACTAGGGGTTAGTAGAGTATTCTAGCTCAAATGATAGACTGTAAGTTGGAAAAAGACTACTAACAACATAAATGTGCAGAATAATGATTGTTTGAAAATATTTACTGTTTAAAGATTAATGTAATTAATATAGAAAATGTAACTAAAGGTTTATGATTTTGGGATTTAAGGTTAGACACGAATTTATTGAGGGTAACAGTTTTATCTAATCACAAAATACTTAATTCTCTGATTATATAAGTCTATCAATAATCTGAGAATGAAAAATTATAAAGTGGATTCAACTTAAAAAAAAAAAAAAAAAAAAAAACAGTAACGGACTACAAGTATAGTGGAATGGTATGGCTCTTCAGAGAAGATCCCTGAAAAATTTATAAAATTTGAATCAAAATTTCTGTATTTCCAAAATTGCTTGTTGTCTGCGAGAACATATAAGTTTTTGGAAATGTCAGAAGGAGGGGTATGTGTAGTAAATCAGGCTTTGCAGCCATCGTATTCAGGTACAAGAAGCTCTTCTTAGAGCAGTTGAGTAGGCAGCAGTTGCAAGATGACGTAATGCGGTGTGAGATACCGATGACAGATGGCTTGCTGGGTACGGGTATCCTGAGGAAGACATCCTAAATTATAGTCCTTCTCCGCGATTGATTGCGGTGATCTATAGTTGTGCTCTAAAATGAAAATCTTCTGTTATTAATATTAGACAAACTAATCAGTGTATTTACTTGAATTTCAAATTAAGCCATCCCTCAATAACGTGCTATCATTCCATTATTTCACAAATATTAATTGCCAGCAGCGCCGCGCGGGGTAGCTGCATAGCCTTAGGCGCCTTGACACGGTTCGCGTGGTCTGAGGCGCCATGCTACGGTTCGCGCGGCACGGTTCCCCCCGTCGGATGTTCGAGTCCTCCCTCGGGCATTGATGTGTGTGTTGTCTTTAGCGTAAGTTAATTTAAGTTAGATTAAGTGGTGTGTAAACCTAGGAACCGATGACCACAGCAGTTTGGTCGCATGGGAACTTACCACAAATTTCCAAATAACCAGCAGAGTAATAAACAACTGCAAAACGAAAAGCCAGATGAAGCACTTCGGTGATCTTCAGATCGCGCTTAACTTGGATGGCGGGCGAAGTGGTTCGGTTGTAAGATAAGAGCTTGTTCGGCAGTCTCGGAGGACAGACATGCTGTCCGCCGAGGTGTCAGTTAAACCCTAATATTCAAAGTCTAGTCGGGAAAAGTGTGACTGTAATTACAGAAATACGCAGTTAATTATTTTGTTGGAGAATGGAAAGTATTAGTGTCTCTATTGTGCAGTTTTGTCGTGTTCTACCGATAAAAAGCGAGTGGCATCTGGTATAAACAAATAGATCGGAAATTTAATCATTTCTAAAACAACAGTTCACGCTAAGAATTTCTTACAGTCTCAAGATTACAGGTACACGACCGACGTGCTGTTTCCTGCGCAGGGGATAACAGCACCTAGGGGGACAACGATTATAGAAGGTTGCAGGCTGGTGAAGTTTTAGTAGAACTTACGCATTCCACTCTGGGCAGTGGAAACAAATAGGCGCCTCGTGTGTTTTAGTACAAATGAGATCAGTGATACGTTATCTGCTTTAACACAGAGGAGGTACGAAGAAGAGAAACCGTTTTGAGGGAATGCTCTAGTATATATATCTCTCTCCTACACTCCTCTCTTTTTCAACTTGTCGTACAGATCGTCGTCTAACACATCCTCCATTTTCTTTTCCATTCTTCCGCACGTTATTGTCGTCAGATCGCACTTGTCGGCTCTTGCAGTCTTCGGAATGGTGTGCATGATATTTTCTGAAAGTCAGATGGTATGTAGCTAGACTCATGCATTCGCACCAGCGTGAATAGTCGCTTTGTTGCCACTTCCCCCCCCAATGTATTTAGAAATTCTCATAGAATGTTATCTATCCCTTCTGCCTTATTTGATCTTAAGTCCTCCAAAGCTGTCTTAAATTCTGAATATAATTCTGGATTCCTCAGCTCTTCTAAATCGACTACTGTTTCTTTTTCTATCGTATCAGACAAATCTTCCTCCTCATAGAGGCATTGAATGTAGTCTTCCCACCTCTCCGCTCTTTCCGCTGCATTTAACAGCGTGATTCCCGTTGCACTCTTAATGATACCACCCTCACTTTTAATTTGATTGAAGTTTCATTTCACTTTCTTGTATGCTGAGTCAGTCCTTCCGACAATCATATCTTTTTCGATGGCTTCACATTTTTCATGCCGCCATTTCGTCTTTCCTTCCTTGCACTTCCTATTTATCTCATTCTGCTGTTCTGAATTCCCCTGATCATTTTTCTACTTCCTTTTTTCATCGATCAACCCAAATACTTATTCTGCAACCCATGGTTTCTTCGCAGCTACTTGATTTGTACCTATGTTTTTTTTTCCACCTTGTGTGATTGCCCTTTTTTTAAAGATGTCCATTCCTCTTCAACTGTACTTCCTACTGGGCTGTTCCTTATTGCTGCAGCTGTTGCCTTAGAGAATTCCAACCTTATCTCGTCACTCCTTATTACTTCCGTATCCCATTTCATCGCATATTGATTGTTCCTGACTAATCTACTAAAATTCAACCTAATCTTCACCACTGCTACATTGTGATCTGAGTCTATGTATGCTCCTATATGCTCCTGGGTACGCCTTAGAATCCAGTATCTTATTTTGGAATCTCTGTCTGACCATGATGTAATCTAACTGAAATCTTCCCGTATCACCTGGCCTTTTCCGTATATCTCCTCCTCTTCTGATTCTTGAACTGGGTGTTCGCTATTACAAGGTGAAATTTATTACAGACCTCAATTAGTCCTTCTCCTCTCTCATTCTCATCCAGTATCTGAGCATAATGTAATCTAACTGAAATCTTCCCGTGTCACCCGGCCTTTTCTGTATACCTCCTCCTCTTCTGATTCTTGAACAGAGTATTCGCTGTTACTAGGCGAAATTTGTTACAGAACTCAATTAGTCCTTCTCCTCTCTCATTCTCATTCCAAGCTCATGTTCGCCTGTAAGCTTTTCTTCGACCTCTTGCCTTACCTCTGCATTTCAGTCCGTCTTGCCTATAAGATTTTTAACTACCTTTACATGCTGTATTACCCGTTCAGCGTCCTCATACTTTCTCTATCTCTTGATCTTCAGCTTGCGACGCCGGCGTGTAGATCTGAACTATCGTCGTCGGTGTTCGTTTTCTGTCGATTCTCATAAGTACAATACTATCGCTGAATTGTTTACTGATACACGCTCTCTGCCCTATCTTCCTGTTTATAACGAATCCTACTCCCATTTTCTGCTGTTGTTGATATTACCCTATACTCATCAGACCAGATATTCTTGTCTGTTTTCCGTTTCACATCACTGATCCTTATTTTATCTCGACTGAGCATTTGCATTTCCCTTTTCAGATTTTCTAGTTTCCCCACCACATTCAAGCTTCTGACAGTCCACAACCCGACTCATGGTCGCCTCCTCCTTGGCGGTCCCCTCCTAGAGATCCGAATGGGAGAATTTCCGGAATCTTTGGCCAATGGAAAGACCATCATGACACTTTTTCAGTTAAAGTCCACGTGTTCTGTGGATTGAAGTTTAATGCAATGCTTTCCGTTGCCTTCTTTATCCTTATGCCGTTGATCATTGCTGATTCTTCCGCCATAAAGGGCAATTTCCCTCCACAAGGACAAGAGAGTGCCCTGAACTTCTCCCTGTTCCCCCGCCCTCTTTGACAAGGGAGTTGACAAAATTACAAATGCTGATTACTATTGTAACGGCGACCGGAACAGTGGCGGAGCTGAAGTGAAACTTGCACGTAGGGACTGAAACGCCCCGGACAGTGCCGAGGTGGGCGGCAGTGGGAAGAGGAGCCTGGCTCATCAACCGCTATTGGTGGGGAGGAAGGGACACTTGAGGTATATATGACAACTGATCCAGATTGCAGGGCGGTGGAGGGAGCCGCTGATCCAGCCGGAGGCAGACAGGGCCAGCGACAGGCCCTCAGGGAGACGGCAACTGGGGGCTGGGATGGTGACTCGAGGACCACGTCCGTACCTGAAGGAGGTAGGGAAAGAGGAGGCGACGCGAGTCCCATGGCGGCATGCGGGCGGAACTGATTATGATAGCTGTGCTCCAACCCTTTCGACGTCTGCACCGACGTCACACGCCGTCCGTGGGCCGCGACGACCATGGTGGGTGTCCAACTGCGCCTTGCGGCCCTACTCGTGGGCCCACACCATGGCCGTGCCAGGGGCATACCGCTGCGAGGGCTGGGAGTGGGGGCTGTAGGAGGATGGCATCAGCAAATGGAGGAGAGTCCGCAGCTGTTGCTCATGAAGGAGCTCTGCCAGATTGCGTCTGTCAATTGGTGTAGTGTGATAGGTGCTTAAAAACAGGGTGAGGACTGACGTGATTGGAGATGTATCGACCACTTTAGTCAACTGTTGTTTAAAAGTGCGGACAAGCCTCTCCGCCACGCCATTGGACGAAGGGCGGAACGGGGGGCAACGGATATGTTTGATACCATTGGCCTGATAGAAGTCATGGAAGGAGGACGCCGTGAATTGGGGACCATTATTGGAGACCAATGTGTGTGGCAGACCCGAGATTGCGAGAACCTGGGCCAGGGCTGTGAGTGTGGTGGATGCCATTTGGACAACATGGGTATTTGGAGTAGGTATCAGTGATGAGTAACCACATGAACCCCAAAAACAGGCCCACAAAATAGATATGGATGCGATCTCAGGGCCGGCGAGGCACAGGCCAGGGTGCAAATGACTGAGGGGGACTCGCCTGGTGACGCATACAGACAGTGCACCCACGGACCTTGCCCTCAACATCGCCATCGATGCCAGGCCAATACACAGCCAAAACTTTCATACGGGACATATCCCAGTGCCCGCGGAATAACAAACCGAGCACTTGAAGCCACAATTCCGGAGGGATGACCACCTGATGGGCATCAAACTCCGTGGCCAACAGATGGACATCGTCGACCACAGAGACCCTGATGGACAGGTGGCTCCAAAAGCTGAAATTGGACTGCACCCGATGAGTAATGTAGAATGGCCACCCGTGGACCACGTAGTTGAGAAACTGCCACAAGACAGGGTCATGGTGCGCAGCCACAGCAATGTGAGCAGACGTAAGAGACAGACCGTCCAATGCATCCCAGTGGGCGGAATCGATGTGAAAGCAGAGGACCTCCTGTTAGTCAAAGGTAGAATCGGGGCCTGCTGGGAGACGTGACAAAGTGTCCATATTAGCATCGTGGGCAGTGGACATATAGCAGATGGTATAAGTGTAATTACATAAAAACAATTCCCAGCACTGGAGACTTCGATCCGGCCACTCTGGGAGGTGAGAGTGGGGTCCGAAAAGTGTAACCAAGGGTTTATGGTCCGTCAGTAGGTTGAACTATGCCCCAAAGAGATTGGTGTGAAATTTTTGGACAGCGAATGAGAAACGCCAGAGCCCCCTTTTCAATCTGGGAGTAGTTCCATTGTCGTGGATTCAACATCTTAGAGGCATAAGCGATGGGCTGTTTGGAGCCATCGGCATCCCGGTGCGCAAGGACGCCCCCAATGCCATATGCCGACACATCAGCCGCCACAACCAAGGGGTGGTTTGGAGCAAAGGGAGTAAGGCAAAGGGCAGACTTCAACATCGCCTTTAAATGGAGAAAAGCCTGGTCACAGGCAGGAGTCCAATCAAAAGGTACCCCTTTGTGATGCAAGTGATTGAGGGGTTGAGCAATGGAGGCAGCCTGAGGCAAGAACTTTCAGTAATAAGTAACCTTGCCCAAAAACACCTGGAGTTCAGACAAGTCCTTGGGATGAGGAAGGGCATCAATGGCTGCGACATTATGACCCGAAGGGTGAATGCCATCTTTGCTAAGCCAGTGGCCCAAGTATTCCACTTCTGGTTGAAAAAAAAAAAAACAACTCTTGTCCAGCAGACAGCGTAAACCAGCAGACTGCAGAGCGTGAAGTAAGGCGCTGAGGTTTTGCAAATGTTCGTGGCGGGAATTCGCGGTGACCAAGATGCCATCCAGATAATTCACACAGGCAGGGATAGGCTGTGTAAGCTGCTCCAGGAATCGCTGGAAAATGGCCGGCAATGGAAGGCGCTTGTACTTATACAGTTCAAAAGGCATGTTGATCACCATGATGTTCTGAGATTCGCCACCAAAGGCTACTGGTGGTATGCCTCAGCCAGGTAGATTTTGGAAAAATATTCTCCACTAGTCAGCTTGGCAAGAAGGTGTTCCTGTCGGGGAATGGGGTAAGTGTCAATGAGAGGTGAAGCATTGACTGTAGCGCCGAAGTTCCCACACAGCCAAAGGGACCCATTGGGATTCTGTATGACCACCAGTGGTGTCACCCATGCACCGTAAGTTACAGGCTCCTGCACGCTAGTGGCCTGGAGCCAATCAAGTTCCTGCTTGACCACTGGCCATAAGGCCACCGGAAGGGGCTGGACCCAGAAGAAGCGAGCCTGTGCATCTGGCTGTAGGGTGATGTGCACCTGAAAGCGAGAAGCACATACGAGATCCGGTACAAACCACGACAAAAAAGCGGAGCACAGATCGTCCAAGTCCTGAAAGGGAACAGCGGTGGCAATGACCTTAACTTCGTCAGAAATTGAAAAGCCAAACAGTTGAAACGCATCCAGGCCAAAAATATTCGAGGCCGACGGATAGTCGTCGACAAAGAGGGTAAGGAGCCGGGGAACACGCTTGTACATGGTCTGGACGACAAACTGCCAATGAAGGGGAAAGGAGCCGTCTCCGTAGGCGACCAAACGGCGAGAGGGAGGCGACAATGCAGGAGAGCCCAGCCTGGTATATTTCGCCATATTAATCAGGGAGATGCTGGCCCCAGTGTCGACCTGAAAACTAACATCCTCAGTGAAAATGCGAAGCATGCGGAAAAGCTTCTGTGCTGATGGGTCGTCCTGTGGGACGAGCGATTGCAGAGCATGGACTGTATTTTGAGGCCCAGGAGGGGCAGGACTGGAGCGAGTCGAGCGACTACGACAAACCGATCAGATGTGGCCCTCCTTGTTGCACAGCATGCACGTTTTCCAGCGGTGGGGACAATCAGCCGGGCCATGTTGACGTCGCGAGGGCGGAACCTGCCGTGACGCCGCGATCGCAGCCAACTGTGGTCGCTCCATAAGACGCTCGTTAGCTGCTTGATCTATTTCAAAGGAGTGGGCATTGCGGAGAATCTTCCTAGGAGGGGGTGCCGAGTTTCAACGCCGCAGTACGGACTTCAGGGTCGGGAGCCAGCTGAACCACCATATCCCGGATCAGGAAGTCTGCATACGAAGCCTTACACTGCTGAGACCCTGCAAGTCCGTGACCCAGGAATGATACGATTGACCAGGCTGTTTATGGCACTGGTAGAACTCCAGCTGAGAGGTGACCACATGGTAGCATTGGGAATAATACAGTCCTGGAAATTGAAATAAGAACACCGTGAATTCATTGTCCCAGGAAGGGGAAACTTTATTGACACATTCCTGTGGTCAGATACATCACATGATCACACTGACAGAACCACAGGCACATAGACACAGGCAACAGAGCATGCACAATGTCGGCACTAGTACAGTGTATATCCACCTTTCGCAGCAATGCAGGCTGCTATTCTCCCATGGAGACGATCGTAGAGATGCTGGATGTAGTCCTGTGGAACGGCTTGCCATGCCATTTCCACCTGGCGCCTCAGTTGGACCAGCGTTCGTGCTGGACGTGCAGACCGCGTGAGACGACGCTTCATCCAGTCCCAAACATGCTCAATGGGGGACAGATCCGGAGATCTTGCTGGCCAGGATAGTTGACTTACACCTTCTAGAGCACGTTGGGTGGCACGGGATACATGCGGACGTGCATTGTCCTGTTGGAACAGCAAGTTCCCTTGCCGGTCTAGGAATGGTAGAACGATGGGTTCGATGACGGTTTGGATGTACCGTGCACTATTCAGTGTCCCCTCGACGATCACCAGTGGTGTACGGCCAGTGTAGGAGATCGCTCCCCACACCATGATGCCGGGTGTTGGCCCTGTGTTCCTCGGTCGTATGCAGTCCTGATTGTGGCGCTCACCAGCACGGCGCCAAACACGCATACGACCATCATTGGCACCAAGGCAGAAGCGACTCTCATCGCTGAAGACGACACGTCTCCATTCGTCCCTCCATTCACGCCTGTCGCGACACCACTGGAGGCGGGCTGCACGATGTTGGGGCGTGAGCGGAAGACGGCCTAACGGTGTGCGGGACCGTAGCCCAGCTTCATGGAGACGGTTGCGAATGGTCCTCGCCGATACCCCAGGAACAACAGTGTCCCTAATTTGCTGGGAAGTGGCGGTGCGGTCCCCTACGGCACTGCGTAGGATCCTACGGTCTTGGCGTGCATCCGTGCGTCGCTGCA
The DNA here is from genome assembly GCF_023864275.1 of Schistocerca cancellata. Taxonomy (NCBI): domain Eukaryota; kingdom Metazoa; phylum Arthropoda; class Insecta; order Orthoptera; family Acrididae; genus Schistocerca; species Schistocerca cancellata. The sequence goes on along the minus strand of NC_064626.1, from coordinate 436,711,987 downwards.
GTCCGGCCCCAGGTCGACGGGCACGTGCACCTTCCGCCGACCACTGGCGACAACATCGATGTACTGTGGAGACCTCACGCCCCACGTGTTGAGCAATTCGGCGGTACGTCCACCCGGCCTCCCGCATGCCCACTATACGCCCTCGCTCAAAGTCCGTCAACTGCGCATACGGTTCACGTCCACGCTGTCGCGGCATGCTACCAGTGTTAAAGATTGCGATGGAGCTCCGTATGCCACGGCAAACTGGCTGACACTGACGGCGGCGGTGCACAAATGCTGCGCAGCTAGCGCCATTCGACGGCCAACACCGCGGTTCCTGGTGTGTCCGCTGTGCCGTGCGTGTGATCATTGCTTGTACAGCCCTCTCGCAGTGTCCGGAGCAAGTATGGTGGGTCTGACACACCGGTGTCAATGTGTTCTTTTTTCCATTTCCAGGAGTGTATTTTGTCAGTAAAAGGTAGATCTCCTGAAAGAGAGTGCCACAGGATCGAACAACGGTGCCAACTTGCGAAGAAGAAAGAACATATTCTTGGAGGGCCAAGACAAAAACAACGACCGCTGCAAGGAGTTGTCCTTGACTTGAAAAGCCATGAAATGTTGTTTCAGCGGTTGTAAGTGGGTTTCCCAGTCCTGGTTAGCATCATTAAAGGGTGGAAACGACGGAGTACATGGGAAAGCATCGGACACCCGAGGATTCTGAAGCTGTTGTGGTAACGTGTCCCGGGCGTCGACTTTGTCTGTTAGCAACTGCAGCTACTTATGTAAGATGTCTAACAGGAGCTGCTGCTGCAGCATGACCTGCTGCTGTTGCTCCAGCAGAGAGACCAACTTCGCCTCCATACCAACAACGACCACCGTTTACCCCGTCGCCAAAATGTAGCAACAATGACCGGAACAGTCACGGGGTTGAAGTGACGGAAAATGGGAGCAGCTTGCAAATAACAACACAACTGGAGAGGATGGAGACGACCAACGAAGGACCTTACGACAACAACAAGAGCGAAACAACAGAGTCAAGAAACCTTACTAGACAATCACGTCCACTCGTAAACAAAACACGAAAGTAAATACGCTGTCTAACATGATGCGATATGTCCTGAGGCGTACGCAAGGTTAGACTGGCAGGCTGAGTTGTTTTTTCTTTATTGTTATTTTGACACCTTATACAAAAGGTTGGCCAGCAGCGGCAATATTACGCCGCTCTTCGGCCATAATCAGTACAAATAGAAACAGTGAAGACACAGAAAAACATAACATGATGGTGGACACAAAACAGTAGACACATGAGTAAAAAACATGGAGCCATTCACAGGTGTAGTAAAAAATAAAAAACGGTCAGCACTGTACACGAACACTGATGACTAAGAACACACGTGAACGATGGAGCATGGTGTAGTCAAAACACTGAAGCACGAACACGGCGGCACATACACAGAACTGATGGCAATGATCTCAGGTGGGCGAATGTTCACTTGACGTGTGCGAGTCCTGGGACCTGCAAAAAGGGGAAAGAGCAGGGGAGGAGGGAGAGGGGAGAGTGTATATGCTAGTGGCAGTGGAGATGGGAGGGGGACCAGCGAAGGTATGGGGTAGGGAAAGCCTGGGGGAGGGGAGGATGGAGGGAGGAAGGGAGGAGGATAGAAGGGGAAGAGTGTGCCCTAAGGAAACACAGGGAGGGGATAGAGAGGATCAAAGTTGATAGGAGGGGTAGATGGAGGGGATGGGGCATCATCAGGGAGGGGGAGGGGCATCATCAGGGAGGGGGAGTTGGTGGAAGCCACCTTGGGAGAGGGTATGGAGAGTGGAGAGATGGAGAGCAGGTGGGACGTGGGAATACAGACACGGCAGTGGATGGGGGTGGGAGACGATGGGAGAGACAAGTGGGTAAGGGGTATCAAGTTTACGGGAGGCATAGAGGATTTGTATCCATTCGAGGAAAAGGAGGAGGTGCGGGAATGGAATAAGGTTATAAAGGATCTGTGTGGGGAGGGGAGATGGATGTGACAGGTGAGGCAGAGAGCATGGCGTTCTAGGATTTGAAGGGATTTGTAAAAAGTAGTAGGAGCGGAAATCCAGGCAGGGTGGGCTTAGCGGAGGATCGGGTGCATGAGACATTTATAAGTTTGTAGGATGGTGGAGGAGTCCAGACCCCATGTACAGCCAGAAAGGAACTTGAGGATATGGCGTCAGGAGCGTGCCTTGGCTTGGATTGTCCGGAGATGGGGCCTCCAGGAGAGGCGACGGTCAAGGTGGACGCCAAGGTACTTAAGAGTGCGGGTGAGGGCGGTACGATGGCCATAAATGGTGATATAGAAATCGAGGAGATGGAAGGAAGGGGTGGTTTTTCCTACAATGATCGCCTTGGTCTTGATCTTTAGCAACCACTGGTTGCAACAAGTGGTGAACTGGTCAATATGGAATTGGAGAAGGTGTTGTGAGCACTGCATGGTGGGGGTGAGAGCAGGGAAGGTGGTGTCATCGGCATACTGGAGAAGGTGGTCTGGGGATGAATGTGGCGGCATGTCTGCCATATACAGAAGGTAGAAAAGAGCGGAGAGGACAGTACCTTGGGGCACACTGTCAGAAGGGTAGAAGGTGTAGGAATCTGTGTCATGGATGGTGACATAGGAAGTAAGTTGGGTAAGAAAGGGCCCAATCAGACGGATGTAGGTGATAGGAAGGGTGGAGATTTGGAGCTTGAAGAGGAGACCAGAATGCCATACACAGTCGTAAGCACGCTCAAGGTCAAGGGAGAGGAAGATGGCGAATCGACGGGAGTTGAGCTGTTCGGAGAGGAGATGAGTGAGGTGAAGGAGATCATCGACAGAGAAGAATGGTCGAAAGCCACACTGGGTAGTGGGAAGGAGGCGGTGCTGGCAGAGAAGCAGGTGGATGTGTCGGGTGAGGATGGATTCCAGGACCTTCCTGAAGACCGAGGTGAGGCTGATGGGACGGTAAGAGGAGACAGCGGATGGCGGTTTGTCGAGTTTAAGGAATATCAGGATATGGGAGGTTGTCCACAGGTTGGGGTAGTAGCCGGTGGACAAGACTACATTATATAGCCTGGCCACGGTGGAGAGCAAGGAGGCGGGAGCTTTACAGAGGTGGTGATAGGTAACACAATTGTGACCGGGAGTGGTGTTGCATTTCGTGCAGAGTGTAGTGATGATATCCTGAGTAGTGATGGGGGTATTAAGGTCGTTTGTAATGTTGTCCAAGTACTGGAAGCCAGAGGTGAAGGGAGGGACAGAGGTGTCAGTTCGATCGCGGACATCCGGGAAGAGGGAGTAATCGAACTGGGGATCGTCAGGAAGGGCAAAGATTCAGAGAGGTAGGAGGCAAAGTGATTGGCCTTACTAAGGTTGTCAGGGAAGGGTTGGTCATCATGAATGAGAGGGTAGTAGGGTGCGGGGCTTATATCCGGTAAGGCAGCAGAAGGCTGACCAGTACTTGGACAAGTTAATAGGAAGTGTAGCATTAAGACTGGTCCATGTCTGTCGCCAGTCTCGGCATTTCTTAGCCGCCAGCAAGTTCCTGATGTGTCATTGTAGTTGCTGGTGGCGTCATAGTGTGTCCAGGTCATGCGTGTGAAGGAAGGCATGGTAGAGATGGCGGGATTCACGGAGGAGGATGTCGGCCTATGGGGGTTAAGTAGGTCAGTGCAGGTGGATGGCGATGGAAGGGACATGGGCCTCGACAGCCACAGATAAGGTCTGCTGGAGAAAGGTGGCCTGGGTAACATCATCAGGGTGGTGGTAGGTGAGTGGTTGGCTATCGACTTGGGTAGAGAGGATATCCCAGTAGGAATTCCAGTCGACACAGGAATACTCATGGACGTATTTCGGGGGAGGGTTGATGCGAAGATTGGGATGGGGGCGACGACTGTCTGAAACAATGAGGACAGGGAGATGGTCACTACCAGTGGGGTCCAGGACATCCACCGCTATGCGGCCAAGGAGGTTAGGGGATGAGGCAACGACATCTAGAGTGGTATTGGATTCAGGGTGGGTGTTCTGGGGGAATGGGAATGAGGTCGCCTTGGAGGGAGGAGAGGAACCGATGCCACCACGGTAACTGTGGAGCGGAACGACTATGAATGTTAAGGTCGGCAGCAATCACATAGGAGGAGAAGGTACGGTCGATGTGAGAAAGGAAGTCAAAAGGAATGGGGGCATTAGGGCGGACATAGATGGTGGCGCAGGTAATGGTAAGGCTAGGGAAGAAGAGACTGAGGATCAGGTGTTCTGTGGGGTCGGGAAGGAGGGGTTGGAGCTGAACAGGGATCTGGCGGTGGTGGCCAATGGCTACCCCGCCTCATACTATCAGGAGGGGATTGTCAGAGCTGTGGAGGAGGTAGGGCAATGTGTGTATGGTACGCTGGGGCTGAAGAAAGGTTTCATTGAGAAGGAAGGCATCCACGTGGTGGGTTGTGAGGGTGTGCCGGAGTAGGTTCTCATTGGTGGGAAGGGAACGGATGTTATTAAACAAGAGACGGTGCTATCGAGCCATGACAGTGATTTAGACAAGGGTGTCAAGATGGGAGAAGGTGAAGTGGGCTTGGTTATAGGAAGAGGTGACATTAGTGTTGAGGTGGAAGATGGATCGAGTGGTGAGGGATATCTGCTGGAGGGTGTATGGGCGTTTGAACGGGTGGACGTTCTGGAGGATGATGGTGACAAACCTGATGATGTCCTCAGGAGTGGGAGGTTGGGGAAGAAGGGAATTGCCAGGAGGGGTTGTGGTGTGCAGAGTGTGGAGAGGGATGGTGAGTTCAGGAGTTGTGGGGGGGGGGTCGGATCTTACATTTATGGGAGTAAGTGGGATGCGGGAGTTTGCAGGTGTTGCAGGATGGAGGGGATTGGAGGTTAGGGCACTGCCGGAGGAAGTGCACCTGTTAACAATGCTGGCAGATGGGGGGCTTCGTGGCACTCAGATGTTGGGTGTGCGTTGTAGTGCAGACACCTCTGGCAGTGGAGGGTTGAGGAGAGGAATGGGAGGGTCGACTCTGTACCGTCAATGGAATTGGAGGGCACTCTCCTTCAGGAGACGGTCGATGCAAGGGGCGTGTTTGGAGAACACCTGCATGAGGCGGGTGGGGCCGGTGTGGTTGTAAATCCGGCGTACTGCTCGTATTTCTAAGTACAGGTGTGCCTTAACCTGCGCCAGCACGTCCTCCTCTGTGATCATCGGACTAAGCTTAGTGATCACGGCAGTGAGGGTTAGCGGACGACACAGGGGTCGGGGTTGGTATTAAGGGGACGGGGAAGAAACAGGAGTGAGCGAGGCATTGGGGCCAAAGCGGCTAATGGGAATTCTGGAGAGGATGTCGGTGTGAAGGGTGGAGCTGGGGGAGGTGATGAGAATGGAGTCTCGGTGGGGAGTGGGGAGGGAGAAGGGGGCGCTGGGAAAGTGCTGGCAGAAGAGCAGGGTGAGGTTCTGGGCTTCGAGGAGCGTGGGAACCGGACAGGACAAGAGATATTTGTAGGAGGAGGGGGAGGAGGAAGAGGAGGTGGTAGAAGAGATCCATGGCATCCATGGGGTAGGAGGAGGAAGAGGCGGAGATTTTTTGGGATCAGAGGAGGCGGGAGTGGCGCTGGGACACTTACCCGTGACAGAAGGGTGACTGGGGACGTGGGGGACAGGAGCAACCAGAAGATGGCGGGAGGTGGCAGGTCCCAGTGTGGGCGCCAGAGCTGGTGTGCATGACGATGACAGGGAAGGCGATGGTGATGGCGATGGTGATGGCGATGGAGATGGAGACAGTGACAGTTGGGCGTGAGCCGTCGCCCTCTGGCCACCACCCTGGCGTGGGCCGCAGAAATGGTGGCAACAGGGAGAGGGAGGGTAGGGAAGAGATCAGAGGAGGAGGCAAGAGGGGAAGGAGCTGGGGACGGGGATGGGGCGACGAATAACGCAGGAGAGGGTAGGTTGAGAAGTGGGGTGATCGGATGGAGGTGGGGCGACTGGGCACACCACGTAATCGTGGTGGCGGCGGCAGAAGGCGAGGTAAAGATGACAGCGGTGATGGTGGCAGTGGTGGTGGGCGTAGTCATGATTAGACAGGAAGAAGAAAAGGACAGGACTGGACAAAACGAAAGAAAAACAGGAACTCACGAAGACGGAGATGAAGACGAAGACGAATACAGACACGGGCATGGACGAAGATACTAACTGGGGCCGAAGTACCACTTCGCTGCCACCGCCGGGAGGGCGACCACAGGGGCTACTTGGCTGCTGGGGCGGCCGGGCTGCTGCTCAACGACAGCTGGGCTGCTGGCTGTTGGCTGCTGGCTGCGTGCTGGATAGCGGGCTGGCTGGATGGCTGGATGGCTGGCTGGCTGGTCCTGGAACACCTAACACTTCGATAAATGCTTAGGCACTCATCGAAGGGCGGTACTCTTTCGAGGTACCGCCGGAGATGCAGGCTGAGCGAGAGGCAGGCGCTTAAGTACGCTATCGGGGACGCAGCTATTGGGCGCTGCAACAACGTGTTCCACTGTGGCGCCCTCAATCTAAATGCGGGCCAGGAGGCGCACGTTACCACAGCTTATTGCGCGATGGTGCAGAGACCTCTAGGGGTCTTCGACTTCCAAAACGTCTGGCGGGGATTCAAATTCCGCGGCGCGCGGTACCAGAATTACAAACCGAAATTTGACTGGTGGCATGTTTCGAACCAGGGATCGAGCACATTTTGATTACTAATCAAAGACGCTACCCGTAGATTTCGGGTGCAGCTACGCCACAGCAAAGAGATAATTATGTGCTATCTGTTACAATACAGAACAGGGAATAGCGACTGCTTCTCCGCTGCACAACAGAATTAAAGCGTCACCTTTTCCAAACCCATTCTATCGCTGTAATGGCGCAAAAGAGTGGCGCCCTGCGACAGCTCCCTCTGGCTCGCCGACGCATCAAACAGCAAAAGTGCCGACATATGCGAAAAATTACCAGAGGTGTAAGGTACGTCAAATTGACACCAAATTTGACCGCAATTATGTACAGTGTTAACATGATTGTGTCTTGAGATGGGAAGTTCGTCGTACCTCCTATTGCGCACTTTGACCCCTTCTTTTGACGCCTTGGTGCTGGAGGTCATAACCGCGACCCCAACGTTGAAATCACTAGGTTTTCTTACGAGTGGTCGGGGAAACTATTTCAGACTCAGCGCCGCTCAATACGAAAATGCCTCAGGCGATGGCATAAACTACTCTTTGCCTTAGGACGTTCATTCCCACACGTTTTGCGCTCGAAGGCGACGCTTCGCAGTGCGCTGAGCAGCGGACGACGTTCTTGACAGCCTTCGACGCTGCTGATAGCCTCCGGACGATTCAACCCTTCTGCAAGGATATCGTGGATACCTGCTACTCCACCCCTTTGGTCTGAAGCGCTACCGCAATTTTTGTTGTAGTGTACGGATACAGGTCGGAACCACTAGGAACCATACGAAACCATTCCATGAAAGCTGAACGTGGCCCAAACCTGTAAATGGTATTTATGCTTTTTCAGCCCTCCTGTTTCGGACACCCGTGTGGCGTGATCATGAGTGGGGAGGTTAGGGCTGCGACATTTTGACATGCGGTATAAAACGACAGTGGCTCATTCTGATGCCCAACATTTCGACAACGCCCTCGTTGCCATCCACGAAACTTTGCTGAGCGCCTTAAAAATGTACCTGCACAGAGACAGTCAGTCAGTGATCACTGGGCAACCTTCTGACACTTCTGAGCTGTGTGACGCGATGTCAATCAAGCAGCCCCTGCTGGCTACATGTGAAATCTAAGGGGTGTCGAATGCGATGCGGATGCTTAGTAATGAGTGACTTGCAGTTTCTGTACAGATAAATTTTTAAAGTGCTCAGCGAACGTGTGTGGGTAGCTCCGACGGTGTTGCCGAATCTTTCGACTGAGCTCAAATTTATCCTATTGTAATACAACGGTTATTTTCTCTGCGTAGGTAGGTGTCAACAAAATATTTTCGCATTTGGAGCAGAATGTCGTAAATTCCAAAAGATCTTACTGCTATGGAAATGGTTTTGTTTTAATTATTGCCACCCCAAGATACTTATCACATCTGTGACACTCTCTCCGTTATTTCTCGATAGTAAAAACGATCTGGCCCTCTTTGAACTTTCTTGGTGTCCTCCGTCAATCCTCTCTGGTAACGATCCCATACTACATAGGAATGCTCTAGCAGAGGACGGACAAGAGTACTGTATGCAGTCTCTTTAAGGCCCGCTGCCTATTCTAAGAGCCAATAAAACGCAGTTATTGTTTCGCCTTCCCACCACTTTACGTATGTGATCATTCCAATTTGCATTGGAATCTATCTCACACTTTTTATAATACAGATCTGTTACTTTGCACACAATATAGAAATTCTGTCTAAATCATTTTGACATCCGTTTTGTTCTCCTGATGATTTTACTAGCCGGTTAATGACAATATGATCTGCAAACGATCTAAAATGGCTATTAATATTGTCTCCTATATCATTTATATACAATAAGAATGAAAAGAGTTGTCACCTCTACTCCACAAGACTCCTGACGTTTTAGCCAAGAAAAATGACAAGCGCTTGCACTTTTTGCATCAGAACAAGGGGAAAATATTACCACTGCCTCGCGTGACACTGCAATTGGGCAGGTTATTCCTCCGATGGTCCTTTGTAAAGGAAACCGACGCAAAGCAGAATGTGAGGACTATTTGCCACCTGGAACAGCGGTAGGAATGACAGAAAAGGGTTCAATGAATACTGCTGCAGTCATCAAATGGGTATATCATATTATCAAATACAAGTCTGCAAAAGATGTTATTTTGATATTTGATGGATCATTGTCACATTTGGACCCTGAAATTTGTGACGCTGATGACCACAATGTAAGATAGAACTGCTTGCCCAGTAACACTACCCACAAGCTGCAACCAATGGATAAATCAGTATTTAAACTGTTTGATTCTTATTGCGATGGCGTAGTTAAACTCTGCTGGTCTGTACATAAAGAGGAAAAATCAGAGCAGTTAATAGATGCGGGTTGGAAAGTGACCAAAAGCATCATCCCCAGTGAATGTCATGTCTAGGTTCCGTGCAACATGGATTTATCCTCTTGACGCAGAAGTTTTTCCAGACTCCCTCCCTCCGTCACAGCGTCCTGATCCAGAAGAGGGCACGCCAACTTCCCTGAAACAAACTGCCAGAGACCCAATCAGCCCTAGGGCTTCCCGAAATAGAAGACGCCAGTCCTCTGACTCCAGCTCATCTGAAAGTTAGGCATATTCAGTACAGGACGATTCAAGTGACTTCAGCCTTGAAGATATTCACCTAGCTGAAGATTGCGATTCTTCCTTTCACAAAGAAACTTTGTAATCTCCGGAGCTGAAGGAGAAAAACTTAAAAGTTCTTTCAATTACAATTGGTATAAATCTGTGGTTTGCTCCACAAATTTCTGAGCATTGACCGAAAAATAATCCAGGCGGATTTATTGTAAATGTTCCTTGAAACCGCGGGAAGAAGACAGCAAATTACGACATGTGAGGCACTGAGGCACTGAAAAACAAAAGCAACAGGGTGCCAACGATAACGAGGGGAGGGGGGGGGGGGGGGTAAGACAGATCCACGTTGGAAAAAAAGTCCAGTGGTAGTGAAGAATAATGACAAGGAAAAATCCGAAAATAAAGACCCCGCTGAAGTAAGCAGCAACTGCGCAACTAAGGAAGTCTTACAAGACGTTTGCTGGTTTTGTCACGTGTGCTGTGAAGACAGACAGGAAAAGAGACTCTGCAAAAGTGTACGAAGTATGTGCTTGAAGAGTGTGTAGGGTTGACAAAGTACAGAACTTCCTTTGTGCCTCATATGAGAAATTAATTAAACGAGAGAAACCAGTTTCGTGAATCACTATTCTTGTTTTTATTGAAAATGTAATGTTTAAAATTATAATTTTTTTCATATAAAAACTTCCTGGTGTCAAAAAACTCTTAATGCTGACTAATAAACTGAAGAATAAAAAAGCAGTAAGGCATGAATCTGTGTCAATAGTTAATTACGAGGCATTTGTCTAAAAATTATAATTATACAAAACTAGGTATTATCCAGTTCCACTTAGTATTCCTATAAAAGTACATTAAATCTCTTCCAGTGTGTTCAAATACTGTTGTTTCCACTTACACGTTCCAAACATTTACATGCTGAACAGGATGTGGTTATTGTGATATTTGGAACAAGGGCAACTAATAAGGATAAAACGTAAGACAAACATTTTCTTTAATGTGATGCTAATAATTAAATAACCTTCCCGTTTACACTTATTTTTCAACTGAATGTACTTAGAGGATGCCATCTCTTATATACTCTGAACAAGAAAGTCCTAATCGTTAGGTGGGCGTTTTTGGTACACGTACCTTAAACTTAAATAAAATACACTACTGGACATTCAAATTGCTGCATCACGAAGATGACGTGCTACAGACGCGAAATTTAACCGACAGGATGAAGATGCTGTATTATGCAAATGATTAGCTTTTCAGAGCATTCACACAAGGTTGGCGCCGGTGGCGACGCCTACAACGTGCTGACACGAGGAAAGTTTCCAACCGATTTCTCATACACAAACAGCAGTTGAACGGCGTTGCCTGGTGAAACGTTGCTGTGATTCCTCGTGTAAGGAGCAGAAATGCGTACCATCACGTGTCCGACTTTCAAAAAGGGCGGTTTGTAGCCCACCGCGATTGCGGTTTCTCGTATCGCGACATTGCTGCTCGCGTTGGTCGAGATCCAATGACTGTTAGCAGAATATGGAATCGGTGGGTTCGGGAGGGTAATACGGAACACCGTGCTGGATCCCAACGGCGTCGTGTCACTAGCAGTCTGATGACAGGCATCTTATCCGCATGGCTGTAACGGATCGTGCAGCCACGTCTCGATCCCTGAGTCAAAAGATGGGGACGTTTGTAGACGACGTTTGCAGCAGCATGGACTATCAGCTCGAAGACCACAGCTGCGGTTACCCTTGACCCTGCATCACAGACAGGAGCGCCTGCGATGGTGTACTCAACGACGAACCTGGGTGCACGAATGGCAAAACGTCATTTTTTCGGATGAATCCAGGTTCTGTTTACAGCATCATGATGGTCGCATCCGTGTTTGGCGACATCACGGTGAACGCACATTGGAAGCGTGTATTCGTCATCGTCATACTGGCGTATCACCCGGCGTGATGGTATGGGGTGCCATTGGTTACACGTCTCGGTCACCTCTTGTTCGCGCTGACGGCACTTTGAACAGTGGACGTTACATTTCAGATGTGTTACGATCTGTGGCTCCACCCTTCATTCGATCCTTGCGAAACCCTACATTTCAGCAGGATAATGCACGACCACATGTTGCAGGTCCTGTACGGGCCTTTCTGGATACAGAAAATGTTCGACTGCTGCCCTGGCCAGCACATTCTCCAGATCTCTCACCAATTGAAAACGGCTGGTCAATGGTAGCCGAGCAACTGGCTCGTCACAATACGCCAGTCACTACTGCTGATGAACTGTGGTATCGTATGAAACTGCATGGGCAGCTGTAGCTGTACACGCCATCCAAGATCTGTTGGAATCAATGCCCAGACGTATCAAGGCCGCTATTACGGCCAGAGGTGTTTGTTCTGGTTACTGATTTCTCAGGATCTATGCACCGAAATTGCGTGAAAATGTAATCACATGTCAGTAGTATAATATATCTGTCCAATGAATGCCCGTTATCATCTGCATTTCTTCTCGGTGTAGCAATTTTAATGGCCAGTAATGTAGCAAATAAATAAATATTGTCCTTCAGCAATTGTAAATGAGCTCTCGGCAAATTTACCACTCACGAAGAGCGGAAATCTGAAATTGGTAACCAGTTTTCGTTGCGCAGAAGACTTAATCACATCATCACAACGATGTGGTTTAAGCTTGCATGATCCCAAGACCAGTTGACCTAAATCATACTCAGTACTACATCGTACAAGAACAGGATACTGTAATAATATAATCCTCTTGCACAACTATTAAGATACACTAAAGAAACTAGGGACATGGATTCCGTGTGTTGGGTTTTTCTGCGGCCGAATCCGAATGGGGCCTCCCGGCCAACAATGCCATACGATCATTTCATGTGCTGGAAAGGGCAGATGACGCGAGAGGCTAGCGGTACCACTTGCAGATGGACACGACGGGTTCTCGGGAAAGACAACCCCGAAGCCCATAAAATGGCGCAAGTGGTTTCGGCGAACAGCCATGACACGTAACTCCCATACGTAGGCCGACTGGACCGCTTAGCCGCTCGGCCTGCGTGTCTGCCCAGATCCGCACGCCAATGTTGGAGGTCGGGTCCGTGGTCCACATTGCTTCGGTTCCGTTGGTGAGCTGCCTGCCTCCTTAGCAAGACTGCTACCTGCCAGTGCACACTCCCGTCAGTTTTTTGCCCGATTACCCGCCTCGATAGCTGAGTGGTCAGTGCGACGGAATGCCATGCAAAGGGGGCCGGGTCAGATTCCCGGATGCGTGGAAGATTTTCTCCTCTCAGGGACTCAGTGTTGTGTTGTCTTCATCATCATACCATCCCCATTGACACCCAAGTCGCCGACGTGGCGTCAACTAGAAAGACTTGCATCAGGTGACCGACTACCCGACGGGAGGCCCTAGCTACACAACATTTCATTTCAGTGCCAGATTCTGTGTTCGCCGGCAACGTGGCCGTTAACGTCCAACAGCGGTCGCCAGTCGCCACACGCAGCCGAATGGGTCGTGGGTATGGGACAGGTGGTTCGTGAACACGGCCCGCTCCACCAGTCGCTCAGTGTATGTGCGCCCTCAGAGCTAAGCTTGTAAGCCAAATACTGTCTCTGAAAATATGAGAAAATAGATAATCTAAATTATCGAAAACTAATGAAACAATAATTAAAATTAACGTTTAAAGAGATAAATAGTAACTTATAACAGAGACAAGTCTGAATGAGAGAGGAAATCAAAAACTAAGAGTCAGGCTAAACTTTCAGCAAATAAACAAATAAATAAATAAATGTTAAAACGTAACAACGGAAGTCAACAGAAACAAGAGAGAAAAAGTAGTGTAAATAGGAGATAAGACTATGATTTTGAGGCAAGGAAACCAAAATTTAGTGAATGGAAATACACTGAAGCGCCAAAGAAACAGGTATAGGCTTGCGTATTCAAATGCAGAGATGTGTAAAAAGGCAGAATACGGCTCTGCTGTCGTCAACGCCTTTCTGAGGCAAGTGTCTGGCGCAGTTGTTTGATGGGTTACTGCTGCTACAATGGCAGGTTATCAAGATCTAAGTAAGTTTGAACGTGGTGTTAAAGTCGGCGCGCGAGCGATGGGATTCCGCATCTCCGAGGTAGCGATGAAGTAGGGATATATCCTTACGACCATTTCTCGAGTGCACCCTGAATATCAGGAATCCGGTGAAACATCAATTCTGCGACATCGCTACGGCCAGGAAAAGATCCTGCAAGAACGGGACCAAAGACTACCGAAGAGAATCGGTCCACGTAGGTTTGCCTGACGTCTCAGTTTTCTGGGACAGTCCAGATTTCGGATTAAAAAAATGAGGGTCCCGAAAATTGCTTTCTGGACGCACGTTTATTCCCGGTTTTGTGATGCCAAAGAAATACTCTCGTACCGTCTATTTCTTCCCAGGTGCTGGCATGAATTTGAATTTTAACTGTCACTGTCAAGCAAAATAATTATTTTTGTTTCATTGTTGCACCTGCTAGCGAACATCAAGGGCCTTTGTTGTGCGTAACACTTTTTTTTTTGTTATTAAGTCGTATCTTGGTATCAGTTCAGGCGTTGCAGCCGTGTGGTTCTCTGTCCGAGGCTTACTGTGCTTAGTTCATATTTGTGTGTGTGTGAAATGAGCTCCAAATGCCAATGCGAAAGTGTTCCTGTCAAGACGAATATACAGGTGAATGGTGTTTTATCAAACGAGGAAGACTTGACTATGAAGTAGAAAGTGGAATATGCAAGTCGTATGTTTCCATTTCACATGGAGGAATGGCAGATATTACAGATCACTTAGGCAGCCAATGGCATAAATCAAACATGTGCTTTGCTAGCAGTTTAAAAAAAGTAGATAGCTTTTTTATTGGAAAGTCATCAAAACAGAGTCAATCAGTAGCAGCAGCGAAATTAACATTGTGTTATCATACCGTTAAACATCATATGTCTTTGAAATCTGGGACTGTACTTCTAGGCTAAGCTCCAATCTTAATACTAATTCTGTTACAACGAAGAGTGTGACTTTGGGCATAACCAAAACAACAGCACTTTTGAAAGCAGTTTCGGCACCTGACACTATCAAACAAATATTCGACGACCTTTCACTGGTCCGCTATTATTCAATAGCTACAGACGCGAGCATTCACAAGGCTAAAAAATAATTTATATTTATTGGTCAATATTTTACGCCTCAGAGTTACAATCAAGTGAAATTAATTAAATTAGTTTCGCTGTCAAATGAAACCGTCTGTACAAGTACGTACTGTATTACGGCATTAGAAGAAAACAAAATTCATGAGTGTAAGTGCGGTGACAAAGCTGACATTAATTTTGGAGGAGTGCGACGAGCAGGTAATAAATGTATTTGTTACAGTGAAAAGTGAAGTAAACGAAAATCTTTTAGGAGTTGGCTGCTCTGCTCACATTCTACACAGTGCTGCCAAGACAGCCACTGACGTGATGAGTGTTGACGTAGAAACCTTTACAATTAAACTTTTCAATAACTTCTCCATATACGCAGTAGGAACAGAGCGTCTAAAGGAGGTTTATGAGCTTGTAGACATAGAGTGTCATGCATTGTTGTCACATACAAAAACAAGATGGCCGTCTTTGTTTGTTGCTGTAGAGAGAGTCCTAAAGTTGTATGATGCTCTGAAATCATCCTTCCTCTTAGAAAAAAGGCACCTAAATTTCTGACAACCAGAATCCGTTAACGGAGGCATACCTGTGGTTCCCGCATAGCCAGTTGAGTTTGTTTCAGAGACAAGTACTTAAACTTGAGAAAGAATTCAGCAGTGTTATAGAAGTAGCTGCGATTTTGGAAGATACCAGCAAAATCATAGAACGTCGTAAAGAAGAAAGTTTTATTCCACTCAAAGTGACATCTCTATTGCAGAACAGCGAGGTTGCATTAACTAGTGAAATTCGGAAGTTTCATGTCGATGTTGAACAGGTTTATGAAACGTGTACAGCTTATTTAGAGAAATGGTCAACAAATCTTTTTCCATTTTTCCATTTTTAAATAAATGTTGCTGGACGCAGAACCTGAGTGGACCACACGAAATAACATTTGTACGAGGTAGAGGATCGTCAGTATGTCAGTAGATGATCATTTATTCCAGAATGACCAGTTTTCTTTACTCAGTCCGCCTGCTTAGCTGAGTGGTAACGTGCTGTGCCTCCCATGCAGCAGGTCCGGGTTAGATTCCCGGGCGGGTTGGAGATTTTCTCCGCTCGTGGTCGGGATCTTGTGTTGTCCTCTCATCATTTCATCCTCATAACTGGCGCGCAAGTCACCCAAAGTGGCGTCGAGAGAAATAAGGCTTGCACTCGGCGGCCGAACTTCCCCGCATGGGTCCTCCCAGCCAACAAAGCCACACGCACATTTCATTTCTTTACTCAAGCAGTTAACTTAAACAGAAACCAACAAAAATAGCAATAACTGTGGTGGTAAATCATGTCAGGACAAATTGACATATTTTTTTCGACAGACTGGATGCGAAAAGCAGTATTCTCAATTGCTGAATCTGTGTGAATTCGTCTTCAGTATTCAGGGCATAATACGAACATGGATCGAGTACTTTCTGTCACGAATGCGCAATGGACTGAGGAAAGAAACAGATTACAAGTACCAACGGTGGAAGCAATAATTAAATGTGTTTCTAATTGTCAACTGTGTTGCTCTAAGTTTTATGAATAAATCATACACCGGGAAGATTTTCTCTTCAAAGCTCAGAATTCAGATAAATATGAGGCATAGGATAACAAATTATGTGAACTTTGCACTTCAAGATACAGTGTTACAGTAGACAATTTTGTATCTGGTATTAATGTTTCAAAATAAAAACTCTTGTGTTACCAGTACTAATACTGTAAAATGTTATTACAAATTGGATGCCGCCCCGTTGGGTTTTATTAAATTAATTGCAGTGTGAAGTGTACACTTATTTATTTTACTAAAACAATTGAATACGGCAGTAATTTGCACAAATATTTCACTTTCTTAACGTTAAGACAATGACCCGGTTTATGGCTCACAAATTATGGCCGTTTTTAGTTGATCTTAGAGAAACGTTCCGGTTTGCTAACAAGAATTCTGGCCACCCTAGTTCAGCGTGACAGAAGTGCAACCCTGCCCCAAATTGCTGCAGATTTCAAAGCTAGGCCATCAGCAAGTGTCAGCGTGCGAACCATTGAACGAAAGACCATCGATAGGGGCTTTCGGAGCCAAAGGCCCACTCGTGTGCGCTTGATGTCTGCACGACACTAGGCTTTACGCCTCGTCTGGGTCCGTCGACACCGACATTGGACTGTTGATTACTGGAAACATGTTCCTGGTCGGACGAGTTCCGTTTCAAATTGTACGGAGCGGATGGACGTGTACCGGTATGACGACAACCTCTGAATCCATGGGACTGTTCGAGCTGGTGGAAGCTCTGTAAGGTGTAGCGTGTGTGCAGTTGGAGCGATATGAGACCCCACACGTCCAAAATAGCTACCGAGTGGCTCCAGGAACACTCTTCTGAGTTTAAACACTTCCTCTGCTCACCAAACTCCCCAGACATAAACATTATTCAGCTTATCTGGGATGCCTTGCAATGTGCGGTTCGGAAGACATCTCCACCCCCTCGTAGTCTTACGGATTTATGGACAGCCCTGCAGGATTCATGGTGTCAGTTCCCTAGCACTACTTCAGACATTAGTCGAGTACATGCCACGTCCTGTTGCGGCACTTCTGCGTGCTCGCGGGGGCCCTACACGATATTGGGGAGGTGTACGTTTCTTTGGCTCTTCAGTGTGTTACAAACTAATAACTAGGAGATGGCTACCCTCTGACTCTTCTTAAGAATTATTGGCGACCGAGAGGAATGTGTCATCTGCAGCATTAGTAAAATGAATGTAACAGACTTTTATGTACGTAATCACATGTTTCACTGGAATCCTCACGCTCATGGCTACCCGGTCATAATACGAATTTAATTGTAGCTGCCATCTTTATAACCAACTTTTTCTCGTCGCGTCTACGTCGTTTCACACAGGGGTCAATCCAGATATTAGCAGATCTACAAATGCTATCCTCATCCAAGCCACGTTAGTTTACATTACACAAGCAAAACGTTGACAAATTTGACATGCTCATAAGCTGAGCCTGTCGTAAGGCAAACAGGGAGGTTTTTTATTTTCCTTTTTTTCATTTTACGGCGGCGTTAATTCGGTGCTGAACAGAGTAGAAGGGCCCCATAAACGGCCGACGGCGCCACTCGTTAGCAGTAAATCAGATTCCGATGCGGTGATGGCGGCCCGTTATCGCGGTTTTATCTGCAACACAGCGCCGCGCCCCCCACGCAAGCCGCGTTCTTTCATGTCTCAATCGAGTGGTGAATTTAATCCGCGCAGCGAAACGAGCGTCCACGCAGCACAAAGAAGTAACAAAAACAAAGCAACAACCAAAAAAGAGCTCCAGTCGGTTTCTTTGTGTTGTGTGACGTTGCAAGTTTACCGGTCGTGCAACAATGCACGCGGATTTCCCTTTCGGACGATATTTCCTTTGAAAATGAAGAACACTTGGCGTTATTTGATGAAAGTTCTCTCTCTCTCTAACTCTCTTTCTCTCTACACCACTACTGTGTTTCATGGAACCCACGAAATGATTAAAGCCCGAGTTTGGTTTCTCCTGTGGCCATTGGGAGAGAAGAGCAAGAAACGTTAATAAAACCGGTATATATTGCACACTACTGACTTTTTGTGTTAACGTGAGGCGAGCGGATGTACTCGTGTACAAAGTTGTCGCTTTTCTAGAGCCCGATTTCTGACATTATAGTGTGCCTGAATAGCCTGTCACGATACAGTGTACTTCCTTCAAGGTTCTTGTAATGCTTGGCTGCTTCTACATAGTTTGTCGTTCCGGCCAAGCCACTCTGTTTTCCTCGCTCTCTCGTTCATAAGCAGGCCACTCTTCAATAGGATTTTTGTAATTTTTTATATTCATGATAACTGAAGTTGCGAACTCCATCATGAGTCAGCTAAAGCTGTTAGAAGTATAGAAAACCGTCGTGGAAATATGTTTTGAAGTTTTCCGAACGTTTTTATTATACTAAAGCATTTTCAGCTTTTTGACAGCCAGAGAGGCGTTGTGGTGGAACGCTAGCCTGCCGTGTCTGTGACACAGTTTCGATTCCAGCTCGCGGAAATCTTTTTTGTCGAAGTACAGTGTTCCACTATCATTTCTGTGAAGAGCAAAATACTAATTTAATCATTATTAATAACATTTTATAAGTCCGGTAATTAATAATTTATATTTACATTGAAAACTTCATTTTTGGTGCCATATTAAATTACAAATTCATAAAAATGACAGTTGGATATATGCTACTTGATATATATTTTATGAATTTCATAGTTAAATGACTGAGGTATTCGAAATGAATTGAAAAAGAACCGGAAAAGACATGTGGATTAAAAGATCGCTATAGGTCCTTTATTTGAAAATTAGTTTCAGCTCACTGACGGGCCATCTTCAGAACTTTAGCACCTTCTGCAATCTCCCTTAGCCTAACTTGGAATATTTGCGTTGTTATTTGACATTGTCAAATCAGAGGATATGCGATCAGTTATGGTAAAATATGTAGATAAAAAACCGTAGTTGATGGTTGCTAAAACTCCTTAATTTGATAACTAGTTTCGTCTCATTGACGAGCCATCTGATAACTAGTTTCAGCTGATTGACGAGCCATCTTCACATCTTTAGCAATATTCTGCGATCTCCCTTGGCCTCTCTTGACATATTTACGTAGTTGTTTGTGATTTAAAGCTACTAAAGAGCAATGAGATGAAACTAGTTATCAAATAAAGGAGTCTTATCGATCTTGACCTAGTATTTTTTTAATGCGCATATTTTAACATATCAGTTCGCATATCTTCCATTATACCATGTGAAATGAAATCGTTAATGTGGCAGGTTAGAATAAGGGAGATTGCATAAAGCTGCTAAAGGTCGTCAATGAGCAGAAACTAATTACCAGGCAAAGGTGTTTTAGCGATCTCGACCTAGGATTTTTATTCCACGTATTTTAACGTAACAGATTGCATCTCTTCCTGCTTGATAAAGGCAAATAACAACATAAGTATACCAAGGCAGGCTAAGAGAGACTGCAGAAAGTAGCTAAAGATCTGAAGATGAATCGTTAGTGAGATAAAACTAGTTATCAGATGAAACAGTGTTAGCGATCTTCACCTAGGATTTTTTACCTGAGCCGTCGCCTCTTCTCTTCGTCTCTGACGCCAGCCTTAGCTTGCTTTGCTGTGGCGTGATTGGCCAGGTAAAGTTTTAAAGGAGCGGGCTAAGACAGGTTGACTCTTCGGTTTCCAGCGATGTGGGATGTAGTTACGAGTTCGTCCGGGAAAGGGAAGTACTCTCCTGTACCTAGGGTGGTACGGCAACGGCGGTGGCAGCGAACAGGCACCGCCGGAGCAGCGAGGGGCCGCTGATGTTCTGGCGTGACGCAGTGGAGCGACACAGCTGAGTGGGTCGGCGCGGCGCGGTCGTGCTGGCTTTGCGGAACTAGGGCTGTGTTCGCAGTGGAAACCGTTGCTGTCCGTGGGCGATTTAGGCATGTCTGTGGGAGCAGGTGAGCCGATTTAACTTCTGTGCTCCGAAGTACCGAGTCGTTTGCGGTTATTTTTATGTTGGAAACCCTACTGTGTTGTGAGTGCTGCTGGCTGTGCCAGGCACGTAGCATTTAAAATGTTTTATTGCAAAGTCAATGAATAACGCTAATCACCTGTACTTCTGTTAGTGATTCTTAACATTAGAAGCACCATGTGGATAATTTGTGACCCACGAGGGTTTTTCGATGAGCCTGCCCCCTCCATAATCATTGCACGACCAAACGCTCCCTTGACTTTTTATCATGTATGGGGTTGTGAAACTCAACAACATGTCGTCCTCGTAGCCCAGCTAGAAGTATGAAAGATTTGCCGCTTATACCAATAGTACCATGTGGGTCATTTTTGACGGGTACGTATTTTAACGCAATTTGACGTCAAAAAAAATGGTTCAAATGGCTCTGAGCACTATGGGACTTAACTACTACGGTCATCAGTCCCCTAGAACTTAGAACTACTTATACCTAACTAACCTAAGGACAGCACACAACACCCAGCCATCACGAGGCAGAGAAAATCCCTGACCCCGCCGGGAATCGAACCCGGGAACCCGGGCGTGGGAATTTGATGTCATTACCACCGGTCTTTCACGAGATGTTCGAGTATATTTCGACACTTTGGGCTGAAAAGAACGTGAAATACGAAAACTTCGGAGGTCGCGCGATACTTTACATCAACACTGTTTTCCTCTTTCTACGGACTAACGACATACAGACCTGCCAAGTGACTTTGGGAAGCCACAGAGTAACATATTACACAATGGGACAGCCTTCCCTCATCCAGCTCCCCCTGTCAAACATCACTGTTTGGCCTTGATAACAGTTCTCTGACACAACAGTAGGTGTCAGGCGCGTTGCCCGTACGCACGTTTCCTGTCAGTATACCTTTGACTGTGGTCAAGCCGAGCGGGCAGAAGCAGTCAAGACGCCAGCGACGTGAGTTTGCAGTTTATTTTCGCAGTTGGTGTCATTGAAGTTACGACGGCAAGACGACGTTGTATCACGCAGGCCGAGATTCTCTTCGATTTTGTTCCAGAGGAGACAGCTGACTCAAGTGATTCAGACGCATCAAATAAACAGCAAGCAGAATCTGATCCATCTGACCAAGACCTACCTTTTGCACAACGTAAGAATGAACCGTTCTACCTAAGGTTTTGAACCAGTAAGTCCATTGTACGGCTGTCTTTCTTCTATTCTTCAGGTTTCGGATTTACAGATTCTACCTGAGAGCGTAGACGTCTCACCCAACGACGAGCCAAATGTGTATAAAATGCAGGACGGGACCTTCGGCATGGACAAGGACTGCGGAGTGGATGAGTTATCGGTCAACTACCAGACTGAGATAGTAAGTCAATGATAAAAATATCTTCGTTCATAACTCGAACGCAATATCACTGATCACCTTATGTAAACACGTAAGTCAAATTGTGTCATGGCCGGTCTTTTGCTGTCAGTCCTTATGTCTCACTAGTTACAAAGAATCTTGACATAAGATTCAATTTGCAGCTGACAGTGGCTCTGATCCAGGTATTGTGGACGACTCGCTAGTCAGTGACGGCGTGGCGGTCGGTGAAGTTGACAGAACAGCGAGACGTGGACGTGGTCGCGGTACATTGGGTGCCAGATGTGGTGCAGCAGGTCATCGGTACGAGGAAGACGAAGCACCGTGCGGCATCCACTCCCTGACAAGAAAGTGGAGAGTTCCAATGGCACCAAGTGGACGCGGATTGAGCCAGGCAACACAGCAGGTAGGCGCACCAGCGGGAGACGGCCGGGCCGATGGACGCGTCACACAACATGTTGTACACGACTTGTCACTCTCTGCGTTGTGGCTATATGTCGCCGACCCGATCCTGAAACCGATAAAAAAGTACACTGAGGAAAACGCTGGCAGCATAGTTGGTAATAATGAGTGATCCCTAGGCCTGGAAGAACTGGATGCTTTCACTGGATGACTGTATGTTCACGGAGCATATGGCTCGGGGTATTTCAAGCAAATACTTACGGAGCAGTAAGTGGGGACCTCATTTTTTCTAAAGCACCGTGCCAGAATACAAATTAGCAGAAATTCACAATCCCTGAGACGTGGTATTCACTGATATTAAGAAAAACGTGGAAGGGAGACACACCAATATAACTTTCTTTTCACACAACCTGTTTATTTAACAATATATAATCATAAATTTGTTTTGTTCACAAATTAACTAATTGTGAAATGAATAAGCTTTTATGAGAGAAATCAAAACAAGAACAACATGACAATAGTTACTGTGGCCCAGACCTGCAGCCTGCCCTTAATCGAGTGAAACAGCGTTGTTTACTACCGCGCTGGACACAGTTTCCGTTATTGAATGCCCTTCTGCAAAACATGAAAACATATAAGTAATATTGACGACAAGAGTGTTTCAATTTCTCAAAGAAATGACATAATTTTTTTTAATTTGTAAACTGTATGTCGAAAGGTTCAGAGCTAAGATCCACACCTATGCTTAAAGGTTAAACAAAATAGAAAACAATTATGGCAATTATAAGGCTTGCTTCAAAGTGAGCAAACTTTTTATTTCAATCAGCAACAGGATGCAACTGGATGTCAACCCGTCCCTTTTGACAATGTTACTCTGACTAAAGCCCTGGTGACAGTTGGCGTTAATATGTCACAAGTTAATTTTTTGGAAATTTGTGGTAAGTTCCTAAGGGACCAAACTGCTGAGGTCATCGGTCCCTAAGCCTACACACTACTTAATCTAACTTAATCTAAGGACAACACACACACCCATGCCCGAGGAAGGACTCGAACCTCCAACGGGGGAAGCCGCACGAACCACGACAAGACGCTCCAAACCCTGCAGCTACCCAAGCGGCTCGTCAAAAGTTAAATTGGTTCTCAGTTACGAAGGCCGCTCTGAAGTACGTTTTAAACATTACGTATGAGCACTTACAAAAAAGAATTCACTCGGCGGAACAACAAGATCCAATTAAAAATAATCCAACAATGACCTGGTCTTTCAAAGACAGAAACGCACAGCTTAGTACAACAGGTAGTTCAGATTATCTCAAATACGATTACATACAAGGAATTTAACCGGTTAACATCTAAATCTAACCACAAGACCAATGTTTGTTTAACGGCAACCTGTGCTTTAGTACAACTGTTCCGACTGTATTTCCGACTAGGAGCTGATTCATTAAAACATTAATGATCTGGTATAAACTATAAGGGAAGGGCAATATAATATTAGAACCAATTTTCAAGCGACAACTAGTGTCTAGTACAATACTACGGTCTATATTTACGACCAAAGAGCCGACCGAGTAAAACTCTGAGGATTCGGTACAAACCATAAAATAATTAGGAGGTTGGGTAGACAATCACACTAGTCACCACGGGGATTACAGAATGCTACTCCCCTTTATCAGCAAGCAGCTCAATGGATCCACGGTGCGTCGCGGCGGTTACTGAGTAGTACCGATGACAGCCAGGTAGAAGGGGGCAGCCGGGCCACGAGCGGTCGTCCGACACAAATTTTGACAACCAACCGACGGGATGTTGGCCTGCTGCTTTTAGTCGACGCTGACCCCGGTGAAGTACTCCGCTATCTTTCCTCTGCGCAGGTCCTTCTTGCGTAGCTCGTGGCTTCGGCCGCTTGGACCTCCTGAGCGCCTCTTGTTGCGACTCTACCGCCTATCCCCAAACTTGGTGCCTCCTTTCTCGGGCCAGCGAATCCGTATATATATATATATATATATATATATATATATATATATATGGCAATTATAATATATAGAGGTTCTGAGGACACAACCCACATGCACCAACTCTTCCTCGTAGATACTGACAACGGGACCGCAAGAGGGGTAGTCGATACTACCCTTGAGCTAGTGGCGCCGGACAGAACAGTCTACTAACTTAAGGGCGCCGCGGTTCAGTCACCTTAGGTGTGATTCTATGTCATCAAGAAGACAAGGAAAGGAATCTGACAAATTTTGCCTTACTTCAGAAATATGGAATCTATTTGCTGACAGTTGCATTGCTTGCATCAAACCAGACTAGAACATGACTGTAAAGGAGCAACTGTATCCTTCCAAGTGCAGGTGCACATTCATACTGTACATGCTGAATAAATCCGATAACTATGGAATAAAATAATGGATTTTGTGTGACGCTGACGAGCGCTACATTTTGAATGGATGCCCTTACCCTAACAAACATGAAACTCGTGATCCAAGCAATGGCCTTGGTTATCATGTCGTCAAGAAGCTGGCAAGCCATTTCTCAACTGTGGCCGTGACGTCACGACTGATAACTTCTTTTCCTGGCCGATGAGCTGAAACAAAAAGGAACAAGTTTAGCTGGCACTCTTCGAAGATCACTCAAAGGGGTCTCTGTGGTGGCGTGAAGTGGAGGCGACACATTGTACGCAACACACTTGTACAAGTCAGGCGACAATCTTCTCACAGTATAACAAGCGAACATGAACAAAGCAGCTTACAAAATACTGTCAACTCTTTGTTCCTAAATATTTCCAAATATTTATAATTGTAAAGAGACGTTGTTTGACATATGTTTAATTCTTTGATTGCAATAAGCAAGAAAAGACGAAGAGCATTTTAGTCACCTCCTGCATTTTAGAATCTTCGACAAATACTCGATATTTAACTTATTTACCCGTAAAAGTAAAAATACACGTAGTACTCATAGAAAGAGTATCATTTTCCTCTGTTTCAATCTTTTTATAAAGAAAAACATTGCAATGCTATTTTACTTACTTGTTTTAACGATTATTGGTGAAAGGCTGTGGAATTTCTTCTATAAAATTTAAAATACATTAAGTTTATTTCTGAAAATTTATGTTTGACGCTGTACTATCCATTTTACAGACCAAATTAATCTTTCGTTACATTTTAGAGTCTTGGTGAACGTATTGTCAACACTACGGCACTCAAAACACAGCCCAAATACGAATAAAACGGTGGTTTCCTGCTGTAGGTCAAAAATGACCCACATGGTACTACTAGGTACGGCGAAGTTGGTGCTTCTAGCATTAAACTACATTCTGGCTCGGAAGTATCAGTAGATACACTGTAAATTTAAAATTTATCTGCTAAACGTTACTGGTACTCTGTATTACTTGAGTGTTAGTTAAGCCCCTTATTCACCCAGTGCCTCCATAACTAGCGTTCTTTAATTAAATGCTGTCAGCCTGTGTGGAGGTTATCTAAATAGGAAAGCTTGAATCCGACTTGTCATAATTAATTTTCACTTCCTCGTCTGAAAACAGATCTATATGAACCACAATTCTACTTGTGTGGTATTTACCGAAGTAATTGATTCCTCTTATCAGTTAGTTCAGTGTTTGCAATCTTAAATTAGTGTTGCGTAAAAGCCTCGTGGCTTCAGAAGAGTCAAAACGCTTGGCTATAAATTTATTAATTTTTCTATATGTTGTAGAGTGCAACTTGTTTGTGTCGTGTCCGACGCAGCATTAGGTGCCGCCACCGTCGGTGCTGTCAGTGGGCTGTATGCTCTCTCAAGGGTGCCGTAGTGCAACGTTGATGAGAATGTACGTTCTCCAAAAATGTTTTTTTCGTTACAAATCATGTTACTTTAGTTTAGAGGAAGTAGAGGGTACTGATTCTAATGATTCTATAAGGCTGCAGAAGAGGCAAACTAAAACTGCCTAATGTAGGATATTTTTCCCCTACTTTTCTCCAAAACAAGTTTCTTTCAGTGCTGTAAAATTGTGTCTTGCTTAAAGTCCCCACGGCAATGGATTGGTTTTATGCTTGTGATCATTAATTTTTTTATGTAACTGCGATATTTGAATCTGAAGCGTAAGTTCAGTTGAAATATAATTTCACTAGCTGTGCATAGAAGTGATTTTGTTTTGCGTTGAGTCAGTCATAGATAAACATTCTATTTATCTTATTTATTTTAATTATTGTGTGTGTTATATTTCACAGGCTAACCGCCAATGGCTCCAATCTATAAATTCTATATATTGTCAGTTTTAACTTACCATTTTATTTTTACATTTCATTTAAATAAAGTTTGCCAGCGAATAACTGGTTATTTTAGTCTTGAATATCTATGCTGATACCAGCGTGCCACGCTGTTATGTTGAGATAAATAAAGAAAGTAAAAGGGGTTTTGTTATATTGTATCCCTACATGGGTCTGATCCTCCTACTCCTGCAATCATGAGCTCTGCAATCACCGATCATTATCCACGTATTTTAACAAAACATATCGCACATCTTCCGATTTGACAGTGTCGAATAACAACGTAAATATGCCAATTCAGGCTAAAGAAGACTGTAAAAAGCTTCTACAGACGAGAAGATGGCTTGTCAATGAGGCGAAACTAGTTATGACGTAAATGACTTTTAGCAATCTTGACCTAGAATTTTTATCCACATACTGTAACATAACAAATCGCATGTCTTCTGATTTGTCACTGTCAAATATAAGAACGGAAATAGATAAGGACCAAAACGAGAATCTAAGCAGCGTTTACCACTCCCAAGGGGTACTAACATTTTTTTTTCCATTTTCATATATTTTACGCTTGAGGGAAATACTCGTAGAACAGAAATCTCATTTTAAAAACTTGCACATGATAGAAATCGAACCCATTCCCTCCACGTGGCAGACTGAAACTTCAAAAACAAATTATCTGAATATCTGGGAATATTAATAATCAAAAGTGAGAAATTCTAAACACTTGTTTTACACTTATGGAACAACGCAACACATTAAGGTTTTAAACCTGTTTTTTGTTCTGTATTCATAGAAACTGTTAGGGCAGGAACACAGTTACATAATTCAAATTAGAGTTTGAGATTAAATACATTTGTTCAATAAAACTGCAAACAACATATTAAGGATATTAATTCAGTTAGCTCTGTTACTTACGTACTTCTATTTGGCCTACACTAATTGAAGTTTTCTCTGCTTTGCTTGCCACACATACAAACGGAGACACATCAATATGGTGACAATTTTTACAACATTTTACAGTACATCTCCGAAAAACTTGCTTCCTGCAAGAGCACCACATGTGTTCACTTCTTCTTTTGCTAGGACATGTACAACGAAGAGACAAAAGTCATGAGAAACCTCCTAACATCGTGTCTGTACTCCTAGCATAGTGCAGCAACTCGGCGTGGCATGGACTCAACAAGACGATAGAATTCCCCTGGAGAAATATTGAGCCATTTTACCTCTGTATCCATCCAAAATTACGGAAGTGTTTTCAGTGCAGGATGGTGAGCACTAAGTGACTTCTCGAGGTCTCCCATAAACGTTTGATGCGATTCATGTTGGGCGATATGGGTGGCCACATAATTCGCTGAAATTGTTCAAATGTTTTTCAAATCATTTGTGAACACTTGGGGCCCAGTGACATGACGTCGTTGTTTGGAAACGTTAAGTCCATTAATGGCTTAATGGAGTCCTAATAGCTGAACATATCCATCTCCAATCGACGATCGGTTCAGATGGACAAAAGAGCCCAATCCATTCCATGTAACCGCAGGCCCACAACATTATGGAGCCATCACCAACGCACGCTATGCCTTTTTCACAAGTTGGGTTCTTGCCTTTGTGGAGTGTGCTCGACACTCGAACCCTACCATCAGTTTACCAACTGACATCGGGACTCATCTGACTACAGCACGGTTTTTCAGTCGTCTAGGGTCTAACCGATATGTTCACGATCCCAGGAGAAGCACTGGAGGCGATATCATGCTGTTAGGAAAGGCACTTGCGTCGGCCATCTGTTGCCATAGCCCATTAACGCCAAATTTAGCTGCAATGTTCCAATGGATATGTCCGTCGAGCGTCCCGAATCGATTTCTACAGGTTTATCACGCAGTGTTGCTTGTCTGTTAGTACCGACAACTCTACGCAAACGCCACTCTCTCAGTCGTTAAGTGGAGACCTTCGGCCACTGCGTTCTCAGTGGTGAGAGTTAATGCCTGAAATCTGGTATTCTCCGCACCCACTTGACACTGTGGATTTTGGAATATTGAATTCGCTAACGATTCCCGAAATGTAAGGCTACAGCTACCATTCCGCGTTCAGCGTCTGTTAACTCCCGTCGTGGGGTCATAACCAGGACGGGACCTTTCAACATGAATCACCTGCATGCAAATGACAGCCCCGCCAATACACTGACAGTTTATATGTTGTGTGCACGATACTACAATCATCTGTATACGTGCACATCGCTGTCCCATGACTTTTGTCAACTCAGTGTATAACACATTTTCCGCTGCAGACCACACATGACAAAATAGAAATCCACAAACTTGCACCTAATAGGAAAACTGCAACAAAACAAACATATACTCTCCAGCCGACAACAATGAATGTGTCAGCGCATCTGTGTAACTCCGCTAATTTAAAACAAACAAACAATACTATCAGCCTCAACTGGGTGATTAAGGTTTAAGTTACACAGAAAACGTCACGATAAATTTTCTCGAGTTATTGGTTTTATAACCGGAGAAGAACTTGTACAGCGCAGTCGTAAGTGGTCTGTCAAATATGGTTGCCATTCGGAAATGTACAGCGATTTTTTAAACAATTGGTTCATTAATTTGTTCCGCTCATTGGCAGAAGAATGCATTATTGTAATAGATAATGCAAGAGAACATTCCATGGAATGTGACAAATCATTATTTTTTAACTGGCGCATAGCAGGCCTCACCGATCGGCTTCAGAAGAATGTTCAGTTTTCACCTGCTAAAACTAAGGATAAAGGATAAGAGATAAGAAGTTCGAGGAAAGTCTGCTTACTAGACCCTACAGCAAAGGATATGGGACGTGAAGTTGTGTGACTTCCGCTATAACCCAGCGAGTATATTCATATTCAGTTGATATGGGCTCGTGTTAATCGGGGTATAGCAAAAAGGATCACAACTTTCAAGTTTGCCTATGTTGAATTCCTTACACATGAAGCTCTAGATTTTGTTGCAGAAGAATATTTGTCTAAATGCATAATACACGAGGAGGAGAAATATGAAAAAGACTATGCTAAGTGGTGAATTATGGATGCGGGAGTGGAACCAGATTTAACACGACTGATTGAAAGCACCAACAGAGAACTTAAATCGGATCCAGAGAACTAACTGATTCAGGTATATGTATATAATGTTAAACAACATGCTGTGGCTAACTGCAGGTGCTGAAAGATTTTTAACACCAAGAATCAACAGCATTTTTCGTAAGCAGTCACGGAATTGTTTGTAAATGTTTCACTTCACGAAGTACTTATTATTTGCCTGGAACAAAGAGGTAATTTCAATTAAATTTAAATCAGAGACACTTTATATGTAAAGCACATCACCATACTACGTGTAATATTACGGAATACTTTATTCATACTCTTAATATCTGCTTATCCACAAACTTGTCGTACCATCATCATCATCATCATAATCGAGTAGAACAACAAGAGCTCAAAGCATAGCAAGGTCAAGTCGTTTCGGAAATGTTGTTCGGTATACACCATTCCCAAGTTAAATCAAGAATCTCACATTTTTCCTCTGAAATATTGGAACATCATTATTAATCGCTTTTAAGTACATGTTTCCAATGCTGAGGCAGTACGACGGTGTTTCTCTAGGAAATGCTTAGCATAATTAGATATGATGCTCAAATGTTATACTGTCCATTATTTTGTTTGAATAACATTATAATAAATTGCCAATTTTATAAATGAAAATGAACATGGCAAATTTCGAGTATATTTTATCGCTTGTTGGGGACCTGGCCGAATACCTAACTAAACGTCACGTTTCCCATAACATTTGCTCTCGATAAGTTTAGATGCGAATAACATATCTCTCCATCAGGGCTGGACTATGCAGTTTCGAACGCTTATTCAACGTGAAATGCCAATTCATAGAACGGTAGAGCGCAGCAAACCTTCAGAAAGTCCAGTGCCTCGTCTGGAAACCTGGCCGATCACGCGAGAATGCTACACCGATCTCCGCGCCAGATTATTCTGTCACTTCTAATACCTTCTCTGACGACCATTAACCGCTGATATTATTCGCTAATCTGGCTGCAATTTCGGCCCATTACACGCTAGCCAGAGTGGCGGACAAGTCTAGCGCCAGAACCACGCAAAGTATTAAGCAACACGCTCGCAACGCAGCTGTTGCCTCCAGCTCAGAACGCGATGTACAATCACGCCACGGCTTTACGAGAAACGTCTTCCACAAGCAGTATTCGGAGTCCGTAGTTCAGGCTACTCTGTAACCAGTCAGAGCGACTCATCCAACGGCTTCCGGGAGCACAGATACCCTGACTGAAAAAAATCACAACACCAAGAAGTAATTGTGCGACAAACACGAAAGTTGGTAGGCGTGTTTGTACGTGTGGAAAATGGTCTACTCACATTTCGCACCAGGCACGTCACAGTGGCGCTAGTGGTGCACTATGAGGATGCAAGTCGTTTGAGATTGGGCGTGGTGATGTCAAGTAGCCAAGGCGATAAAGACAGCGTCGTCAGCAACACCTCACTGTGTTTAACGAAGTCGTGTAATAGGGCTACGAGAAGCTCGACATTTCTCCTGTAGTACTGCAGAAAGACTTGGCAGAAACGTAGCGTCTGTACATAAGGACTGGGAACAGTGGTCACGAGAAAGTACGGTCGCAAGAAGACCAGGCTCCAGCGGCAAAGTGACAGTACCGAGCGTTAAGACCGTCGTTTAGGCGTATGGCTCTGGCGCATCATACTGCGTCTGCAGCAGAAATATGAGCAGCAGCTGGCACCACAGTGACATAACGAACTGTTAAAAATGCGTTACTTCAAGGACAGCTCCGAATGAGACGCCTTGTAGCATAAATTCCACTGACCCTAAACCACCGCAATTTGCGACTTCAGTTATGTCAAGCTAGAGCTCATTGGATGGTAGCGTCGCGGTCTGTTGTGTTTGATAATGAAATGTGGGTCTGCCACGGTGCCTG
Organism: Schistocerca cancellata; assembly: GCF_023864275.1. Lineage (NCBI taxonomy): Eukaryota > Metazoa > Arthropoda > Insecta > Orthoptera > Acrididae > Schistocerca > Schistocerca cancellata. The sequence continues at coordinate 436,681,085 of NC_064626.1, read as the reverse complement.
TGAGGGCCTTGTTTTGGTTAGAAAGAGGCCAGTTGACGGCTTGAAACCAACTTGTCTGTATGCTAGACATACCTGACCTATACCTGGAGTTACAGTATAAGGTGGAATTTCATAAGATAGCAGGAGCAGTCTCGTGCTTATCTGCAAATTTTTAGCTTAGTGTAATGATTTGACCTGTTATTCTGGCACTCGTGAGTAGCATTTGTTATGCTGCCATTCATGAGTAGCATTCCAGGGCGTGTTTTCCAACAGGATAACGCTCGTCCACATACCGCTGTTGTGGCTCAAAATGCTTTACAGAGTATAGACAGGTAGCATTTCCCTGCTCGGTCACCAAATCTGTCGCCAATCGAGCAGATATGGAACATCATCGAACGCCATCTCAAGCGTCATCTACAAGTAGCATTAACAGTCCCTGTACTGACGGACCGAGCGCTTGAGGTATGAAACCCCATCCAAAGACTTGTCAACCGGCACCTGAAAAACAGAATGCCGGCCCGTTTGCATGCTTGCCTTCAAATACTGACGGTTACACCAGTAATTAGTGTACCAACTTCTCGCATTTGCAATGACTTATCTCCCGCTTATATTAAACTGTGATCTTGCAGTGTTTATCACTTAATCATGTTACCTAGACAAATATATTCTCGAAATTGTTTTATTCTGCATTAATTATTTTTTTCTTTTCGCGATTTTTTCCGTCAACGTATGTAATAAACAGTGTACAAATGCACAATACTGTAAATGTTTCTTGAAAATATACAGTATCAGTGTGCAAGCCTTACAAACTGAGTTTCTGGTTTCCCTTTAAGTTATCTGAAAACTCAGTCTTCAAGATGGTACGAAACGTGTAAGGAGTTTAAACAATAATTCTAGTAATCTCTGCTTAATGCCATGTCCGGTGCTGCTCCCAGTACACTCGGTAAATGTAAATAAGTCACTCGGAAAGTATGGCACTAACTATTCCCTGAAACATTAGTGTACAGACTTTCTTGAGGAGAACAGTTAATTGTGTATGAGGGGTGGAGAACATTTTGAGGTAAACCTTGAGCTCATGAGCTTGAGGTAAACCTTGAGCTCATCACAAACAATAAAAAAGAATACTGTCTACAATTTTCAGACATATAAAGATAGTAAGGTATTATTTTTTATTTTTGTCACAATCACTATTTTATGATATAATCAAATCTGGTTTCGGCCTTCAAAGGCCATATTCAGACGCTTCGGGCGGCTTTTGAAGTGTTTATGCATTGAGGAAAACCGCCAATACCATCTGAAGATGGCCTTTGAAGGCCGAAACCTGTTATGACGGTAGAAACCTTATGATTGTATCATAAAATAGTGATTGTGTGTACGTATAAATAGAGCTACAGAAGTAGTTATACAGTGCGTGTGACATCTTTTATTCAAATACACGAGATCAAAAAACAAGTAATTCCATTCTACGGACGAATGGTAGCAACCTATCGCATGAAAATTAGTCTACTATTAGGGAAAAGAAAGGAAGATAAGAGTTATGCTTTATTTTGGCAACGAGGTAATGAGTGGCGAATCACAAGCTCGGATTAGCGAAGAATACGGAAGGAAATTGGCTTTGTCCTTCGGATGAACAACCTCGGAAATCGACTTCAGAGATGAAGGAAAACCACAGAAAACATAAACTTGTAAGTCCAGCCGGGAAACTGAACTGTCGTCGTTCCATTCCATTGCCTGACCAATGCACCACCTCATCCCAACCCTCACATTAGACCGATAAATACGAACACACCTATAGGAACTTGTACCTCGTAGTGTCGAATTCGAATACTACTACTGTAGTTGTCTGTTAACAGTTGTTTGAAGGAAATCGAAGTCCATCGAAAGTCGCATTAAGATGTATCCTTTATTTACTGGAGGTGACTAGTTTCGTACATAATGTCCATTTTCACACCATCCGTCTTCGTAAGTAATAAAACATAGTCAAATATGCATGTTTGGAAATAGCTGCAGCAGACAATCCAGAATGGCAATAGAGATAGTCCACAGCATATTACACAAATTATACGCCATAATGTGTTTGTTGTATGTCGAACTCTTTGTACTGCCAATCTGAGTAGTCTGCTCAGGCTATTTTCAGCACGCGTATTTAATTACTTACGAAGATGGGTGGTTTGAAAATAGGCATACTTGGTAGAGCACTTGCCCGCGAAAGGCAAAGGTCCCGAGTTCGAGTCTCGTTCCGGCACACAGTTTTAATCTGCCAGAAAGTTTCATATCAGCACACACTCCGCTGCAGAGTGAAAATCTCATTCTGGAATAGGCATACTGTCTGAAACAAGTCATGTCAATAAAAACGAGGGTAGTTTGATAAATGTGGTAAATCTCCATAAAAAAGGAATATTTTTCCTGCGTCTTCATGGTTGGAAACATTGTTTATTCCAATGATCGTATAGAGAGTTTCAACAATATATGGGCGTACAGTTCGTTGTTACCAGTCGTCTGCACTGATCAGTATGTCAACTGCAACTGGAAGTGGAGAAAACTGAGTTTCGTGCAGTTTCATTTGAAGGGTTGGGCTTCCGTACAAATCAGAACATAACTGGATGAAGTTCATACCGACACTGCACCATCATTTAAGACGATTTGTTTTAGGATTAATGAATTTAAACGTGGTCGGACAAACACCGAAGACAAAGCGCGCTTCAGTCTGGAACCGCGCGACCACTACGTTCGCAGGTTCGAATCCTGCCTCGGGCGTGGATGTGTGTGATTTAGATTTAAGTAGCACTAAGTTCTTGGGGACTGATGACTTCAGATGTTAAGTCCCATAGTGATCAGAGCCATTTGAACAAAGAGCGCGTCGGCTGTCCTATTCAGCTCACCGCAAAGGAAACCATTGACAAAATACATGACATGGTAATGTAAGCCGTCAGAATTAAAATTCGTCAGATTTCCGACACTGTACGCATCTCAACGATGAGAGTGCGTAATATCCTTAACGGAGAACGCGTAATGAAGAAGACGGGCACCGTGATTGCTCACAATCGTCAAGAAGTACTTCCGGCACAACACTTCAACACAATATCTGGCGATGTTTAATCGCAATCGGCAAGAGTTCTTGTGCCAATTTGTGACTGCTGATGAAACATGCATCCATCATTACTCATCAGAGGCGAAATGACAGTCAAAACAATGGATAAAGGCTGGTGAAAATGCACTGGATTCTATTATGATTTGATCATTTGAAACTTGCGTTGGCTGAAAGACGATGGAAGTTGGCGTGTAGAAATGTGCCTCTTCACCAGACCATCCCGCATATCAGCGATAACAAAGGGTTTTGAATTGGTTCCTCAAGCACTGTATTCACTCGACATTGCTCCTTGGGACTTCTTCCTCTTCTCTAATTTCTAACTTTGCCTTGCTGAGAAGAAAATTTCATCAACTGAGGAAGTGGTAGTTGCAGTCTACGAGTGTTTTGCAGAGTTTGACAGAACCTATTTTTCCGATGGGATGAAAAAGCTGGAGGATCGCTGGAAAAGTGTATATGTCTCAAAGGAGATTTTTTATATTTATTTATTTATTTATTTTCTTTTTTTTACCGGGCTAATCAAACCATTCTCGTAAAGGATACATCTTAATGTGACTTTTCGCCGAAAGCGTTTATTTCGACAAAGAAAAAACTGATGACATATTTCACCTGCAACATGCTGGAGGCCTGTATGTAAACGTTGTCTGTCAAATTCACAACTATCAGTGCCGATTTTCTTTCACGAGTTTTTAAATTTATCCCGCAAAGCATAACCACCTTGGACCAAGTTCAGTAGGATACTCGTATTTGTAAGTTGCGCTTTGAGGGGTCGAGATCTGACTAGTCAATCATAATAGAGTGTGGAACGTGGCTAGTAGAGAATGTTTGGGTCTGAATCCAAACATCATGTATAGCCAGGGGCTGATCCTTGAAAGATGCAGGTGTGGTAAAAGATTATTACAGTTGACTAAGATTTATGTAGAATTGAAGTCAGAATCTCTCGCGCAGTCTCAGACATTGTTCTATAAATTCGTGTCTATTTTCTGTTTCGTATTGCAACGCTTAATGTGGATATAGGTCCGCCTTTTTGTAAGAACACAAATTGTTCTTTTGCTCTTTAATTTGCGTTTCAAACGTATTTCGCGTTATTTAAGTTGCGCTATTGGGATGTATGGTTATCAAATCATACGTGTTTTTAAGTGCAGTGTTATGTCGTAAATGTATTATATGGAATTTAGACTTCTCAAGAACATTCTAGATGCTTCAATTATGCTCTCTTAAACACTGTGTACCAGACATCATGAATTTCTTACAACTCTGTGGTTGAGTTCAGTTGTATTTTAACGCAGTCCTGTAAGTAGTGGGCGCCCAGGTCTACCGTTATACTTGAATTGAATTACTTTTAATGTGCTCTGAATCAGGAGTCAGCTCCCTGTGTATGCTTCAGCATAAGGACGAGCAACTTTCTGTACACGTGCAGCAGTCTTGCTGGCGTGCAGAGTTCTGTTGCCTGGCTGCACACTTCCCCCACCACAACGCCAAATGTCTGAGCGGCAACGGCGCGATGAGGGGGAAACTCTGAAAGCTCCGCATTTACACTATGTGATCAAAAGTATCCGGATACCTGCCTGAAATGATTTACAAGTTTGTGGCGCCCTCCAAAAAAAAAAAAAAAATGGCTCTGAGCACTATGGGACTCAACATCTTAGGTATAAGTCCCTTAGAACTTAGAACTACTTTAACCTAAGGACATCACACACACCCATGCCCGAGGCAGGATTCGAACCTGCGACCGTAGCAGTCTCGCGGTTCCGGACTGCAGCGCCAGAACCGCTAGACCACCGCGGCCGGCGCCCTCCATCGGTAACGCTGGAATTCAGTATGGTTTTGGCATATCCTTAGCTTTTTTGACAGCTTCCAATCTCGCAGGCATAGGTTCATTAGGTGCTGGAAGGTTTCTTGGGGAATGGCAGCACACTGTGAAGAATGGGCTGTGCTGCACTGAGGAGAGGTATCGATGTCGGTTGGTGAGGCCTGGCACGAAGTCGGCGTTCGAAAACATCCCAGAGGTGCAAGCCCCCTCCATCAAAAACACGACCACACTATAACACCACAGCCTCCGAATTTTACTGATGGCACCACACACGCTGGCAGATGACGTACTCCGGTCATTCACCATATCCACACCCTGACATCGGATCGCCACATTGTGTACCGTGATTTGTCACTCCACACAATGTTTTTCCACTGTTCAGTCGTCCAATGTTTACGCTCCTTACACCAATCGAGGCGTCGTTTGGCATTTACAGGCTTGATGTGTGGCTTATGAGCAGCTGCTTGACCATGAAACTGACCATGAAATCCAAGTTTTCTCACCTCGAGCCTAACTGTCATAGTACTTGCAGTAGGTCCTGATGCAGATTGGAATTCCTGTGTGATGGTCCCGATAGAGGTCTGCCTGTTACACATTACGACACTCTTCAACTGTCGGAGGTCACTGTCAGTCAACAGACGCGGTCGGTCTGTGCGCTTTTGTGATGTACGTGTCCACTTCACTATCACATCGGGAACTGTGGACCTAAGGATGTGGAGTGTGGAAATCTCGCGTACAGACGTATGACACAAGTGAAAACCGTCGCTAATATGGAGTATCTGGCAGTAGGTGGCAGCACAATGCACCTAATATGAAAAACGTGTGTTTTTGGGGGTGTCCGGAGTACTTTTGATCACATAGTGAAGATGGAAATGCAACTGCGGAAGGAACACTGAACGTCTTGTATGGTACTTGATTCCATACTTCCTGACGAAACAGATCAAAAAATTTTCAATGTTATTTAATTTTTTTTTTGGCGCGCTGAAGACACAATAAAATTTATATCTAGTACAAACTGTGGCATATGGACAGACGCAGACAATTTCACAGATTTTTTTGCTTTCAGTCTGCCACGTAGTCATGACTTAATTACAGTACTTTCAAGAACCATAAAAGCTTTTGAAGCACATATGTTGATCAAAAAAGCGTACACGATTGCAACCTCAATATGGAGACTTGGAAACTCTTGCCATGGAAAACCACATAGAACTCATGGACCGATCTATTGTAACAAATATCTCTTTTAAACGGGAATTGCATCGAAGGTGAACTGATTTCATCAGCACTTGTATAAGGCTGCGCTCAACTGAGGCAGCAGACAGCCTCGAAAACACCTCCGAAACAGGCTGGCAGTGTCCTCAAAACGTCTAACAACATTCTGTGTGTACTGAGTGCTGGTTAGCGTCCCCTCCAAAAACACCGAAGGTGAGTGAGAGTTGCGGCTTATTGCACCCCAGATCATAAGACGTGGGAGGGATCCAATGTATCTTGGACGAATGCACTCTATGAGACAGGGCTCACCAGGTTTACGTAGCATGTGCAAACAACCGTTACTTACGTGAAGGTGGAATCTGTTTTCATCACAAAAAACCACGGCGCACCATTCCAGCTTCCAAATGCATCTCTGACGGTACCAGTCAGCCGTGCCCGTTGATGCTGTGGTGTGAGTAGAAGACGGACGAAAGGTGTATTTGCCCGTATTCCCACTGCTAATAATCGGTTAGTAACCGGTCTGCAGACACGTCTGAGCTCACAAGCCGTCTTATCGCTGCTGTGTGGTAGCTTTACCACCTGCCACTGCTGCCCTTACAATACGACGATCCGGGAGGGCGTCTGTTCTGCTTGGACTTCCAGAACCTCGTCTACTTGTGTGAGAACGTTCACGTGACAACTGATACCAGCTTCATTGCAGAACTGACGCGGAACTTCGAACTTACGTGGCACTTCTCCGAAAGGATCATCCCGTCACTTGGAATGGCACAATTTGACCACTTTCTAACTCCCTGACTTGGATCTAGGAACCACGAGTGCGTCTCCGTGCCGGTATGGTTACCTGCTCGCTTCACACGGTTGCACTGCACTGAGCTCTCTGGCTGTGAGGTTCACCTATTAAAGGATAGACACAGAGGGCGCTCAGATACCTATACCACTAAGGTATCTGCATAAAGAGTTCTTCTTGTGAGGCAGTCGCAGCTGTACAATTTGAAAAACGAAGAAACCATAGAACAGTTGCTTAATCCACAATCGAGCGGTTTCGGGACACTTAAAGTTCCATCATCTGGTGTAAACTGTAATAAGAAAAAATTATTCTGCTCCACTTGAATGAGAGGCGATCCGGAAGTCTGAAATATCAGAGAGACATTTCGCTAAAATTTCTACACTGAATCACCAAAGAAACTGATGTAGGCATGCTTATTGAAATACAGAGATAGGTAAACAGGCAGAATATGGCGCTGCGGTCGGCAACGCCTATATAAGACGACAAGCGTCTGGCGCAGATGTCAGATCGGTTACTGCTGCAATGGCAGGTTATTAAGATTTAAGTGAGTTTAAAGTGGTGTTATAGTTGCCATACGAGCGATGGGACAAAGCATCCCCGAGTTATCGGTGAAGTGACGATTTTCCAGTACGACCATTTTACGGGTGTACCGCTAACATCAGGAATGACGTAGAACATCAAATCTCCGATATCGCGGCCGGAAAAAGATCCTGCGAGAATGGGACCAACGACGACTGAAGAGAATCGCTCAACGTGACAGACATATAACCCTTCTGCAAATTATTGCAGATTTCAGTGCTGGGCCATCAACAAGTGTCAGCGTGCGAACCGTTCAGCGACACATCACGGAACATCATCGATATGGGCTTTCGCTGCCAAAGGCACATTTGTGTTCCCCTGATGATTGCACGAAACAAATGTCTACGATTCTCTTGGGCCCGTAGACAGCGATACTGGACTGTTGATGACTGGAAACATGTTGCCTGGTCGGACGAGTTCCGTTCCAAATTGTATCGAGCGGATGGACGTGCACCCGTATGGAGACAACCTCATGAATCCATGGAACTCTTCAAGGTAGTGGAAGCTCTGTAATGGTGTAGCGTGTGTGCCGTTGGAGTGATATGGGACCCCACTCATTCAGAATTTCTACAGAGTGACTCCAGCACTTCCTCTGGTCACCAAACGCCAAAGACGTAAATATTATTGAGCTTATCTTGGTTTCCTCGCAACGTGCGGTTCAGAAGACATCTCCACCTCCTCGTTCTCTTACGGATTTATGGACAGCCCTGCAGGATTCATGGTGTCAGTTCCCTCCAGCACTATTTCAGACATTAGTCGCACTTGTGGCTAAGCGTACTTAGGAACTACAAAAGAAGCATTAACATTCGCATAAGGAATACAAAAGCTATTGTCGTCTGGGGAAGACAATCACTCTGCAGTGCCAGACACCGTCGTTTTAGCAAAATCTAATAATAACTACGCTAGAATGTATGGAGAAGCCATACAAAATGAGGAGCACAGAAGCCACTTTAACAGAAATGAAGAAGGATTCAAGTTAGACAACTTCTGAGCCTTGCGGCTAAATAAAACAAAGAGAGCCAATCCTTCACTTGTACAAGCTCCATCGGCGCGACTCAACGATCTTAGGCAGCGATCTGATGACGTCACGATCCGACCGTGCTTGGATACATACACTGATATGAAAAATAACAAGGGACATGGACACAGACAAATGGGGTTAGCATCGCGTATACAAGATACAATAGGGAATGCATTGGCGAAGCTGTCCTTTTGTACTGAGGCGACTCATGTAAAAAGGTTTCCGACGTAATTGTGCCTGCACGACGGGAACTAACGTGGAATGGTAGTTGGAGCTAGATGCATGGAACATTCCATTTCGAAAATCTTTAGACAATTCAGTGCTCCTAGGTTCACAGCGTCAAGAGTGTGCCGAGAATACCAAATTTCGGGCATTACCTCGCAGCACCAACAACGCAGTGGCCGACGTCCTACACTTGACGACCGAGAGCAGCAGCATTTGCGTAGAGTTGTCAGTGCTAACAGACAAGCAACACTGCTTGAAATAACAGCAGAAGTTGATGTTGAAAGTACGACGAACGTATCAGTTAGAAGAGTGCGCGAAATTCGGCGTTAATGGGCTATGGAGTAGACGACCTGAGCGATTGCCTTTGTTAACAGCACGACATCGCCTGCAGCGCCTATACTGGGCTCGTGACCATATCGGTTGGACTCTGGACGACTGGAGAGCGTTAGCCTGGCCAGATGAATACCCATTTCAGTTGGTAAGAGCTAATGGAAGGTAGCCAAGATAAACATAGAGCCTGACCTACCACTCTGGTACAAGTTTATATGCCGTTTAGCTCCACAGATGATGAAGAGATTGAAAAAACGTATGATGAGATGAAATAATTCAGATAGTTGGGGAGGGGGGGAGGTGAAAATATAATTGTGATGAGGGACTGGGCTTAGACAGTAGGAAAGGGAAAAGAAGGAAAAGTAATAACAGAAAATGGAATGGAGGAACGGAATAAAAGAGGAAGCCTCCTGGTAGAATTCTGCACAGAGCATAATTTATTCATCGCTAACATTTCGTTTAAGAATCTGGAGTCATCAGAAGTTTTCAGATTGATTATACGGAAATTTCGGAATCAAATTTTAAGACATTTCCAGGGGGAGATGTGGGCGCTGACCACAATATACTGGTTATGAACTGTAGATTAAAACTGAAGAATTGGCAGAAAGTTAGGAAATTAAGGAGACGGTACCTGGATAAGTTCAAAGAACCAGAGGTTGTTGAGAGTTTTATCTGGAGCATTAGGCAACGAACAGGGAAAGGAATTTAGGAGAAGATGAATGGCTAACTTTAGGAGATAAAATAGTGAAGGCAGCAGAGGATCAAATAGCCTAAAAGATAAGGCTAATAGAAACCCTTGGATAACACAGGAGGTATTGAATTTAATTAATGAAAGGAGAAAATATAAGAATGCAGTGAAGGAAGCAGGTGGAAGGAAATACAAACGTCTAAAAATTAAACTGGCGGAAAGTGCAAAATAGCAAAATAGTAGTGGCTAGAGTACTAATGTAAGAATTTAGAAGCGTATTTCGCTAGAGGAAATTAAAGAGACCTTCGGAGAAAAGAGAAGAAGCTGAAAAAAAGCAAGAGGTCAGATGAAAAACGAGTCCTAAGCAACGAAGGGAAATCTAAAAGTTGGAAGGAGTCTGTAGAGGGTCCGTACAAGGGAGATGAACTTGAAGGCAGTTTTGTAGAAATGGAAGAAGATGTAGGTGAAGATGAGATGTGGGATACAATAGTGCGAGAAGAAAGACGTAAGTCGCAACAAGGACAGAGTAATGGACGACGTTCTGTCAGAACTATTGATGGCCCTGGGAGAGCGAAACATGACAAAACTCTTCCATCTGGTGTGCAAGATGTACGAGACAAACGAAATACCCTCAGACTTAAAGAAAAATCTAATGCTTCCAATTCCAAGGAAAGCAGTTGGTGGCAGGTGTGAAAATTACCGAACTATCAGTTTAATAAGTCATGGCTGTGAAATGGTAACTCGAATTCTCTACAGAAGAATGAAGAAACTAGTAGAATTGGAAGGTCAGTTTGGTTTTCGGAGAATATAGGAAAACGCGAGAAACACCCTGCTACTTATCTTATATGATAGGGAATCATTTGTAACCTTACAGAAAGCTTTTCGCAGTGTTGACTGGAATACTCTGAAATTATGGAGCTTTAAGGGTTAAAATGCAGGGAATGAAAAGCTAGTTGCAGCTTGTACAGAAACCGGACGACTGTCATAACAGTTGAGGGGCATGAAAGCGAAGCAGTGGTTGAGAAGGGTTATTCACACTCTGTACATTGAGCAAGCAGTGAAGGCAACTAAAGAAAACTTTGGAGAAATAATTGAAGTCCAAAGAGAAGAAATGAAAACTGAAGTTTGCCGATGACAATGTAATTCTGTCAGAGACAGCAAATGACTTGGATGAGCAACTGAACGAAATTGACATTTCTTGAGTGGAGAATATAAGATGAACATCAACAAAATAAAAACAAGCATAACGGAATGTAGTAGAATTAAGAAAAGAAAACTTAAGAAAAGATAAACTGAAAGTAGTAAATGAGTTTTATTAGTTGGGCATTAACATGACTAATGATTTTCGAAATAGAGAGGATGTAAAATGTAGACTGCTAATGACAAGAAAAACATTTCTAAAGGAGATAAATTTGTTCACATCGAATGTACATTTAAGTGTTAAGAAGTTTTTTGCTGAACGTATTTGGCTGGAGTGTAGCCATGTACGGAACATGGGTGATAAATAGCTTAGACAAGAAAAGAACAGAAGCTTTTGAAATGTGGTGCTACCGAAAAATGCTAAGGATTCGATGGATAGATCACGTAACTATTGAGAAGGTATCGAATAGAACTGGGGAGAAAAGAAATTTATTGCACAACTTGACTAAAAGTAGGGTTCAGTTGCCAGGACACATTCTGAGACACAAAGGGATCACCAGTTTAGTGCTGGAGAGAAATGTGGGAGAGGGAAGGGCTAAAGATCATAGAAGACAAATATATGAATGCAGTGAGCAGACTGAGAAGGATATAGGTTGCACTAGTTATTCGGAGATGAAGAGGCTTGTACAAAATAGAGTGACATGGACACTTGTATGAGACCAGCATTCGGACTCAAGGCCGCAACAACACAGCGATTTTTACTTTAGTCCCAGAAGCTGTTCGCGCGAGCCACGTCAAAGGTGACGTCAAATTTGATACATTGGTCATTTTCCAGAGCATGCTCACATAAAGCAGAAATTCCCGGATAGAGTAGGCGATAATATCTTTCGTGCTACTTCTCGCACTGTTCTATAGTGTATGCTGTTTGCCCAATGTTAGATCGTCTGCACTCGCGTTGTATTTTGTAAACTCCTGATGTTCTTAGACCTGCTGTATCTTTAAACGGTGTCAATAACTGCCAAATTTGTGGTGAAGAGTTGAGGATCCATATGATTTTCTCTTCGGCAAGTGGCTTTCCTGACCCTCGACGGAGCCACAGAACGGAAAAAATGCAAATTTCTTTTCCTGCTCCAGGTCAGTGATTTTACCACGGTTCTTACTAGAGATTATTTCATTTATTTGCTAATGGCTGTGGCCCTTGTTCTTGAAGACTGCGTAAGTGGTTCAGTTGAAGGAGCTGGGTATTGGCATACGAAATCGTTGTTGCACGATTTACCACAATTTATATGACAGTACGGTTCTGTGTGGATGAAGACGCTTGAGGGCATGTAAGTACAGATCACTGTGCATTGGTTATCTGTAGACGCTGTGGCCAAGGTATACACTGTGTTTGTGTTGGATAAGCACTGTCGAGGAGCAGGAAAAGAAATTAGCATTTTTGCAGTTTTGCGGCTCAGCGTCAGGTAAGAAAAGCCGTCTGATGAAGACAAAAGGATATCAGATAGATTTTCAGGCACCCTTCGAAATTTCTGCACTTACTCCGCCCAGTTAAATATCTCATAATTTGTTGGGCTTACAAAATATCATGTGAGTGAGAACAGTTTTATGTCGACCAAACTGTGCTCACTGCAGAATAGCGCACGAAGGAGTGTGGGAGGATCATCATCAAAATATCTGATTTAGCTGACCATGCTCCGGAAATCATAAGATTAAATTTCATAGCTTTATTACGGCCGGCACTTACGGCTTTTGGAGTAATGGAGTTAAAGCAGCCATTGAATCAAAATCTCAGCAACATCTCAAAGAGAGTTGGTGGCCTAGAACTCAGTGCACTGTGGAACTCAGCAATATCGAGGCTATAGGAGTTTACTGAACGCGGATTTTTTGTAAGGGTGGAGCCCCTCCACACCCACACCAAGGTGGTGACCATCTCAAAAGATATACTGTCTCCTCCTTATTTGCCAGTTCCTAACTGAGGACTTCACGGGATGTAGAGTCGTGACGTTTTCCTTGCATCTGGGTAGGATGACGGTTGCATCGAGGAGGTAGATAGGGGACGAAAAACGGCAGGTAGAGATTCCAGGAGCAGAGGGAAAAAGTGCCAAGGCAAGAGCCAAGGGAAAAAAAAAACGCATCTGCGAGAGTCTGGACGGTGTAGTAAGAGCAGCAGCGGATTTCTTGCAATGGTAGCTTAGTAGGTATCATGCATTGATGCCATGTCAGAGACAAAGGGCGTTACCGTGAATAGAACTCAGTGCGGCAGGGCAGTGCGCTGCTGTGAGCCTTCTGCTGCGCCGTGGCAGGCTGTTGTTCGCCTGCGGCACATCGCAGACGTTCGGCGTCTTCTGTGCTCATGGCGCAGTCCTGCTGCAGTTGTTCCTCGAGCAGGGCCGCCTGTTCGGCAGTCTCTGCGGTGGTGTCTATGCCGGCCTATGGCGCACTGACGATGAGTGCTGCCTTCTTCCCTTCAGCCTTGGCGCTGACTGTCCCCGTGGCCTTCGGCGTCGCCGCCGTTGCTGCAGGAACGGCAGACTTCATGGCGCTGATTTCTTGCGGCGATGGTGCGACGGTCGCAGAGGCATTCACCCTAGGAACCTTCTGCTTGTCGGCGGCGCTCATCTGCGTATGTGCAATAACGGTCATCGGGGTTGGCTCCCCTGTTGCTGAGCGAAGGCCTTGGATGAACACTGTACGCAGCTGCCTCAAGCCTCCTCTTCCTATGCAGCCAGGGCGGCTGCAAAGGCGGCCCCCTATGCCTCCACGAAGGCTTTGAGGGTCACTGTAGCTTCCTCCCTAGCGGTGCGAAAATCGACGTCGCTGTCCTTTTAGGGGCGACTGCAGCATCCTGGCCGTCCGCCTCTGGGCGGTCTACCCCACGGTTGCCCTGAGCTGTGCCGGGATGGTCTGCGCCCGTCGTCGTTGCCGTCGTCGTGGCCGCCTCGTCGCCTGCGACACGACTGTCGCTTGAAAAAGGAGTGCAGTCTCGCCAGGCGGCGACGTGCGGTCTGCCGCACCGGGCGCAAGTCGGCAGGATTTATCTGCCGCGGTCGCAGACGAGGCTGTCGTGCTCACCAGAGCACTTGACGCTCCGCGTTGCGCTGCGGAAATACTTGGCGACATTAGTTAAAATTTAAAACAGTCTTGATCGCTCTTGTTAGAATATTTTTTTATTGCAGTGAGTGACCGGTTTCGACAATATGAGTCATCTTCTGACACTGTAAAGATATACTGCCAAAATAGTATAGACGTTATAACAAGCATATGAAAAAAATATATAAATAAGATAAACAGTAATAAATTATACCCGGAGCGGTGGATTGACACTGCTAGACGAGTTCCGTCGACCTTCGACGTTCGTGTAACTGCTGACTGTGCATGGAGGGAACGCGTAGTAATAGGGCTGGTCGCACCCACCGTTCTGAGTATGACATCGTATGTAGCCAATCAGAAAACACGTTCGTGATTACGTAACGTAATATGTAACTACGAAGGAACAGTTACAGTTAGAATACATCGTAATGTCAATTATTGATCATTATTCGTCAATCAATAAAATTATAATATTAAAATGGTTCATTGGTACGAAATAAGGCTTAGAGTATGCTGCCGTCTAAACTCAGAACTACAAAATCTGCACCAAAGATTGTCGTAGCCCCAGCGTTCACGTGGATAATCGAGGGTTACCATGGAAATGGCGTCCAGTTCCGCTGTGGACGTTAGTGGTGCAGTCAAAGATTGTACTGTGGGGAAGTACGTCGTATGTTACGGTGGTGTGATGCCATAGAAATACGGTAAATTTTGCTCTCCTATGATGTCAGCGCCATGGAAAATAACTGTCCTATGGCGGAATCACACCAACATTTCTGTAATAACAGCGGAACACTTGGCGACATGGCCTCCGCCCTAGCACTTGAAGCACTGGGGCTAAGGGTGAATGCCAGACTGGCGAGCTTTTGCCCAACAGCTTCCGCAATGCGAAGATGTCACCCTCGCCTTCGGCCGTTTGCACTGTCATGGAATAGAGCGGCGGTCTCCTTTTATTCGTCCGGTTGTGCAACCTTGCCGCCGCATTACCGAAACCGGCACTCAGCAGCCGTTCTCGGACCGCTGCCTCGTCGGAGCACCAAAGCAGTCCACTTAGGACTGCTTTGGTCGTCTCCATTATTCCGGGGAAGGCGTCTTCTCCTTCGCCGGTGGCGCGCCGACGATATGGGCGGCCACAGCGCTCTTGATCGCCCTATGTTCGGCCATGTTCGCTGCCAGATATCAGATCAGCCAGACTCGTAGACGATCTCGTACTTGGCGCAGCTCGTCAGTAAATCGAACTGCGCTGTCCACCCACCTCTGCATTTGACGTACAAAGGGGGTACGGGCCGTGACTCGTCTTCGCGATTCTTCTTTACCTGGTCGGTAGACTGAGAGAGTGGCACAACCGATTGCCCGTCGTAGCAGCAGGTTTCTTCCGCGCAGTCTACTTTCCCATGCTGTGGCGCGGAGAACACGACTATCTACCTGCAGTGTGAGAACAACGAACGACAATTTGCTCCTCGCTGCGGCCACAGCACGGAACTTCTTTCCAAGCTCTCTTCTTCCCAGTAAGCGTAGCGCGCAGTGGCAGCGATATGCACGCCTCGCTGGCTCTGACCGAATCATTTGAACATTGAATCAATGCATGCCTATAAAAGGCGGTGCCATGGACATGTACGCCAGAGTTGTTAGTAGAGGTCAGAGTGGTCGCGGCTCTAGCTGGCCTTGTGTGGGACGCCCTCGAGTCTAAGGGTTATCGCAACAACCCTCGAAATCTTCCAGAACTGCGGCACAACGTTTTAGATAAAATTGCAGCAATTGTAGCAGTCCAACTTTGATCCGCTCTCATAAACTTGCAGACCGGTGCCAAAAAGTGCCAAAAGATGAATGGTGGTCATTTTGGACATCTGCTGTAGTTAGGTTAGTACTATCTTTCTTTTTCTCTGTTGTGTTTCTTTGTACCCTGGATCTCCGTTCTCCAGGGCACTCTTATTTGACCCACCCTTTAGTAACAGAATAATGACAAGATATACGTGATCCAATTTGTGAGAAATGAAAATGCTGCTCGTGAATTGCGTTGTTTGCATCATCTGGTATACGTCTGGATGTTTACAGCATGCAGTAGAGTGAAAATTTGCAGGTTATCTTTATAAATTGAAGAACTATTGAATGAAAAGTGCTTAATTCTATGTCTCTCAGTCTTCTCAACAACCTATGAGATAATCATTGAGTAGATGGTTTTCAGACGCTTACCGGCCTGGTCTTAGCCAATGTATATGCCGTAATCTTTCGCATTCTCTTGGTCAGTCGCCGACGCATTTATGAATAACCCTTTGTTAATGTGCTAATGGCACGGTGTCGACCGAATAGCACCGCAGTGAGCAATTTATGAGGTTGCACGAGTCAGCCTACTTCGTCACCACTTTCACACCTCAATAGCCGGTTTATTTATTGAGAGATGCGGACGACAAACACGCCGCATTGGCACTGTACAGCAAATTTAATCTGATTCCGCAGAACCGCCTGTCGATAATGGGACCAGAATACACATTTCGCCGATAAGTAAGTAATGAACTGCGCAGACTGGATGTATGCGTAGCAGCAGAAGTTGGCGCGCTCATGAAAATTAGCCGACGCCATTTCCAGAAGTGGTGCCACTCCATTGTGCGGGCGTCGCGCCGAACGTCAGCCGTCAGATTCCTGAATAAAATGTAGGCCGCCGGCTGGGACATCCGCGGAAACGTCAATCTGGGCAAAAATTTATGCCCGGCAGCGGGCGCGCGGCACGGCTGAATGATTTAGCGTCGCGGTTTTATCCCGGGGCTATCCACCTCCCCCCCCCCCCCCCAACCTCCACTGGCGATACCAGCGCCGAATCTGGCCCTGGCGGCGGGGCGGACGGCACGGTGCAGATGCGCCCCGGCGTTAATATTCAGCGATCTGCGAGCCCAGTGAGCCTGCCGGATTTGGCGACCGCTGCCATTAAATGAAAAACCGCAGTCCGCAAATTAAAAGTAAGCAAAGTTTTAATGACATACAACGCGGCTGGTTGCCGCGAAGGAACCCCTTTCGATGGGAGGACACTATCGATCAATCGCTGGCATTGGCTTGTTCGGCCGCAGTGATGAACGAGACGGGCCATTTATCCGATGAGGAGCGTTCCCGCTCGGTGCAGTGGGCGCTGAATTGAGATCGCGGATTAATACGATATTGCGTGGCTGAGAATTGGCTGTAGGTAGCGCTCCCTCACCCGCTCTACTACTCCGGAGATGGCTGTACTGCTGTTGCTGCTTACAACTTCGCCTGCTACCCTACCACAGCTGGGACGGCCTCAGATGTTCAGTGAGGCATCATTTGATAACTGCGGCGAAAGACATCTGCAGCTATTACGTTACTGCATAAGTTCGTAGCTTTTTCCACACATTTAATTAACACAACATCCCCCAGATTTCAGCCATCAATAATCAGTGGCGAAGAATCCATTAAGACTCTAACGCCGAGCCTATCGTAAAAGTTCCAAAATAATTCGTCCAAACTGGAATAATCGGATCTTATCACGAACCATCGTAAAAGTTTTCAGATATTTTACGTCTGAACTTTATATATGCACCTGCAAGTATAATACATCATTTTTGGTAAACATTTTTGGAAAGCAGTGATCAATTAATTGTTATATATTGACTAAAGTTCAGTCTTGATCACTCATGTATGTTTTAATGATATAGGTAATCGGTTTCGGTTCTTTCTACAGAACCATCATCAGACCCATGGCTCCCTTAGGATGGTAGGCGGAGCTCTCCTCGCTGCTACGCAGAACCGAAACCGATTACCTATATCATTAAAACATACATGAGTGATCAAGACTGAACTTTAGTCAATATATATAATACATCACTCCTTTAGCTTTGGAACCGGGAGCAGCTCGGAATCCCGAGCTTCTTACAAGTATGCAACCAACGGTTTTGCAACAGTGGTAACACTGGTTCCCGTCAGATCACCGAAGTGAATCGCTGTCGGGATAGACTGGCATTTAGATGGGTGACTATACGGTCTGCCGAGCGCTGATTGCAAGCGGGGCGCACTTATCTCTTGTGTGGCCAAGTGAGGGGCTACTTGATTGGGAAATACGAGAGTGGACAACGGGCGACGGGAGAGCGGTGTGTTGACCACATGCCCCTCCATATGCGCATCAGTGACGCCTGATGCGGTACCGTCGGGTCTTCAACGCGTGTTCGGATGTTCTTTACGAGTATGCTCGGTAACCCTGTGTCTTTCACTTGGCGGACTGGGGTTTCTGTAGTGTGGATCCGGATTTTAAAAGGTAGCGTTTAGTTTGTTTCTACTTCTCGCCAGTAGGAGGATACACGCCAAAATGGAGTGACAAGTCATTCCACAGTTTCCTGACACATAGAGCTACTTCGCACCGTCTAGCACGTTAGCAGCAAGTATGAGAAACGGTCTTGGTGGATCGTCGGTCGGTCGTCCTACCGGACGACACGTTTTGGCTCGCCGATCGTTCATGAGTCAGCCGTGTGTGCGTGTGTGTGTGTGTGTGTGTGTGTGTGTGTGCGTGCGTGTGTGTGTGTGTGTGTGTGTGTGTGTGTGCATCGACTCCGGATTTATTTTCATGTATGCTTAGTTACTGTTGGGTATCGTACTGGTCTTCGTGCAAGTGTTTGTCAGGTTGTGTGTGTAGTTGGTTTGTTTTCCTTTGACAAGTTATTTAAATGTTGTCGGCATACCGGCTCTGAGTGGTCGGTCGTCTGATCGGGCGACTTGTTATTGGTTCCTTGAGCGCTTCTGGCCCTCTTCAATAATCATCTTTTGGAACTTGGGTAGGTCCTTTCCTGGTACAGGGATGTCGTTTAACCAGTGGGCGTGTTTTCTGTGGTGTCACCGCCAGACACCACACTTGCTAGGTGGTAGCCTTAAAATCGGCCGCGGTCCGGTAGTATACGTCGGACCCACGTGTCGCCACTATCAGTGATTGCAGACCGAGCGCCGCCATACGGCAGGTCTAGAGAGACTTCTTAGCACTCGCCCCAGTTGTACAGCCGATTTTGCTAGCGATGGTCCACTGACAAAATACGCTCTCATTTGCCGAGACGATAGTTAGCATAGCCTTCAGCTACGTCATTTGCTACGACCTAGCAAGGTGCCATTACCAGTTACTATTGATGCTGTAAAACATGTACCGTCAAGAGCGATGTTCACCATTTATGGATTAATGTTAAGTATTCCACAGCTACGTCCTTTTTTGCTAGTCTAATTTCCTTGTCCTGTTCCAGACCTCACGCCAGCCTGCGTGAGCTAAAACGCGTGCCTTTCGGCTTCCTCTCTAAACCGAGTTGGCTCTCTTGCCAATCCACAACATTTCCTCTGCATGGTTGGGTCCGAGCCAGTATTTCCGCCGTTGTGTGTGTCTGCAAGTGAGTCGGAGGCGCGACGGAGCAGCAATCGCGGACGGACTAACAGGCAGTCTGTCGGCTGGTGCGTACCAGGAAAGACATCTCCGTGCGGTGCAGTCGCCTGGGTCCGCTGCCGGGCCCTGCGCAGTGTCGCAACGTGTGTGGAGCTGTCCGATCGCTACGAGCTTCGTGGTTCACCGACCCAGGACGTCAAAATTGAGTAGTGGTTTCAACTAGCCAAGCCACGTCCATTCATGTTGTTGTGGTTCGTTTCGGTGGTTCGGTGTTGGGGAGATTTGGTGTTCGAATTGATTGGTGGCAAGCAAGTCGTTGTGTCGGTCGGTCCGTGGCTGTTCCCTGATTGGATTCCGACGGATCAAGTATAGTTGGACCTGTCTCGCGTAAGTGAACGAGGGCAGACCGACCTCCCTGCAGGCCTTCTGAGTGCCACCGGTGTCGGCTATTTTAAAATTTAGGCTTACGGTTATTGTTTGTTTCTTAAAATTTTGCAAATTAATTTTTAAATTTAACTTTCAAGCTTAAACACTGCGGCCTTCTGCCTTTAAAGATTATGATAATATATTTTGAAGTTCGATTGTGGTCCTCAGCCTTTGGTATTTCACTTTGCATATGTTGTTTTGAGCTATTTGATTGCTATCTTAATCGGATTTCTATCTTGGTAAGATTTCTTGTTGGAGGCCTTCAGCCGTGAAAGAGTTGCTAAATTACAATAAATGACAATTAGAAGGAGAAACTGACCTCAGCCTTTGGCCCCTTTCCACGAGCCTATTACCCGTTCTGCCCAGCGGGTTTAGTGGGCGTTTCAGAACTATCGTCGTTGGCGTTGATTTACGTCGCCTCTGACAAGAAGAACCCTATCACTGATCTCTTCACTGTAACACACTCTTTCCCGTACATTTGTATTCATAACGGATCCTATTTCCGTTATACCATTTTCTACTGCTGTTGATATTATCCTACACTCATCTGACCAGAAATCCTTGTCTTTTTTCCATTTCACTTCACTGACCCATTCTATATCTAGATTGAACCTGGGCATGTCCCTTTTCAGATTTTCTAGCTTCCCTGCCACATACAAGCTTCGGACATTCCACGCCCATACACGTAGAGCGTTGTTCTTTTGTTGATTATTCTTTTTCTCATGCTCACCTTCCCACGGAGATCCGAATGGGGGACTATTCTGGAATCTTTTGACAATGGAGAGATGATCATGACAATTTTGAATTACAGGCCACAAGTCCTATGGAAACAGGTTATTGTGTCTTTAATGCAGTGGTGTCCATAGCCTTCTGCATCCCCATGCCGTTGATCATTTCTGATTCTTCCGCCTATAGGGCAGTCTCCCATTCCAAGGACAAGACAGAGTCATTAACCTCTGCCCGCTCCTCCGCCCTCTTTGACAAGGCCGTTGGCAGAATGCGCACTAGAGACAGCCATAAGCAATGTCCAGAGATATCTGTTGCTTTTGGTGTTGTGAGACACGTCGTGTTTTGTGCTGAATTTCTAAATTCACACTCTATTCACATTAACGTGACCACAGCTAATGTTCGATGTCAACGTATGGTAACCTCTCACAGATGGCAGTTGGCAGCACCAGCAGTGGAGGGTATTGACAACATGTGAGGGCAACGCGGAAAACATTGCACTTGTTGTAATGCGAGAACCGAGCGATTTATTTAATGTCCAATTAGACATGATCGTTGGGTTTTGGATCAAGGATGGAAATATTTCCGAATAAGGCAAATTTGTAAACAGCGTGTCGCCGTGGTTAACACTGTGCATGGAAAACGCCTCTATTCAAACCTGGCGCTGAGGCACCTCTGGTTCACCACAGGCCATAGATGACAAGAGTGAATGACGGCTGCCGAGATGTGTATAGTTAAGTACAGGTGCAATTGTAGAGCAACTAAATGCCCAGATTGAACCAAGGAGCTATCAAAAGTATCTCATCAATAACCGCTCAGCGAAAATTTCCTCCGTAGGTGCTGCCGCAGCAGGAACCTGGTTCCTGCACCCAAGCTGGCCGCTGTTCATCGGCAACGAAAGCTGTAGATCCCACGCCAATAATGAAGCTGAATCACCAATGAGCGACAGATGGTCGGTGGCGTGTAGGACGTAAACCGTCTGAAAACAAGCATGCTGCAACCAGGACGGAGCGTTATAGTCTAGGGTATGTTTTAATATTTTAATGGAATTACCTGGGTGATCTCGTCGTTCTGAAAGGCGCAATGAATAAACACAAGTATGCATCTATTCTTGGGGACCATGTCCACCACTACATGCAGTTTGTTTTTTTCTCGGCAGGGTGGCACACACCAGCAGGTTCAAAACTGGCTCTGAGCACCATGGGACTTAACTTCTGAGGTCATCAGTCGCCTAGAACTTAGAACTACTTAAACCTACCTAACCTAAGGACATCACACACATCCATGACCGAGGCAGGATTCGAACCTGCGGCCGTAGCAGTCGCACGGTTCCAGACTGAAGCGCCTAGAACCGCTCGGTCTCCCCGGCCGGTCCACCAGCAGGGCAACGCAACCAGTCACACAGCTCGCAGTATGTGCGCTTGGTGCGATGAGCACCAAGATGAGTTTACTGTACTTCCCTTCCCACCAAAATCCCTGGATATAATCCCAGGCGAGAAACTGTGGAGCCACCTTGATCACGCTGTTCTGGCCTTGGATCTTCAACCGAGAAACATAGCGCAGTTGGCCGCAGCACTGGAGTCGGTATGGTTCTCCATCCCTAACGGCGCCTTCCAGAATCTGCCCATAATTTGCCCAACTCGCGCTGCAAAAGGTGGTTATGCAGGCTTTTGCCAGGTCGTAACGACACGAGTATACGTCACAACGTGTAGGACTCGTTCCATTTCATTTCATACAAGTTATTTCGATATTCTATGTCATACCTTAAGAAATACGATCAGCAACAGAACAGTTGTAAAATCCTGTATAAAGCAAACTGTGAGACAATAGAGAAATGAGCACGCATATGCCATCGCAAAAAAAAAAAAAAGTTCAAATGTGTGTGAAATCTTATGGGACTTAACTGCTAAGATTATCAGTCCCTAAGCTTACACACTACTTAACCTAAATTAGCCCAAGGACAAACACATACCATGCCCGAGGGAGGACTCGAACCTCCGCCGGGATCAGCCGCACAGTCCATGACTGCCGCGCCTTAGGCCGCTCGGCTAATCCAGCTATGCCATCTCACAGCACCAAGGTAAGGTAAAGCAGCTCGCGGCTAAGATGGAGCCTTTAGCCTGCGAAGTACGCAACCAATATTCTGTAACTGTATTTTAAATGTATAGCCGTAAATAATGTTTTTTTTTTTGTATTACACTCTCTATATATTATTACGTAGATCTTAGTTTTAAAAGTATTATGGCGCTTTGTAATGAAAGCTGTAACAAGTCATGGTTTTAGGCCTCCTCGTGGAAGGGTAAGGCGGGAGGAACGTTGTGACAAAAGTTGTAGAAGTCCTCTTTGTGTGTCAGAAGGGTTGTGAAGTAGCGTTTGGTGCGATACCCATGTGCTGTATTGCGTAGTGATTAAAATGAACACAATCATTGTTAAATTGCTAAACGGCATTTGATGGATGGGAAATTATTGATACACATAATTCTACAGTGTTAAGCAGCTATTTGTCAACCAAGCAGAAGTGACAACGTTATTATGAGGGCCACTTGGAAAACGCTGTTTGCTGTGAAGGAGGTAGACATTATCTTGCAGCATTACCCACTGTACTAGTCGAATATTACGAGTACAATGAGAATTACGACTTGGAAGGCACCACTTAAAAGCGCTAAACCATCCATCGTGGGAGACAAATTCTAGCTTCCCCAGACCTCCCCGTGTTGTTACACGGAATGCCGTTCTTCAGAAAATAGGCACTGGATTCCTGTCCATCTAGTATTTGCTTCCTGAGGCCCTCCCCACAATGGTTGTTGTTCAGTTTTCAAATTATTAAAAAATTGTGGTACCTCCGTAAGGATCGTACATACTAGGTGACTGTCCAGCGTTTCCTGCTGTTGGAACATCCTGCTAAGGACGTCAGCAACCTGATTATCAGATTCCTTAACGTGCCGAAGCTTACAATGGAACGCCGAAAAGCGGAAGCCCCATCTCGCGATACGTTCTGTCTTCCTAGGACGAGCTAGAACCCAACTAATCGCCAGATTATCCGTCTCTATGTGAAATTCAAGATGTTCGAGATAGAACCGAAATTTTTCCAGGGCAGATAACACAGCTAACGCTTCGCACCCATACACCGAGTAATTGATCAGGCTCTTCCAGACGTCGGGAAGCAAATGCTAACGGACGCCTGATATCTTGATCTTCCTGTAAAAGAACTGCCGCCACACCAATATTGGAAGCGTCAGTCTGGACCACAAATATTTTCTTAAAGTCAGGTAAGGCTAAATACTGTGGGTTGGCAATCGCAGTTTTAATTCCATCAAAGACTGCCTGCTGAGTTTCAGCCCAAACAAATTTCTCGTTATTTCTGCGTAACAAATTTAACGGAGTTGCAACTTTCTCAGCGTTTGATGGAAGCATGCTCTGCCCATAACCAAGAGGTCCATGGATCGAAACCACGTGGAAGGGATTACCAACCAATATAATTTTCTTTTCGCACAACCTGTTTACAATATATAAACTGTGTTTTACAGATAATGGTTCAAATGGCTCTGAGCACTATGGGACTTAACGTCTGAGGTCATCAGTCCGCTAGAACTTAGAACTACTTAAACCTAACTAACCTATGGACATCGCACAAATCCATTCCTGAGGCAGGATTCGAACCTGCTACCGTAGCAGTCGCGCGGTTCCGGACTGAAGTGCCTAGAACCGCTCGGCCATATGCAGTATATGAGGCTATTTCAGAGTGGTTATGACTTACACTGTGTGATGTCCTTCCCCTTGTTTGCTTTTCAAGTTACTATATCGCTTCCAATTATTCAAAATTATGGACTGTGTGATAAGAGCTTATCTCTGCAGTGCTGAGAGCGATTAGTGAAATCAACGCTGAGGTCTTACTGCACGCGAGTGTCCGCCCATCATAATTACTAGTCCGATCGCCAACCACCGTCATTTATAGGCGAATACTGATCCATACAAAGATGGAACTGGGTGGGCATTGGAAGGTGGTCACGTTAATGCGACTGGACAGAATATTTTTTGTTAGATTCATTTAAATGTTGGATAATATATTAAAGCTATTTGGAAGATACTGTTCATTCTTCAGTTTCAAAGTTTTATGACGAGTAAAATTCTATACATATTTAAAACTAAGTATATGATGTGTGAACGATTAAGCCATGTTTGACAAGTTCTACTCCATCTTGAACCTTGAAACATAAGAAGGTCTTCTGCCAAGCAGCATGTAATATTTGCAAATCATCTAGGTTTCTGCAACCTCTTAACAATTTCACCTGTTCGGAAAATGAAAATCAGATACTATTTAAAAATATGTTTAATTTGAAACTGGTTTTTGATAACATTCTTATTTAATTTGATTTCTCTTACTGATTGTTGGTATATCGTAGAGCTATAATGTAACACATAATTAAGTACAGTACTGACACCATTTTCTCCACAGCAGCACTTTAAAATGTCAGAGGAATTTTGGTTCTTACGTACATATCCGCATTGTACCTACCCATTTTGTGCTTTGGAACTTCTTTTCATATTTTGTAAAACATCAATTACCAGTGTAATATTTGTAATTTCAGAAAAAGACTGCACCACACAAAGATGAATGTTATCATTTATAAATGGTAGAAGAAAATCTATTATACATATATTACAGAGCTGGCTAAAACTGCGAGTTAGAAAAGTGTTGCAAGATACAACTCTGTACCCTATTTCTTGTCCCACTTCCTGTCCCCCTCCCCCTTTCTATCTGTTCCATTCCCGAATGTCACGTGAGAAGATTGATTGTCGGTAAACCAGATTATTACCTCTAATTTCTTGTATTTTTTCGTTTTGACGATTTCACGAGACGTACGTGAGAGGAAGCTTCATGTGGCCAAAATCATCCTGGTACTCAGTTTCTCGGAAATTCTTAAGTGCATCTCTTCGGGATGCACAACTCTTCTCTTGTTGCATATGCTGTTGGAGTTTGTTGAGCTTCTCCCTAACGCTCTCGCACCGAATAAACGATTTCGCAACGAAACGCGCAGCTCTCTTCCATTAAGGGTTCCACATTTATAACCAATACTCAAGAATTGCTCGTAGTTTTAGCTTTTTGTAAGCTACCTCTTTCGTGGATGAGTTACGCATCCTCCATATTCTTCGAATGAATCCCGGCGTTGCAACTGCGTTCCTTTTTTCTTGTGAGTCATCAGTCTTCTGACTAGTTTGATGCAGCTCGCCAAGGTTGCTCTCCTGTTCCAACCTCTTCATCTCAGAGTAGCGCTGACAACCTACACTATGTGATCAAGAGTATCCGAATACCTGGCTAGAAATGTCGTACAAGTTCGTGGTGCCCTTCATCAGTGATGCTGGAATTCAGTATGGCGTTCACCCATCCTTAGTTTTGATGACAGCTCCCACTCTCGCAGGCATACGTTCTATCAGGTGCTGGAAGCTTTCTTGGGGAATGGCAGCCCATTCGTCAAAGAGTGCTGCACTCAGGGGAGGTATCGATATCGGTCGGTGAGGCCTGGCACGAAGTTGGCGTCCCAAAACATCCCAAAAGTGTTCTATAGGCTTCAGGTCAGGACTATGTGCAGGCTAGTCCATTACAGGGATGTTATTGTAGTGTAATCGCTCAGCCACGGGCCGCGCATTATGAAAGATGCAGTCGCCATACCCGAATTGCTCTTCAACGGCGGGAAGCCATAAGGTGCTTAAAACATCAATGTATGCCAGTGCTGTGATAGTACCACGAAAAACAACAGGGGGTTCAAGCCCCCTCCATGAAAAACACGACCACTCCATAATACCACAGCCTCAGTATTTTACTGTTAGCTCTTAAACACGCTGGCAGATGACGTTTACGGGGTATTCGCCATACCCACACCCTGCAATCAGATCGCCATATTGTTTACCGTGGTTCGTCACCCCGCACAGCGTTTTTTTACTGTTCAATCGTCCAATGTTTACGCTCCTTACACCAAGCGACACGTCGTTCGGCATTTACCAACGTGACGTGTGGCTTATGAGCAGGCGCACAACCATGAAATCCAAGTTTTCTCACCTCCCGCCTAACTATTATACACTCCTGGAAATTGAAATAAGAACACCGTGAATTCATTGTCCCAGGAAGGGGAAACTTTATTGACACATTCCTGGGGTCAGATACATCACATGATCACACTGACAGAACCACAGGCACATAGACACAGGCAACAGAGCATGCACAATGTCGGCACTAGTACAGTATATATCCACCTTTCGCAGCAATGCAGGCTGCTATTCTCCCATGGAGACGATCGTAGAGATGCTGGATGTAGTCCTGTGGAACGGCTTGCCATGCCATTTCCACCTGGCGCCTCAGTTGGACCAGCGATCGTGCTGGACGTGCAGACCGCGTGAGACGACGCTTCATCCAGTCCCAAACATGCTCAATGGGGGACAGATCCGGAGATCTTGCTGGCCAGGGTAGTTGACTTACACCTTCTAGAGCACGTTGGGTGGCACGGGATACATGCGGACGTGCATTGTCCTGTTGGAACAGCAAGTTCCCTTGCCGGTCTAGGAATGGTAGAACGATGGGTTCGATGACGGTTTGGATGTACCGTGCACTATTCAGTGTCGCCTCGACGATCACCAGTGGTGTACGGCCAGTGTAGGAGATCGCTCCCCACACCATGATGCCGGGTGTTGGCCCTGTGTGCCTCGGTCGTATGCAGTCCTGATTGTGGCGCTCACCTGCACGGCGCCAAACACGCATACGACCATCATTGGCACCAAGGCAGAAGCGACTCTCATCGCTGAAGACGACACGTCTCCATTCGTCCCTCCATTCACGCCTGTCGCGACACCACTGGAGGCGGGCTGCACGATGTTGGGGCGTGAGCGGAAGACGGCCTAACGGTGTGCGGGACCGTAGCCCAGCTTCATGGAGACGGTTGCGAATGGTCCTCGCCGATACCCCAGGAGCAACAGTGTCCCTAATTTGCTGGGAAGTGGCGGTGCGGTCCCCTACGGCACTGCGTAGGATCCTACGGTCTTGGCGTGCATCCGTGCGTCGCTGCGGTCCGGTCCCAGGTCGACGGGCACGTGCACCTTCCGCCGACCACTGGCGACAACATCGATGTACTGTGGAGACCTCACGCCCCACGTGTTGAGCAATTCGGCGGTACGTCCACCCGGCCTCCCGCATGCCCACTATACGCCCTCGCTCAAAGTCCGTCAACTGCACATACGGTTCACGTCCTCGCTGTCGCGGCATGCTACCAGTGTTAAAGACTGCGATGGAGCTCCGTATGCCACGGCAAACTGGCTGACACTGACGGCGGCGGTGCACAAATGCTGCGCAGCTAGCGCCATTCGACGGCCAACACCGCGGTTCCTGGTGTGTCCGCTGTGCCGTGTGTGTGATCATTGCTTGTACAGCCCTCTCGCAGTGTCCGGAGCAAGTATGTTGGGTCTGACACACCGGTGTCAATGTGTTCTTTTTTCCATTTCCAGGAGTGTAGTAGTTGAAGTGGACCCTGATGCTGTTTGGAATTCTGTGTGATGGTCTGGATAGATGTTCAAATGGCTCTGAGCACTATGGGACTTAACTTCTGAGATCATCAGTCCCATAGAACTACTTAAACCTAACTTAAACCTAACTAACCTAAGAACATCACACACATCCATGCCCGAGGCAGGATTCGAACCTGCGACCGTAGCGGTCGCTCGGTTCCAGACTGTAGCGCATAGAACCGCTCGGCCACTACGGCCGGCCTGGATAGAAGTCTGCGCCTAGTACACCCTCTTCAAATGTCACTCAACAGACGAGGTCGGCCTGTACGTTTTCACTTCACTATCACATCGGAAACAGTGAACCTAGGACGGTTACGAGCGTGAAAATCTCGGTACAGACGCATGACACAAGTGTCACCCAATCACTTGACCACGTTCAAAGTCCGTGAGTTCTGTGGAGCTCCCCATTCTGCTCTCTCACGGTGTCCAATGATTACTGCGGTCGCTGATATCGAGTACCTGGCAGTGGATGGCGGCTCAATACAAGTGATATAAAAAAAGGTATGTCTTTGGGGGTGTCGGGATACTTTTAATCACATAGTGTACGTCCACAATTTTGCTGGATATATTCCAATCTGTGTCTTCCTCTACAGTTATCACACCCTACAGCTCCCTCCAGTACGTTGGAAGTTGGTCCATGATGTCGTAATAGATCTTCTACCATCCCATCCCTTCTTCTTGACAGTTTTCACCAAATGTCCTTTCCTCACCGATTCTGCGTAGGAGATAATTGTACACCTAATCCGTCCACCCAATTTTCAACATTCTTCTGTAGCGCCACATTCAAGTTCTTGGATTCTCTCCTGTGCCGGTTTTCCGACAGTTCATGTTTCACTACCATACAATGCCGTGTTATAAAGGTAAATTCTCAAAATTTCTTCCAGAAATTAAGGCCTGTGTTTAATATTAGTAGACTTCTCTTGCCCAGGAATGCCATTTTTGCGAGTGGGAGTCGGCTATTTATCATTACTTTCGTCGTTCTTCGATTCTCACTCAGTCCATATTCTGTACTCATCGGACAATTCATTCTGTTTAGCAGATCTTATAATTTTTCGTCACTTCGACTGAGGATAGAAATGTCATCAGCGAATCTTATCACTAATATACTTTCACCTTAAAATTTAATTCCACTCTTGAACTTTTCATTTATTTCCGTCATTGTTTCTTCAATGCATGGGTTGAACAGTGAGGGCGAAAGACTACGTCCTTGTCTGACACCCTTTTTAATCCGAGCACTTTATTCATTGTTTTCCAATCTCACTTTTGCCTATTGGCTCTTGTCGTCTTTCCGTGTAGCTTATCCCTATATTTCTCAAAATGCACCATATGACATTGTCGAAAGCTTTTTCCACGTCGCCAAATCCTATGAATGTGTATACTTTCATACAACTTGTTTTATGCAGTCCTTCCAACTTAGTTCACTGCAGTTGATTACTCCTGTATTTTACGATGTTTATTGTTTATAATGGTTTGCTGCCAATAGTGTAATCGTAGAGTAACTGATAACCCTGCCCATTTATACAATAACATTACGTTTATGTGCATTGAGGGTCAGCTGCCAGTCCCTGCACTGACCATCTGTCCTGTATAGGTCTTTCTTGAATTTGATAGTCTTCTGGTGTTGCTACCTTCCAACACACAACCACATCATCTGCAAACAGCAAAATGGAGCTTCCGACGTTATCTACTCGATCATTTATGAATATTGTGGACAGTAACGGTCCTGTCGCACTACCTTGGGATACTTCCGAAGTTATCTTTACATCTGTCGGTTTTGTTCCGTTAAGAGCGAAGTGTTGAGTTCTACCTGCAAGAAAATCTTGAATCCAGTCGCAGGTCGTATCCGATACTCGAATGCCTTGGATAAAACCTCAGTAAGCGTTTCACATAAAGGTCTGTACTATTCAGCTTCCCTTAGAAATGATAAACCCCAAGTCTCCAAGCAAAGTTGTAGGTTTCCCTGTGGCACGATTCTTCTCTCCTGTACAGTAGCTGACAGCTTTATTCTGAAATGTGCTATTTATATGTACAATCTCTCGTAATTTCTTCGTTTTCTATTACTTCTGTACTTCTTTTGTTTATAAATGTATTGTTCAGCATTCTGTGAGCTCTGTACTGACTCTTTCGATAAGGAAGCGGCTTTGGTTTTGCATGGTCCCACAGAACGTGATAAAATAAATAAGTAAAAGCCCTCGTAAGATAATTGTAGACTTCTTTGTTCTTATGGGGGTTCGCAGCCTCAATATGTTTTAAGAACGAAAACATGATCCTAGAAAGCGGTAACCTATTTGTCAGTGCTATTAGCTAATGTCGACCGTCGGTCATTTTCCAACAGTTATCACAAACCCCAAGCATCACAAATTTGACTAAATAGCCAGTACATGTATAGGACCCGCCAGGTTAGCCGAGAGCGTTAATGCGCTGCTTCGTGGCGTCGGGTAGGCGCGCCTGCCCTGGGTCGAATGTGCTCAGCGGATTAACGACGTGGGCCGGTATGCTAGCCAGTCTGGATGTGGTTTTTAGGCGTATTTTCACATCCCATTACGTAAAGACCGGGCTGGTCCCCACATACCGCCTCAGTTACACGACTCGCAGACATCTGAAAAACGTTCGCTCTATTTCATGGTTTACACTAGACGCAGACGGCTGGGGTTCACTGATTCCATCCCAGAGGTGTTGGGGTGGCGGCAGGAAGGGCATCTGGCCACCCCTTTAACCTAACCATGCCAAATCCGTTGTAACCATGCCGACCCTGCAAATACTGCGGGACAAGGGCATAAGCGAAAGAAGAAGTGCCAGTACATATATAAAGGCACACATCGTTTTCATGTGTGTATGTAGCACTGATACAATGCAGTAGTGTACTAGCTTACATTAACTATTAATGGACATACTCTAGTGCACTGCTACGTTGTATTTGTGGTACAGGTGCACATGAAAACGATGTGTGCCTTCGCGTCTGTAGTGGCTATTTAGTCAAACGTGATACGTAGCTTGAGGCCTGTGATAAGTGTTTGAAAACGGCCGATGGTCGAAATTAGCTAAAGCGCAAACAGTAAATATATTACACCCTGTCCATGCTGATAACTAAGTCCAGCTACCTGCACAATCTGGAATCACTGTAGGCTGCTGCAGCTCCTGGAGGAACTCTTGTCTCATGCTCGAGCTGTTACGTTATCTCTAGGTTTACGGTGTAGCAGTAAATGATGCGTCTTCTCAAAGCTTATTGCCTAATGTTAAAAAGGTTTCTCGTCTGAATCCTGGAGTCCTGAGTGTAATGGTAGCAGAGCTACAAAACCTTTCACTTTCTGAAAAAAACATTTAATAACAGTTTCGTCCAAAGCTTTTTGCGGAATATTTCTCGGCAGAGTGTCTGCCTTTGAATCCAGAATGTGCTAGGAAGTGATAAGCTACAGCTTTTGCAGAAAAAATTGAATTCCGAAAGAAGCTACTACCCTTTTAAAAAGTGAGCACTTGAAAACTATGCAGACGAGGCATTGCTGCGGTAAAGAGTCTCATTGACGTAATCGTAGCTGAGGTAGATAGCTCGCAACGTTAAAGATCAGAGTGGGGAAGGTTAGGTATGAAACGACCTTTATGGAATAAGAAACTTTACTAACCTGTTGTGATATCTTAAGCAGGAATTATTCGGAATACTTCGTTGACCTGACAAGAAAAATTGAAGCGAATTTAGCAGCTCAAGTATTGCCACACCTGCAAATCAGTAGCAAGACAAGAGAGTTGTCAAACAATGCCTACGACGTTGCAGAGTCGTGACTACACTAGTAGCAAGAAGAATGCGTTTTCGTAGATGAAATTGTGCGTGATCGGATTTTGACATACAAAGTAGCTCATTGGTTTAGCTAGATTTTTTACAACAACAACGTCTTGTCCGAATAGTTGTAAAGCGCTCATTTTCTAAAAGTGTAGCTGCTTTCGAAATTGGTTCCAGTTTTGCCTGAAAACCTGTATCTTACCGCTTTCTTTCCCTACTAATTCAACAGTTACAAATAAGTGACGAGTCATGCCCCTAGACAGGATGAGTCACCATTGGTAGATCTGAAGGTGAAAAACGAATTAAAGTGCACAACTGCACGTTTGCAAATTTTTTTCTGTGTTATTTCTGCTTGAATAGTCGTATATTGTTTTGCCCTGTGAAACCACAATTTGATGCATTACTCTGTGGCATCAATGTATTAATCTATTATCCATTATTTCTCCATATTTTGTTGGTAGTTCTGATAATCTTACTATTTCTTTACATTTTGGACAAGATCCTTTAGCGAACATTTTTAGTTTTGCTAAAAATAATCCAAACGTGATAGATGTGCAAACTAATTTGTATTTTTCGCTGATGTAGTTGGATGTCGGTTAGAAGCCGTTCTTGTAGAACGGCGTCTGGTGTTGTAGCTCCACGGAGGACTATGCTGAGCCGGCCGGAGTGGCCGAGTGGTTCTAGGTGCTACAGTCCGGAACCGCGCGACTGCTACGGTCGCAGGTTCGAATCCTGCCTCTGGCATGGATGTGTGTGATGTCCTTAGGTTAGTTAGGTTTAAGTAGTTCTAAGTTCTAGGGGACTGATGAACTCAGAAGTTAAGTCCCATAGTGCTCAGAGCCATTTGAACCATTTTTGACTATTTGGATCGTAGTGAGAACGTTGTGTTTTTTCCATGACATTTTTCATATTACAAGAGCAGCTGCGACGTCGAAATATAGCTGACGATGTTTGGCACCCCGTGACTGTCCATCATTTTCGGGAGTGGTGCGGAGAGATCCTGCTAAATTCTCTTAATATTCCCTTTTACACTGACGAAGTAATCACAATAGTCATTGCGCTAATATGACCTCTGCATGGGGGCTTAATTATTATCAAACTTGAAAATATTTTTAGTAGCTGTTAGTCCGATTACGCAAGTCTCGTAAACGGCTGGCCCTGACTAGTAATTGTACGCAATCTGACTGCATGGAACAACAACAAAGAATGAAATGAAAATTTTCGTTAATACAATTAATTAATTAAGTC
The DNA here is from genome assembly GCF_023864275.1 of Schistocerca cancellata. Classification (NCBI taxonomy): domain Eukaryota; kingdom Metazoa; phylum Arthropoda; class Insecta; order Orthoptera; family Acrididae; genus Schistocerca; species Schistocerca cancellata. The sequence goes on along the minus strand of NC_064626.1, from coordinate 436,648,045 downwards.
CCCAGCAACTATAAAACCTACGAAACAACAAACACAAGTGTAGCTGTTCTGTGTGGAAGTGTGACTCAACGTACACATCTGGCACGGTTCTTCTCCAATAAGACAAGAAATTTCAAGTACCATTTATTGAAGTAATTAAAAAAATTAGAAATACTATAATTGCGCAAGAAAACCAGAATTACACTCTAATACAAGAACACAAGCCAGATGCTTTGTTGACTGAACCTGTAATGATGCCTTATTTGAGACACAGAAATAATAAAAAGAAAATAGTGTTTCGTTACCTTCATATATATTGACGAAATGCATTCTGATCATTACAATCTCTCCATTAGAACAAAATCTGCTATCTCTCTCATCAAACAACTGCATGAAACATGGAACAAACACTCACTACTACGACATCTCAACAACTCTCCACTCCGACTTCACGACAACCACTCTCCACTACATCTGAACAAGAACCGCCTACCACCGCTTCTCGACAAGAACTGCCTGCCGCTACTTCTCAATAATCACTGCCAGTGGAGGCGGCGGAACAAAACTCTCTGGCGCGATCTCTGGCGCTGTGGCTCAGTGTAGCCACCTTTCACCTCGAGATCGTAATTTTAATTTTTAGACCCTAGGAAGGTAATTCCATGCTTCAATTTCAACTTATTTTATTTTTTATGTTGTGAATACTCTGCATTAACTACCACCAGACCAAAGACAGTAAGCTAAATGAAGCAGTGTCATGTATGCTTCGTGGTGCCATACTCGTCCCGTGATCTAAGGCAAGGGTAGTTGTTGGTTTAGATCTCGTTCGACTTCAGACGTACAGCGCTTCAGTTTCAAATAGCGAGAACAGAATTCAGTAGAAATATGCTGACAAAATCTTTGCATTGTGCCAGCTTAACGATCACCCTATTTTTATTTATTTCTATTTTTAATCGTCAGCGAACTTCTGAAATGCATTGTTCTTCGTTCATCATTAGTTTGTTATTGTTAACAATATTATTGTTATTCGTTCACTAACGGGAGCATTCCTATCCCTATTTGGTATTGATGCACATGCCCAGTGTATCCGGAAGAACAGAATGTTGAATGTTGGGCCATGCAGCATACACACATTTACCTCCGCGTCTCGTTTCCAGGGCAATAGAAAATACCCAGTAAGAAAAGGCCACAATGGGAGGCTGGTCACGCAGGCAGAACTCTGCAGCTATTAGCTGTGCTTTAAAAGAACATGACGACAGATAAATTCGTGTCACAGCACAAGTACATTGCTCAATAATGGAATAGATAGTAAGGAACCTGCCAGTGCAACAGATTGCTATGAATTTGCGATCATGACTACGATTTACTGTTGGGTCTGGTGCTGGTCGTAATCTTACAGCTACAATTGGAAGAGAATGTTTGATATTTTTGTTGTGCTGTTGTTCGAATGAGTTACGCCAGTGTATAAATTGGGTTTCTTCATGCTTTTATTTACACAGCTACACTAAGTGATCTGGAAATTCTGGGTAATCAGGTGTGTGTTTCATTTGTGACATTCGATTTCGAATGCAATTCATAAGTCTTCTGCTACCTCGACCCAACACGTAGTGGGAGGAGGCATAGCGGTCTGCCCTACTGGTACCAAGCAACAACACGCCAAAGAAAATGGCTAGAAACACTTGAAGCAACCATCAGTGACATGGATTTGGAATCCGTTCATCATTCAGGGACGAAACAATAAGGGAACATAACGAAAGCAATGAACAGCCTGGGCAGTATACATTACATGCATAGATCTCAAAGTGAAAAAAATATGAAGGCGCAGAGTTACACTTGCCCACATTAACGGTTTAGTTTCTGTGTTAACGAATATAATTTTCGGTTTGTTCTCTTTTGAATCCTCAGATGAATTGATTATTGTCCGGCATCTAACAATTTATTAACTACTTCTTACTTCCATCCCCATTAACACGCTTCTGGATCCTCGTTTTCCTTTTACTTCCCAACGCCTTGACAAAAATAAGTAAACACTTAACATAAAACAAGATTTTAAATGCCGAAACATTTCTTAACATATACAAACCAGAAAATATTCTGCATTCATGAGCCAACAGCCTTAGATTATTACCTGCCCGCTAACTCAACTTATGCAGGCTTCAAAATGCAAAAGGTACACAACATAAAACATCAGTATAACCTTACTAGAATTACGTGAAAAGACTGCACTATAACTTCTATCTCACCACTCTTTTTGCATTCAACATATTCTGATTCCCTTCTATTAAAATGTTTAAATGTAATGTATCACCTTGGAGAAACAAATTAATATAGTAAACAACGTAAGGGAGTACTAACGAACTCAGCCTGAGAGACACTGGAAAAATACAGAAACAAATTAAAACAATTACTTGGACAATAACGGAAAAAAGAACAGATTGTCTGGCCGGCCGCGGTGGTCTAGCGGTTCTAGGCGCTCAGTCCGGAACCGCGCGACAGCTACGGTCGCAGGTTCGAATCCTGCCTCGGGCATGGATGTGTGTGATGTCCTTAGGTTAGTTAGGTTTAAGTAGTTCTAAGTTCTAGGGGACTGATGACCACAGATGTTAAGTCCCATAGTGCTCAGAACCATTTGAACCATTTTTGAACAGATTGTCTTACTGAAAAACGTAACATGTCAACTGTTTTGTAAAACGAATTTTGTTATCTTGTAAATAAAAGTCTATACACGTCAAAAAAAAAGTCTCACTGAAGCACAAATTTTAATTCGTTTTCTCAGCTTCCATCATTATCGTAGATAAAGATGAGACTGAGATGTATCGAGGAAAATTTGATTATAAGATCTATACGATCACCTGAGGTACAAGATTTTCTCACTAATAACGTCCAACGCTGAGGTGCTGTTCCAGTGCCGGAGAGGCCTGGCAGTAGTGACGAGCCCGCATCTCGTAGTCGTGCGGTAGCGTTCTCGCTTCCCACGCCCGGGTTCCCGGGTTCGATTCCCGGCGGGGTCAGGGATTTTCTCTGCCTCGTGATGCCTGGGTGTTGTGTGCTGTCCATAGGTTAGTTAGGTTTAAGTAGTTCTAAGTTCTAGGGGACTTATGACCACAGCAGTTGAGTCCCATAGTGCTCAGAGCCATTTGAGTAGTGACGATGTAGGGGGTAATAAACTGAAGACATGAATTGAACTTTGTGTTGGACCGGCATTGGTCTTGAGTAGGGTGTGCTGGAATGTTAGTTGGAGTGGTGTAATGGTCAGCATTTTTGCCTAATACCGCAACGATAGCCGGGTTCAAGTCCCGGCTGTGGCACAAATTTTAATTCATTTATTCAGCTTCCTTCATTATCGTAATCTGAGTTTTGTACGTCACCTAGGATGTACATGTCGGGGAAATAGTTATGAAATAAATGTATCTCCTCTGTGTTTAATATGTAATAGTAATTAGGCACCCCAATAGACGTATACTTGCGTCCACGCTGAATAGCTTAAAAATAGGCAATTCTGTCGGTTTAAATCTAATTCAGTACATTAAATATCACTTTTGATCAGCATTAAGTTCTCCATGAGTCCATATGTGAACCTCAAAACGTGCAGTGTATCTGCGTTACTGTACAACATGCACTGTAGGGTATTCTTACAGTTTGTCGCATACATTTACCTTAAGAAACCTAAAAACGAGAATAAAATTCATTACAATGCAGTTAGTCACTGCGGCTTGACCAAAACATACGAGTTCTTGATGAACACATTCCATGAAGAATCGCTTCTAAAAGGAAAAGAGACCAGATAAAAAGCATGAATGAAAACATTAATCAACGCAGTAAGGTATTCTGATTGGATTACAAACTATAAAATTAATTTTGAGCTATAGTCATGTCTTGCGTGTAAGTGTTATACAGTACTCATATAAAAACGAGACGTCTGCCTCCGTTGCTGTCGAGCGTGAAATGCAGATGATAGATCTCTTTTGTAGAGCATCACTCAGCGACAGTAAAGCAATTTGTACTCTACAAAGCGATGAGCGGTGGCTGACAAGGGAGCGCGGCTCCGCCATGGCAACCGCTGTCGTGTGCCAGCGAGTGGGTCCCGGGGACGTCTGACGCATGTGGCGTTCAATGGCAGACAGTCTGCTGAAAAACCTGTCACAAAAATGTTACTGGACGGAACTTGTTATTACCGTTGTGTCAGGAAGCTACATACATCGTAGCTTTGCTACCATTACATTCAGGGGCAGTTTCGACTGCAAAACGTTGCATTCAGACGACACACTGTTTACTGCTAGAACACGGCTGTAGACGTAGCATAATAACTCGAACATTAGACTTGATTTCTTCCAGAAACTGACGCAGCCTACACTGTACCAAGATTATGTAGAGAGTGAGACTTACCACCCACCAGTTTTTTTTTTTCTTCAAAGAGTGTACCTGGTGTCGCAAAATTCAGTTTCACAACAGTAGTATGGGTGACGTAAGACTAACGCAAAAATGAAGTGGTTACAGTGGGGAAACAACTGCGTAATCAGTCACATGACATGTTGACAAGCCATTGACCAGTACCTTAGGGTGTCTAAGAGATTCTTCCATCATATACTGAAGCATACTATTTTGTAGGGAGCATACTGTGTTCATGTGGGAGCGGTCTAAATGCTTATAAGACAATAAAATGGTAGCCAAGATCGCAGGAATTCTTACTATTCCATGATTACCTAGCTTGCGCTTGTATGTGATGGAGACAATTAACATTTATAATGTCATCTCTCTTGGACGCATGTGTGCTACTTATGAAAATTTTGTAAGGCCTGCGTGTTATAGGCAACTGTTAATATCACCATTGTTTGCCTTGATGTTGTAACCTGTATGTGTCCTAAGATACGATGATGGTGGCTTTAGTTTCGTCGAAACCGGTAATTATGGAACAAAAAGAATTCCTGCGATCTTGGCTACCAGTTTATTGTTTTATAAAATAAAGCAATTAATAAAATTAAAAACTATGTTAAACTGATACATTTCAAAACAAACTACAACTGTTGAAAACTATCTCACAGTAAATTGTACAATTTCGTTCTTGTTTTTACATTCTATAAGACAGTGCAAAATAAATAACACATCCAACTTTGAATTTTCAGTTTATTAAACATACTGAATATTGTTTACCATTAACTTTTGAACTGGTTACGTCAAAATCTTGGGGTTACTGTTTTCCTCTATTTATAAATTAAATTTTATTTTTGGCTTCATGGTAAACATTTCTGCAAGATTCCTACTAGAAGTCTTCCTTACTACCATGAATACGATAACAGCGTCATCGTCGTACCATTTACAGTAAAACACGAGATGCTTAAGGTACTGATTTTTTTTCAGTTAGTTTATCTCCAAATTATTCAGAAAATTGTTAGCAGAAGTGCCACACAGATTGTTATCCATAGCCAGGCCCTAAAACTTTCTACCTTTAATGTTGTTATACTCCATGTGGCCACCCCAATTAGCAAATTGATTTTCTCTGATAACTACTCCAAATTAGTTCCTGTCGTCCTATCAGGAGAGCTGGATGATGTAGGAAATATATTAACTGCAGGAAGCCATCTTGGCTTTTTTTAACTGATAACGACATGTTGTGGGGAAAGATAATGTTGTTCTTTCCCTCTACATTCCAAAGAGCAGTAATCCATCCACTGAGGCGGCCGGAGTGGCCGTGCGGTTCTAGGTGCTACAGTCTGGAGTCGAGCGACCGCTACGGTCGCAGGTTCGAATCCTGCCTCGGGCATGGATGTGTGTGATGTCCTTAGGTTAGTTAGGTTTAATTAGTTCTAAGTTCTAGGCGACTGATGACCTCAGAAGTTAAGTCTCATAGTGCTCAGAGCCATTTTTTGGATCCATCCACTGAGCTCTTCCCGGCACATCTGCAAAGAAAGGAAGGTTAAGATTTAACGTCCCGCCGACATCGACATGATCACAGATGGAGCACAAGATCGGAAGATTTCAAGGATGGTGCAGGAAATCAGAGGTGCCCTTTCAAACGAGCCATCCCGGCGTTTGCCTGGAGCGATTTAGGGAAATCATTAAAAGCCAAAATCCGGATGGCCGGGCGCGGTTTTGAACCGTCGTCCTCCCGGATGCCACTTCAGGGTGCCAACCACAGCGCCACCTCACTCGGACATGCGCTCGCAGTTAGCATTACAGGTCCACTACAAATCTCCTCGATTTCCTAGAGGAACTCCTACCTTGTTCTAGGATGCGCAGGTGTACTAACCTCAAAAGATAGTTACTGACTTTTCCTGACCACAGTCGTAAAACAATTATTTTTTTCTTTTGTAGAGTTATCACCTCTCTGACTGGTTTGATGCGGGCTGCCACGAATTCCTCTCCTGTGTGCCAACCTCTTCATTTCAGTGTAGAACTAGCAACATACTGGATGTATTCCAAACTCTGTGTTCTGCTACAGTTTTTACCCACTACAGTTCCCTCTAGCACCAATAAAGCAATTCGCTGACGTCTTAAGAAGTGTCCTATTATCCTGTCCCTTCTCCTTGGCTGTGTCTTCCTCATATTACTTTCCTCTCCGATTCTACTCGGAACCTTCTCATTTCTTATCTTAACAGTCCACCTAATTTTCAGCATTCCTCTGTAGCACCACATCTCAAATGCTTCGATTCTCTTCTTTTCCGGTTTTCCCACAGTTCATGTTTCCCTACCATACAATGCTGTGCTCCGAACGTACATTCTCAGAAATATCCTCCTCTGATTAAGGCCTATGTCTGATACTTGTAGACTTCTCTTTGCCGTTGCTAATCTGCCTTTGATGACCCCCCCCCCCCTTGCTCCGTCCGTCATAGGTAGCTGAATTCCTTAACTTCAGCTGATTCGTGACCATCAATCCTGAGATTAAGTTATTCGCTGTTCTCATTTCTGCTACTTCTGATTACTTTCGTCTTTATCCGATTTATTCCCAATCCATATTCTGTGCTAGTTAAACTGTTCATTCCATTCAGGAGATCCTGTAATTCTTCTTCACTCTCACTCAAAAGAACAATGTCATCAACGAATCGTGACACTGATTGGAATTTTAATTCCAATCTTTTATTTTCACTATTGCTTCTTCGATGTGCAAGATTGATCAGTAGTGGTGAAAGACATCCCTGTCTTGCAACTTGTTTAATCCGAGCACTTCGTTCTTGATCGTTCAGTCTCATTATTTCCTCTTGGGTGTTGGACATACTGCATATTACCTTACCATCCTTATTTTTCTCAGAATTCTGAACGTCTTGCATCACTTTACATTGTCGAACGCCTTTTTCAGGTCGACAAGTCCCATGAATGTGTCTTGCGTTTTCTTTAGCCTCGTTTCCACTGTCAATCGCAACGTCATAATTGTCTCCCTGGTGCCTTTACCTTTCTTACCTAAAGCCAAACATCGTCCTCTAGCACATTCTCAGTTTTCTTTTCCATTCTTCTGTATATTATTCTTGTAAGTAACTTTGATGCATGAACTGCTAAGCTGATAATTCTCTTACTTGTCAACTCTTGCAGTCTTTGGAATTGTGTGGATAATATTTTTCCGAAAGTCAGATGTCAGGTCGCCAGACTCATACTTTCTACACACTAACATGAATATTCATTTTGTTCTCACTTCCCCCAGTGATTTCAGAAATTCCGAAGCAATGTTATCTTTCCCTTCTGCCTTATTTGATCTTAAGTTCTCCAAAGCTCTCTTGAACTATGATTCTAATACTGGATCTCCTATATTTTCTATATCGATTCATGTTTCTTCTTCTGTCACATAAGACATTTCTTCCCCCTCATAGAGGCCTTCAATGTACCCTTTCCATCTATCCGCTCTCTCTTCTGCATTTAACCGTGGAATTCCCGTTGCACTCTTAATGTTACCAACTATAAAGGCACATTCGCATGCCGTGCGTGAGTTTCCTCGGAAACGCGAAATCTTAATTAAAAAATTAATATTTGACAAATAAATGAAGCCTTTGGGGCAGAACTGTAGCGCTATGCCACTGATAAAACAAAATACAATTACGACACTCTTATGTTTCATTAAGAAGAAGTAGGTCATGTACAATAACTGGTGCGGGAAGCACGTATATTTTATTGACTGGCACACCGCCATATTTGATGTTATATAAGAACACTGCGAGTTGCAATATCACTAGGCACTCGACCCTGTAAAGATTCTATATATATGAAAGTAATTTGAATTATTTAACTGTAGGCTTATTCGTTGAATATATCTGATTTAATTAACTGTGTAAAATTTTTTATTTTTAGTAGACAGTCACCTCTGTACGACGTATTGACATGGCAGGCAAATTATTCTAATATTGAGATTTTGAGTCCGCACCTACCGCAGCAGTCTTTGGAAACGATTTAAATACGAAGTCCGATTATTTGAGTCTTATTTCACGGTCAACTACGAATAACATTGCATTTACGAAAAAGCCATTGTCAAGCGTCTGATACCAAATAATTAAACGTCCACGTTCCAGATAAGCAAATATTAATTACAACCAATCACTATCATACATATACAATAACCAATATTTTATTTTATTTTTTATTTATTTATTTTATACTGGCGGCTGCGAGTCGGACTTGTTATTTTGTCATTTGTTACATTGTTCTCTTTGTTTCATGTGAAAAATCAACTTTCTGAACCTGGACTTGAATATATGAGAAATAACGAAAATCTGAAGACATTTTCCAGTTCTAAAATGTTGCGGGAAGACGCAACGAAGGTTCCAGCAAAATAAGGTAAGATGCAGCATCTTTGCATTGACATGCTTGACCAGACGCATAATTCAGTGCATTAGATTTTCAGTAGATTCTGTAGTATTTCTTCCGCGCGTAACAGTTTTCAGTGATAAATTTCATTCTCAGTACTTTTCCTTAAACAATAACTTCTGCAACAATACCAATACACGAGTGTACAATATTGCCGATTTCTGTACGATACGTTGTAACATGGCCAGCAGCTATTAAGAATAATTCGATATTCAGTTTACATTTTTAAATTAACAAACAGCCATTGTTGCTACGAGCGATTCATGTTCAACTGCATTTTATTTTAAAACCAGTGTCAAACTTGATTTTATTGAAGCATATCTTACGTGTAGCATGGTCATAACTAGAAAACAATACGTAAAGATGGAACAGCAAAGACATACTATTCAGACGCAATCCGACTCGGACGAGAGACAGATGTTAGAAAATGACTTTACGACAGCAACTGGTAGTGACGATTCATCAAATATTGACGCAAGTGTTAACGGAAATTTTGACAATAGGCCGTCCACCACAAAAATTTCAAAGGCTCAGTCAGAGCCCATGTTAATACATGACGTCACGTCTAATGACGCGACGGGGGCAAAGACCTTGCTAACAGTAAACATTGCCAACATGATACAAATGTTAATGAAACAAAACGCAGAAAATATGGCAACCATAAAGTCACAAAATGAACAGTTAAAGACATAAAATGACGAAATTAAATCTGATCTCATAGCAATCAAGACATGTAATGACACTTAATGTAAACGTGTGGAACTTATAGACGCCACACTGACCAAACAGATGACTGAACTCAGTACGAAATCTTCCAAGCTTAATACGATACAAGAAAAGACTACAAATGACGTAGCACTTTTACAGACACAAGTAAAAAACCTTAATGCCACGTGTGAAGCTCTTACTGAACAAATTAAAACATATCCTTCAGTAAATGACAACCTTGAAAAACGAATTACTGACGTGCAGAATAAATTTGACGATGTTGAGCAACACCTGACACAGATTACAATCTGATGCCACAGCTCATTTTCAAAATATTAGTAAAGAATTTCATAATTGGGTAGAGAACAAAGACAAACATTTTGATAGATGCATACGTGAAAATTTACCAACAATTGTGCACAACTCCGTAGCGGAATACATCACTAATAACAAACAGCTGATTAGTGACGCAGTACAGTCTGTCACTGCACCAATGAAACAATTCACGGATCAACTGCAGTCTGAATGTAACGAAAATACCAGTCAAAAGGTACAGTTCAGAAACCAATATACATACGAGTATGACGCACAAATACCTCACACGACAAACACACAAGAATAAAACACACTACGACAACAACACATACCACGTCGTGCAAACACAAACACAAGCTATTATCATGGTAAACCACAGCAACATTATCGTAATTACTCGCCATCTGAACATTACAGTAATTACAGTGGAACAAATCCATATCATAATGCAAAGGAAGAAGATAGCTTAATAAACACAGGCAATTTCAGACTTTTATCCCAGAAAAACGAACCATTCATCCGGTGATTTTTCTTAAACCTTCTAGTAACGCGTTTCCACGCACTTGGAGTGACCGGAATAAGATTTCATATATTGTTGGTTACATCCAAGGCGATGCAGCTGTCTGGGCATACAGTGAAGCTGACGTATGTACCACGTACAGTGAGTTTGAGCGTGCCTTTCTGAACAAATTCTGGTCGCAATCCGTTCAGGAGCGACTCAGAAGACAAATTTCAGAACCTGAAACTTTGAACAGTAAAAATGGTAACTTACGCAGATATTTTGAAAAATACTTGAACATGGGACATTTTTTGGACGAACCAGTCGCAACACGTGATATACTCCGTGCGTTGAAGGCCAAGTTGCCTTTCAACATTAAAGATCCAGATTATTTTTTAACAGCTTTAGATTCGATTGACATGTTACTAGAAGATCAGCGCTTCGCGCGGCAAAACAGCAGCCACAATGTTTATATCAGTGGTATGCAAAACATGCAGGCTTGCCAACTCAGTTCTGGCGCGCCGACAGTTGGATACGCGGTACAGCAAAAACAGCCAACTCACATGCTGTCTCAATACGGAAATCAAAATCAACACTCGTATTCCAATAAAACAACAGTTACAACAGTAATAACACTTCATGCGGCAATCCATACAAAAGGCACCGCGGTAACAACAACAACAACAACAACAACGGTAACAATGGATACAAATATAACAACAACAACACAAACAGAAATAGAAACAATAATAACTACGAGCCAAGACAGCGTCAAGGCTGGACTCGTAGCGATCAATACTTTCATTCAAACACTGCTATACCACAGCAGCCACCAGGACAAAATTGGAGCATACCTAACGACCGACAGGTAAGTCATAATGCCCAACAGCAACAACAACCGCAAAAGTTTGGAGATCACAACAGGCAATATCCGAATGTGAATATAATAGAAGTGACACCTGCCTGATACACAACCTCAGTCTGTGTCAGTACCTAATACAAATTCTAATCCAACAAACTAGAAACAGTCACATCTATGCCCCGGGTCGTGGCTGAAGAATTCTTGGGGGGCGACTTTAATGTTAATCAGTTATTTGACACCACCATTGAACATCAAAATATTGATTTGCCTAATAATTGTAAACAAAAACTACCTGTTTTATTTATAAGATACAACCACAATGAGAATATATCAGATGAACTTTTGCAAGACAGTATACAATGTCGTTCAAACACAAATGAAATTGTTTTAGCCTCTACTACTGGTGTAGTAGTTGGGATTCCAACTACTATTATCTTAGATACAGGTGCACCTGTGAGCGTTTTGTCTTTTAATTTCTATAAAAAGATGTGTGAATAGGAGCCTGTGCCTGAGTTTCCTGCCCACAACTGTAAAATAACTACTGCTCTAGGTAATAAGTCATGTAGGGTTAAGAAGCAAGTTTTTGTAAACATTAAAATAGGTAATGGAATCGTACAATGGCCATTCCTGGTTGTACAAAACCTTGTGACAAATTGTATCTTAGGATTAGATATTATGAGCGAGAAGGCTGCATTATAGACTTCTGCAAAGGTAAATGTATTTTAAATGATAAAGGCAGTGTAATTATTATTGATTTGGACAGGAGAACTCTGAAGCATGACAAACACTGTACAGGGTACAAGGTTCAGTTAGTATTTGACAATGACATTCAAGACATGCACACACACTCTTCTGACACAGAGCTAATGGACTTGAAAACATTGATTGATCGTAAGATAAATGAAGCTACAGCTCTCAGTGTACATGAACGTATGAAACTACAGGAAGTGTTATCCAAATGTTCACAAGCTTTTACCAAACGATTAGGTGTTAGCAACACGTATGTCTACAAGATTGAAGTTAAGCCTCACAATATCTTCTACCACAAGACATATAACGTACCGTTATCTCAACGACCTGCTGTGTGGCAAGAACTAAAACAAATGTTAGACTGGAAAATCATTGAACCATCCACCTCACCTTACTGTAGTCCTCTACTTGTTGTCAAAAAACCAAATGGTAACATTAGGCTAGTGTTAGACGCACGAGCAATTAATGAAATAATTTTACCGGTTCATACAAAACCCGAAAATTTAGAAGAGCAATTACAGAAATTTCTAGACGCAAAATATCTTTCCACAATAGATCTCGCTAATTCATTTTGGCAAGTAGGTATCGCTCCCGATTCTCGGAAATATACTGCATTTATATTTGGGGGGCGAACCTATCAGTTTTGTTTTCTACCCTTCGGATTGATTGTCAGTTCTGGAGTATTCATTACAGCCCTGGATACCGTGCTTGGCGATGATTTAGTTGAGACAGCCACACACTATGTAGATGATATACTGATAGCTACACAGTCTAGGAATGAACACATTGACACACTTCAAAGAATTTTAGAAAAATTTGCACAAGCTGGAGTCACAGCCAAACTTAGAAAATCAAAATTTGGTTGCAGTGAGATAAAATATTTAGGACATATCATTAATTCACAGGGCATACGTCCTGATCCCAGTAAATTAGATGCTATCAGAAACTTTCCTAGCCCTCGAACACAAAAGCAGTTAAAATCATTCCTTGGGCTATGTTCATTTTTCAGACGTTCTTTTACCACAAACACTTTTGAACAGTAAACATCTGTTAAATCTACTCAGAAAGAATCAAGTTTGGATCTGGTCGGAACAGTGCTAGAATGACTTTAATACAATTAAACATGCTTTAGTGAATGCAAACATATTGAGCCATCCAGATTTCAATTTAGATTTTTGTATGACTTGTGACACTTCATGTTCTGGCTTGGGCTGTTGCCTATTTCAAGTTGTAAAGAATAAAGAAAAGGAACAGATAAGAATTATTGGATTTGCAAGTCGTACTCTAAGTGAATGTGAGCGTACATACTCCACTACTGAGTTAGAAACACTTTCCATAGTCTGGGCATTCAAGAAATTCAATTATTATTTATTTGGCAAACATACAATAATTTATACCGATCACCAGGCCCTGACATTTTTGTTAACTTGTAAACTTGTACATCCTAGACTATCACGTTGGGCAGTTAGTCTTCAGAACTACTCTTTTGAAATTAAGTACATAAAAGGTAAGGACAACATCATTGCCGACGCTTTGTCTAGACTTCCACAAGGTATGAATGAAACCAACAGTTACTTAGAAAACTTCAATGACTGCAGGATTCTCTTAATGCAAGACAAGCAGTATCGCCAATATTATATTGATATGTGCAGAAACATGGCTAAATTTCAAAAATCTGATCCTCACTGGTATAAGATAATAACATTACTGGTAGAATAACACAATCATCCTTTGACTAAGTCTTATAAGTTACACAGTGATGTATTATTTTATCGCCGACATCCAAATGCTAATAACTGGTGTGTATGCATTCCCAAAGAGTCTGAACATAATTTGATTTGGCACACACACACTTAGTTTGGGGTCATTATGGGACGAAACAGTGTTTGGCAAAGGTCAGCACATACTGTTATTTTAGCAATATGAGAAGAAAAATTCACAGGGAACTGAAAACATGTGTCGTATGTCAAAAATCAAAAGCTCAGAATTTATCCACAAAAACTGATTTACATTCTATTTTACCGAGTAAACCCCTGGAAATTCTGTATACTGACATAAGTGGACCGCATCCAGCAAGCTCTGGAGGCGTCAAATATATCTTAGCTTTTTACGATATATTTTCTAAACATGTAAAACTTTACACTTTAAAATCCGCCACTGCAAATGCTATAATACGCCGATTCTCAAGTGATTACCTGACGCACGTGGAAAAACCTAAAGCAATTCTGTCAGATAATGCAGCATACTACTCTGGGTACAAATGGAGAAATTTCTTGAAGGACAATAACTTTAAAAGTATATTTATTTCAAGGTTTACTCGACAATGTAACGCGACTGAGAGACTTTTCCGAGAATTAAACCGATTCATGAGGACCTATATTTCATCAAAACATTCTAATTGGGTGTCCTACCTACGTCTTTTCGAAGACGTACACAATAACTTAAATATTTACAATACAAATTACACACCTAACGAGATCATGTTGAATTGCAAACAGAACGATCAATGGATAGAACCATTACCTAAGTTGTCAGACAAGGAAATCACACCTGAACAGAAAATAAAAGAAGTATTGACTACACTGACACATCACGCACAGATACGAAACAAACATCACACAAACATAATAAAAAGAAAACAAAAATTCAAGGCGGAATGCTTGTACTACTTCGTACTCATCATAAATCTGTAGCACTCAAGCGACGCAATGCTAAGTGGCGTCTGCTATATGAAGGACCTTATATTATTGTTTACATACCGCATCCTGGTGCATATCTGTTACAACATCCTAGAACTAACAAAATTATTGGGCTATACGCACACCGAGATCTTAGAGTATTTCATGCTAAATAATGTCAAAGTCATATCCATGAAAACATTGCTAAGCAACTCGCAAAACTAATTGCTACAACATAGATAATAAGTAGTATAGAAATTTTCATTTCAGCTGTACCAGTGACGCAGTTGAAGACAAATGAACTTTTCTTTCAACGCTGCGGCACTATCAAGAAGACTGAATATTAAAGTAAAATTTAGGATTAAGTAGCAGAGAATGATATATTAATTTTTCACGGAACATATGTGACTGTAGGTACCACTGACTTGGTATGACACCTGACGAACTGACAGACGTCATGTGTGAAGTGATGTTTTACTTCGAGAAATTGTTTAGACGCACCTCTCTCAGCAAGAAAAGCATCTACCAGTAGCCGAGGCCGCACAGACACTATACACACACGCACAAAATATGAGGAATCTAACAGTTTTCCGTCTCTTATTATTTTGAATATTTATTGAGTAGTGAAAATGCCTGGTATTGCCTACTGATGTAATGAATGTTGTGTCTAACCTATCTTAATTTCAGATGACATCACAAAAAACATCGTTAAAAACCCAGTAAAACCGTAAAAGAGAATGTAAATATCTGCAATTCATGTAATCAAATGTTACAAGGTAATAATTTATAGCTATGTAATGATGATGTAAACATGTTTATGTGTAACTGTATTATGTTTATGCTAAGAAAATATGTGACGTGTATATGTATGATTACTTACGATTTTGAAAAAGATGTATAATGTAACTTACTATGTGAAAATTTGAACGATAACGAGTGCCAAAACATGAAACACTTTTTAAAAAAATCATTGCATAGTGAACCACTGTTCACGGACATTAATGTACGTTACTAAGTCTGCAACTGTGCAGAAACGTATGTGCAAGAAACTGTTAATGATATTCATCATGCATCGTACCTTTGTAAATGCGATGAACGATTTCTTTGATAAGTAACTACGAACATTTAGGTGAGCTATATTTAACAAAAAACTGAAAATGTGAAGTGCATAATTGGTGCATCGTCTAGTGACATTACTACAGTATCTAACTTCAAGATGTTAACTGGATTAAATGGTCACAACGTGCCTGTCCAGAAAACAACACGACGAGTGGAATAATTTTGGTAGGAACTTCAGGGAATGGAATGTTCTCTAAATGTGACGGACACACTTACCTGGACAATCCAAGGATCGACGGCAGCTATGTGTCGTCCGAGGTTCTGCAACCAAGCTTCCACGGAATATCGAAAACGAACTGCATATGGACCAATTACTCGACGGGTCACGTCCGATCTGTAATAAACAACGCTTTTTGCATCACAACGACTATAATGTAAATAGGAAATGGACATGCTTATTTATCAATTACGTTGTTATACAGCAATGTTACAGTGATAAAAAAACTTTACCACGACGACACTAACCTGTGAAACATTACTGTGCAGCATATGAATATAAACTGTAATAACGACACGATGTGTATAGGTCAACGCACCTGAAACAAAAAGACATTTTTCTTTGAAGCATTTCAATGCAGTACTATGTAACTAAGAAAATTCAACAATCTTAAGTTGTATTGTATTACAATAAATAGTTTAAAAATTAAGTTACCCGTCATAGAATGTACTCTTCATATGTAATCTTGGTGGAATATTTTCTTTGTGCAACGACTAAGAAACGAGCGCGATACACACGAACAACATGAACTGCAATACTGTGCCGCGTGATCTTAATTTACGATATAATGGCAGTGCCGGAGTCACATAGACGTTTCTGCGCATGCGCGCACTATATTTTGCCAACATAAAAACTTTTGCGGCGCACGCGCGTCATTCAAATCTTGTATATAATATACTGTATAATGTATGTCACGTAAGTAGTTGTAGATAACTTAGATTTTCTTGTGCCTTTCGGTGAATCTCTCGCCTGCAGATGTGTCCTTTCGCCTCGCAATTCAGGGGGCAATATAAAGGCACATTTGCATGCCATGCGGGAGTTTCCTCGGAATTAAATAATTAATCTCTGACAAACAAATAAAGTCTATGGGACAGAACTGCAGCGCTTGCCGCTGATAAAACAAAATACAATTACGACACTCTTATGTTTCATTAAGAAGAAGTAGGTCATGTACAATAACTGGTGCGGGAAGCACGTATATTTTAACTGGCACACGGCCATATTTGATGATATATAAGAACACTGCGAGTTGCAATATCACTAGGCACTCGACCCTGTAAAGATTCTATATATATGAAAGTAAGTTGAGTTATTTAACAGTAGGCTTATTCGTTGAATATATCTGATTTAACTAACTGTGTAAACTTTTTTATTTTTAGTAGACAGTCCCCTCTGTACGACGTATTGACATGGCTGGTAAAATTATTCTAATATTGAGATTTTGAGTCCGCACCTACCGCAGCAGTCTTTGGAAACGATTTAAATACGAAGTCCGATTATTTGAGTCTTATTTCACGGACAACTACGAATAACATTGCATTTACGAAAAAGCCATTGTCAAGCGTCTGATACCAAATAATTAAACGTCCACGTTCCAAATAATCAAATATTAATTATAAGCAATCACTATCATATATATACAATAACCAATATTTCTTTATTTATTTATTTATTTTATACAACCTTGGTTTTAATTTCACCAATTGTTGTTCTGACTTTCTTAAGTGTTGAGTCAGTCCTTCCGACGATCATTTATTTTCAGATTTCTTCACATTTTTCATGCTGCCATTAGTTCTTAGAATCCCTTCACTTACTATTTATTTCATTCCTCAGCGTCTTCCGTATTCCTGTATTCTCCTGAATATTTTTGTACTTTCTTCTTTGATCATCAACTGGAGTATTCGTTCTTCGTAGTTACCTTCTTTGTACCAATGGTTTCCTGCCCATCTTCTGCTATTGCCTGTTTTAGATATGTCAATTCCTCTTCAACTGTACTGCCTACTGACCTGTTCCTTATTGCTGTGTCTATAGCCTTAGAGAACTTCAAAGTATCTCGTTATTCCTTAGTGCTTCTGTACTCCACTTATTTCTACATCTATATCTACATTTACACTCCGCAAGCCACCCAACGATGTGTGGCCGAGGGCACTTATGTGCCACTGTCATTACCTCCCTTTTCTGTTCCAGTCACGTATGGTTCGCGGGAAGAACGACTGTCTGAAAGCCCCCATGCGAGCTCGAATCTCTCTAATTTTACATTCGTGATCTCCTCGGGAGGTATAAGTAGGGGGAAGCAATATATTCGATACCTCATCCAGAAACGCACCCTCTCGAAACCTGGACAGCAAGCTACACCGCGATGCAGAGCGCCTCTCTTGCAGAGTCTGCCACTTGAGTTTGCTAAACACCTTCGTAAGGCTATCACGGTTACCAAATAACCCTGTGACGAAACGCGCCGCTCTTCTTCGGATCTTCTCTATCTCCTCCGTCAACCCGATCTGGTACGGATCCCACACTGATGAGCAATACTCAAGTATAGGTCGAATGAGTGTTTTGTAAGCCACCTCCTTTGTTGATGGACTACATTTTCTAAGGACTTTCCCAATGAATCTCAACCTGGTACCCGCCTTACCAACAATAAATTTTATACGATCATTCCACTTCAAATCGTTCCGCACGCATACTCCCAGATATTTTACAGAAGTAACTGCTACCAGTGTTTGTTCCGCTGTTATTTAATCATACAATAAAGGGTCCTTCTTTCTATGTATTCGCAATAGATTACATTTGTCTATGTTAAGGGTCAGTTGCCACTCCCTGCACCAAGTGCCTATCCGCTGCAGATCTTCCTGCATTTCGCTACAATTTTCTAAAGCTGCAACTTCTCTGTATACTACAGCATCATCCGCGAAAAGCCGCATGGAACTTCCGACACTATCTACTAGGTCATTTATATACACTCCTGGAAATGGAAAAAAGAACACATTGACACCGGTGTGTCAGACCCACCATACTTGCTCCGGACACTGCGAGAGGGCTGTACAAGCAATGATCACACGCACGGCACAGCGGACACATCAGGAACCGCGGTGATGGCCGTCGAATGGCGCTAGCTGCGCAGCATTTGTGCACCGCCGCCGTCAGTGTCAGCCAGTTTGCCGTGGCATACGGAGCTCCATCGCAGTCTTTAACACTGGTAGCATGCCGCGACAGCGTGGACGTGAACCGTATGTGCAGTTGACGGACTTGAGCGAGGGCGTATAGTGGGCATGCGGGAGGCCGGGTGGACGTACCGCCGAATTGCTCAACACGTGGGGCGTGAGGTCTCCACAGTACACCGATGTTGTCGCCAGTGGTCGGCGGAAGGTGCACGTGCCCGTCGACCTGGGAGCGGACCGCACGGATGCACGCCAAGACCGTAGGATCCTACGCAGTGCCGTAGGGGACCGCACCGCCACTTCCCAGCAAATTAGGGACACTGTTGCTCCTGGGGTATCGGCGAGGACCATTCGCAACCGTCTCCATGAAGCTGGGCTACGGTCCCACACACCGTTAGGCCGTCTTCCGCTCACGCCCCAACATCATGCAGCCCGCCTCCAGTGGTGTCGCGACAGGCGTGAATGGAGGGACGAATGGAGACGTGTCGTCTTCAGCGATGAGAGTCGCTTCTGCCTTGGTGCCAATGATGGTCGTATGCGTGTTTGGCGCCGTGTAGGTGAGCGCCACAATCAGGACTGCATACGACCGAGGCACACAGGGCCAACACCCGGCATCATGGTGTGGGGAGCGATCTCCTACACTGGCCGTACACCACTGGTGATCGTCGAGGGGACACTGAATAGTGCACGGTACATCCAAACCGTCATCGAACCCATCGTTCTACCATTCCTAGACCGGCAAGGGAACTTGCTGTTCCAACAGGACAATGCACGTCCGCATGTATCCCGTGCCACCCAACGTGCTCTAGAAGGTGTAAGTCAACTACCCTGGCCAGCAAGATCTCCGGATCTGTCCCCCATTGAGCATGTTTGGGACTGGATGAAGCGTCGTCTCACGCGGTCTGCAAGTCCAGCACGAACGCTGGTCCAACTGAGGCGCCAGGTGGAAATGGCATGGCAAGCCGTTCCACAGGACTACATCCAGCATCTCTACGATCGTCTCCATGGGAGAATAGCAGCCTGCATTGCTGCGAAAGGTGGATATACACTGTACTAGTGCCGACATTGTGCATGCTCTGTTGCCTGTGTCTATGTGCCTGTGGTTCTGTCAGTGTGATCATGTGATGTATCTGACCCCAGGAATGTGTCAATAAAGTTTCCCCCTCCTGGGACAATGAATTCACGGTGTTCTTATTTCAATTTCCAGGAGTGTATATTGTGAAAAGCAATGGTCCCATAACACTCCCCTGTGGCACGCCAGAGGTTACTTTAACGTCTGTACATGACTCTCCATTGATAACAACATGCTGTGTTCTGTTTGCTAAAAACACTTCAATCCAGCCACACATCTGGTCTGATATTCCGTAGGCTCTTACTTTGTTTATCAGGCGACAGTGCGGAACTGTATCGAACGCCTTCCGGAAGTTAAGTAAAATAGCATCTACCTGGGAGCCTATATCTAATATTTTCTGGGTCTCATGAACAAATAAAGCGAGTTGGGTCTCACACGATCGCTTTTTCCGGAATCCATGTTGATTCCTACAGAGTAGATTCTGGGTTTCCAAAAACGACATGATACGCGAGCAAAAAACATTTTTTTAAAATTCTACAACAGATCGACGTCAGAGATATAGGTCTATAGTTTTGCGCATCTGCTCGACGACCCTTCTTGAAGCCTGGGACTACCTGTACCCTTTTCCTATAATTTGGAACCTTCCGTTCCTCTAGAGGCTTGCGGTACACGGCTGTTAGAAAAGGGGCAACTTCTTTCACGTACTCTGTGTAGAATGGAATTGGTATCCCGTCAGGTCCAGTGGACTTTCCTCTGTTGAGTGATTCCAGTTGCTTATTGATTACCCACTTTTGGCTGTAATTTTTTAGTATGTATTAATTTTACCATTCCGTTTTCGACTGAGTCATTTTCGAATGCAGTGGAGAAAAGAACTTGTCTGAATGAGATGTTGTTGTTGTTGTTGTGGTCTTCAGTCCTGAGACTGGTTTGATGCAGCTCTCCATGCTACTCTATGCTGTGCAAGCTTCTTCACCTTCCAGTACCTAATGCAACCTACATCCTTCTGAATCTGTTTAGTGTATTCATCTCTTGGTCTCCCTCTACGATTTTTACCCTCTACGCTTCCCTCCAATACTAAATTGGTGATCCCTTGATGCCTCAGAACATGTCCCACCAACCGATCCCTTCTTCTAGTCAAGTTGTGCCACAAACTTCTCTTCTCCCCAATCCTATTCAATACCTCCTCATTAGTGCTATGATCTACCCATCTAATCTTCAGCATTATTCTGTAGCACCACATTTCGAAACCTTCTATTCTCTTCTTGTCCAAACTAGTTACCGTCCATGTTTCACTTCCATACATGGCTACACTCCATACAAATACTTTCAGAAACGACTTCCTGACAATTAAATCTATACTCGATGTTAACAAATTTCTCTTCTTCAGAAACGCTCACCTTGCCATTGCCAGTCTACATTTATATCCTCTCTACTTCGACCATCATCAGTTATTTTGCTCCCCAGACAAATAGCAACAATCCTTTACTACTTTAAGCGTCTCATTTTCTAATCTAATTCCCTCAGCATCACCCGACTTAATTCGACTACACTCCATTATCCTCGTTTTGCTTTTGTTGATGTTCATCTTATATCCTCCCTTCAAGACACTATCCATTCCGTTCAACTGCACTTCCAAGTCCTTTGCTGTCTCTGACAGAATTACAATGTCATCGGCGAACCTCAAAGTTGTTATTTCTTCTCCATGGATTTTAATACCGACTCCGAATTTTTCTTTTGTTCCTTTTACTGCTTGCTCAATATACAGATTGAATAACATCGGGGAGAGGCTACAACCCTGTCTCACTCCCTTCCCAACCACTGCTTCCCTTTCATGCCCCTCGACTCTTATAACTGCCATCTATTTTCTGTACAAATTGCAAATAGCCTTTCGCTCCCTGTATTTTACCCCTGCCACCTTCAGAATTTGAAAGAGAGTATTCCAGTCAACATTGTCAAAATCTTTCTCTAAGTCTACAAATGCTAGAAACGTAAGTTTGCCTTTAGTTAATCTTTCTTCTAAGATAAGTCTTAAGGTCCGTATTGCCTCACGCGTTCCAACATTTCTATGGAATCCAAACTGATCTTCCCAGAGGTCGGCTTCTACCAGTTTTTCCATCCGTCTGTAAAGAATTCGTGTTAGTATTTTGCAGCTGTGACTTATTAAACTGATAGTTCGGTAATTTTCACATCTGTCAACACCTGCTTTCTTTGCGATTGCAATTATTATATTCTTAATTAGGTCTGAGGGTATTTCGCCTGTCTCATACATCTTGCTCACCAGTTGGTAGAGGTTTCTCAAGACTGGCTCCCCCAAGGCCGTCAGTAGTTCTAATGGAATGTTGTCTACTCCTGGGGCCTTGTTTCGACTTAGGTCTTTCAGTGCTCTATCAAATTCTTCACGCAGTATCATATCTCCCATTTCATCTTCATCTACATCCTCTTCCCTTTCTAAAACATTGCCCTCAAGTACATCGCATTTGTATAGTCCCTCTATATTCTCCTTCCACCTTTCTGCTTTCCCTTTTTTGCTTAGAACTGGGTTTCCATCTGAGCTCTTGATATTCATGCAAGTGGTTCTCTGTTCTCCAAAGGTCTCTAATTTTCCTGTAGGCAGTATCTAGCTTACCCCTAGTGATATAAGCCTCTGTATCCTTACATTTGTCCTCTAGCCATGCCTGCTTAGCCATTTTGTACTACCTGTCGATCTCATTTTTGAGACGTTTGTATTCCTTTTTGCCTGCTTCATTTACTGCATTTTTATATTTTCGCCTTTCATCAATTAAATGCAGTATTTCTTCTGTCACCCAAGGATTTCTACTAGCCCTCGTCTTTTTACCTACGTGATCCTCTGCTGACTTCACTACTTCCTCAAAGCTACCCATTCTTCTTCTACTGTATTTCTTTCCTCCATTGTTGTCAATTGTTCCCTTATGCTCTCCCTGAAACTCTGTACAACCTATGGTTTAGGCAGTTTATCAAGGTCCCATCTCCTTAAATTCCCACCTTTTTGCAGTTTCTTCAGTTTTAATCTACAGCTCATAACCAATAGATTGTGGTCAGAGTCCACATCTGCCCCTGGAAAAGTCTTACAATTTAAAACCTGGTTTCTAAATCTCTGTCTTACCATTATATAATCTATCTGAAACCTTCCAGTATCTCCAGGCTTCTTCCATGTATACAGTCTTCTGTTATGGTTCTTGACCCAAGTGTTAGCTATGATTAAGCTGTGCTCTGTGCAAAATTCTACCAGGCGGCTTCCTCTTTCATTCCTTCCTCCCAATCCATATTCACCTACTATGTTTCCTTCTCTCCCTTTTCCTACTGACGAATTCCAGTCACCCATCACTATTAAATTTTCGTCTCCCTTCACTACCTGAATAATTTCTTTTATCTCGTCATACATTTCATCTATTTCTTCATCATCTGCAGAGCTAGTTGGCATATAAACTTGTACTACTGTCGTAGGCTTCGTGTCTATCTTGGCCACAATAATGCGTTCAATGTGTTGTTTGTAGTAGCTTACCCGAACTCCTATTGTTTTATTCATTATTAAACCTACTCCTGCATTACCCCTATCTGATTTTATATTTATAACCCTGTATTCACCTGACCAAAAGTCTTGTTCCTCCTGCCACCGAACTTCGCTAATTCCCACTATATCTAACTTTAACCTATCCATTTCCCTTTTTAAATTTTCTAATCTACCTGCACGATTAAGGGATTTGACATTCCACGCACCGATCCGTAGAACGCCAGTTTTCTTTCTCCTGATAACGACGTCCTCCTGAGTAGTCCCCGCCCGGAGATCCGAATAGGGGACTATTTTACCTCCGGAATATTTTACCCAAGAGGACTCCATCATCACTTATCCATACAGTAAAGCTGCATGCCCTCGGGAAAAATTACGGCTGTAGTTTCCCCTTGCTTTCATCCGTTCGCACTACCAGCACAGCAAGGCCGTTTTGGTTAGTGTTACAATGCCAGATCAGTCAATCATCCAGACTATTGCCCCTGCAACTACTGAAAAGGCTGCTGCCCCTCTTCAGGAACCACACGTTTGTCTGGCCTCTCAACAGATACCCCTCCGTTGTGGTTGCACCTACGGCACGGCTATCTGTATCGCTGAGGCACGCAAGCCTCCCCACCAACGGCAAGGTCTATAGTTCATGGGGGGGGGTCTATGATTATATGGGTACAAAATACAATCTTACTGTAATACCCAAAGAGGCTCTGAGCAAATAAATCTTCTGTGGCAGTATATCCAAAGTTTAATGTATATGTATGTATGAGCCAGATATGTTGCACAAGTGAGTAATGTCATAGAATACGATATATAACTGACAAACTGGTGAATGTTGTGTTGAACAGGTGGAAAGAGGGAGGGGAGAAAACAGAAAGGAGTCTATGGAATATGGGTGTAGGATAGTTACAAGTAGCATTGTATGTACTGATGAGACAGATTAACTGGCTGCAAATACTTCTGTAAGGGTGAGTAATGAAACTGCGTTTGGTCATTAACGAAAAGGTCATTGTTCTTTGAATGGTGTTTGTCAATGGCCAGAATGTCAAGTAATGTTGGTGTTATGCCGTTAGTTCTTCTATGGAGAAGATTTAACATCTTATGAATGACATTCAGTCAGAGCATGTTCAGTAAAGGAATAACCTTCCTTTTTGAGTCTCCAACTCATTTCCTACTCAGTCTACTAGTTATAGCCCTACCTGATTGAACTACGTATAATTTCCCAACAGATGCCAGAAACTCCTATAAACTCCACTCAGTTCTAAGGCGAAATCTTATCAATACTCTTGATCAGGATGTTGGCAACAGTATTCTGGAGCATATTCCATGAATTTTTGTTTCGTGAAAAGTAGCTGTGAAGTACGTACTTATGGCATGGGGACCCGTTTGTTATCTATACCACAAACTGAACAAGACTCTGGAAGTGAACTGCAAAGAATTAAAGAAACAGCATTCTTAAATAGTTATAATCCTAAGCTAGTTAACAACATTCTCAGCAGAAGGAGGAGACACAGGATAAGGCACTTATTTATCTTCCTCTGACAGTAGTAAACCACACTGGTCTCGCATGTCATATGTAGGTAAGACTTTACAGCTACTTCCCAGGAAACTAAAATACGCTAAGAATACTGTTGAACGCGTTCTGATCAACAGTAATAATAAGATTCAATCTTTAGAAGAAAGCGGAATTTATAGAATTTTCTGCAACCTGTGTTGTAAATTGTATGGAGGTCAGTCAGATAGGTTTATAACTACTACAGTGACTGAACATGAAAGGTGATGGAGTTTGTCATTCATATGATATTAAACGTGATGTTCTCTGTAGAGGAACTAAAGGCGTTAAACTAATATTACTCTAAATTCTTGCCGTTAATAAGCATTAATAACAGAATCCTGCCTGGTCTTTAATGAGCAAACACAGTTCCATTACCGCGCCTTCATTACTAAAGAAGCAGCAGCCAGATAATATTTCTCTCACCATTAGATAATAGGCTTCTTGTAACTGTTGCCCACCCACATTCCACATATCACTTACTGACCCCCCCCCACCTCCTTTTTCGCCTTGTTCATCACATTCACGAATTGGCCCATGTAAAATAATAGTCTGTGCCAATTCTCACTTGTAAAAAATCTTTGGCTTATGCATTCATATACTTTTAATATGCTCTAATGTAAGATTTACTTGTTCACAGCCTTTTTGGGTATTACATTGTGCCCCTGTTTTTGTATCGATATGTCACCTATCTTTGAATAACAATCTATGTACAGCTATGAAGTTTCATTGATTTTGTGTTGACTATCTGTTTAGTATTAACATGGTCTAGGAAGCCGAAAGCTGATTCATAACGAACTATTAAATACTTATTATTGTGGAATATGAATACTGTGTATTGAAGTCTTCAATTATTCAGGATATTTCACTGCAGATGATAATACAGTAGATGTACAAAAGATTGAAACCGATAGTATTGACTGGAAAAAATTGATTTTTATACAAATGACTGGACGTAGTCGAGGTGAAGCACAAAACTGGCTGCTGTAATACTTACCTGTTGGAATTCTTCTAAATGACACCCACATCTAATAACAATGTGTGACGTAAAACACCAAAAAGACACACACACACACACACACACACACACACACACACACACACACAAACAAACACACACACACACAAAACATAGTCAAGAACCATTTTAGGATGCAAGAAAGGAAGGTAATATTGTTACTATGTATCACTTAAACTGGCCAACTTCCCCTGTGTCTACCTACACACGACACGACCAAAGACGGTGACAAGGTGTAACGGTTTTCAAGAAAATAACAGAGTCATCATCCCACTAAAAGTCATTCATCATCAGAGTACCACTAAATACGTATGCTGCAATGCGTCGTTTAATATAAACCAGTGAACACTCTATGAACATTTACACAGGAAAATCTTCCAGAACTCTAACACACGTGAAAGGAGCGTCGCTGAGAAACAAATATATAGAGTATTTCCCTTTTCTCCGCAGTTTCATTTTGTATTTCCGTGATGGAAGCTGTTATGGAATAGATGTAAACTGAGATGAATGCAGTTTTGCTGGGTTAATAATTATATGTTTCCCCATAATTAGTCGAGTTCATTATTTCACAATCATCTTGTCTCTATATCATTTTACCACTTTACATTCTATCATCAAGAGTGTTTCAGTGAAAAAAAGTATGAGAGGCTGGCAGTGGATAGCTCGGAGTCTGACAACCGAATTCTGTCCTTGTTCTTTCGCTTAATTCTTTACAACAGAAGGTCAGAACCCAGTGAGTTATTTTATCTGATCATTTCGCTTGTTGCGCATGTTACTGAGAGAATTCCGTGGGCCTGATCGGTTATCGCTTTCGAACAATGACCTCGGGCGGCGTGCTTAATGGTATGATGCAACCCAATTTGAAAGAAAAGGTTCCGATGGTGGATCCTAATAAGGCAGTGTTTCAGTTACGGGAAGAGATCAGTGTAATGATGGCACTGTATGGTGCCCTGAAGGGATTGTCGACCATCCGTGTGGGTTGCCAGCATGACACGACTGGTGAGTTATGCAAAGTCACATGTCGTTTTAGCTACCTATTAACACCACCCGTTCGAGAAACCTTCCCAATGAATATCTCATTAAGAGGCAGGACGGAACGTCACAGAGTACAAAAAACAAGTGTATGTTACTTTTGAATATACAGAATTATATAATTACAAATTCTAAAATTCAAACTTTACACCGAAATAAAATGGTAAAATTTTGAGCATGAAACATAGTGTGCAAGTAGAAAGGATCTCCAAATTAACTGTTCATATCTCGACTCACCTACTCCACATCCCCAGCCCCCCCCCCCCCCCCACCTTCTCGCCCTGTCCCCCTCTCTCTAGACTCCAACTCACTTGAATTTAAAATATCTGCTACATTGCAACTACGCGTTTTGGCTTTATCTAGCCCGTACCTTTCTGTCTTATCCCAAGGGCCTTATAGTTTTGTCTTGTTTTTTATCCATTATCAGTCTTGTGCGTTATTCAGGGTCTTACTTTATAAATCTTTTCAGTGATATTTTTTTCTGTTTATTACAGGGAGGATATATTTCTAACGAATTTTAGTCTGACAGCGTGGATATTAATTATGTAAGTTTACTGTATAAATTTATAATTATTTAAATTTGCATAATTAATTTTGATGCTTCTTAACAGGTATAAATATAGATATTTTTTCCCTCACAATAGTCTTCACACGAACTTGTCGATAACTATGCAGGGTGTTTCAAAATGAATGTTCGGGTTGACGACTCTGTAGCATTTATTGAGCTTATCTTACAGTTGTAATTAATATATCAAAAGAAAGTGGAACTCAAATAGTTTTGTCTATATTCCAGTGCACAAAGGGAAGTGTATGTAACGACCAAGAGCGACTCGACAGTGTGTCATATCTTTTGCAGTTTTTACAAGCTCTAGAGCCTACAGACGACAGATTACGTGTTAAATTTGCAAACGACATCTTATTGCATAACGATGAATATTTTCTGGACCGTGTCGTCTTCAGTGATGAATCGACATTTCACGTAAGTGGAAATGCGAACACACACGATGTGCGCATTTGGGTGTCAGCAAATCCCCACGAGATGGTACTGCTACAACGATACTTCCATAAATTGAATATTTTCTGTGCCATATCCCGGAGGAAAGTTTATGGGCGTTTACTTCTTCGTTAAGTAACGGTAGCTGATGTTTTTATTTTGATGCGCTAGAACTGTGGCTCTTTTCTCTATTGGAGAAGCTGAATCATAAAACTATTTGGCTGTAAGACGGCGCACCTCCTCACTGGCATAACTCAATACGCGACTGGTTAAGCAACGTTGTACCCGACCGCTGGATTAACCGAAAGGAGCGGAATGAAAGAGCTTGTTTCGCATGACATCCCCCCTCACACACCACCTGACGCCATGCGATTTTTAACTTTGTGAAGTTCATAAAGGAGCATGCGTATTTGCTTCCTTTATCAGCTGATCTACCCGACTTTAAGAACAGGATTGTTGCAACTATTACTCCTGATCAGTGTTTGGGAAGAAGTCGCCTATCGACTCCACGTGTTTCTAATGTTGCTTACATTCAATACTTGTAAGAAAAATTGTTTGTGTTACTCTTTCATTTGATGTACTATTTATGATTGTAAGTTGAATGTAATAAATGCCACGCAGCATGAAACTCCATATGTTCATTTTGAAATATTCATTTTTGATTGAATATTTATTTTTATTGTATTATTTATAATGGTGAGTTGAATGTAATTAATGCTCATTTTGAAAGACCCACCATATTACTGGTGAAATCTAGCCGCATCCACGTCAATCTGTAATTTTTACGCATTTTTTCCTAGGAAATAGGAGGAATATGAGAATTCGTCTGCCACTTAGGTCATTAAGGACGGAGGTATTACTTCAATATGGAACGAGGAATCGTCAGTATTTTTGTCAAACGGAAAGTACGGAAATTCATCAAAAGATACTCAGTTACGAAAACCTAAATGAGGGTGATCGGGTGATTAAAAAGATTAAGTGGCATTAGATTTAACGAGACATTCCTCTCAATAATTACGTAGTGTAAGGCTAAGTTCAGTAATACTTTCGATATATGGGTCTACTCTGATATAAGCCACTACATGGAGATTACAATACAAGATTACAGTGGATTGAGTGATGGTAAACAGAGATATCGAAGGCCCAATGTAACAGTATGGCGAACTGTGCGCTAATGTTGTGCGTTAATTAATGCGTACGTCGAAGCACGAAGGGACCCATTAGCAGAGCTGATAATCAGTTGTCAGTAGCTACGTTGCTTGCTCTCCGTTGCGTTGTTACGTGTGTACAGAGAATCATTCCTCCTGTTATATGATTAAACGAAACAGCTTTGGGGTACATCTGCAGTGAAGGTGTTCCACATCATGTTGTTATAGTGCAGTCGCATAAGTAATATGACAAACGTCCTCTGATCGTCTCGAAGGCAGCAGCGTTTATTGTTTACTCAAAGTAATGATCCTTCACACAAGGCGCATTACCGTAGCGGATAACGGTCCTTCTAACGTTTCTTGACCCTTTCATTCCCACTTCTGGTCCATCTGACTGCTGCTTTATTGCTGTTCTTCATTAACACTGTGACCACGAGTAGCTTACAGCTAAGTATTGGGAGCAACCATACAGTTATGTACGCTATTTCTAATGATAAAAGGAAACTGTTTATAATTATAAAAAGTAATCGCTGTAAGTCTTAATAAATTTATACGTCTGTCAAACAAGACAGTTAACGGCTCCTTAGAAAATTGATTGCAGCTACCTACGAAACCATGACTGTACCCAGCCGTTAACATCTTCGTCCGAAGTAAATCGGCGACCACGAATGTCTTTCTTGACCACGAATGTCTTTCTTCGTGGCTCCAAAAATCAAAGACGGAGAGATCGGGACTGTATGGAGGATGCGTAAGGGATTTCGAGCGAAACTTCTGGAGGGTTCGGGAGTACACGTTTGCCTAGGTCGTTTCGAGCACGCGGCAGGAGTTTCGCTGGGAAGGCTTATAATGATAATAGTACGTAGAGATTTTGAAGTCAGCACTTGTTACTTTTATAACCAGGTTCTTTGACAGCAGGGTACAGTCCTTGCAAACGATCGTTTCAGTTGTTTCTTGTGGCCACTAGAGGCAGAATCGTGGCAGTCAGTTTCTTCGCTACGATCATCTATCAAAGCAGAAACACGACGATCGACTTCCAAGCCATCGGACAGCTGCCGCCTCGTCAGCTTTCCATTGTCTGCTGCAGTGTCTGTTTTAGGCCTTTTTGGAGTGTAACTATCGATACCGACAACCATTGCTATAGTAACCAATACCGCCATCTCTGATACGACTACTTTCAACAATCAAATCATGTCACTTTCTTTATTTTAAATAATGATATGAGTTGTTTTGGACCATTATGCGTGTACTTTTTGTATATATTTTTCTTGTAAATATGAAATCGTTCCTCACATAATGAGTGCATGATTGGTTATCATCGATGTAATTCAGTATGCAATGGGCAGGGCTGACAGTATATATACTTAAGTAATGCTGCCTTAATCAGCAGTTCACGTCTGCGACCTTACGCACCTTCCTCCGTCCACCGCCTTCTTCAGTCAAGTTACCATATCTTCGTGCAGAAATCCCTCTGAATATGTATTACCATTATTTTGTAGGCCTTACTGCATGGCGATGATCTAAATTATAGACGGAAACTCGTTGCCAACCGTAATAAATATCTGTTGCGATCAAAACTGTTTTACTCAGTTTAAATATTTTACACCAATACCTGTTCACTTTCCATTGAAAAAATTGCTTTCTAACATTTAAATTCCTTGATGGTGTTATTACAGGGTATACAGCTATACACATGTTTCTAACCATTATGTAAAATCACCATCGACAGTGAAGCGTATGCTACTTTGTGGGATATTGTAACAAATTTTCGACTATTTATTTCAATAATATTGGTTATGAATACAATTGCGCTGACTCGAAGCGGTGGTGCTAGTAAATCATACGAATAGGAAAACCACGTGAGCAACTGTTATGCGGATTAACTACTACGCAACAGATTTAACTAGCAGTTTGTTGAGGAAATGGCGATTCGACAGATTGGTACTTGATGTTGAAATCAGGTCGTATTAGAAACGCGTAAGATGAGTTTCATTGGATAAGATTGCCGGTCAGGCGACATTGTATGATTAGTTAAAATGTGAAACGTTTAAATAAAGGGGTCTCCACAGTTTAGTAGGAAATGGCATTAGCTTATGTTGTAACTGACAATCCAAACTTTTTTTTGTAACATAACTTTTATTGACATGAGTCTACATGGGAATGACTGATGACAACGAAAAGTCACAATCAGAAAGCCAGTAAGAACTTCCTACTAGAGGCAACAAAAGATAACTTCTAAGCTTCACACAAGAGGCCGTTGTAACACACATACACCTAATTCCAAGTCCCATTCCGATGTCGAAGACGTAGTCTTCCATGGAGACATCCTTGAGGTCGGTATTCAGCGTGAACTGAGTTCCGTTGCTGGTTCTAGCTTTTAAATTGTATTGGCCAGCCAATTAAATGTCGGTGTAGTACTACTTCCTGCAGGCCATCCCGAACTCCCTCTGCAGGAAGTAGTATGTGGAATGTATGTTTCCAAAACAACCGATGTTTACCATTGCCTACGCCTTTGGGCATAGGCAACCTCAGTCCCTTGTCATGTTAGATGTGTTGCCAGCACGCAGGGGCTACCTTGGCGACGGCATAACACCCCGCCACCCTTGGAAGAGCTGGACCGGTACGGGCGACCACGGGGGAGAGAGCACCAATGTAGCCCGGTGCCGTAGGCCGATCGGCAGCTAAGTCATCCTAAATGAGGCAGTGTAAACCGGCCGCCGGTGAGTATGGCGCCGCCTTCCGCGCAATTTGGAGGGAACGTCAAAGTGGTGGTGTTTGCGAGGCGACAGTATGCTGGGCAAGTGGCATGGGAACGTCCATGTCATCCAACTGGGGCCGGGAAGTGGATTCAGGGGAAGGTCCCAGGGTCGCCCCAGGGCCGGAGGAGGTGGCAGAGGCGCGGGGCCGGCAGCCGGCATCTGTCGGCCATTTCCTGGAAAATCCCCCACTAACTGAGGAGAATGCAGCAACATAGGCCTCACGGAAGGGGCCGAAAACGGGAGAGAGAGAGAGAGAAGTCGGCGTTTGGGGTTGTGGCTGGTCGAGGAAACGAGGACAGAGTTGGTTGCGGTGACGTGGAACCACCCTGACGTCCAAGCAGATGTCGAACATTGTCGACCACGGGGTCCGAGAACGACTCCCGGCAGCCAGTGAGGCCGAGACCTAAAACCATGTGCCCACACAGTGGAGCTGCATGAATATCTGGAAGCGCCGGGTCGGGCACAAGGTGCCACCCATGGCAGGAGGAGATGGAACAGGGTCCGAGGCTGGCGACGATGGAGCAGTTCGGCTGGACTCTTGTCACCCAATGGCATAGTCCTGTAGGAACTGAGAAATAACGTAAGTGCGTCTTATGGAGAACAATCATCAGTGTACTTCTGCATCTTATTTTTAAAAGTGCGAACTTGGATTGTGGATGAAAAGGTGGGATAATGACATGGTGGATACCATTATCATGGCAGAATTTGGCGAACTCTTGACTGCGAAATTGCTCACCATTATCAGTGACCAAGGTGAAGGGAAGGCCTTCAATGGAAAATATTTTGGACAGGGCCATGATAGTAGTCTCCGTGGTGATAGAGGAGCATCAGACAATGAAAGGGAAGTGGGAGTAGGCATCCGTGACGAGGAACCAGTAAGCGCCGAGGAAGGGTCCCGCAAAATCCACGTGGATACGTTCCCTGCTGGCGAGCATTGGAAGGAGTTGCGTGTAGCGGTAAGTGCCTGGGTACACTGAGGACAACCTCAGACCATGAGCTCCACGTCTGCCGTCATGCCCACCTAGAAGACATGGCGATGTGCGAGGGTTTTCGTCTGGGCAATACCCCAGTGACCTTGATGTAAGACATTGAGAATCTGGGACCACAGGAAAGTTGGCACGATGACTCGGCGATTGGCATCAAGTTCTGCATGGAGGATCACCCCATTGACGGCCACCATTTGATGGTGTATGGAGAAGAAGAATCGGAGTTCAGCCTGGGTGCAAGGTGGAGGAAGTGTCGGCCAGCGGCGGAGAACATAGCCGCCGTGGCGGCTACCCTCTCAGCTGTGACAGGAAAAGCAGCCAACGCATTCTGTATGTCATCATTGGCCTGAAAAATGAGGTCCGATGAATCGAATGCCGAATCCTGGCCGGAGGGGAGCCGAGACAAGGCTTCGGCATTTGCATGCTGGGAGGTGAGCCGGAAATGGATGGTGAACCTAAAACGTAAAAGGAATAGTGCCCATCGCTGCAGGCAATGGGAAGTTTTCGTGGGTAACTGGGCTGACGGAGTAAATAAGGCCACAAGGGGCTTATGGTCAGTGATTAAGCAAAAAGACCTACCGTAAAGGTACGGGAGGAATTTAGTACAGGCAACCACAATGGCTAAGGCCTCTTTCTCAATTTGAGAATATTTGCATTGGGCCTCGCAACATGTCTTCCTTCATCATACATTTCGCAAAATGATCAGTATGGGATACAGAGTAATTGGAACACACTGTCTTGCCTACAGTCAGTTTTCAGGCGCACCATTTGCAAATGGAACAGGAGAAAGACAGAGCGATATTGGTACTCAAAGTACCTTATGGAGTAAAGGTGTAAATCAGGTATGAAATAAATGTATCCACTTTGGATGACGTGTGTAGTGCGTCTGTTCAGCTACACTGGATAGCTGTAGCAGTATGAGAGTCAGGAAAGACCCATAGATACGCTCTTAATATCCCGACCCTCCATTACGTGAACTAAAACAGATGCTGCTATGCTGTTGATCGAAACCCATTTGAGGTAGACAGTCACCGAGCAGAAGAAAAAGCATGTAAGTGACAAGAGTTACACTGTATATGGGGCAGTCAAACGAAAACGGAACATTCATCACAACGGTACCATGGAATGGCTCCTTTTAAAAAGCAACCATCACACGTATTAAAAAAATTTATCCCGCTGGAAGACGGATAGATCAATTCCTATTTCGCAGCATGCAGTCGGTCACTGAGGAAATTACAGTCGCACGCATTGTTGCACTTCCTTGTCCGACTGAACTCCACGTCCATGCATGTTTTTCTTCAGGTCGCCAGTGTGTAAATAACACAGAAAAATATCCGGGCTGTAGGGCGGATATTGCAGTGTTTCCCAACAAAAATCTCTGAGGTGTAGCCTTCGTCACATTGGCAGTGTGGGAGTGGCGTTATTGTGCAACACGATGATCCCATTGGACAGCCTTCCCGTGCGTTATAATTTTATGGCTTCTTGCAGTTTCTGCAATGTGTTCTCGTAGCGCTGCTCATTGACTGTAAATAGATGGATAAAGCCGGTACAAGGACATTTTGCTACAGCAGGTTGCATACATTCAGAGTCAAACTTGATTGATTTATGACCTTGACCTATTGTTTTGATAAGTCGTTAATGACCCCCTGGCGGTTGATTTACAACTCCATGAAGATAATATGTCCTCCTGTGAAACCCCACCACCCATCTCCCTCCCCCTCCTCCTGCACCACCAGTCTGGGAACTCTCCTCACTGACACAAGCACACACATGGTTTTAAATCAATTGAGTAATTAATTAAATTAATTTACCCCTCCACCTCCTTGTAAATCCCCCAGCCCTCCCCTCCCATTCCCCTCTCCACCCCCACCTGGAAATTGGCAGGAAAAGGACTCAGTCTGTTCTGGATGTGAGGGCTCTCACAACAGCAAATGCAATTGTGTAGCAAAGGACATAACTGTTTATTTATATTCATTTCACATGAGTTGGAGCTTTCTGGTTCGGTTGGTGTATTGGAAGATGTAGGTTATGTAAAATCCATTGAAAAGAAGTAATTACTCCGAACGCATTATTTCCGATTGTGCAAGGAATACCGTCACAAAAGCGACATCAACATAACTCACCGCACGTAATTACACAGTTAAAAATCCTTCGATCCTGTCTTCCCATGAACTACAGTAAACATGACACACCTAAACGACAATCCAGTCCATAGTAGTAGTAGTTGTCATGCTTAGATGTCGGAGAGTAGCACATCCCGAGTGCTCCTGCCCCAATGGCCACACACAATATGCCCACCCCTTTGTATACCACCAGCTCAGATGTTGGAGGATACTGCTGCTGTGACCACAGCTGCAGTTGTGGACATGTATGTATGCCAGAGTGAACCACCCCAGCCATGGAGGGCATCTGGGAATGGATTCAGATGTTATCAATAGGTCCAGTGCCAACATCTGACAGTGATCGATATTGACTCAAGCAATTTTCCATGGAGAATATATGCACCACACATGACTGCAGATACAGCTCAACACATCTGAGTATTAGTTCAAAATGGTTCAAATGGCTCTGAGCACTATGGGACTTAACATCTGTGGTCATCAGTCCCCTAGAACTTAGAACTACTTAAACCTAACTAACCTAAGGACATCACACACATCCATGCCCGAGGCAGGATTCGAGCCTGCGGCCGTAGCGGTCACGCGGTTCCAGACTGAAGCGCCTAGAACTGCTCGGCCACACCGGCCGGCGTATTAGTTCCCTATTCAGCCATCCAGAGAGCGTCGCTAGGGCTACCGCTGGAACTTGTTCCTGCTGCTGCAGGAACAAACCGACTAGTCAGCTGGCAGGAACTTTTGCTTGTACCCACCGCCCGCAATGGCCTTAAGCCGGAAACATCAATTCGTTCTGGTCATTGCCTACCTCCGCCATGCACCTGAAAAGCTGTCAGAGTCATCCTAGGAAACCAGCCACTTATTTATCACTGTAATTACAATTAATTATTACGATATCAGCCCCAATATAGTGACTTTCGGCAATCAGAAGTACCTCTTCCTGGCATCTATGGCTCCGGGACCAATCTCACGATGAAATATCAGTACCTATATCCTCCTTATGAGTAGAGATCATTTTCCAAATAAAATCTTTCATCCCCCTTACTGATATTGACGTGTTAAAATTGCAGTTTTCCACGTCAAATCATTACCTCCCTTGTGATCGCCGTTTTCTTTGCACATACCGGAACACAGACCATAGTAACTTTACATCCCAACACATACTTTATAACTTCCACCATGCTGGACTAGCCGTGGGTCAGCTACTTCTGTCAAACATTCCAGCAAGAAACTAATGCAAAGTTGCAAATTTTTCTTTTTTTATTCACGCGATGACAAAAAAATTTGGCCTAGGCCCAAAACTAGTCATCGAGTCCATACAGAAAGAAAAAATTGCTACTGTAGATTGGTTTTTCGTTGTAATGACATACTTTACAAGCCTGCTAGTCATAACGAATTTTTCGCACATCCCCTGCGAAGTATAATACCTCATCATTATCTGAAAGCTGATGACACCAAACAATACTGAGCGAAAATCCATGGTCGATATACATGCGCCCTTTGTTTTTCTTGTGAATGGTACCAGCGTTTCTCGGGAGGAGAGATGTAATCGTTTATAAGCGACCAGCTATTAAAAAGACGATCGCAACGACCATGCGATGTCATCCTGCTTAAAATAGCGGCCTTGGTTCTACTGGCATACACAAGCATCACTAATGATATACATGTTAAAAACTGTAAATGCTTTGTAAATCAAGGTATGGTTTTTATTCAAAACGAAGTGGTCTTCCACCCTCAGACACTGCCTTCGACTTACAGTGTGTGGACTCACCTTCGAACCGTATTCTGATCACAACGCATGGTGAATCCACGTGCGAACCCTATCCATGGCCATAATGCATGGTGGATTCACCATTGGACCCTCTCCCGACCATAATGCATGATGGATACGCTTCTAAAACCTATTCCTGGACGTGTTGCATGGTGGATCCACCATTGTACCCTATGCCTGGCCATAGCGCGTGGTGGATCCTCCCTCGACCCCTATCCCTGACGTAACATGTAGTGGATTCACCTAACAGCTCTACCCTGGTCCTGTCCCGAACCTACCCTGTGGCATGGGGCCCCCACGTGAACCTGAAGCAGGCACACACAATGAAATCTGGCTTCGCAGGACAGAGCGGATCAGGTTGTGGAAAGGGACCAAACTCAATTACTG
This sequence comes from Schistocerca cancellata, assembly GCF_023864275.1. Classification (NCBI taxonomy): domain Eukaryota; kingdom Metazoa; phylum Arthropoda; class Insecta; order Orthoptera; family Acrididae; genus Schistocerca; species Schistocerca cancellata. The sequence continues at coordinate 436,610,845 of NC_064626.1, read as the reverse complement.
TTAGTTATACCAGAACACACAAAACTTTATTCCTCAAACCAATGCACAGTTTTCTCTTTGAAACAACAAAGATCAATTCACGGCTGGGGGCCCAAGTACCTCCTTCATAATAAGTTTAAATGATTGCTTTTAAAACACCAGGATTTAGAGTAACAGCTGAAGGCTGTACTTAAGTAAAATTACAATATCTTCTCGGCTAGAGGCCGAAATAATACACTCCTGGAAATGGAAAAAAGAACACATTGACACCGGTGTGTCAGACCCACCATACTTGCTCCGGACACTGCGAGAGGGCTGTACAAGCAATGATCACACGCACGGCACAGCGGACACACCAGGAACCGCGGTGTTGGCCGTCGAATGGCGCTAGCTGCGCACCGCCGCCGTCAGTGTCAGCCAGTTTGCCGTGGCATACGGAGCTCCATCGCAGTCTTTAACACTGGTAGCATGCCGCGACAGCGTGGACGTGAACCGTATGTGCAGTTGACGGACTTTGAGCGAGGGCGTATAGTGGGCATGCGGGAGGCCGGGTGGACGTACCGCCGAATTGCTCAACACGTAGGGCGTGAGGTCTCCACAGTACATCGATGTTGTCGCCAGTGGTCGGCGGAAGGTGCACGTGCCCGTCGACCTGGGACCGGACCGCAGCGACGCACGGATGCACGCCAAGACCGTAGGATCCTACGCAGTGCCGTAGGGGACCGCACCGCCACTTCCCAGCAAATTAGGGACACTGTTGCTCCTGGGGTATCGGCGAGGACCATTCGCAACCGTCTCCATGAAGCTGGGCTACGGTCCGGCACACCGTTAGGCCGTCTTCCGCTCACGCCCCAACATCGTGCAGCCCTCCTCCAGTGGTGTCGCGACAGGCGTGAATGGAGGGACGAATGGAGACGTGTCGTCTTCAGCGATGAGAGTCGCTTCTGCCTTGGTGCCAATGATGGTCGTATGCGTGTTTGGCGCCGTGCAGGTTAGCGCCACAATCAGGACTGCATACGACCGAGGCACACAGGGCCAACACCCGGCATCATGGTGTGGGGAGCGATCTCCTACACTGGCCGTACACCACTGGTGATCGTCGAGGGGACACTGAATAGTGCACGGTACATCCAAACCGTCATCGAACCCATCGTTCTACCATTCCTAGACCGGCAAGGGAACTTGCTGTTCCAACAGGACAATGCACGTCCGCATGTATCCCGTGCCACCCAACGTGCTCTAGAAGGTGTAAGTCAACTACCCTGGCCAGCAAGATCTCCGGATCTGTCCCCCATTGAGCATGTTTGGGACTGGATGAAGCGTCGTCACACGCGGTCTGCACGTCCAGCACGAACACTGGTCCAACTGAGGCGCCAGGTGGAAATGGCATGGCAAGCCGTTCCACAGGACTACATCCAGCATCTCTACGATCGTCTCCATGGGAGAATAGCAGCCTGCATTGCTGCGAAAGGTGGATAAACACTGTACTAGTGCCGACATTGTGCATGCTCTGTTGCCTGTGTCTATGTGCCTGTGGTTCTGTCAGTGTGATCATGTGATGTATCTGACCCCAGGAATGTGTCAATAAAGTTTCCCCTTCCTGGGACAATGAATTCACGGTGTTCTTATTTCAATTTCCAGGAGTGTATTTCAGATCAGCTGTGGAAATTCTTTAAGAGCCAAATATTTACAAATTACTGGTAAAGGTCATATTAAGGAAAATTCAAGTTAATTCTTCAGCTGAAAACCCAATTTAAAAAAATTATTTACATAATAAAGAGGGACTTTAAAGATAAACTTTTACACAGTACAACAGAAAAACATCTTAAGAAAACTTGCAGTATCTTGTCGGCTGAAGGCCCAAACAATTACTCAAGAATAATTAAAGACAGCCTTAAGATAAACATTTACAGAACATGGCTGAAGGCCGTTTCAAGAATTCAAGACAATTAAAGAGAAACCATATAGGCAATGATTTACATATTATAGCCATAGATTCTTAAACAAACACAGCTGAAGGTCTAAGTACAGAGCAATTTTCAATGAAACACGGCTGAAGGCCTAACTTTAAAGTTGTTATGAAGTTCGGATGAAGGCCATATGCTAAACATAAAACAGACAATATTAATATATGGTTGAAGATCTGGCACAGTACCTGCTAGCGAACAAAATGGCAATCACAAACAACAAACAGTGGTGCTCAGAAGTGTTCCAAGGGTCGGCCTGGGGAGGAAACTCTAACCACATTTTAGGTGAGACAGGTAGCCAAGCGTAACACTAAACAATCGGGTTGCAGCACGACCTAGATATGAACCAACCAACCACCTAATCAATTCCCTTCCACACGACCAATAGCACGACAACCAAAGTATCAGCGAAGACGAAGGTCGCAGCAGGATTATGTCTTAATAATAACTGGCGTATAAACAAAGTCGAGGCACAATAAACTCTCGAAGAGAAAAGGAGAACAACACCAAAGGCTGTCGAACTACACGCCGTGCTATACAGCATCAACACGGTGAGGGAAACACACTGGCGCAAAACTACGCAGGGCAGGTAGCCAGAACGTTAACGGCCACAAGGAAGAGGATACAGCTGGTGCACTTCACTAATAAATTATAATCATTTCAAAGGTTAAACACCATACAGGGAAACGGCTGCAAAATTTTCCGACTCCAACACACTATCACGTTGCTGCTTGCAGGGACAGCCCAGGATGCAACAACCAGCAGTCAACAAAGAGATGTCACAGCGATTGAGCGCTCATGACAGTTTCACTGATTACTCAACTCCAGTATGGCGCTGGGCGACGAACTTAGCAGTTCTTGCAGCTAGTGCCACACAACTCGGACCGCGCGTGCTCGCCACCAGAGGCCACGGCCTGATCATATGCCGCAGAGACTTCCTCGCTGCTCTGCCGTAACCGACCAGCTGCCCACACACCATGACACGGAAATATAACTGCCATTCCAAAGAAGTTACAGCAGTGTTAGTATCGATAAACGCTGCTGCTGCCACTAATGGAGGCAAGTGAGCAATTCGTTGAGATAGTAACTGAGGGAGGACTAAGACACCACTCGATGGTGACAAAATACCCAAAAGGAAAAACGGCATTAACGCGAACCGACCACAGCTCACACACACAGACAGAAAAATAGTGCATTTGCGCTACGTATTGACAAATGCATTACGTTTACAAGCATTTGTAGAATACGTGGCAAGAAGTTATATCGTGATCACATGGGTAGAAAGGATATACAATCTATAAAATTACAAAAATTGACTGATAATACGTACAAATTGAGGGAAAATATGCCAAAATGCATCGAAAGTGAGTGGGAATGACGGAGTACTTGCTTGCCTTCTGCTTGGTGCGGGAGAATTCTTGAACATGGGAACGATTATGTGCCAGCAAGAGCACTACGAGGAAAAGTTCACTTGGAAACGCTGGGAACCAGAGAAACATCATTTTACGTTTTCAGCGATAAGAGGGCTTGAATAGATTGTTTAACAAGTATGACCACCAAACTCAGAGTAACGTAGAGTCGAAACACAAGCCCATGTGTGGCCCCAAAGTTAGTGGCGGCCACCTTATAGATTTTTATAAAGAGCTCTTCATAAGAGCATTGTATTACCAGCTGAGGTACTCCAATAAAGAGCTATAGAATGGATACATGTTTAACCCTATGCAGGACAGTTTAAATGTTTTCAACCGTTACAAACAGTATTTACAATTTGCTTCTCTGTACTCTCTACCAATAAGAACCAAGTGGTGTCAGTAAACATATACTTTATAGAGCCATTGCTGCATGGTTTTTAACAACATTCAGCTGTATTTCTATTGAGGTAATAGGGATATATGCAAGTTGATTGCTGTCTTACATGCTTTCCTAGAAAAGAGAACCCTCTTCCTCCAAAGTGACATGTATCTCCATTAAACCCTGATAGAAAGTAGATGGAGTGATCGATGGGAGGAGTTCTAATGAGGTATGATTTAATGGTAGACTGATAACGTATTCTAGAGAGGCAGATGTTGCGGTGGGTGATTTCTCACTCATTTAATAATTTTTCCCTTTGTTCTCTCGGATACATCGGTTGTGTGGTATAACTTCTACTCGTGTCCAGGAAAACAGAACCTTCTGCCTCTAAAGTGGCGTGGATCTACATTAAAGCATAACTGCAGTGATCGATTGAGATGAATTTTAATAAGGTAAGCTTTAAAGGTATGCTGATGACGCGCTCTGGGTAGAGGGAGATGTTGCGACGGATCACTCATTTAACCATTTTTTCCACTTTCTCTCGGGATACATCAGTTGTGTGGTTTAACTTGCGTTCGACTTGTGTACAAGTGCGTGTCCTGTGTGTGGCTCAGAGTGCTGTCTACCTGAAATCGTAAACCCCTCTATATCACACCCAGCAAAAGACCTCCAACGCATGTGTGATGAATCACGTCGATGGAAAGCCTATTCCAACACCCTCCTCTAGACGAACGAAGATGTATGCGAAGTACTCCATTTCTCTCCCACATCTTGGGCATAAATCGAGTCTTCAGTTTCATAACTGCAGTGATTCATAGTGACAGGGATTTGTGATTCACGTAATTTCACATGCCAAACACCACAACTCTGCATTTTCCACTGCGGATGGTCATTTTACAGGACTCATGCGAGCGTAGTATCTGAACCATAACAGAATGTGGGCAGTGGGTGCTGCCGGCCGGAGTGGCCGTGAGGTTCTAGGCACTACAGTCTGGAACCGAGCGACCGCTACGGTCGCAGGTTCGAATCCTGCCTCGGGCATGGATGTGTGTGATGTCCTTAGGTTAGTTAGGTTTAATTAGTTCTAGGCGCCTGGTGACCTCAGAAGTTAAGTCGCATAGTGCTCAGAGCCATTTGACAGTGGGTGCTATACATCTCCAGAAGCTGTACTGTGCGTGTGTCCCGAAGACTCTATGTTTTCATTTGGTGAGTAGTTTTATCATTCTGTCTCAGCAGAGAGCGGAATAAAAAGCTGCAGGCTGGATATATGTCAGATTTTGGATGTTACGGCATGGAGTCAGCGCCAGCACGCCTGTCGGGAACGACAGGGAAGAGAAGACTGTGAGAAGAGGTCACCTATCGGACGCTGACCGACCTCCCTCCAGGACGACAACGTGACAGTAGCGGCCCCTAGGTCAAAAGGTCATAAGCTCCGCGCCCGACTGGTATAGCCCACTTGGACAGCAGCACCAACATTAGCCATTTCAATGTAACTTTTAATCCGTCTTGAATGCATATATGTGACACAGTACGTGAAAGTTGCTATATTTGGACGGGTTACTCCTGTAACCGAAATATCACATTTGAAGATGGTTCTAAAGGAACCGAAATCGGTCATGTGAATAAACACTTTGCAATCAAGACGGATTAGAAGTTACATTGTAAAATCACTTATTGCGGCTCTCCTATCAGACATTATGTCTGTTTTTGCAAAATTAGCCACTTCGATAGCTGCGTCAATGTTAGCCACTTCGTTAGGAATCTCTACGTAGCACACACTTGAATTGTCTATTCTGAAGAAGACTGATAATTTTGCATGTCACCCTTTGTTTGCGATACATATCAAAGTTTAGTAATTGCAATAGTCTTTTCCAATAAAACTCATTAATATGTTTGATTGTTTGTCTAGTGAACAGAGTATGCAGGATTCCTAGACACAACAACATTAGCGACGAGGATAGGTTGCGAACCCACACGTGCTCGGCATATTGTATAGCATAAAGAAGTCTGTAGTGCGTCGATACGTTGCACGTTGGCATAGCCTCGCTATACAGCAAGGTGTGATTCTTGTTCAGAATGACAGTGGACAATCACGTGTGTCGATCCTCATAGCTTTGCTAAATAGAAGTGTTGCAGTTAGTTCACCAAGAACAGTGGAGGATTGTTCGTATGAAACAATTAGCACGTCGACACTGTACTTGGCAGTGTACGGGCACGGAAATAGGAGAGATGGCGTCACAGTGTCACGCATGTGCGGAAAATCGCTCCGTCAAAAAAATTCTCTGCTTGGCCTAAGTCGCAATCACCATAGCAACGTGTGCACATAGAGTTTATAGGACCTTTTTGGTACATTCGTTAGTTGACTGTGGTCGACTCTTATAGCAAGCTTCATTTTGCGGTGTCAGTGAACTCCACAACACCACGTAGCACGATTCTGGCGTTTTCCTCTGTTTTTTGACTCGAAGGTTTGCCTGAAGTCATAGTGTCGGACCAAGGCCCTTAGTTCACGTCAAATGAATTTGAAACATTCTCAGAACGCAATGGCATTCAGTCATGTAACTAGTACTCTGTTCCATCTACAGTCAAAAGGCGAAGCGAAACCTTTTGGTCAGAATCTTCGAGCACCAGATGGCCGAAGTTCGTACCGCGCCCACCTGAGATCAAGCATTGCAACTGTTTCTCGCCTCCTGTCTTTCGCATCCACGAGATAGACCATTGCTGGCGGAATTGCTTCAAGGCCGCCGCCATCGGACATTACTCCACCTGCTTCACTCTCCGCAGTACCTGGCACTGAAGGAAGGCCGCAAGCCTCTGGCACTGAAGGAAGGCCGCAAGTATCGCCTCGCGCCGCATGATATTGTTTTTTACCGGGAGCAGACGGTGGGTGCGAGGCGCGATCCTTCTCGACTTGGCGCATGCGTGTATCTCATTTCAGGCCCAGATGGGTTGCAGCGCCGCCACTTAATCAAATTCGCCACTGTCATATATGCGGCGATTATTTTGTATCTCTTGCCCAGATTGACGGATCCCGAGGACAGCGCGGCCACAGCAGCCGCCAGAGGGTGTCATCACGACACTGCGGAACGACCCCATGGAGACGGAGCCTCCGCCTCCACTCGTCCTACCGATGGAGCTGGACCCACCCACGCCGTAGCGGCCGACACCTTCTAAATTGGTGTATGGTTCTTCGGAGGTGGACGTGTATCCTTCTGGGCGTTTTCCGGGGACGTTTCCACCAGAGCGAAGGCCGGATAACGGGTTACAATCGGAAGTCTGACGTCCCTTGCAGCCACAGCTTCCGGTCCATCAGAGCGTACACGTTCCTGCCTCCCCACCCCACCCCCTCCCCCGCCCGTTTTCATGCTCCATATACGACGATGGTCCATCGTTTTGGAAGGGGGGGGGGGAGGTAGAAATGTTACGGCGTACAGTCAACGCCGGCATGCCAGTCGGGAACGACAGGGAAGAGACGGCTGTGAGAAGAGGTAAGCCTATCGCACGCTGACCTACCTCCCTCCACGACGACAACGCGACAGCAGCGGCCCCTAGGTGAAGGCATAAGCTCCGCGCCCGACTGGTGGAGCCCACTTGAATAGCATCGTCAGCGTGAGCCACTTCGATAGCAGAAACGACATATCAAGGCAGGACATGTGGCGCATTGCAGCACATGACGATGTTTAAGTGATTCTATGGGATTGCGGTTTCTGAACACAGAGGATGTATCGGTATTGTGTTGCCGGAGTAAAAGAACCAAATAAATCTGTTAACACGCCACGTGAAATTACGAACTAAGTTGTCTCCTCAACGTCAAATAAATAAACAACTCCAAAACGCACAGAAACCTACCATTACAATGCATAATTATGTTATATTTTGTGTCATTACTGCCGAGTTTTCACTAAAAATTCATTAACTTTTGCCAGAAGCATCCTTTCGGCTCATGTGAATTGAGATAACTCAATGTAAATTCTGTTCTTTTAACTTAGCTAGAAAAATTTACAGCCATGCAACAAAACTTACGAGTAAATTAATCACCGGCATTCGGCCTATTCTTTATTAATTGCTGGTAACATGGCAGTTTAGTATTTCTACTTCCTGTGATTATTATGTCTGATATAAGTGTTAAGTGTTCAGAGGAATAGAGACAGAGACAGAGAGAAAGAGAGAGAGAGTTCGATAGAGAAGGAGATAGAGAAAGAAAGAAAGAGAGAGATTACTATTGTAGAATGCAAACAATAGAAACACTGACATAATGAAAACTGCTCACAATAAGAAATATGTATTTTGTTGGGCCAATATACATCTTTTAAATCTATCGTAAATCTCTAAGACTATCAAATAGGTTCCGGTCGAAGGACGTACAGTCCACAATCGGTATGCCAGTCACTCAAATTCGCCGTGAGCATTTAGGCAACTGTGGTACCGACGCACCTGGTTCAAATACCTGCTCGGTGAAGAAGTCCGTAAATGCCTGCTGCACATCCTCCACCGACAGGAATCGTCGACCCCTGTTGTTGTTGTGGTCTTCAGTCCTGAGACTGGTTTGATTCAGCTCTCCATGCTACTCTATCCTGTGCAAGCTTCTTCATCTCCCAGTAACTACTGCAACCTACATCCTTCTGAATCTGTTTAGTGTATTCATCTCTTGGTCTCCCTCTACTTTTTTTACCCTCCACGCTGCCCTAAAACACTAAATTGGTGATCCCTTGATGCCTCAGAGTATGTCCTACCAACCGATCCCTTCTTCTAGTCACGTTGTGCCACAAATTTCTCTTATTCCCAGTTCTGTTCAATACCTCCACATTAGTTATGTGATCTACCCATCTAATCTTCAGCATTCTTCTGTAGCACCAATTTTCAAAAGCTTCTATTCTCTTCCTGTCCAAACTATTTATCGTCCATGTTTCACTTCCATACATGCCTACACTCCATACAAATACTTTCAGAAACGACTTTCTGACGCTTAAATCTATACTCGATGTTAACAAATTTCTCTTGTTCAGAAACGCTTTCGTTGCCATTGCCAGTCTACATTTTATATCCTCTCTACTTCGACCATCATCAGTGATTTTGCCCCGCAAATAGCAAAACTCCTTTACTACTTTAAGAGTCTCATTTCCTAATCTAATTCCCTCAGCATCACCCGACTTAATTCGACTACATTCCATTATCCTCGTTTTGATTTTGTTGGTGTTCATCTTATATTCTCCTTTCAAGACTGTATCCATTTCGTTCAACTGCTCTTCCAAGTACTTTGCTGTCTCTGACAGAATTACAATGTCATCGGCGAACCTCAAAGTTATTATTTTTTCTCCATGGATTTTAATACCTATTCCAAATTTTTCTTTTGTTTCCTTCACTGCTTGCTCAATATACAGGTTAAATAACTTTGGGGCGCGGCTAGAACCCTGTCACTCCCTTCCCAACAACTGCTTCCCTTCTGTGTCCCTCGATTCTTATAATGGCCATCTGGTTTCTGTACAAATTGTAAATAGCCTTTCGCTCCCTGTATTTTACCCCTGCCATCTTCAGAATTTGAAAGAGAGTATTCCAGTCAACATTGTCAAAAGCTTTCTCTAAGTCTACAAATGCTAAAAACGTAGGTTTTCCTTTCTTAATCTAGCTTCTAAGATAAGTCGTAGGGTCAGTTTGGCCTCACCTGTTCCAATATTTTATACGGAATCCCAGCTGATCTTCCCCGAGGTTGGTTTCTACTAGTTTTTCCATTCGTCTGTAAAGAATTCGTGTTAGTATTTTGCAGCCGTGACTTATTAAACTGATAGTTCGGTAATTATCACATCTGTCAACACCTGCTTTCCTTGGGATTGGAATTATTATATTCTTCTTGAAGTCTGAGGGTATTTCGCCTGTCTCATACATCTTGCTCACCAGATGGTAGAGTTTTCTCAGGACTGGTTCTCCCAAGGCCGTCAGTAGTTCCAATGGAATGTTGTCTACTCCCTGGGCGTCGTTTCGACTCAGGTCTTTCAGTGCTCCGTCAAACTATTCACGCAGTATCATATCCCCCATTTCATCTTCATCTACATCCTCTTCCATTTCCACAGTATTGTCCTCAAGTACATTGCCCTTGCATAGACCCTCTATATACTCCTTCCACCTTTGTGCTTTCCCTTCTTTGCTTAGAACTGGGTTTCCATCTCAGCTCTTGATAATCATACAAGTGGTTCTCTTTTCTCCAAAGGTCTCTTTAATTTTACTGTAGGCAGTATCTATCTTACTGTTGGTGAGATATGCCTCTACATCCTTACGTTTGTCCTCTAGCCATCCCTGCTTAGCCATTTTGCACTTCGTGTCGATCTCATTTTTGAGCCGTTTGTATTCCTTTCTGCCTGCTTCATTTACAGCATTTTTATATTTTCTCCTTTCATCAATTAAATTCAATATTTCTTCTGTTACCCAAGGATTTCTACTAGTGCTTGTCTTTTTACCTACTTGATCCTCTGCTCCCTTCACTACTTCATCCCTCAAAGCTAGCCATTCTTTTTCTACCTTATTTCTTTCCCCCATTTTTGTCCATTGTTCCCTTATGCTCTCGTTGAAACTCTGTACAATCTCTGGTTTAGTCAGTTTATCCAGGTCCCATCTCCTTAAATTCCCACCTTTTTGCAGTTTCTTCAGTTTTAATCTACAGTTCATAACCAACAGATTGTGGTCAGAGTCCACATCTGCCCCTCGAAATGTCTTACAATTTAAAACCTGGTTCCTAAGTCTCTGTCTTACCAATATATAATCTATCTGATACCTGTCAGTATCTCCAGGCTTCTTCCATGTATACAATCTTCTGTTATGATTCTTGAACCAAGTGTTAGCTATGATTAAGTTGTGCTCTGTGCAAAATTCTACCAGGCGGCTTCCTCTTTCATTTATTCCGCCCCAATCCATATTCACCTACTACGTTTCCTTCTCTCCCTTTTCCTACTAGCGATTTCCAGTCACCCATGACTATTAAATTTTCGTCTCCCTTCACTATCTGAATAATTTCTTTAATTTCATAATACATTTCTTCAATCTCTTCGTCATCTGCAGAGCTAGTTGGCATATAAACTTGTACTACTGTATTAGGCGAGGGTTTCGTGTCTATCTTGGCCACAATAATGCGTTCACTATGCTGTTTGTAGTAGCTTACCCGCACTCCTATTTTTTTATTCATTATTAAACCTACTCCTGCATTACCCCTATTTGATTTTGTGTTTATAACATAACTAATGAGGAGGTATTGAATAGAATTAGGGAGAAGATGAGTTTGTGGCACAGCTTGACGAGAAGAAGGGTCAGGTTGGAAGGACATGTGCTGAGTCATCAAGGGATCACAAATTTAGCATTGGAGACCAGCGTGGAGTGTAAACATCATAGAGGGAGACCAAGAGATGAATACACTAAGCAGATTCAGAAGGATGTAAGTTGCAGTAAGTACTGGGAGGTGAAGAAACTTGCACAGGATAGGGTAGCATGGAGAGCTGCATCAAACCAGTCTCAGGACTGAAGACCACAACAACAACAACAACAACAACTACAACCCTGTATTCGCCTGACCAAAAGTCTTGTTCCTCCTGCCACCGAACTTCACTAATTCCCATTATATCTAACTTTGACCTATCCATTTCCCTTTTTAAATTTTCTAACCTACCTGCCCGATTAAGGGATCTGACATTCCACGCTCCGATCCGTAGAACGCCAGTTTTCTTTCTCCTGATAACGACGTCCTCTTGAGTAGTCCCCGCCCGGAGATCCGTTTGGGCGACTATTTTACCTCCGGAATATTTTACCCAAGAGGACGCCATCATCATTTAACCATACAGTAAAGCTGCATGCCCTCGGAAAAAAATACGGCTGTAGTTTCCCCTTGCTTTCCACCGTTCGCAGTACCAGCACAGCAAGGCCATTTTGGTTAGTGATACAAGGCCAGATCAGTCAATGATCCAGAATGTTGCCCCTGCAACTGCGGAAAAGGCTGCTGCCCCTCTTCTGGAACCACACGTTTTTCTGGCCTCTCAACAGATACCCTTCCGCTGTGGTTGCACCTACGTACGGCTATCTGTATCGCTGAGGCACGCAAGCCTCCCCACCAACGGCCAGGTCCATGGTTCATGGGGGGGCGTCGACCCCTAAGGGACCGAAAGTGTGTTATTTTCAAAGAGAGAGGACGATAAGGCGGCTACTCAAGTGCCTACTGCATGAGTCTCACAGTTGACGCTGGCCTTCCAGATCGACCTGCGTCTTCTCTCGAAAGCGACCAACACGGGACTTGGCGCATCATACCACAGTGGTACTTTTCGACAGACTTACCGCCCCATACACTTCATTCTTCGTTGGATTTCTACCGGTGCTTGCCATTCGACAGCCAATAAAAGAGTAACAGCATGTTGGTCCTATTTGGACGCATTTGCTTGTAACGTCGTTGTAGGTAATGTTTTCTTGTTTACGGCACGCACGGTGGAAAGACACGAATGGAGCAGTGATACCTTGCCTGCATGTCGGTACATATGTACCTATAGCGGAGTCACGTTGCGGTGCATATACGCTGCAGCAATGCCCTCAAACCGAAACTCTTTGATCGCACCTGTTAGTATCAATATAATATTTTTTTAAATGTCATTATTTCGTACCTCATTTATGCTGACAGGAAAGAAATACAGAAAATGCTTTCTTTCGACAGTGCTACACAGCATACCATTTAGGCATAAAATTGAGCTACAGGCTAAATGTTATAAGATTTGACATGTTCAAGAATGAGGAAAAAAACCTGAATTTTAATGTAAGCTTTATATGTCCAAGTCGCGAGTTTATGAATGATACGATATGATTCGATTGTGGCAGCAATAATCTTTAAGTCATAAAATATCGTTGCAGAGTGTAACATTTCACATGTTGTACTGTCAAGTACTGAATCATTTAAAAATGACTCAGTACTTGTTTATAAAATTTGTGACGTTTTACAGGCTGTTGCGATATTTGTGATCTGAAGGTAATCAAGAGCACACTCGTAACCGGTAATATTAGTTATAAACTCGCAATCTAGTCAAATGAAGGTTATACGCTTAATGAGTACAACCAACGAATTGGGAACGCTGATCTTCTGGCTCTCTTACTAGTAAATAAATAAAGTGGCACAACAAATTGACGGCTGAGTTTTGAGGTTACAATACATTTAACTCTAACATGTTCTAAGAATCATCATTCACTCCTTTCACTTTGCTGCTCCTTCTTTCAACCCTCCTCCCGCTCCTCCAGCCCCCTCCACCATTTCCCATCCCGGCACGCTTCTGTCTGTCTTTTGACGGTAGTCATAATTATGAGTGACATATGTGGCGGTAGTCTTAATTATCAGTGACGTATGTGGTAGTGACGTAAGAAACCTCAACGTTTCAGTTTTGCATTCATAGTGAACGATTTTTGCGGCCTATTGATGGTTGAGAATGGATTCTATGTAATGGTTTGAGTCCGTTAGCGTTTGATGCATGCCCAATCAACAAGCAAAAATCCACGTAGTGTACAGTATATCCGTAAACGAGCAATCCGTTTATGTTGCCACGACAAACGTGCGAAAAATACATGACGGAAATAAAACGGAAATGTAGTATTTAAAGTGCATGCACTGCTATTTTTTAAGGAGAGAGTAACTGGACGTTCACTTGCGACAATCACAGGAAAATAAAAGAGAAAAACAGTTTTTTGACTACCTGTGTGGACATCATAGAAGTGCTGTATGGAAATCGCATGAACTCAGACACAAAAACTAGAGAATACATATCGATATAAAGTTATATAATTATCACTAATGAAGAGAAAAGAAGGTTCAAGGGAAATGTTTTTTCTCAGAGTCTGTGAACTATTTCTTGATTTTATACTGACGGAAAACACCACAAAACCAAGAAGCAATCGCCGGCCGCGGTGGTCTAGCGGTACTAGGCGCGCAGTCCGGAACCGCGCGACTGCTACGGTCGCAGGTTCGAATCCTGCCTCGGGCATGGATGTTTGTGATGTCCTTAGGTTAGTTAGGTTTAAGTAGTTCTAAGTTCTAGGGGACTGATGACCACAGATGTTGAGTCCCATAGTGCTCAGAGCCAGCCAAGAAGCAATCGTGCGACATAAAAGGAAGATGACAGGCGTGTTTCTCCTTCTGAAAGATGATGACTATTCAAATATAGCGTCAGTCAGCACAACTACGAGGTTACAAATCAGGTGTGCTTTGAATTCTCGCTGTAATAGTCGTGAGAATTCGTCACTTTTGAGACGTAACCGTTTCAGACCTGAATTTTTCTGGAGGATGGAAAATTGACTTGCTGATATTTTCATAATGATGCCCTAAAACTGACAGCACTTGCGCATGACGAACAGGTTGAACATTCATAAATGTATAGCTCAGGTTTCCATGGGAAAAAATGCTTCTGTTACAGCTAAGACACAATAAACGTAAATGTACACATTTGTAGCCAGAGTGTCTGAAAGAGTTAAAGTGGTTCAAATGTCTCTGAGCACTATGGGACTTAACATCTGAGGTCATCAGTACCCCTAGAGCCTAGAACTACTTAAACCTAACTAATCTAAGGACATCACACACATCCATGCCCGACGCAGGATTCGAACCTGTGACCATAGCGGTCGCGCGGTTCCTGACTGAAGCACCTAGAACCGCTCGTTCGCAACGGCCGGCTTACGTTTGAGACTGGACGTCTAAGTTGATGTTAGTAATAATGACGTTACGGCGACAAAGACACTATCAACAACTCACTGAGCTGGAACTAGTCGTGTAATAGGGCTACGAAAAGCAGGATATTCCTTCTGAAGTACTGTAGAAAGACATGACAGGAATGTAGCCACAGGCCATTATAAGACCTTACTCTGGACGGCCAAGTGCCACTGCCAAAAGGGAAGACCACCGGGTGCAGCGTAAGGCTCTGGGGCACTTTGGGGTAATTGGCACCATAGTGACACAACGAACTGTTACAAATCGGTTACTTCAAGAACAATTCCGGACCAGCACGCCCTATAGCGTGCATTCCACTGACTCTACCGCTATTTGTCACTTCAGGGTGTCAAGCGAAGGCTCATCAGAAGGCAGGGTGGAGGTCAGCTGTGTTTCCTGATCAAGGTGGTTCTGCCTCGGTGACAGTGATGGCCGTTTGGGCGCTCGAAGAAGACCAGTTGAGGGTCTGCAAACAGCCTGTCTGCGTGTTAGGTACCTTGGACCTATACCTGGAATTACGGTCTGGCGTGCGATCTTATAGTCTACAAGGGCAGGAGCACTCTCGTGGCTATCCCACACACCCCGACTGCAAATTTGTGCATCAGTCGTGATTTGAGCTGTTGTGCTGCCATTCATGAACAGCATTTCAAGGAGTGTTTTCCCACACAATAACGCTCGTCCACATACCGCCGTTGTAACTCAACAAGGTCTACAGAATGTTGGCATGTTGGCTTGGCCTGCTCGATCACAAGATCTGTCTCAAATCGAGCACGTACGGGACGTCATTGAATGACAACTCCAGCGTCATCCACAAACAGCATTAACCGTCCCTGTATTGAGAGACCAAATGCAGCAGGCATTGTACTCCATGCTACAAACTAATATCCAGCACCTGTACAACACAACGCACGCTTGTTTGCATGCTTGCATTCAACATTCTGGCAGTTATATATATATATATATATATATATGGTGTTACAGTGTCCCAGCTATCTTGTCCACCAAAAATATCTCTGGAACAATAACAGATATTGGAAAACGACTTTCACCGCTATCAATGTAGGGCTGGGGCCCATGAATGTACATATTTGGAAACATTCTAAAACGAAAACATATGTGTTTTTTAACACAAACTTATGTTTTTTTAAATGGACCTCCTATATTTTTTCTTCAGCAATCCATAGCATGACAAAGCACATACATAATGGCGTTGATTGCATCGCAATATTCCCATTACATCCCGAGATATTGAGATGCGAAGTTGACGCTTGAAACACCCGACATGCGCTGCTAGCGCACGTCCTGAGGCTCAGGCGTGAACCCTATGCTGCCCGTAATCGCAGCAGGATGGCAGCAGACCCTATTATTCGTTTCGGACCTCTTGAGAAGTATGGAAGTGTGATTACGCATGTCAATCACATCGCGATTACGGGCAGCATGGAGTTCACGCCTGAGCCTCAGGACGTGCGCTAGCAGCGCATGTCGGGTGTTTCAAGCGTCAACTTCGCGTCTTAATATCTCGGAATGTAATGGGAATATTGCGAACGTACCACCGTGACTTCAAACACTTTGTTACAGGAAATGTTCAAAATGTCCTCCGTTAGCGAGGATACATGCATCCACCCTCCGTCGCATGGAATCCCTGATGCGCTGATGCAGTCCTGGAGAATGGCGTATTGTATCACAGCCGTCCACAATACGAGCACGAAGAATATCTACATTTGGTACCGGTGTTGTGTAGACAAGAGCTTTCAAATGCCCCCATTAATGAAAGTCAAGAGGGTTGAGGTCAGGAGAGCGTGGAGGCCATGGAATTGGTCCGCCTCTACCAATCCATCGGTCACCGAATCTGTTGTTGAGAAGCGTACGAACACTTCGACTGAAATGTGCAGGAGCTCCATCGTGCGTGAACCACATGTTGTGTCGTACTTGTAAAGGCACATGTTCTAGCAGCACAGGTAGAGTATCCCGTATGAAATCATGATAACGTGCTCCATTGAGCGTAGGTGGAAGAACATGGGGCCCAATCAAGACATCACCAACAATGCCTGCCCAAACGTTCACAGAATATCTGTGTTGATGACGTGATTGCACAATTGCGTGCGGATTCTCGTCAGCCCACACATGTTGATTGTGAAAATTTACAATTTGATCACGTTGGAATGAAGCCTCATGCGTAAAAAGAACGTTTGCAGCGAAATGAGGATTGACACATTGTTGGATGAACCATTCGCAGAAGTGTACCCGTGGAGGCCAATCAGCTGCTGATAGTGCCTGCACACGCTGTACATGGTACGGAAACCACTGGTTCTCCCATAACACTCTCCATACAGTGACGTGGTCAACGATACCTTGTACAGCAGCAACTTCTCTGATGCTGACATTAGGGTTATCGTCAACAACGCGAAGGATTGCCTCGTCCATTGCAGGTGTCCTCGTCGTTCTAGGTGTTCCCCAATCGCGAGTCATAGGCTGGAATGTTCCGTGCTCCCTAAGACGCCGATCAATTGCTTCGAACTTCTTCCTGTCGGGACAACTTCGTTCTGGAAATCTGTCTCGATACAAACGTACCGCGCCACGGCTATTGTCCCGTGCTAATCCATACATCAAATGGGCATCTGCCAACTCCGCATTTGTAAACATTGCACAGACTGCAAAACCACGTTCGTGATGAACACTAACCTGTTGATGCAACGTACTGATGTGCTTGATGCTAGTACTTAGGGCAATGTGTCGCATGTCAACACAAGCACCGAAGTCAACATTACCTTCCTTCAATTGGGCCAACTGGCGGTGAATCGAGGAAGTACAGTACATACTGACGAAACCAAAATGAGCGCTAACATGGAAATTAAGTGTTTCCGGACACATGTCCACATAACATATTTTCTTTATTTGCGTGTGAGGAATGTTTCCTGAAAGTTTGGCCGTACGTTTTTGTAACATACTGTGTAGTTAAGGCTCACCGGCCACTTGACCATCTTCTTGTTCTGTGCGAATGCTCAAACAGTGCCCGAACTCTTACGGGAATCGGCAACGCGCCGCGAGTAATGAGTATAATGGGCGGGGGCACTACGAATGTAGTGCGGGACAATACGGTGAGAATGTGGGTTTAGCTGGAGGCGTGCCAGAGATAAATCCCCGCAGTCACGCTGTGCTTTGTGTCCTCGGTGGCTCGGATGGATAGAGCGTCTGCCATGTAAGCAGGAGATCCCGGGTTCGAGTCCCGGTCGGGCACACATTTTCATCTGTCCCCGTTGACGTATGTCGACGCCTGTAAGCAGCTAAGGGTGTTCATTTCATTGTAATTACAGCGGTTTATGATGTACCAGCATTTCACACATGCTGTGGTTTATCGCGCACTTACATCAACCTATGCCATTGCAAAGTTATTCACTTAAATATGTTAACTAGATAAATGTGTTCCCGAACTTTCATTACCCTACATTAATTATTTATTGGTGTTTCCACTTTTCCGTCAGTGTATCTCTTGATAACCGTCTGTCAATATTACGGACTTACTATGTTTAATACTCAATATTAATATGAAGTTCTACAACTGTTTATGAATGATGTCAACGAACACGGTTCGCACTCGTTTATTAAATACTTTTATTTTTCATGATTTTGGATGTTTATTTTTTATTTTTCCGCACGACGCCTCATACAGACCTAAGAACCCATGAAAACCAATCAACACGAGTTCACTTCTGAGTCACAAGGACCTCGCAAACTGCCTATAGCACTCCTAAATTATATTTGATGGCAGTGCGACCTTACTGGGTCAGTAATGGCACCCTTTTTATTTCCTCCTCCCTCGTATTACGGTAATAGTCCTCGCGTAACGACTTTTGTATCGATAAGATATTAAGTTGTGAACGTAGCCACCAATGAACCATCCAGTAAGAAAGATAATAATAACTAGAGAAGGCAGAATCAATACTGTTACGAAAACAAAATGCAACATAAAATGTCAACATTATGTCAACAACCACACACTGAAAACTATCGTTATACTCTTTGGTATGCTGCCATTACTTGAAAAGTTATATAAACGTAGCCCTTACAGCCACGTCTGTTTCGCGATACTTGAACTCACGGATAACGTCGGACCGCAGAGTAAACAGGAAAACAGAAAACCCAGTAATGATGCTCATTACGGGAAGCCGCGCTGTGGGATCAGCTTTCGAACGCCGCGGGAACGTGAAGTAATGATCGGAGCTAAAACCAATAATGATTTTGGGGCCACGGCGCAAGACAATGGGGTCATCAGCGCGCGCACGCAAGCTGTGTAAGGACGAGCGTGGCTGAAATTGTAAAACTTAATTAGGGACATGTGAAACAAATATTAAAATACCTCTACCTCTCCATGTCTCACGCATATACCCCAGCACAAAACACACACACACACACACACACACACACACACAGAGAGAGAGAGAGAGAGAGAGAGAGAGAGAGAGAGAGAAACGCCAGTATATTTGTTTTTAATTTACCGGCGTTTCACGCACCCACCTACAGATTCAGTTTCTAAATAATGGAGGTATCAAAAAGATTTTTACAAACTTTTTTACAAACTTTCACAGTGTATTCCTCAAGCCAACAGTCCGTGAAAATATATGCAAATATTTCTTTCCGAATTATTAATGAATTTTTATGTTCAACACGTTTTGGAATACCACCCAACAACTCAAGCTTTTAATTTATTAATTGAAATTCATTTTAGGTGGTTTCTTGTTTTATGCGATGTAGGCTGTATACTACGGGATGTTTCTGTGTCCAAGGTTTCGTCTCCTGATCCTGCATCTGTTGTTGTTGTTGTTGTGGTCTTCAGTCCTGAGACTGGTTTGATGCAGCTCTCCATGCTACTCTATCCTGTGCAAGCTTCTTCATCTCCCAGTATCTACTGCAACCTACATCCTTCTGAATCTGCTTAGTGTATTCATCTCTTGGTCTCCCTCTACGATTTTTACCCTCCACACTGCCCTCCAATGCTAAATTTGTGATTCCTTGATGCCTCAAAACATGTCCTACCAACCGATCCCTTCTTCTAGTCAAGTTGTGCCACAAACTTCTCTTCTCCCCAATCCTATTCAATACCTCCTCATTAGTTACGTGATCTACCCACCTTATCTTCAGCATTCTTCTGTAGCACCACATTTCGAAAGCTTCTATTCTCTTCTTGTCCAAACTAGTTATCGTCCATGTTTCACTTCCATACATGGCTACACTCCATACAAATACTTTCAGAAACGACTTCCTGACACTTAAATCTATACTCGATGTTAACAAATTCCTCTTCTTGAGAAACGCTTTCCTTGCCATTGCCAGTCTACATTTTATATCCTCTCTACTTCGACCATCATTGGTTATTTTACTCCCTAAATAGCAAAACTCCTTTACTACTTTAAGTGTCTCATTTCCTAATCTAATTCCCTCAGCATCACCCGACTTAATTTGACTACATTCCATTATCCTCGTTTTGCTTTTGCTGATGTTCATCTTATATCCTCCTTTCAAGACACTGTCCATTCCGTTCAACTGCTCTTCCAAGTCCTTTGCTGTCTCTGACAGAATTACAATGTCATCGGCGAACCTCAAAGTTTTTACTTCTTCTCCATGAATTTTAATACCTACTCCGAATTTTTCTTTTGTTTCCTTTACTGCTTGCTCAATATACAGATTGAATAACATTGGGGAGAGGCTACAACCCTGTCTTACTCCTTTCCCAACCACTGCTTCCCTTTCATGCCCCTCGACTCTTATAACTGCCATCTGGTTTCTGTACAAACTGTAAATAGCCTTTCGCTCCCTGTATTTTACCCCTGCCACCTTCAGAATTTGAAAGAGAGTATTCCAGTTAACATTGTCAAAAGCTTTATCTAAGTCTACAAATGCAAGGAACGTAGGTTTGCCTTTTCTTAATCTTTCTTCTAAGATAAGTCGTAAGGTCAGTATTGCCTCACGTGTTCCAACATTTCTGCGGAATCCAAACTGATCTTCCCCGAGGTCGGCTTCTACCAGTTTTTCCATTCGTCTGTAAAGAATTCGCGTTAGTATTTTGCAGCTGTGACTTATTAAACTGATAGTTTGGTAATTTTCACATCTGTCAACGCCTGCTTTCTTTGGGATTGGAATTATTATATTCTTCCTGAAGTCTGAGGGTATTTCGCCTGTCTCATACATCGTGCTCACCAGATGGTAGAGTTTTGTCATGACTGGCTCTCCCGAGGCCATCAGTAGTTCAAATGGAATGTTGTCTACTCCCGGGGCCTTGTTTCGACTCAGGTCTTTCAGTGCTCTGTCAAACTCTTCACGCAGTATCTTATCTCCCATTTCATCTTCATCTACATCCTCTTCCATTTCCATAATATTGTCCTCAAGTACATCACCTTTGTATAAACCCTCTATATACTCCTTCCACCTTTCTGCCTTCCCTTCTTTGCTTAGAACTGGGTTGCCATCTGAGCTCTTGATATTCATACAAGTGGTTCTCTTCTCTCCAAAGGTCTCTTTAATTTTCCTATAGGCAGTATCTATCTTACCCCTAGTGAGACAAGCCTCTACATCCTTACATTTGTCCTCTAGCCATCCCTGCTTAGCCATTTTGCACTTCCTGTCGATATCATTTTTGAGACGTTTGTATTCCTTTTTGCCTGCTTCATTTACTGCATTTTTGTATTTTCTCCTTTCATCAATTAAATTCAATATTTCTTCTGTTACCCAAGGATTTCTATTAGCCCTCGTCTTTTTACCTACTTGATCCTCTGCTGCCTTCACTACTTCATCCCTCAGAGCTACCCATTCTTCTTCTACTGTATTTCTTTCCCCCATTCCTGTCAATTGTTCCCTTATGCTCTCCCTGAAACTCTGTACAACCTCTGGTTCTTTCAGTTTATCCAGGTCCAATCTCCTTAAATTCCCACCTTTTTGCAGTTTCTTCAGTTTCAATCTGCAGTTCATAACCAATAGATTGTGGTCAGAATCCACATCTGCCCCAGGAAATGTCTTACAATTTAAAACCTGGTTCCTAAATCTCTGTCTTACCATTATATAATCTATCTGATACCTACTAGTATCTCCAGGATTCTTCCAGGTATACAATCTTCTTTTATGATTCTTGAACCAAGTGTTGGCTATGATTAAGTTATGCTCTGTGCAAAATTCTACAAGGCGGCTTCCTCTTTCATTCCTTCCCCCCAATCCATATTCACCTACTATGTTTCCTTCTCTCCCTTTTCCTACTGACGAATTCCAGTCACCCAT
This sequence comes from Schistocerca cancellata, assembly GCF_023864275.1. NCBI lineage: Eukaryota > Metazoa > Arthropoda > Insecta > Orthoptera > Acrididae > Schistocerca > Schistocerca cancellata. The sequence continues at coordinate 436,589,134 of NC_064626.1, read as the reverse complement.
GACTATTAAATTTTCGTCTCCTTTCACTACCTGAATAATTTCTTTTATCTCGTCATACATTTCATCTATTTCTTCATCATCTGCAGAGGTAGTTGGCATATAAACTTGTACTACTGTAGTAGGCATGGGCTTTGTGTCTATCTTGGCCACAATAATGCGTTCACTATGCTGTTTGTAGTAGCTAACCCGCACTCCTATTTTTTTATTCATTATTAAACCTACTCCTGCATTACCCCTATTTGATTTTGTATTTATAACCCTGTATTCACCTGACCAAAAGTCTTGTTCCTCCTGCCACCGAACTTCACTAATTCCCACTATATCTAACTTTAACCTATCCATTTCCCTTTTTAAATTTTCTAACCTACCTGCCCGATTAAGGGATCTGACATTCCACGCTCCGATCCGTAGAACGCCAGTTTTCTTTCTCCTGATAACGACATCCTCCTGAGTAGTCCCCGCCCGGAGATCCGAATGGGGGACTATTTTACCTCCGGAATATTTTACCCAAGAGGACGCCATCATCATTTAATCATACAGTAGAGCTGCATGTCCTCGGGAAAAATTACGGCTGTAGTTTCCCCTTGCTTTCAGCCGTTCGCAGTACCAGCACAGCAAGGCCGTTTTGGTTAATGTTACAAGGCCAGGAACGTAGGTTTGCCTTTTCTTAATCTTTCTTCTAAGATAAGTCGTAAGGTCAGTATTGCCTCACGTGTTCCAACATTTCTGCGGAATCCAAACTGATCTTCCCCGAGGTCGGCTTCTACCAGTTTTTCCATTCGTCTGTAAAGAATTCGCGTTAGTATTTTGCAGCTGTGACTTATTAAACTGATAGTTCGGTAATTTTCACATCTGTCAACGCCTGCTTTCTTTGGGATTGGAATTATTATATTCTTCCTGAAGTCTGAGGGTTATTTCGCCTGTCTCATACATCGTGCTCACCAGATGGTAGAGTTTTGTCATGACTGGCTCTCCCGAGGCCATCAGTAGTTCAAATGGAATGTTGTCTACTCCCGGGGCCTTGTTTCGACTCAGGTCTTTCAGTGCTCTGTCAAACTCTTCACGCAGTATCTTATCTCCCATTTCATCTTCATCTACATCCTCTTCCATTTCCATAATATTGTCCTCAAGTACATCACCTTTGTATAAACCCTCTATATACTCCTTCCACCTTTCTGCCTTCCCTTCTTTGCTTAGAACTGGGTTGCCATCTGAGCTCTTTTCCCTAAATCGTTTCAGGCAAATGACGGGACGATTCCTTTGAAAGGGCATGGCCGACTTCCTTCGACATCCTCCCCTAATGTGATGGGACCCCGCTGTTTGCTGCCCTTCCCCGAATCAGCCAACCAACTAGTCAGAATATTCCGAGAAAATTATACGCTATGGCAACAAAGCGAAATGGCTGCCCTGTAGCGGACTCGCTTGCCCTGTGGGCGATCCACGTTCGATCAGACTTTCTGGTAACTTTTCAATTTGATTTTTTAATTCTTTTAAAAATTATAACAACTAGTGTTTTTCCTTTTTTCAAAAGCTGGATAATTTCAGATGCCTCTTAATGGAGGTAAATTAAAGTTTTAATTACCACTGTCACGATATTTCCGAAAGAGTTTTGTTGATGGAAATTGTTTTACAACATAGTCTTTATTTTATTTTTGTATTTGACATTATAATAAAAATACTGAAAACAAAAAATATTTTGACATCCTGTACGCTTTATAAAGGACTGTCATTTACAAGTGCAACGTTTAAAATCTATTGGACAACGTAGTGCGTTACCATTCATGGAAATTTCTCTTTCATCAGAGGGCCTGGAAGAGTATTACCAGATCACTTTGAAAAGGGGCTGTCGCTGGGGGTATATTACTTGAAACAGATTCTGGCAGAAGTTGCCTTCATTAAAAGTTATCTGTTCGTGGGGAAATTATCTATTCTCAGTTATAGGTACGTTTAGGGATATTTTACTTCCTTTAACGATAAGGAAGAATTTGCAATTAGTTTACACTGCTTTTCTGTCATAGGTTCTCAGAAACTTCCTTCATCTGTATTACAGCCCTCTATGGGTGTGGGTATTAAACACGCAGGTCCACGGCCAGTAAAAACCGACAAGACTGCCGGCAGTTATGGCAATGTCTAACGATATTTAGACCCTGGTTGGTAATAATGCGCAACGGATTCTTTTAGAGGGATCAACGAAGGAGTTTTCCATCATAGAACGCAGCATACCTATTGGCAGTCGGTGCCATTAATATTTATAATTGTTAAAGGGGTATAGGGTTTGTTCAAGCATAGCATACTGAAGTTATTCCGAATAAATTTGCTTGATTTCTTTCATAGACATTTCTCCTAATTTAATATAATGTTAGGTGGAGGTGAAGCCTCTTATTATTTTACACAACTGCACACAACATGTAGCATGCATGTAGCGCTCTATATGAAAATCACTGACTGTGCTGTGTGCAGTCTGCGGCTGGTTTGCATTGTTGGAATTTGCTATTGTTGTGTTGGGCAGTTAGCTGTTAACAGCACGTAGCGTTGCGCAGTTGGAAGTGAGCCGCCAGCAGTGGTGGATGTGGGGAGAGAGATGACGGAGTTTTGAGAGCGGATGATCTGGACGTGTGTCCATCAGCTACAGTAAATTTGTAAGACTAGATGTCATGAACTCATATATATGACTTTTGAACACTATTAAGGTAAATACATTGTTTGTTCTTTATCAAAATCTTTCATTTGCTAACTATGCCTATCAGTAGTTAGTCCAATCAGTAGTTAGAGTCTTTTATTTAGCTGGCAGTACTAGCGTTCGCTGTATTGCAGTAGTTCGAGTAACGAAGATTTTTGTGAGGTAAGCGATTCGTGAAAGGTATAGGTTATTGTTAGTCAGGGCCATTCTTTTGTAGGGATTTTTGAAAGTCAGATTGGGTTGCGCTAAAAATATCAGTTTAGTGTTGATCAGAATAAGTAAAGAGCGAAATGTCTGAGTACGTTCAGTTCTGCTCAGCTGTTTGAAAATCAAATAACGGAAGGGGTTTACCAGCACAGTAATTCAATAATTTTTCTAAGGGGACGTTTCAAGTCTTATCCCAAACTTAATTTCAGAGACCTAAGGTCCCCTTGTTAAACAGATTCAGGAAGCTGGTTTATGTGGAACCAGGCGAAAATCGCGACATGACGTCAGACATGCTGCCATGCAACAAGATATATGAGTACGCGACACCATGGGTCTTCTGACTTGTAGTGACTATCTTCGGCAGAGAGAGAGAGAGAGTTACTATTTCAGACCAGATTAACACTTCCCAGCCGTGACACGTGACATGGCCGAGCGGTTCTAGGCAATTCAGTCCGGAACCCCGCGGCTGCTACGGTCGCAGGTTCGAGTCCTGCCTCGGGCATGGATGTTGTGATGTCCTTAGGTTAGTTAGGTTTACGTAGTTCTAAGTCTAGGGGCCTGATGACCTCAGTTGTTAAGTCCCATAGTGCTTAGAGCCATTTGAGCCATTTGAACACGTAACAGTGTTAAAGACTTGAATTGTTGTCTCTACATGGAGAGGAACCAGGTTTTAAATTGTAAGACATTTCCAGGAGCAGATGTGGACTCTGACCACAATCTATTGGTTATGACCTGTAGAAACTGCAAAAAGGTGGGAATTTAAGGAGATGGGACCTGGATAAACTGAAAGAACCAGAGGTTGTACAGAGTTTCAGGGAGAGCATAAAGGAACAATTGACAGGAATGGGGGAAAGAAATACAGTAGAAGAAGAATGGGTAGCTTTGAGGGATGAAGTAGTGAAGGCAGCGGAGGATCAAGTAGGTAAAAAGACGAGGGCTAGTAGAAATCCTTGGGTAACAGAAGAAATACTGAATTTAATTGATGAAAGGAGAAAATATAAAAATGCAGTAAATGAAGCAGGCAAAAAGGAATACAAACGTCTCAAAAATGAGATCGACAGGAAGTGCAAAATGGCTAAACAGGGATGGCTAGAGGACAAATGTAAGGATGTAGAGGCTTATCTCACTAGGGGTAAGATAGATACTGCCTACAGGAAAATTAAAGAGACCTTTGGACATAAGAGAACCACTTGTATGAACATCAAGAGCTCAGATGGAAACCCAGTTCTAAGCAAAGAAGGGAAAGCAGAAAGGTGGAAGGAGTATATAGAGGGTCTATACAAGGGCGATGTACTTGAGGACAATATTATGGAAATGGAAGAGGATGTAGATGAAGATGAAATGGGAGATACGATACTGCGTGAAGAGTTTGACAGAGCACTGAAAGACCTGAGTCGAAACAAGGCCCCCGGAGTAGACAACATTCCATTGGAACTACTGATGGCCTTGGGAGAGCCAGTCCTGACAAAACTCTACCATCTGGTAAGCAAGATGTATGAGACAGGCGAAATACCATCAGACTTCAAGAAGAATATAATAATTCCAATCCCAAAGAAGGCAGGTGTTGACAGATGTGAGAATTACCGAACAATCAGTTTAATAAGCCACAGCTGCAAAATACTAACACGAATTCTTTACAGACGAATGGAAAAACTACTAGAAGCCGACCTCGGGGAAGATCAGTTTGGATTCCGTAGAAATACTGGAACACGTGAGGCAATACTGACCTTACGACTTATCTTAGAAGAAAGATTAAGGAAAGGCAAACCTACGTTTCTAGCATTTGTAGACTTAGAGAAAGCTTTTGACAATGTTGACTGGAATACTCTCTTTCAAATTCTGAAGGTGGCAGGGGTAAAATACAGGGAGCGAAAGGTTATTTACAATTTGTACAGAACGCAGATGGCAGTTATAAGAGTCGAGGGACATGAAAGGGAAGCAGTGGTTGGGAAGGGACTAAGACAGGGTTGTAGCCTCTCCCCGATGTTATTCAATCTGTATATTGAGCAAGCAGTAAAGGAAACAAAAGAAAAATTCGGAGTAGGTATTAAAATCCATGGAGAAGAAATAAAAACTTTGAGGTTTGCCGATGACATTGTAATTCTGTCAGAGACAGCAAAGGACTTGGAAGAGCAGTTGAACGGAATGGATGGTGTCTTGAAGGGAGGATATAAGATGAACACCAACAAAATCGTAACGAGGATAATGGAATGTAGTCGAATTAAGTCGAGTGATGTTGAGAGTATTAGATTAGGAAATGAGACACTTAAAGTAGTAAAGGAGTTTTGCTATTTGGGGAGCAAAATAACTGATGATGGTCGAAGTAGAGAGGATATAAAATGTAGACTGGCAATGGCAAGGAAAGCGTTTCTGAAGAAGAGAAATTTGTTAACATCGAGTATAGATTTAAGTGTTAGGAAGTCATTTCTGAAAGTATTTGTATGGAGTGTAGCCATGTATGGAAGTGAAACATGGACGATAAATAGTTTGGACAAGAAGAGAATAGAAGCTTTCGAAATGTGGTGCTACAGAAGAATGCTGAAGATTAGATGGGTAGATCACATAACTAATGAGGAGGTACTGAATAGAATTGGGGAGAAGAGGAGTTTGTGGCACAACTTGACCAGAAGAAGGGATCGTTTGGTAGGACATACTGTGAGGCATCAAGGGATCACCAATTTAGTATTGGAGGGCAGCGTGGAGGGTAAAAATCGTAGGGGGAGACCAAGAGATGAATACACTAAGCAGATTCAGAAGGATGTAGGTTGCAGTAGGTACTGGGAGATGAAGAAGCTTGCACAGGATAGAGTAGCATGGAGAGCTGCATCAAACCAGTCTCAGGACTGAAGACCATAACAACAACAACATGGAGATATTGACTTTTTCGCTTGGTCCCGGAGGTAGCCGAACGTTCGCGATGTATGTCGGGCAACGCTACTAGTGTCACATGTACGTTGCGGGTCCAGAATTTCGCATGGGTCCCGACTGCTTCCTAAAGCCGTGATTCGAATGCGGTTGCGATTCGTGTAGCGGAAAACTACCCATCGTATCCCTCGCAGATTTAGTGGTAAAGTGGCCCAACGGAAAGCCGGTCAAGAACTGAACAGAGACCAAGCATCAAGACATTAAGAAGGTGTACTGAAACGTGAGAAAAGAAGCAAAATAGAAACAGTGAACGGACCAAGCTCAAGATGTGCACCACTGAGAGAATTTCAAGAGCCGGGGCGTCATGGTTATGTGGTACCGTTGTTGGACTGTGATTGGGGAAAATCCGTGTTCTAATCTCCCTTGTTGACACCTGGTGGTCAGGTGAAGGCAGGATTCGGCTGCTATTGGGGATGGGGCCGTAATCAGTTACTTTTGGTTGCCTTTTACAGTTAAAATTTATTTTAAATCACTAATTCCAGACTCAACAATAAATTTAAAAAATACCACACGTTATTAATGAAGGAATAAACAAGTGTAAATAATAGTGTTTTCAGTGAGTTACAATTTAGCAAATCACCATTAAATTCAGATACATCAGATAATGTTTTAAAAGCAAGCCGCTGTGATCTGGGCAGAAGGCCTTACACGCCAGGAATGGCCATAAATTAAGTATTGTTTAAAACTCGCTGCAACTTACAAATTACAGGTATTGAAATATTAAAGGCAAGTCGCCACAAACACCGCAGAAGGCATCAAACGCCAGGAATGGCAGCAAGTAAAGTTTCAAGGCTTACTGCTAAAATACAAGTACCGAATAGGATTTTAAAGCAATTTACCACAATCCTGGCTGAAGGCCTTACATGCCAGGAACGGCAATAATATAAAAAAATTTGAAACCTGCTGTAAAACAGCAGATAAAATAGCAAAATTTAATTAAAAAAAACAAGCAACTAATACAGATGGTGCTCCAGGAATCGACCTCTGAGAAAGTCCGGCAACAAACTCTTTCGCGAGCGATGAGATAGGCAGCCAAGAGTTGCATTCACTTCAGAAGCTGGTAACTCAGACTAGCGGCAGTCTAATGAATGAGTAATGATAATCTTGCTGAAGCTACCTGACGTCCGATAAACCAAATGCAACGATGGAACAATACGCCAAAGCCGGCAGTCTGCACTACGTCCCCAAAATACTGTGTTCCAGACTGTAGTGCCTAGAACCCCTCGGCCACTCTTGCCAACCCACTAGCGGACAGGCAACGCTTGCGAAACCGAGTGGCGCCAGTCAGCACGAGAAGAAGAGGAACAACCACAACTATGCCAACTAAACGATACCGTCTGGCCTCCAACAGAGGGCGGAAACCTACAGACAGCACCAACGCGAGCCGCAGCACGGCTCACTTGTGCTCCACCTTTTTTTCCTCACAAAATTATGAACTGCCCTTCCGGTCATTGACGTCTCGGTTCGCTGTATTCAAATTTGTGTGTGTGTCGTGGTGTAACGTCCGTTTGCAACAGCGAGATTTAAGAAACTGACCTCCAGGAGTACGTACCTCCTGTTTCTTCTACACTAGTAACAAATGTTACGAATCCTGTGTTCCGTTTTGGAAGTTTTGACTCCTGAATTCCTTTGTTGTCACATATTTCACACCCGTTTATTTGTTGTTTTCATTTCTGCGAGAGGTCTATGTGATGTCTCGCCTGCTCTCACTATTTATCATATTTACTTGCGACTGTAATATATCCTTATCACATGATCCATATTTTATAGCGAATTTATAGTATGAGAGTTACCAAGACTACAGAAGGAGAACAGACATCTCAATGATCTGATGGACAGTTCATAATTTTGTGGAAAAAAATGGGGCACAAGTAGTATTGGAACAAGGTTGTCTCCTGTAAACTCCAATACCGTGACGACAAATTTGCTCGATGTTGCACATCTTCTGCTCGGACCGCTCATTGTTTCTGGTTTGCTTGTTTCACAGTTCAGTACACCTTCTTCCAGTTTTCATGCTTGATCTGTGTTAAGTTTTTGACAGGCTATTCACTGGGACATCTTACCAGTCAATGACAAGGGGGTGCGATGGGGAGTTCCCCTTGTTAGGTGTGTCAGCTAACGCGCGACCACAGATCAACACCGAGAAAGATTGCTTTCAGTTTCACACCGGGAAGTAAAGCTCATACTACTGTAGTGCCGATTGCATCGCCACAGCTGCCGTGCTGGAGTCGCACCTTAAGATTCCAGAGTCCGTCGACGTGTGTTGTGGAGCTTGTACTGCGTAACAGTTGGCGCTGTTTTGTGTATTTAACACTAAGACTGTGTTTACACGACGCGTCCAGTTGCACGCGGCTAGAGGCGCTTTGTAGCCCAACCATCGCGCGACGACATTCGACATGCTAGCACAGTCGAAGTCTCCTGGGCTATAATGCATACCGCTGCTAGGAAAGCCCCTGGTCATGATGGCATTCAAAACCGTGTCCTCCAGGAGTTCACGGATAAAGCAACTGAGTACCTAACACACATAACGAATGCCATACTAAAACACCAACACTTCCCCGCCTTTTGGAAGACGGCCAAGGTCCTGATGTTCAGGAAGCCGGGGAAAGACCACAGCCTCCCACAAAATTACCGGCCCATCAGCCTTCTGAGCTCGCTCAGTAAGATTGTTGAGAAGGTGATTCTCAAACGCATCACTAGGCACTGCATAACAAATGACATCCTGAGACCGGAGCAATTCGGCTTCAGGAATCACCACTCCACAACACAACAACTCCTACGGGTCGTTGAACATATAACATATGGCTACAACATAAACAAAGCTACAGGGGCGTTGTTCCTGGACATCGAAAAGGCTTTCGACCGTCTATGGCACAACGGCCTCATCCGCAAACTCAGCGACGCGGGATTCCCCGACGGTCTGCTGCGTCTAATACACTCATACCTCACAGAAAGGAGTTTCAGCACTGACGTGCAGGGAAAACAATCAACACGACACGGTATACACGCGGGAGTACCCCAGGGAAGCATCTTAGGGCCCCTACTGTTTAACCTCTACATAAACGATCTCCCAACCACACACAACAAAACAATGGCAATCTACGCGGATGACACAGCCATCCTTGCGCAAGATTGGAAACCATCAAACATTACGTCACGCCTACAGACTGCACTCAGAGTGGCTGAGCCTTGATTGGAGAAATGGCATGTTAGAGTAAACGTCGACAAGTGCGAAGCCGTTCTGTTCACTAGAAGACCGAAGCAAATGCGCAAACACCGCTACTGCAGACCAATAACTCTACATGCACGTTCAATACGTTTCCGCGAGAAAGTCAAATACCTCGGTGTCTGGCAGGACCGGAAATTACTCTGGGGTGACCACATACAACACATGACCAACCGAGCTAGCGCGAGGCTCAAACAGCTCTATCCTATGCTCAACAGGCGTAGCACACTGAACAGAAGGGTGTCGAGGTCCATGTACATGACACTTATCCGACCCCTGATGACGTACGCAGCTCCTGTCTGTGGATACGCTGCGCCTACACGCCTGCGCCGTCTGCAGTTCATACAACAAAGTACTCAAAATCATAAGCAATGCTCCACGATACACACGCATCGCGGACCTTCACCGGGAATACCTACTTGAGACTCTCACGGAGGTAATCCACAAACTCACCACAAGACTATACAGAAACTCCAGACATTCGCAGAACCCGTTTATTCTGAATCTGGGGAACTACGACCACAACCATAGATGGAAACATAAAAGACCAAAAGACATACTTGTAAGGACATAACATCTATGGCCAAGCATACGCAAACATAACGGCACAGGCGAGCCCCTGTTAATCAGACGCCATTACTGGATATCCAGCTGAAATACACTGCCGAATAACTGGCACCACACAGGGAAGCCGTACCGTACACTGCATGCAAACAAGCTCCACGCATCCCCCACACAGTGAGATGATCTATGGCCGATCTCACACTACTGTATAACGATCTTGATTGTTCCAGGAATGTAGCAGCTGCAGCAACTGGGACTCATCGCCATCGTTTGTCACGGTAATGATGCATGATACCTATACTAACAAATCCAACCTTGCATGAACTATCGCAGCTAGTAAGACACTACTGCTCTTACTACCCATCCCACTGTCGCAGAGGTTTTTTTCCCACGGCACGAGCCATGGCACTTTTTTCCCTCTGCCCTTCAAATCGCTACCCTCACTCGCGTTTCGTCCACTATCTATCACCTGATGGACTGCGTTAATGCGTAGTCTTACCCAGACGCACGGACAACATCACAGCCCAGCATCCTGTGATCCACTTACTAGATAACTAACATGTTTACGGAGGTGACAGTAGAACTTTTGGTTTTGGTCACCACGTTGGTGCGGGCGTGGAGGGGCCCCATCTCTCTGCGCGCGGATGTTAATTACGCTGTGCTGTGTGGTGCAAAATACACTGACACGTCACGGCTGGCAAGCTGCGCGCGGCCAATTTTACGAGCACGGTACACATGCGACAGAGCATCGGCCCGCGGGTAAAGAAACTATGAACAGCCGCGTTTGGGACGTTAAACAAGGACAAAGCAAAAGTAGTTTTGAAATGGCGCTATCTGAGAAATCTATCCATACGGAGTATCTTACAATGTAAGTGGAACAAAGATCAGCACTATGGAACTGTACTATGAACGAATGTAGTGACAAATATGAACGGAAAGTTCAAACAACTTACGGAAATGCAGCAAGGTGATGTCGTAGACAGTCGTCGATATTTCGACGGAAGCACATCTTATCAATAGTGCTAGAGATTTTTGTTTAAATTCTGCATTAAGTCCTGTTCTCTCCCTTGTCAAAAAAAAAAAGATGAGCAGAGCTATTGATACCTCATTCGTTCATTATTAATTTCACTTTCGAGAACGTGTGATGTCGGTCATATTTGGTTTGTGATAGCGCTTGTGTCTATAGTGTGTGTGTGTGTGTGTGTGTGTGTGTGTGTGTTTGTGTGTGTGTGTGTGTGTGTGTGCGTGTGTGTGTTTTATCCTTCCAGAGTATCTCTGAAAACCGAGATATTACGTTCCCTTGCAGAGCGCTAACTTGCAGCACTTTTTCTTTGAAAATGACAGGGTGTGATCCTACCGAAATATCGTAGGTTGTCGACAATGTCACCCGGCTGCATTCCCGTAAGTTATTTGAATATTACATACGCCGAGAGGAACTCAGGTCTCACTTACACGAAAAGTTTCATGGGATGAAGTAGTAGAGAAATTTGGAGTTACAGGATTGGAACAAGAACAAGAACTTGATAAACATAAATGTTAAGTATTTTCAGACATGTTTGTATAACGATTTGTGTAATCAAGTTAAAAGTATTTGTTTCGCCACAGAACCTGGCCTTCATCAGTAAAATACGTTGTAAAGAAATGTCGGAAAAATGCAGAATGTCCCGCGTTTCTAGTGTCATTTCGTGGTGTTTCACTTATTGTTGTCAAATAATGCACAACGTCATCGTTTCTAATGCCACCTCTGCTACAAATGACGTTGAGTAAACAACAACAGGTCTTTACAATATTGACTGCATTATATGATAGAAAATTCGCCATTTACTAAATAAAATCTTGGAAATACATTCGATCTACTGTCGTGCAAAGTTAAACCTATAATTTAAAATCTTCACTTGTTGTTGTTGTAGTCTTCAGTCCAGAGACTGGTTTGATGCAGCTCTCCCTGCTCCTCTACCCTGTGCAAGCTTCTTCATCTCCGAGTAACTACTGCAACCTACATCCTTCTGAATCTACTTAGTATATTCATGCCTTGGACTCCCTCTACGATTTTTACCCTCCGCACTTTCCTCCAATAGTAAATTGATGATCCCTTGATGCCTCAGAACGTGTCCCATCAACCGATCCCTTTTTGTAGTCAAGTTACGCCACAAATTCATCTTCTCCCCAATTCTATTAATGAGTTAAATTACTGCCAGAATACGGACGCATCAGGTGTTCTGAAAGAGGAAAAGCATCATCAGCAACAAATACATATGGCATACACATAGTATTGGTTGTATTTATTAGACGCTTATTTGGTATTTGTAGTTTGCGGTTTGTAAGTCTTTAGCCGCAGTGTAAATGAATTAGGTCTTGCGAATGTCATGTTAGTAAAACAGCTACACTGCGCTCCAAAATGCCGACAGCACATCTAGCGGCCAGTTCGGAGTTCAGTGCAGCTGTTTTACTAACAGCATGGAATCGCAGGACCTAATTCATTTACACTGTGGCTAAAAGTCTGTGGTAGATGGCAGAACCTAAGAATATTGATCACTGGACTTTCCATTGGCCCCATTTCAACGTCGGTGAACTTATAATCTGCATTGCAGATAGCAAGCAACTCAATGGAAGAATATATCTTGTAATACAGTGATCCTCTAAGAGGTGGCTGTGTGGTTTTTATGTACTCTCCATCGAAAGGACGTATACAATTCGGGAGCTGTGCGTGCTTATCAGACGTTTCTGAAATGTTTTTGCATTCTCCTACTGCATGTTCTCGTAAGCATATGTCCGTATCTTTGGCCCATATAACAAACTGGATTTGCCTTATTATAGCGCAACCAGTTCTGTTGCCAAGTCTGAAGTACTGAAATAAATCACCAGAGGTTCGTCCTGATTCTAAGTACCTGAAAGTGAGAGGTGATTTGCTTCTTCTCAGTGTTGCAATTGCACAAGAAATGGAAAAAAACTTGGGAGACTGCTATTTTAGATGAACGAGACATCTGAAGAAAGAAGGAAGCCGCGTAACGGCCCCAAGAAAAACCCCGTACTTTTTTTTAGACAACTATACTTTCGCAAATTGGCAACAGAAATTGTCGCAACTGCTTCCAATACTGAGCCTCCTACTAAGCCAATGACTGCAGAAGTATTAGTTTCATTTCGACCGCAAAAATAACTCACTCTCTTACAGAACTAACGTGCTGCGAATGAAATTGGTGAAAGCTTACAGTAACAAGAAGAGAGAGAACGCCATGTCTCTGACAGAATGTTTCTATTGTCACTTCTCTGTGACTTTCGAAAGATACCGGATTATTCCAAAGGCAACACCAAGATGAAAATAATAGAACTGATTGACCCTTATCGGCCTCAAATGGATTTCAGCAACTAGCAGCAACAACATGCGATTTATCCTAGTTCCCAAAGGAATGTCTGCGGTAACGCCGCCACCGCCAACTCATCGTATCATCATATTAAGAGAGGCATTCAGTAGCTTACCCTTTCTTCCTTCAGACAGTATATTGCGTTACGCTTAGCTTCTTGATGCACAGCAGTTACAGCTCCAGTTAGCGCCCGACGCAAAACACAAAATAATACTCACCTGAAGGAACGATGAACTTTTGAACTATTGGAGGCGCAACGTACAATGATAATGTGTTTTTGTAGGATTGGCTTTTGACAATTCGGCTATTATAACTATTATTCTGCAATTACACAGCATTTCACACTCCACGTGTGACGATATTTTTCTTTCTCACTTTAAATTTATAAGAAAATATTTCAGTTCCATTTCCTTTATTGTGGATCCTAAATCCTAAGTTTATACACTGGTAGTATGGCAGATTAAGGTGGCACAATAGCGGACTCGTATTTGGACGGACGTCGGTTCAAATCGAAAACCCTTAAGTCAAATATTTGGACGATTCTTTCCCTAAACATCGCCAGTCCGAGCCTGTGCTCCGATTCTAAAGACCTCCTCTTCGACAGGATGTTAAATCATTATCTTCCTTCCTGCTTCCTACTGTCAGTATGTACCGGTGTGATAAGGGTACGCCGGCCGGGGTGGCCGAGCGGTTCTAGGCGCTACAGTCTGGAACCGCGCGACCGCTACGGTCGCAGATTCGAATCCTGCCTTGGGCATGGATGTGTGTGATGTCCTTAGGTTGGTTAGGTTTAAGTAGTTCTAAGCTCTAGGGGACTGATGACCCCAGAAGTTAAGTCCCATAGTGCTCAGAGCCATTTGAACAATTTGATAAGGGTACCAGTGTGTGGACAATCGGTAGAGAGCCGATACTGGGATGATAGTTTACCTTTAACCTTAAGGTAAAACAAGCGTTGCAGCTGCTGAATTGTTATCACAAACAAACTGTGGCTGAAAGTAAGGACTGCGTAAAGTATGTGGTGTAAGTAGACTAAACCACTGACAGTTTGCAAGAAACGACAGAAAATTCCTAATTATCATGGCTCATGGAGACTCAATAAAAGGGACACCGATGTATAAGCTGTAAATCATTATGACAAAACAGACGATAATTTAAAATGAACTTACTACTAGTTCTCTTACAATTTTACTTCCATATGAACATTTGTCGGTCATTCTTAGCAACAAAAAAAGAGCCACCGCTTGATCAAAAAGAAAGGAAGTGAAACGCGAAAAGACCTACCTCTTCGTATTTTGTGCTTCTGTGCATAGGCTACCCCCCCCCCCCCCCACCCGTCGCTTGTTTTACTACACCACTGCCGCTGTGCTGCCCCCTGCAGCTGTTCGCAAAGCAAGGGACGGCTTTTCCGATAATCAGGCAGACTCTGGCCTGGGTACAACGTTCGCACACAAAGGAACACTCAAGGTACTAGCCTTGCGGCGTCCATCAAATTTACTCGCCGTCTGTATCGGCTGAGAAACTTGCAGCAGACGGATGCTTTCTGCTTTGCCTACAGATTATTTGTGATTGCTACGTAACAGAACTCTTCTTGTATGCGCAAATACGTCTTATACTTGCAGGATTAATTCAGTTCGTCATCAGTTTCGTTCTTTTTGGCTGTTTCGTAGGGACGCTGTAAAGATAGTCTTGAGGTCATTTCTGTATCACTTGATACATATGGATTCGCTCGTGCCACTGTGTGACACTGATTTGAAATCACTGATAATAAAGTAAGATTGATTTACAGATGAGGAAAACACCTGCAGAAATAGAAATTAGGTGCAAACAATCACTTGTTAAAGTATTCGGGGCTATTATAATGTGGTAGAATGTATTTGTTGGAGGAAACCAGCGTGTCGTCCCCGTATACGAACGACGTCTTCAGCTGGGATTGCGGCTTCTACGAGCGATTGTCATTCTGACGCGCTGCTCAGTAGACGTAAAAACCTCAGAAATGGGGCAGCTGTCTTGAGCGTCTGCGGAAAATGGTTGAAGAATGGCGAACCACGAATAGGCGAAAAGATGTTGAACGTCCGCGCCTCGTCACAGAAAGTTGAGGTCAGAGACTTGCCCCGGTCGCAGGTTCGAATCCTGCCTCGGCCATGTATATGTGTGGTGTCCTTAGGTTAGTTACTTTTAAGTAGTTCTAAGTTCTGGGGGACTGATGACCACAGCAGTTAAGTCCCATAGTGCTCAGAGCCATCAGAGACTTGCCCGTTCTGTAAAGCATGACAGGCGGCTGTTTGTGGTAGATCTGATAAGAATAACATTGCTGGTGCAGACGCAGTTGTTTAGGGAGTACACCGTTCAGCGCATGTTGTTGAACATGAGTCTCCGAAGAAGACAACCCTTACCTTGAAAGTACCGTCAGGTTTGCTGCCGGATCCTAAAATCAACGTGATATAATGTTCATCCATCTATCCGCCATCTTCAGGAGATCGTTCCTGGGATGAGCCTCGTTGACAGCTGATGACGAGGCTGCAATTCGACGTCCTGTATAGGCCTCCGAAGCGTACGGCGCATGCGCCACACTTCGCAGCTGCTGTCCTCCAAGACTGGGCTGGTGGCGTTGCCCTTCGTTGGTTGGTTGACTGAGGAAAGCGGGCGAAACAGCGAGGTCACCGGTCCTATCGGATTAGGGAAGGGTGGAGAAGGAAGTCGGCTGTGGCCTTTCAAAGGAACCATCGCGGCATTTGCCTGAAGCGATTTAGGGAAATCACGGAAAATCTAAACAGGATGGTCGGACGCGGGTTTGAACCGTCGTCGTTCAGAATGCGAGTCCAGAGTGCTAACCACTGCGCCACATCGCTCGTTGTCGCCCTTAGTCGAACACCCAGCAACGACATGTCGCACTCAAAGACTATTTTAAAACACTCGCACGGGCCGCACCGAAGAACGTTCTCCTTCGATGCGGGATAATACAGGGTTCCACGTCCTGCTAAGAGGAAAACACATTGTGTCTATTAATTAAATTGTCTGCCCAAATATTTTCAATTGCGTCTTTATGAACAACGTTCCAAAAGTCGGAATTGTTGGTAACACCGCCTCGTTGCTCCGAGGAGACTTTTTAGACTTATTACGCCGGAAAGCCTACGAAGTGAAAAGCTTACCTGTTCGGATGTTGATCAAACGACATTGTCAATCACGATCGCAGTAGACTCGGGGTGAGTTAGGACCGTAGATCAACGGGAAAGCGTTTCTTGTTGCACCACATCAAATCTCATGTAGGGGTACGCCGAAATCCAGACGAACGAGTCCTTTATACATGTAGCGCGGCACGGACGAAAACAAGAGGGAGTAGTATTATGCTATCGGGGACATTCACCAGGACTTGTATGAAGGCACCGTGACAGCTGTTGATTACGTGACCATTACAGCGGACAACTTGCATCCCTTCATGCTTTACGTCTTCCCCGACGGCGGTGGCATCTTCCAGAAGGATAAATTCCTTGTCACAAGTTCAGAATTATGATATTATGAATAGTGATTTGGGGAGCATAGTAGTGAACTTACAATGATGTCTAAGCCACCATATCCGCTTGATAGGAACCGTTGTAACTTATGTGGGACGTTATTGGACCACCGATTGACGCCCGCGATCCATCGCGTTGTAATTTACGGGAATTGCGTAGCCTATAAGTGCACATCTGGTGACACATAGCTCCAGGAACCTACTAACAACTTGTCGAATCCATACCATGCAAATCGCCGTTGTACTGCGTTCCAGAGGTGGACTATCGCTCTATTAAAGAGGTGGTCGTACTGTTTCGGCTTGTCAGTGTATTACGAAAAGTGTCCATCTTACTTCAGTATTCGTAGAGAGCGTTGGACGCCATTGTTTAACATTATGTGTAGCAAAATTTATCGTGCAGTGATTTTACTATGGATCTTACGCGCACATAAAGCCAGGTAATGTTGGGCACTGATGCCTGCTCAAGACGATTATTGGAACTGAAAAGTAGCTTCTCATACCAACTGTAGCGTTCCTTTCCAGATTAGTGCTCCTTAAAGTTTCCGTGTTTGTCAGAGAAATTTATGATCACAGATGGTACTAATTTCTCAGTTTCTTCGTAAAATTATTGAGCCAAAGATTTAAGCCGTACATAAAAATTCATTAGTTTTCTCCTGTGCCCTGTTTTGGACAATACATATCATTTAGTTTTGAATACACGTAGTGTCCATCCTTTCGGATCCGTCAGTAAATAACTTTTTACTGCTTACTGTTTCTAAGCGTTTAAGTGAACTGTTTTATGGTATATCAGGAGCAAAACCAAGTATTTGCGGAGCTGGTAACATCAACGTCTAGTAAACGCCGGTTCCTTAAAGGATAAAACTCCTCCTTATAAAATAGCTTCAAACGTCTCATTATTGTCCAAATGATTTAATGTGTTAAATATTTGACTTTAAGCACTTAAGAGAGAAAAAGTGTAGGACAGATTCGAAATTATGTTTAAAATTCGATGGAAATTGATAAATGGTCTCATTATGAAGCACTGGATGAATGTAGTCTGTGTAATTTGTGCTCCATTTTAAGCACAATACAGTTTTTCTCACATCTCAATGCTTATGACGTATATATTCAGAACTTTGTGTCCTACAATGATATAATTTTTCAGCTGCATCCAATGGTAAATGTGTTAGGAATAGAGTTAGTAGAAAATAAATAATGAAATAAAACGTCACGTGCGATGTTAAAGTTTTATTGTGTGCCATTGTAGACAAAAGCTAGTTTTCCACACATATAAATGTTAACACGTCGGAAGTACTGAACTATGTGTCATACAGTGATATAAATTTACAGGTGCCAACAATGGTATAATTATGTGGACAGTGTTTGCAAACTGTGTTCCGAATAGAGCTAGTAGGAGAGAAGTAATAAATTAAAACGCCGAGCCTGATTCTGAAGTTTAACCACGAGGACAGCCAAAACGGAGTAAGCGTTTTTTTCTCCTTTCTTCATTTTGTGGTAGGGGCATGGAGTGTTAACCAAAAATGTTCGGTAAACATTGAAATTATGTGTAAAATTTGGTTGAAAGACGCTAAGTGCTCCCATTCACAAAATCTGGACGTTTCAAGTCTGGGTATTTGCACCCGTCAGTCACACTGCATCAAGAAAAAAACGCATTTTCTAACAGCAAAAGTTGTCTAGTTGTGTTAAACTTGTAAGTAGCCTGTTTGTATGTTGGCAGCGCTATAGACCGTGTTAATATCACTGACAGCGCTCTGCGCCTCGGCAAGAGATCCTGTGGGTGTACAGACTAGCATTTAGCGAGTGGATAGAGATGCGTATGGACATGGTTTTCTTAGTGGAGACTCTGTGTTGGTAGGACATGCATTGTAAAGCGAGACGCAAGGAAATGTTAAATGATTGTTGATCATGTTTGGGTTGTGGAATTATTGACAAGTATGTAATTTTTGGAACTGGATGTCACATAAATAGGTAAAATATTCTAAATACGTTGATTTCTCTTCAATAAAATCTTTCTTTTGCTAACCACATGCCTTCTAGTAGTTAGAGTCTATAGTAGAATCTTTTTATTTAGCTGGCTATAATTTCTGTAGTTGGTGTTACGAGGATTTTCTGTGAGGTATGTGACTTATATAAAAAAAAATGGGGTTCGTGGTTGAAATGCGTTTAGGCAATTGACAGAGTTGGAGGTAGTTTCATATTTCTTTAATTTCATCCTTTTTGGAGTTTAGTATTTCTTCCAATTCAGGGCCACTCTGTTGTGTTAATTATTGGAAATCATGTTGTCACCTTATAGTAGTCAGATTGCGTTTAGGTTGTATATTGTGGGTAATAAATGAATAGGTTAAGTTTGAGTTGTCTTTCTCAGGAAAAATCTATAGCTCAGTCTTTAAATGAGAAAAATAGTTAGATACATTAGTTTCAAACTTTTAATATAAAACTTTACCTCTTAATGTACTCCTTACAGCATGTAAAATATTAAAATTTTTAACGCGAACAGCGTGGTCAAGTGGCGCTGGCACGGTAGCTCAGCATATTCGGTCAGAGGGCTAGCTGCCGTATGTAACTTAAAAAAAAATTAAAAAAAGAAAACTGAATGAATGGATCTAGGATGAGCTTGAGAGGCTGTTTTGGGACGTCCTCCATAAACTAATACGATGAACAGTAACGAACAAAGTAAGATTAAAAAAAGGAGTGGCGTCTTTGATTAGTAATCAAAACTTCCTCGGTCCTGGTTTCGAAACCCTCCACCCTCCTCTGCTTAAATTTTGATTAATAATCAGCATTTGCGGCTGAGGACTTCCGGCATAAGAAGTCACCACTCATTCTGCGAACAGCCTTGTCAAAGAGGGCGGAGGACCGGACAGAGGTGCAGGGCACTCCAGCATAAGGATGCAGAAGGCAATGGAAACCACAGAATTAAACACACGTATTGTGTGTGCACAGACCATGTGGCGTATAACTGAAAAAGTGTCAAGATGATCTTTCCATTGGCGAAAGATTTCACAATAGTCCCCCATTCGGATCTCTGAGAGGAGACTACCAATGGGGAGATCACCGTGAGAAAAAGCATGAATGCAAGGATAGCTTGAAAGTGGTGGGGAAAGCAGAAAATCTGCAAAAGGAGATGCAAAGGCTCAGTCCACGTATAGCAGAGCTCAGTGAAGTGAAACGGAAAGAAGACAAGGATTTCTAGTCAGATGAGTGTAGGCTAGTATCTACAGCAGCGGAAAATGGTATAAGGGGAGTAAGATTCGTTATCAATGGGAGTGTAGGGCAAAGAGTGTGTTATTGTGAACAGTTCAGTGATAGGGTTGTTCTTATCAGACTCGACAGCAAATCAATACCACCAACAATAGTTCAGGTGTACTTGCCGACGTCGCAAGATGAAGATGAAGAGACAGAGAAAGTACGTGAGGATTTTGGAAGGGTAATAAAGTACATAAAGGGATATGAAAATCTAATAGTCATTGGGGACTGGAATAGAGTTGCAGGGGAAGGAGTAGAAGAAAAGGTTACAGGAGAACATGTACTTGGGACAAGGAATGAGGGACGAGAAAGACTGAGTTTTGTAATGAATTTTAGTTAGTAATAACGAATACTCGGGTCAAGAATCACAAGAGGAGGAGGTATATTTGGAAAATGACGGATGATACAGGAAGATTTCTCTTGGATTACATTTTGACCAGACAGAGATTCCGAAATCAGATACTGGACTTTA
This sequence comes from Schistocerca cancellata, assembly GCF_023864275.1. Lineage (NCBI taxonomy): Eukaryota > Metazoa > Arthropoda > Insecta > Orthoptera > Acrididae > Schistocerca > Schistocerca cancellata. The sequence goes on along the minus strand of NC_064626.1, from coordinate 436,568,941 downwards.
AGGGGTACCCACGAGCAGATATAGACACAGATCGCAATGTGGTAGTGACGATGAGTAGGTTGAAGCTTAAGACATTAGTCGGGAAGGACCAATGTGGAAAGACACTGGATACGGAAGTACTAAGGAATGACGAGATACGCTTGAAGTTATCGAAGGCTGTAGATACAGCACTAAAGAATAGCCCTGTGGGCACTGCATTTGAAGAAGAATGGTCATCTCTAAGAAGGGCAATCACTGAAGTTGGAAAGAAAAACGAAGTTACAAAGAAGGTAACTGCTAAGATGCCATGGGTAATAGAAAAAATACTTAATTTGATAGATGAAAGAAGGAAGTACAAAAATGTTCAGAGAAATATAGGAATACAGAAATACAAATTGCTGAGAAATAAAATAAATAGGAAGTGCAGGGAAGTTAAGATGGACTTGCCGTATGAATAATGTGGAAAAATCGAGAAAGAAATGGTTCTCGGAAGCACTGGCTCAGCATATAGCAAAGTCAAAACAGCCTTCGGTGGAATTAAAAGCAAGAGTGGTAATATTCCGAGTGCAAAGGAAATTCCACTCTTAAATGCAGAGGAGAGAGTGGATATTTGGATAGAGTACACTGAAGGCCTCTATGAGTGGGAATATTTCTGTGATGTGATAGAAGAAGAAACAGGAGTCGATTTAGAAGAGCTAGGTGACCCGGTATTAGAATAATAATTTAAGAGAGCTTTGCAGGACTTAACATCAAATAAGGCAGAGGAGATAGATAATATTCCATCAGAATTTCTAAAATCATTGGGGGGAAATGGCAACAAAACGACAATTAACGTTGATTTGTAGAATGTATGAGTCTGGCGACATACCATCTGACTTTCATATAAATATCATCCACACAATTCCGAAGAGTGGAAAAGACAACAAGTGCGAGAATTATCGCACAATCAGCTTAACAGCACATACATTCAAGTTGTTGACATGAGTAATACACAGAAGAATGGAAAAGAAAATGGAGGATATGGTAGATGATCAGTATGGGTTTAGGAAAGAGAATGGCACCAGAGACACAATTCTGAGTTTGCGGTTGATAATAGAAGCAAAACTAAAGAAGAATCAAGACAGGTTCACAGTAGTTGTCGACCTGTAAAAACGTTCGACAATGTAAAATGGTCCAAGATTTTCGATATTCTGAGAAAAATATGGGTAAGCTATAGGGAGCGACGGGTAAATTACAATATGCACAAGAGTCAAGAGGGAATAATAAGAGTCGATGACCAAGAATGAAGTGCTCGTACTAAAAAGGGTGTAAGACAGGGATGTAGTCATTCGCTCCTAATGTTCAATCTGTACATCGAAGAAACAATGAAGGACCTGAAAAAAAGTTTCTGGAATGGAATGATAGTTCAAGGTGAAAGAATATCAATGATACGATTCGTTTATGATATTGCTATAATGAGTGAAAGTGAAGAAGAATTACATGACCTGCTGAATGGAGTGAACAGTCTAACGAGTATAGAATATGGGTTGAGGGTAAATCAAAGAAATACGAAAGGAATGAGTAGTAGCAGAAATGAGAACAGCGAGAAACTTAACATCAAGATTGATAGTCACAAAATATGAAGTTGAGGAATTCTACTATCTAGGCAGCAAAACAACCAATGGCGGACGGAGCAAGAAGGACGTCAAAAACAGACTATCATTGGTACAAAGGGCACTTGTGGCCAAGAGAAGAGTACTAGTATCAGACATCGGCCATAATTTTTAGAAGAAATTTCTGGGAATGTACGTTAGGAGCACTGCATTGTATGGTAATGAAACGTGGACTGTGGAAAAACTGGAAGAGAAGAGAATCGAAGAATTTGAGATGTGGTGCTACAGACGAATGTTGAAAATTTGGTGGACTGATAAGGAGAGGGATGAGGTGTTGCGCAGAATCGGAGAAGAAAGCACTGACAAGGAGAAGGGAAGAAATGATAGACATCTGCTGAGATCAGGCAGTGATTTCCATGATATTAGATGGAGCTGGAGAGGGAGACACAGATTGGAATACATCCTGCAAATAAGTGAGGATGTAGTTTGCAAGTGCTTCTCTGGGAAGAAGGGGTTGGTTCAGGAGAGGAATTCGTGGCTCGGTGCATCAAACCAGTCAGAAGACTGAAGACAGAACAATAGATACTTATCACGGACCAACATCCAAGTCACGTGGTTGCGCCGGTTCCCGTCAGACCACTGAAGGCAAGTACCGGAGGTCATGGCTATCAGTTCCATGGATGATCGTTCCAATCAGCCGTGCGCTCTTGGGAAGTTTAGTGATTTCGGGTCTTGTGAGGCCAATTAAGGAGTCACTGATTAAGAAATAGCAGCTCCAGGTCACGAAAAGTGTCGACCGCTAGCGAGTGACGGGTTGCCCACACACATCTTCGTATTCACATCGGATAACAACTTTGGGCTGAGGGTACCAGGTGAGGCTATGAAAAGACTTTTCGCTCGAATAATAATTACATAAACACTGAAAATCATGTTTTGTTGCCGCTAGATAGGCACCATGCAACTGGTACTGGGTTTCGGGATAGCGGTTATTGTATACAGATTTCGAGCAATAAATTTGACAAAAGGATTTGTACCATTTTCAGAGGATATTGAATTCTACTGGCCCGTGACGTGCAGAAGGAATACAGATGGTTTTACTGAACCAGAACAAAAGTTTGATTTCCAGAAGTTTAATCCATCTTTGAAAGGCGGCACTATGACTATAAATCTCATTCCACGAGTGCGTACATTTGTAATGCTAACAACGCGTATAGGGTAGCCTACATAAAGTTTCCTGTGTTTACTTTCAATTTGTTGACTTTGGTTTTCATCCATGTGCATACGAACAAATCAATGGAAGTAGTGTTTGTGTCCTGGCTGACCAACTAAAGTGACGGCCATATCGACTGGTTTTCGAGAATGTTCGATTCCATTAGAATCACGCACTTAAGTGTGGAGGGTCACTAATGTAATGAAAGGACGTAAGCAGTCTTGTGACTAGAAGAACGTGGTGCAACAGCAGTGACAAATTGTTTTACAGGACGTCTACAAACGTAATTCTACAAACACTGTTGTGTAGAATATAGTTCCAGTGAACTGATTACCGGTCACACAATTAAGTAGTTCGGTCACAGTGATGCCACACTGATTTTGGTCCGACCGCAAAGTAAGTATCTGATCTATCTTTTACTTTTCGTTTCTGTTACCTGCTAAGCCCAACCACCTCGATAATGTGTTTCACTCGCTATAAACATTTTCTACTCCTGTAATTTTATCTTCCGATGCTGCTTCGAGTGCCTGAAGAAATTTCATTTCAAACTGATACTTCTTCCTGCAGCAATCTCACACAAACATCTTTCGTCGTCTATTTTTTCTAGTACACTTTTGTTTTATTCCTTGTGTGTGTCAGTATTATTCTGTTGCATCATGTTACAAAAGGTTTTCTTTCTCTGTCAGTTTCTCACTGTTCACATTCCTCTTCCAAACGCAGCTGAGTTCCAGACATACAGTATCAGTCCTTGAGTGTGCTTTTCTCACAGTCTTGCGTCCAATAAGTATATATGTTGAAGCGAGTGCATCTAGACAAAAATAAAATTGTGTTTAGGTGAATTATTTCTTTCATTTTCATTGGACAATTTGTTCAAGATGGCAGCCGAGTGAGATCATAGGTATTTCCTTCGTCCGCTAAAAAGACGTATTTAAGAGGAAATAGTGTCAAATTTAAATTTTCTTTGTTTTGTATACATGCTGTAGTGTCCGTTCCTGTCGCACAACTGAATAGTAGCGTCCCATCAGAGCTTGTTCTTGAAACAACTTGTTCTTTAGCTGAAGTCCCGATAATCGCGATATAACCCTAAATTTTGCGTGACATAAACACAAGAAATTCAATTCAAGTTTTCTTGATAGTGCAAAATGCGTTTAAAAAAGACTACTACTAGTTTCATTAGTATCTATTGTAGCAATCAAAGTGTAACTAAACGTTTCTAAATCGTATTTAACTAACACATTTCGTATTGTTCACTAGTTAGATAGACGCGATCTAGGCCTAAATTTTCCGAGCTATAAATGTTTAAAATCCTGACCAAACACGCCTGATAACATAAATCCTCTAAAAGCAAAGTAATTACAAATTCATTCTTCTGTCATTGTATCTCTAAATCAGTGCGAAAACAACAACCACTGCACATAAGACCTTTCTGTCGTTTTCTGTTTACACACAACCAGTCAAAATGGTTCAAATGGCTCTGAGCACTATGGGACTTAACATCTATGGTCATCAGTCCCCTAGAACTTAGAACTACTTAAACCTAACTAACCTAAGGACAACACACAACACCCAGCCATCACGAGGCAGAGAAAATCCCTGACCCCGCCGGGAATCGAACCCGGGAACCCGGGCGTGGGAAGCGAGAACGCTACCGCACGACCACGAGATGCGGGCACAGCCAGTCACACGTCCTTGACAAATTTAAAACATTTCTTAAACTTAATTATTCTTTGTAAACTGACTATGAGTGAGAAATGTGGGAGCTGTTATAAGGTAGTGAGTAGCGGGATTTGTTACCAATCTTGGAGGGAATATTTTCACTCGGGGGGGGGGGGGGGGATGCAGTGGGGAGAATGTTTAGAGAACAGAAGAGGCTCTCTTCTGGAACTGCACAGTATCCAGTAGGAACATTTTGATTGCGGAACAGGAAAGGAAAACTTGTGCTCTTCAGGCACAGTCGGAGGAAGCAAGGTAGGTACTGATCAAGGATCAGGAGAGATAGGGGGGGGGGGGAGGGGAGGAGGGTAGTTGGGAATTGGCAGCTGGTAGGAGGATATGAAGAAAGAGAACGCGATCTGACAGTTTTATCAACAACAAAAGCAGGTATCTACCACTGCCAGAGTAAAGTGGGGAAAAGCCTCAGTAAAACGAGGAGCAGAAAAATGCAGCACACTTCAACCGAGGCCAAGAAGCCTAGAAGCGGTCAAGATAGCTCCCCTGACTCACGGCAGCAATGTACACTTTCGGCTTTTCTGGCATCATGATCGACCACAGCTTGATGGAGCTGTGAGGCAAATCAATGTGGGGTTAGGGATGGCTGTGAGGACAGCCAACTTTGCCCATGTTTCTCTGGGTTTCACTAGGCGTGGCCTACACCTAAACAGGAATGGGAAGGGAATATTGCTACAGCCGATTAATGAAAGTGTAGGGGGTGGATCTCGGGCCACACGTGATCAAATACCTGTTGTCACAGGTAAGAAATGTCGATCTTTTTAGGATAAATCCAGACAACAGCTGCCCCTGCCTAAAGAGTATCTCCAGCAGTTCAAAAAATACTGAAACAATCACTCACAAGACAGATTTTAACACTTCAAATATCACACATACCAGATGCCACAAAAAAAAAACATTGCAAAGAGTAACATGGGCCATTTCACAGACTTAACAAACCTCCATCAAAACATTCAATCAATAAAAAATAAAATGCAACCATTAGAACTTGACCTCCAATCTTTTAAGTGCACGGTAGTTGTATTACTGTGCACTGGTGTAGATACAAGGATACATGTTGTATTATCATTGTATGAAAGGGCAAAGTCTTACTGCAGAACTACTTCAAGGGGCGGAGAATCATGCATTTATATAAGAAAAGGAACACAGTTCAAATCAAGACATGAGCTCAGTACAGTAAGTGAAGACAAATATTTTGAAATGTCTGCTATTGAATTAACAGGGCTTGATATCACCAGGTGGACACTTTTTTCAATAAATTAACAGAAGTTCTAGATAAAGGTTCAAGTACAAAGTTCAACATAATTCTGTGTGAGGACATTAACATCAACACTAATATCATAAATGAATCCAGCAGCACCTTCATAAACATCCTCCAAAGTTTTGGCATGTCCCTATTGGTCAATAGTGCCACAAGGATTACAACAATGTCTGGATCAGTAACTGACCATGAGGCCACAAATATGGACATGAAAAAATGTGAAGTATCTGTAAAAGATCTCGGACTATCAGACCATATCTGTCAAATAACAGTAAAATCAGGCATCAAATCATTCCGTAAACTATAAGCCTACCAAAAGTATGGATACATCTATCAACATCTCACAAAAACAGATGGATAACACTTAAACACCTCAGTTCAATGAAGAAGATTCGCAATGATCCAGAATTCTTAAATTTCTATCATAGATACAAAACGACCTAAAGGAAGGAGCTGATTGCTACAAAGAAGTCATTTAATGACACAATAATACACAAAGCAGAGAATAAAAGCAAAGCAGCCTGGGATATTATAAAAAAGGGAAAGGGGAAAGGCAAACAAATGCAGAATAACATACTGCTAAGGGAGGGGGATAAGGTAATAAATGATCAACAACAATTAGCAAACTATGTATACGAGCATTTTTCAAGTACTGAGAGAAGTTACAGCAAAAAATCCCCCAAACAAATATAGCACCTGTAAATAATGTTGCATTAAATACAGTGACGTTACTTCCAACAATAGAGAATGAAGTCAATAAAATATTCAAAGCTAAAAAATAAAAAGTCAGTGAGCTTAGATCAAGTACCAATGTGTGTACTGAAACAATGCATAGTGATTATACAAGGCCCCATAACAAATATAATAAATGAATCCTTCACATCAGGGACATTTCCAGAGCAGTTAAAACAGGCAAGAGTTGTATCTTTGCTTAAGTAAGGTAATGCAAAAGACATAGAAAATTACTGGCCCTTTCCCCTGCTGTTAGCTTTCTCAAAAATAATAGAAGCAATTATGAAAGACAGATTAATGAATTACCTGAATAAAAACAATCTTGTAAACGAATCACAGTTTGGTTTCTGAAGTGGCAAAAATACGGAGTCAGCCATAGTAGATTTCACAAAACTTGTACTTGATGCTCTTGATAAAGATGATTGTGTAACAGGCATATTTTTGGCTCTTTCTAAGGCGTTTGATACAGTCGACCACAAGATTCTATTAAATGAATTAGAAGAATTAGGAATAAGAGGGGTAGCTAATGACTGGTTTCGACCATACCTAGCAGATAGGGAAAAAGAGTAGAGATAACACATACTTCAAATAGATTGAAACATTTAGTAAAACACTTATCAGAACCAAAATACATTAATATAGGGGTTCCACATGGTAGCATATTAGGACCAATACTATTCCGGATGTACATCGATGACTTTCTGAGTAGTGTTACTCATGCTGAATGAATTCTCTTCGCTGATGACAGCAATATTATAGTCACTGAGAAAACAAGAGAACTCCTTGCTGTGAAAGCAAATGAAACTCTCAAGGAAGTTTATAATTGGTCAATAAGCAATAAAGTGACATTGAACATAAAGAAAACTAATGCCATGAATTTCAGTTTGAAGAGGAAAAATGATACTGTTAAATTAAATGTAGATGGCATCTTTATAGACTGTGTAACAAATGCAAAATTTCTAGGAATGAATATTGATTCTCAGTTGAAGGCGTGTGAACACACAAAGGCATTGCAAACATAATGTCATCAGCATGTTATGCCCTTAGAATCCTATCATCAGTTTGTAACATGCAGTATCTTTTGGTTACATATTATTCATAAGTACACTCCATTCTTATTTATTTATTTTTATTTATTTATTTATTGTTCCGTGGGACCAAATTAAGGAGACGTCTCTATGGTCATGGAACGAGTCAATACATGAAATTATAACACGATATTAGAAACAGATAAAATGAAATATAAAAAAAAACATATTCAGGTGACAAGTCGTAAGTTTAAATGAAGAAATCAACAATGTAACACTGGAATTTGCTTAGTTTTTTAGCTCTTCCAGGAGCTCCTCGACAGGATAGAAGGAGTGAGCCATGAGGAAACTCTTCAGTTTAGACTTAAAAGAGTTTGGGCTACTGCTAAGATTTTTGAGTTCTTGTGGTAGCTTATTGAAAATGGATGCAGCAGAATACTGCACTCCTTTCTGCACAAGAGTCAAGGAAGTGCATTCTACATGCAGATTTGATTTCTGCCTAGTATTAACTGAGTGAAAGCTGCTAACTTTCCTTTCTACAAGTACTTACCCCCAAGCTATGCATAGCACAATACTGACACCTCTTCTTCTTTCTGAGCTCTCTTTATGGAGAGATGCTGACTCAGATTTTTCAGGATAGCAAATGGGAAGTTGCAGTACAGAAAATGGCCCAGAGATCACCAGTGCGAGTGTGTATGTGTGTGAGTGTGTGTGTTTGTTTGTGTGCGTAATGAGTGAAGTGTTATGAAACAATGTGTATGTAGTGGGGTGCAGTGACTGATAGTGAGATATGAATGAATAGTGTTGCATTACATTATTTAATAAGTTATTCGTAAAAAAAAGTATTGTATACCAGGAGTGAATCTAATGATTGTCTCGAACTAGAAGTCTGTAACTATATGTGTATACGAGTTAGCTTATTTTTAATTGGTCTAATCTTTTAAATACTTTCACATGTCCTATATCATTGTAAAAAGAGATCTATGGATGAATAAAGCTACTACTACTACTTTGCGAAGAACTTTAGATAGTATTCTAGTAATACTTTTGTGAATCTCATCGTAACAAATCATTTAGATATTATATTCAGTTTGAGTAATTTACTAGTGTGTGTAAGCTGCATGCCAGAGATTCTATTTAACGGTCACGCATGGTTGTTGGTGTTCTATGGACTTCAACGAAGCTTTACCACAGTCTAATGAATAGAATCACGACACACTATGGTGCGAAAGTTGTAACCGTTTCTCAGCTGGAGCGATATTAAGGCCCCCCCCCCCCCCCCATATGCTTCGTAAGGAAAAAGTTTGTTTTTAATAACACGAAAGCTCCAAAGAAACAGGTATAGGTATGCATATCAAAATACCAGAGATATGCAAACAGGCAGAATACCGCGCTGCGGTCTGCAACGCCTATATAGACAAGTGTCTGGCACACTTTTTGAATCAATTACTGCTGCTACAATGCAGGTTATCAAGATGTAAGTGAGTTTGCACTTGGTATTGTGGTCGGCGCATGAGTGATGAAGTACGACCATCTGACGAGTGTACCGTGAATATCTGGAATCTGGTAAAACATCAAATCTCCGACATCGCTGCAGCCGGAAAAAGATCCTACAACAAAGGGACCAGGGACGACTGAAGAGAATCGTTCAACGTGACAGAAGTGCAACCCTTCCGCAAATTGCTGCATATTTCAATGCTGGATCATGAACAAGTGTCAGCGTGTGAACCTTTCAACGAAACATCATCAGTATGGACTTTCGGAACCGAAGGAACTCGTGTACCCTTGATGACTGCATGACACAGAACTTTATGCCTTGCGTGCGCTCGTCAACACTGACATTGGACTGTTGATGACGAAAACATGTTGCCGCTTTGTACGAGTCTCGTTTCAAATTTTATTGAGCGGATGGACGTTTGCGGGTATGGAGACAACTTCATGAATGCATGGACCCTGCATGTCAGCAGGGGACTGTTCAAGCTGGTGCAGGCTGCGCAACGGTTTGGGGTGTGTGCAGTTGGAGTGATATAGGACTCCTGACACGTCTAGATACGACCCTGACAGGTGACACGTACATAAGCATCATGTCTGATCACATGCATCCGTTCGTGTCCATTGTGCATTCCGACGGACTTGGGCACTTTGAGCAGACAATGCGACACCCCACACGTCCAAAATTTCTAGAGAGTGACTCCCAGAACGCTCTTCTGAGTTTATACTCTTCCACTTGTCACCAAACTCCCCAGACATGAACATCACTGAGCGTATCTGGGATGCCTAGCAGAAGAGATCTCCACCCACTCGTACTCTTACGGATTTATCGTCAGGCCTGTAGGATTACTGGTGTCAGTTCTCTCCAATGGTACTTCAGACATTAGTCGAGTCCATGCCACGTTGTATTGCGGCAGTTCTGCGTGCTTGTGTTGGGATTACACAATATTAGGCAGATGTACCAGTCTCTTTGTCTATTCAATGTATATTCTACTTAACTAACTGAATAGTTCCTATATCTTTGCGTTCCATCGTTAGTAAGAAACTAAGAGACATGAATTATCGTGAAATACATGTAAAAACAGCCGAGTTGTACTGCTTCAATGACATAAGGTACAACACATTCAAGAATCAGTTCTTTCGAACATGTCTGTATTTGCAGCTTATTCGGCTGAAAGCAAGAGACGTTAACACATATTCAACGCATGAGAAGCATATACTTCTGCTGTTGTCTATTGTTATTATCATAGGCACTTTCCTCGATACTAAAAATTTTTTCATGGAATCAAAAGATTTGCCCGTTCTTAGACTTTCTTCGACTTTCTAGAACAAGAATATTTTTGTAAACGTAATTGCTTTTGCTTCAAAAGCGAATGTTTTGAATATTCTTGCTGTTTGTGGCTCAGATTAAGCAACAACTGTGGAATTGATTTTTCCTGTGTTGGGAAACTGAGTTTTATTGTTTATTGCGATTTATTATCATGTCTGTTTGGTTTTCCTTAAGGTACAGTTGTGGTGGCTTATTTGATACCTTACATAATGTAAGTATTAAATTCCATCAGATTTCCTACATTCCACATTCACTGATTTGTCGGAAAGAGAGCGAACAAAACTCTGCTTTCTGTAAAAGCTCTGGTCCTCTGGTGTGTACTACCAAACCATGTTATTCAGTAAATTTCTGTACGTTACAAAAGAATCTTAAATAAACTGTCCTGTAATGCACCACTTCGTATCTCCCATAGTCCTTAGCAATCTAAATAATCAAAAATTTGGTGTAATCTTTAGTCATTACCGATTTTTGTGGCACTACATACACTCCCTATTGCAAGGGAAGTTACAAACCAATATAAACGATAGTATTCGCACTCATCCGATAACGTCTTAAAAGTATTACTTGGTGGCCGCTTGGGGCTCTATTATCGCTGGGGGTAAAAAAAAAAAAAGGAGTGTCGCGACTGTTATGTTAGACTATGACTTTACTCATGGACTTTTAACGGAGAGAAAGGATATGTCTTGGAGATTCTGTTTGTAGAGTCAGTTTATTTGATTTCTATTGTTCAGTGACTCCATTAGAGCAGTTACATGTAAATGTGAACCTACCGCCTGAACTGTGGTCGAGGCTGTAATATTAATACTACAGTCAGTAGTAGGGAAACGTAATTCCGATCTATGAACATAAACCTCATTTCAGTAAAAAGGGAATTCCGATATATTATTTTCAATATTTGTGATTCTGTGTTCAATCGCATTATAAGCGGTTTGTGGAATGGACTCTTCGAACGAATCTGCACTTCAAATCCAGACCTGTTTGGGGAAATTTTCAGATTAACATTAATATACGATATGACAGCAACGATCTATTAGCTACTAAGAGTGCCTCTCTTGGACAACGTGTGAACTTCCTTTTGTCCATGACTCTGAAAAGAACTGACAATTGTACGTTGTACTTAGCCAAAGAAGTGACGTTTACAAGGTATTTTTAAGGCTTGGCAGCAATATTCCTTTCACCAATGGCATTCAGAAGGATAATAGTTGTAATAGTTAGCATAATTAGTCACGCTCAAGTCTTATTACCAAGGATCTATAACCTCTATCAAAATCTAAACATAATTAAGGTATCTTGTGCTTTACCGTTTAATCAAATTCCAATCTAGATTCAAAACTATTAAATTCTCTCTGATGTGTCTATTAAATGATTCTAAACCAGTATTTTGTAGAAAAAAACAGTACCATCTTTTGTGATTTTGTTTTCGTGTTATTCAAACCATAGGAGTCTAATCAAGTGGACATAGCAATAGATAAAGAACAAATTCAGAAACACCCCATTGGCATCGTAACAGGACAGTACAGTATGAAATGTATCATAGGTGCTCTGAGGAACGTAAATGGGAATCATAAAATGATGCTAACAAATTTTGCAACATCAACCACAGACTTTGGTCCAGATCTAGGGCTATTTCCTAGCGTCGTGGGATTGTAGGATCTTCAAAAAAAATTCATTCTTTTTGGACAGTCTGATTAATCAGAAAATTTAATCGATGAGTTTATAAATCATCATCGTTTACTCGTCCGCAGAGAATGATGGCTTAGCTGACGAAATTCGCGCTCAATCTGAGAACATTGTGATAATTACAGAGGCAAAAACGCAGCTGGTCAAAGCAAGAGTTTGTTTGGAGCGCCAGGCGGAGATAACTTCAGCCGAACTAACGTTGGCAAAACGTCTAAGTGAACATGTTCTACGTAAACTACATATGGATCTGGCTCAAAAGGTATTACTTCACTGTCTAAATGTGTGCTTTTTTCAATATCTGCTGAATACTTATATTCAAAATGTGTAATTTAGTTGTTTGTGGCATTCAATCTATTTCATTTTAACATTTTCTTGTTTGCGGATTTTCCAGATTTTTGATAACCTATGACGGGCCAGGTAAAAACGTTCCGAAGTATAGTGACTATGCAGTTTATTTCACAGTCGTAAAATGTTACACAATGATACATACTGTCCGTAACTACAAACAGTCCTGTTGCGGTAATATCCGCTACTGAGGATTTCTGTCTCTGTATCCGCAAATTAATTTTTACAACTGTGACATGCAGTCATTCCACGTTTTTCTCAAAGAACGTGCACACATTGAAGAGACTACTGACATGTGTCATGGGACGCATTTTGTATCTCTCAGAAAGACGAAGCACAAAACCATGTTAATGACGATCGAGAGCCAGTGGAGCTGTAACCACGTCCTGAATCGAACTCTCAAAGAATGTGTGAGAATGTCAAGTTCATCGTGAATGACGTGGACAGTCCAATAATATCGACTGAAAAAAAAAACAAAATACAGACAGGGTCGTTATCGCCAGACAGAATATGGCGCGAACTATAAAATTTCGACTGATGAGCGTGGTATTCGGGCATTTAACAGAAATGGCTTGGCCCATTTGACGCACCTGTTGCAGCCCGAGCGAGCGCAGTGTGTCAGAGGGAACGGATTATGTGCCTCAAACTAGGTAATTACAGACATCTGTGACTAGTACTGACACTTGTCTAATAAAATGTAATAAACTGTACCAACAGCCGTTATTTTGATATTGCTTTATTGTTGTTGTTGTGGTCTTCAGTCCTGAGACTGGTTTGATGCAGCTCTCCGTGCTACTCTATCCTGTGCAAGCTTCTTCATCTCCCAGTACCTACTGCAACCTACATCTTTCTGAATCTGCTTAGTGTATTTATCTCTTAGTCTCCCTCTACGATTTTTACCCTCTACGCTGCCCTCCAGTATTAAATTGGTGATTCCTTGATGCCTCAGAACATGTCCTACCAACCGATCCCTTCTTCTAGTCAAGTTGTGCCACACACTTCTCTTCTCCCCAATTCTATTCAGTACCTCCTCATTAGTTACGTGATCTACCCAACTAATCTTCAGCATTCTTCTGTAGCACCACATTTCGAAAGCTTCTATTCTCTTCTTGTCCAAACTATTTAGCGTCCATGTTTCACTCCCACACATGGGTACACTCCATATTTTTTTATTAGGCAACCAGTTTCGACGTTCCAGTCACGTGATCTTTAGACTTGCAGCGAGAATGACACCAAGTACCTCACGTGCCTGTACAAGACAAGGCGCCATTATTCGTATCTGGTTCCGTAGATATCCGAACTTAATGATCATGTGTGCTCTTCAGACACGTGACACCGACAGAGACAGTTGCTGGCACATGTGACAACACGATCGGGAAGCTCTGACATCTACGGAACCATATACATGTGATTGTGCCATGTGCTGTACAAGCACGAGTGGTACTTAATGTCATTCATGCAAGTAGCCTGAAGATGATGAGATTCGAGCGTCGAAACCTGCTGCCTAATGAAACAATTTCGGAATAATCCCTGTTCATAGGAAGTTTTTATATTTTATCGACCAGCCGCTGTCCCATGTTCCTGAGCCCAAGATGGAGCTACATTTATTGGGCTCATAACTTTCGAGGCACCCGTCGTCTAGGAGTTGCGTCTTTGATTCGTAATCAAAACGTTTTCGGTCCCGGGTTCGAATCCCGCCGCTACTTAACTTTTGATTAATAATCAGCATTGGCGGCATAAGAATTCCGGCACAAGAAGTCACCCCTCATTCTGCCAATGACCTTGTCAAAAAGGGCGGAGGAGCGGACAGAGGTTCAGAGTACTCTCTTGTCCTTGGGGTGGGAAATTGCGCCTAAAGGTGGAAGAATCAGCAGTGATCAACGGCATGACGATGCAGAAGGCAATGGAAACCACTACATTACAGACTCGTAATATGTATCCACAGGGCATGTAGCCTGTAATTAAAGAAGTGTCATGATGATCTCTCCATTGGGTAAAGGTTCCGGAATAGTCCCCCATTTGAATCTCTGGGAGGGGGACTGCCAAGAGGGAGGTTACCATGAGAAAAAGATAGAATAAACAACGGAAAGATTACGTTCTACGAGTCGGTGCATGGAATTTCAGAAGCTTGAGCGTGATCGGGAAACTAGAAAATCTTAAAAGGGAAATTCAAATGGTCAGTCTAGATATAGTAGAGGTCAGTGAAGTAAAGTGGAAAGAAGACAAGGATTTCTGGTCAGATGAGTATAGGATAATATCAACAGTAGCAGAAAATGGTATAAATGGAGTTGGATTCGTTATGAAAAGGAAGGTAGGGCAGAGAGTGTGTTACTGTGAACAGTTCAGTGACAGGATTGTTCGTATCAGAATCGACAGTAAAACGAAACCGACAACGATAGTTCATGTATACATGCCGACGTCGCAAGCTGAAGATGAAGAGAGAGAGAGAGAAAGTGTATGAGGATATGGAAAGAGTAATACAGTATGATACTAAGGGATGACAATATATGTTTGAAGGCTATAGATACAGCAATAAGGAATAGCTCAGCAGGCAGTACGGTTGAAGAGGGATGGCCATCTCTAAAAAGGCCCATCACCAAAGTTGGGAAGGAAGACATCGGTAAAAGAAGGTAACTGCGAAGAAACCATGGCTAACAGAAGAAATACTTCAATTGAGCGATGAAAGGAGGAAGTACAAAAATGTTCTGAGGAACTCATGAATAGACAAATACAAGTCCCTGAGGAATGAAATAAATAGGAAGTGCAGGGAAGCTACGACGGAATGGCTGCATGAAAAATGTGAAGAAACCGAAAAAGAAATGATTGTATGTAGGACAGACTCAGCATACAAGAAAGTCAGAACAACCTTCGATGACACTAAAAACAAGGGTGGTAACATTAAGAGTGCAACGGGAATTCCACTGTTAAATGCTGAGGAGAGAGCAGATAGGTGGAAAGAATACATTAAAAGCATCTATGAGGGGGAACATTTGTCTGATGTGATAGAAGAAGGAACAGGAGTCGATTTAGAAGAGAGAGGGGATACAGTACTAGAATCAGAATTTAAGAGAGCTTTGGGGGACTTAAGATCAAATAAGACAAAGGTACAGATAATATTCCACCACAATGTCTAAAATCATTAGGGGAAGTGGCAACAAAACGACTATTCACTTTGGTGTGTAGAATGTATGACTCTGGCGACTAACAACTCATGCATCCAAGTTGCTTACAAGAATAATATACAGAAGAATGAGAAATAAAATTGAGGATGCATTGGATGACGATCACTTTGACTTTAGGAAAGGTAAAGCGTCGAGAGAGGCAATTCTAAAGTTGCAGTTAATAATGGAAGCAAGACTAAAGATAAATCAAGACACTTTCATAGGATTTGTCGAACTGGAAACAGCGTTTGACAGTGTAAAATGGTGCAAGATGTTCTAAATTCCGAAAAAGTAAGGGTAAGCTATAGGGAGAGGCGGGTCGTATACAATATGTACAGCAGCCAAGGGGAAATTATAAGAGTGGACGAACAAGAACGAAATATTCCTATTAAAAAGGGTGTAAGACAAAGATGTAGCATTTCGCCCCTGCTGTTCAATCTGTACATCGAGGAAGCAGTGATGGAAATAAAACTAAGGTTCAGGAGTGGATTTGAAATTCAAGGTGAAAGGATATCATTGATATGATTCACTGATGACATTGCTATCCTGAGTGAAAGTGAAGAAGAATTATGTGATCTGCTGAACGAAATAAACAGTCTAATGAGTAAAGGGTATGGACTGAAAGTAAATCGAAGAAAGACGAAGGTAATGAGAAGTAGTACAAATGAGAACAGCGAGAAACTTAACATCAGGATTGATGGTCACGAAGTCGATGAAGTTAAGGAATTCTGCTACCCAGGCATTAAAATAATTAATGACTGACGGAGCAAGGAGTCATGAAAAGCAGACTAGGAATGCCAAAAGGGGCATTCCTGGCCAAGAGAAGTTTTATGTATGAGGCGGAACTATAGGTCTCATGGAAAAAGGGGGACCCGGCTGAGTCACGCAATTTGACTCTTAGTTGGATCACGAAGTGTGGCCATTAATTGCACGCGTTGATCACGTAGGCTGACATGAGGATCAATGAACTATACTTGACGGGATGTATCTGGAACATCTTAGGTGATTAGAAAGTTAGTAGGCAGCAATACAATTAAATACCTAGCTTTAATTCAGCATCAGCGGTGACTTTGTACAATAATATTTACAAGTGAAGTTATAGAATGAACTGCAAATACTTCTTTACAGTTCTGATAGCTTCACACATTTAGATCAATTGTCAATGCATAAACGCCGGCCGGAGTGGCCATGCGGTTCTAGGCGCTACAGTCTGGAACCGAGCGACCACTACGGTCGCCGGTTTGAACCCTGCCTCGGGCATGGATGTTTGTGATGTCCTTAGGTTAGTTAGGTTTAATTAGCTCTACGTTCTAGGCGACTGATGACCTCAGAAGTTAAGTCGCATAGTGCTCAGAGCCATTTGAACCATTTTTTCCATGCATAAACTGTATGTGGCGTCTGGATAGGTCGTAGCTACTGACTTAGCTGAAGGCTGTGCTAAGAAGGGTCTCTGCAAATAAGATCTCTGAAGCTACAACAAGTGAACCATTCCTATTCAAGTCATCTGTAGAACTGGCTAGTGCCCTAGCTTGTCTCGTAAGACCAGCCGAGTGGCGGCACTCGGTCTGCTAGCGTCGACAGTGGCAACTCGCGGGTCCGATGTGTACTGACGGACGGCGGCCGATTTCAAGGCTACAACCTAGCAAGTGTGGTGCCTTGAGATGACACTACAAGACTCTACTAAAACCAAATATCGGCCTTAATTTGAGGAAGAAATTTCTGAGAACGTACGTCTGGAGTACAGCATTGTATGCTAGTGAAACATGGACTGTGGGAAAACAGGAATGGAAGAGATGTGGGGCTGCAGACGAATGTTGGAAATTAGGTGGACAAAATGACTGTAAGCCCGATGGGACTTAACATCTGAAGTAACCAGTCCCCAAGACTTAGAATTACTTAAACCTAACTAACCTAAGGACATCACACACGTCCATGCGCGACGCAGGATTCCAACCTGCGACCGTAGCAGCAGCGCGGTTCCGGACTGAAGCGTCTAGAACCGCTCGGCCACAGCGGCGGACTTAGGTGGACAGATAAGGTAAGGAATTAGGAGGTTCTGCACAGAATCGGAGAGGAAAGGAACAATTGGAAAACACTGATAAGGAGAAGGCACAGGATGATAGGACATCTGTTAAGAGATGAGGGAATGACTTCCGTGGTACCAGAGGGAGCTGTAGAGGGCAAAAACTGTAGAGGAAGACAGAGATTGGAATACATCCAGCAAATAATTGAGTACGTAGGTTGCAAGTGCTTCTCTCAGATGAAGAGGTTAGGGCAGGAGAGGAAATCGTGGCGAGCCACATCAAACCAGTCAGAAGACTGATGACAAAAAAAAATTTCGAAATAAGTAGCAGCCACCAATGTTGGGAAGTTCTAAAAATTTTCCAAAAAAATGGTTCAAATGGCTCTCAGCACTATGGGACTTAACTTCTGAGGTCATCAGTCCCCTAGAACTTAGAACTACTTAAACCTAACTAACCTAAGGACATCACACACATCCATGCCCGAGGCAGGATTCGAACCTACGACCGCAGCCGTCGCGCGGTTGCAGACTGTAGCGCCTAGAACCGCTCGGCCATTCCGGCCGGCAAAAATTTTCATTAGCAGATGTACCTTATAGTAAACAGCTAATTAAGTATTTCAGTAGAGTATTTTTTACACCATATGTCAGTGTCTGTATGATAAGCATAGAGTGAAAGCTATATTTCCAGCGTCAGGCTTTGTGCGATACTGCACTGTGGGCCAAAACGGATACACCACGTGAGGAAAAGTCGAGCCAACCGCGGGTGAAAGAAAAAAAGGGAACCACAAGGTAAAACTCCAAATGGGGAAGTATCAGGAACTGAGAGATTTGAAGGTGACGCCACTCAAGTCAATGTACTTGAAGAAAAAATTTCTCAATCTTTTACAACTGAAAAATTTCCAGACTCACAAGATGAATTGGTAGCTGTTCCTGGGACTTTAAAAATGAGATCAGTGGGATTGGATGAGGTTGCTTGAACTTCCGGTAGCCTCCTACTAAGATGCTAATAGTTCCTACAAAGATTGTCTTGGAAGCAAGTGCAAAGGAAGTCACCAACAGGAAAAAGGACAGAACAGTAATAGTGACGTCGTCTTCATAAAAAAGACTTTGAATCCAAATAAAATGCCATGAAAGAGTAGGAATATAGGAAAATCCTGAAACTAAAACTTTTTATAGGGAGAACCAGAATGGTGAACCTGTAAAGAAGGAGAAGTAGAAAAAAATGGCAGAAGGAAAAACTATAAAAGCTCAAAAAAAATTGAAAAAAAAAAACAGATTCTTCGACTTCATCGGGCGGAGAAGACTCAGACAAAGCATGTATATTTTATATTTTATGTTAGTATAATGGTTTGAAAATTATAATTTGCGTGCTCAAAACGAAATTTGGCACTTCTAATAGTTTTATGACTTTCCCTTACTACTTGCGCAAGTCGACAGCCTTTCACTAACTGTGGCGGCCGCCGAGACCTTACCGTCGTCAGTGGCATGGGGGATTACAAGACAGGAAATCTTCTAGAATGCGCACAAAGTAATTTTCAGCCAACATCATGACCTCGTTCGTTAGGAGCTCATGGTACTACATAAAAGTAACTTTCTTTCATTATTTACGGGCTGTTGGTTACCGTCATCACGTGTCTACCGCACAGTTCGTAGTGTGAGGTGGTTCATCAGTGAAACTGAATTTCCCACTGCTGTACGTGTTGTGGGCAATGAGCAAATCTATTGCGGCAGCCCCAGACAAAGATTTTTTCGGGTTGCTTTGAGTTATTCGATACGATAGGGAGTGTAGGTAATGGATGAAGGTGGTGAGTACTTGTACTGTGTAATGTAGGTGAATACAGAAATGAAGAAAAAGGGAGGGAACGTAACGCAGTATTGTCACAAGGACTGCTTTTTAATTTACAACGAGGGTGACGCAGAGTTTAATGTCCCCATCCCGGGGGCGAATTACCATCATCAGTGTCGCATGTGAAGGATTGAAACCGGAAGTCGTTAATAAAAAAAGTGTGATACAGACGGTGTTTCTTCATTGATTATAACAACTGAGATCACGCTCTCAGAGACAGGTCGTCAATTATGAAAGTGTGCATGGTTTTGGATGTAACGTAGAAAATGTTACTCAATAAATTTAGGCCTTTACCTCCCATCTGCTTGCTGACGGATTAGTCGTGGTAAAAATTTCTTCTACGACAAGGATTCGAGAGGATTACAGCCGGTTCGAGCGTGCGTTTTCAGCAATCATTACCATGAAGGCGCCTTTTGGTTGTCAGAAAGTGATCGGTGTAGCAGTTGGAACATACAGTTTTTATCCAGAAGGAGCAAAGATCGAATACTATTCTGCTACTCTGAATTATTAATAGATTTTCTGCATTTTCTTTAAGACACGTCTCAGTAATTCTGGGATGCTTCATTCGGTGAGACTGAGTCTTAATCTTTGACCTACCTTCGTCCAGCTGAACCAGTACGTTGTTCCTAGGGTTATTCGTGTTGTCGGGGTAGTACGGGACGTTGTGCCGAGTAGAGCACCCATAAGCCGAAGTTGGCACTAGGTGCCTAGGGTGGCCACACTTCCTCCCTTCTTTGTTTGCCAACTCTCTGACTAGGAGTGGTTTATCTGGGCGAGCGCGTGGCTCAGAAAGAGAAATGAGCACTGTGAGTGTGGCGGCCGCGTGGACTACGAGGTGGAAGCTGTTGCTGGCCTTCTGGAAGTTGTCCGGCGCGACGAATTGGCAGTCTGTTTTCCTGTAGCGGCCGTGCGAAGGTAAGATTAGCCACCGCTCGCCTCATCGTGGTGGATAGTTGGAGCACGAGCTGACTGTGGGTGAAAATACACTCCTGGAAATGGAAAAAAGAACACATTGACACCGGTGTGTCAGACCCACCATACTTGCTCCGGACACTTCGAGAGGGCTGTACAAGCAATGATCACACGCACGGCACAGCGGACACACCAGGAACCGCGGTGTTGGCCGTCGAATGGCGCTAGCTGCGCAGCATTTGTGCACCGCCGCCGTCAGTGTCAGCCAGTTTGCCGTGGCATACGGAGCTCCATCGCAGTCTTTAACACTGGTAGCATGCCGCGACAGCGTGGACGTGAACCGTATGTGCAGTTGACGGACTTTGAGCGAGGGCGTATAGTGGGCATGCGGGAGGCCGGGTGGACGTACCGCCGAATTGCTCAACACGTGGGGCGTGAGGTCTCCACAGTACATCGATGTTGTCGCCAGTGGTCGGCGGAAGGTGCACGTGCCCGTCGACCTAGGACCGGACCGTAGCGACGCACGGATGCACGCCAAGACCGTAGGATCTTACGCTGTGCCGTAGGGGACCGCACCGCCATTTCCCAGCAAATTAGGGACACGTTGCTCCTGGGGTATCGGCGAGGACCATTCGCAACCGTCTCCATGAAGCTGGGCTACGGTCCCGCACACCGTTAGGCCGTCTTCCGCTCACGCCCCAACATCGTGCAGCCCGCCTCCAGTGGTGTCGCGACAGGCGTGAATGGAGGGACGAATGGAGACGTGTCGTCTTCAGCGATGAGAGTCGCTTCTGCCTTGGTGCCAATGATGGTCGTATGCGTGTTTGGCGCCGTGCAGGTGAGCGCCACAATCAGGACTGCATACGACCGAGGCACACAGGGCCAACACCCGGCATCATGGTGTGGGGAGCGATCTCCTACACTGGCCGTACACCACTGGTGATCGTCGAAGGTGTAAGTCAATTACCCTGGCCAGCAAGATCTCCGGATCTGTCCCCCATTGAGCATGTTTGGGACTGGATGAAGCGTCATCTCACGCGGTCTGCACGTCCAGCACGAACGCTGGTCCAACTGAGGCGCCAGGTGGAAATGGCATGGCAAGCCGTTCCACAGGACTACATCCAGCATCTCTACGATCGTCTCCATGGGAGAATAGCAGCCTGCATTGCTGCGAAAGGTGGATATTCACTGTACTAGCGCCGACATTGTGCATGCTCTGTTGCCTGTGTCTATGTGCCTGTGGTTCTGTCAGTGTGATCATGTGATGTATCTGACCCCAGGAATGTGTCAATAAAGTTTCCCCTTCCTGGGACAATGAATTCACGGTGTTCTTATTTCAATTTCCAGGAGTGTAAATTGCACTTGAAATATGCGGACGGGCAGGAAATCAGACGTCATTATTGCACCTTGATTGTGGGTGTTCTCCACGAACTGTGTGAGGAGGGCCAAGTGACCACTTTCTTTCGTTCACCTACAGCGCGGCGCTAATTGTTGACTGGCCTATTTTGTGCTTTCATGCAGTACAAATTCTGCGAGTGTACACCGGTTCCGTGGCTTCAGTTCGAGGGCAGAATGTGCTTGTTTGATTGATATGATCCTGGTTTACTGTCCCCCTCCTGTTACAGTGATGTTGTATTTTGACGTTCATGTGCGCTGCACTGACTGACTTGGTTCTGAGGCTCGTTATTTGTTCTTGAAACTGCGTGTGCTAGTATACTGTGTGTAGCTTGTGTCTAACAAAGGTCTGTTTCAGGCCCGATCTGAAAAGTTGTCATATTCTGCATGTTGAGTGGAGCTCTGACGTCGAGGCCAAAGGACTGGATGTAAAGGAACGCCGCCAGTGATCCAAATCGACTGACAAATAAGGGAACGGACCGCTGCTTATAATCTTTGATATGTGATAACATGTATTGAGACATTGGTTGTGGCCTACCTGTTAAATATTGCCTGTTGAACCTTGTCTGAATACCTATTGGCCTGAAATTTCAGGTCAAGATTAATTGCTTTACACCTAATCCTGTGCCGGTTAAAAGTAATAATTGCTACACTTGCTTCTAAGGAAAGGTTGAAAATTTTCTGGATATCATGTGTTATGTGCTTTTTCTAAAAATCCATGTGATTGCGCAGAGACATAAAGCTTACGATTTTATTTCTTAAATTTGGTAGATTTGGCGACTTGCGGATACTAAGTCTGTTAACTAAAGCAACTTTGAGATCTGTCAAAATTAAATAGCTTGAAGGTAAAGCTTTGGTAAAAGATAGCTTCTCTTGGTTTTTGATTAAGTAACCACGCACCTTTTTTGTTAAATTTGATCTCAGTGGTCGTTTTGTATTTATTGTTGACGGTAGTTCCAAGTCTGGTACTCAATTATTCTAGTGCATGAGATAAGAGTCACGTGTTATTGAAGTTTAGTTTTGCTGTCGTGTTGATTTCTAATGAAGGATCACTGTTTTCTGTAAAATGGTTTCTACATTCTGCATGGTGTCTGTTTGTTCTATATTGTGTCTCCCTACCACTTTCGCGCAACGACGCTCTGAGCGTGTTTTTTAGGGAATTGACTAGTTTGAACCTGGGACCTGTTGCTGGTAAGGAGACGTCAGACCGCACATGACATGTAGAGATCAGAAGAGTTCAGTGAGACTAGCGATGATATAACCAAATACTTAATGATTTCAGCGTCAGCTCCACTGCACTCCCTGTAAAAGAATCTTAATACTAACTAAATTTAGTGGAAGGGGTTCAAGGCTTTCCTATTTTTTAGCTAGCTGGTAAAATAACGTCGAAAAAGCAGTTATGTTTACCATTGGAAATTTTATCCTACTCCCAAAACATTGTTTATAATTTGCACTATTGATAAAACGAAATGTTTTAATACAGTATGGTAAAAACCAACTGCATTCAACAAAAATGCGAACGAATATTCCCTGAATGGGTTTCCAAGTTCTACAATGGATCGAAGGATGACCTATGCCATATCACATCTGTAATCTAGGTTTAAATTAAGTTTCACAAATGAGAAAACTATCAAAATGGTCTACAGTGACCCTCAATTATCTTTAATTACTTATCTGACTTGTCGTAAATTACAGTGGCTGATGTGGCTTCTCAATAACTATATAACATAAAAATCATCGCGTTTCAGATTTTTACTTCAAGTGGCAAATGTAAACACCATGAGCTTTAATTGACAATCGACACTAGTATTACGCAAAAAGGGGGTGTAACAGATGAGACTTCTGCAGTTCTGAGTGAAGCTTTATGCGCTGTTATGCGGCATTGCGTGCGTTCTTTACCTTGTCGGTGTTCGTCAGGGGGCGGCGACAGCACAGCTCCGCTCACCTCGCCGTCTCGGAAGCAACTCTCTCCTAACTGCTCCTTACTACAATTCACCGAAGTTGGTTTAAGGAAACTAACTGGCTGTGTTTTCATCTTACCTATCAGGGTCTCAATGTTAACCTTAAGCTCTGCCTACAAAAATTATGTCCATCCGATGAGAAACGCTATACTTTCCGTGGTGGGGCAATGTTTTTAAAGTTTGCAACGTAACAGAGACGCGAAAAAGTCTCACGCTAAACTTGCAGCTGGTGTGGTCCTTTTAGTGTTATCGTAAGTTCTATACTGTTCTTCTGGAGGGCTCTATCTTTTAACATGGGCTGGGGGGTGGTCCTAGCGATTAGCTGGCGACGTGGGTGTTCGTCCCTTATCGTAGGGCCTTCCAGCTTAACACGGTTCTGCTCTCGGCTTCTGTTCTCGTTTCTCCGCTCGGAACTGCGTTTGTCTCACGGTGGGAAGGTATGACATGCATTTAGGCATTCTTGTGTTAGTCTTGTGGTATTCCATTTGCTCACTCGTTACTCGTATTACCTTGGTTAATTTAATGTCACGATTTATTTGGAGCTATGTGACATACTACTGGATTTGCTTATCATGTCAGGGTTTTCATGGAAGGTGTTGGATTTGCCTGACACCTTACAGGTTGTTTCCTAATGGTCTGCTATCTGTAAGATACTGCCTCGTAAAACGTAAATGAATCGTATTACTGTCACTGGGTTGCAAGTTGCGCAAAGTTTGGGTCAAATCCACGGAAATAATTAACTATCCCTAGAAACTGGGCATACCTCCCTCACATTTCGTGGCTGTGGCAAATTCCTCAGCACCTCAGTGCGTTCCTGATCAATGCTAATTCCGTCACCGGAGAGCCAGTGACCCAAAAATGAAATTTGGCACTTAGCCAAGGTTATCTTTGAGGATTTCACCGTCAGCCCCGGATCCCTGAGCCTGAACAGTACCTTCCGGATCTGCTCTAAGTGCTCTTCAACGGAGGCACTAGATATGACAACATCGTCCAAGTAACTGTAGACACAATTAAACTGTAAATCACATAAAATTTTATCAATTAAACGGGATAAAACTGCTGCACCATGAGCTAAGTGCGGCTCGCGTTGATGGCGCTCATAGCTTGGCATCTTGTAATAGCGATAGTGGCATCTCGTTGTGTTAGTGTTTTCATTGGCGCCACTACGTTTGCTCGCCTTGTCCGTTCGTGAGTGGCAGCAGCAGCGCTTACTGATAGCGCGTACTGTGGTACCATCTTTGGAGCGGCATCTAGTACTTCCGGGGTCGTCGTGTGTCGAGCTAGTTGAGTTGGGACGGAGCAGCAGTGAGGTCCGGACAGCCCGTACTCGCCCGACTGCTGGCGACACGCATGCACTGTCCGACGGAAGGATGTGGTTGAGAGAGTGCACGACCACGTCAAGAACCGGATTCAGCGAGTTATAGTTGAATGGACCGTGATATTCGAGTAATGCAACTTTCACCTGTGTGTGTGTGTGTGTGTGTGTGTCCGCCCGTCGATGTGTCCTCATGGCAATAAGTTGTCCGTCGACGATTTATACTGCGATGTTTCCTGTGCCTGACTTGAGTGGGGACGACCATTGTTTGGTCGTTCGGTCGGTCGTCGCAGCGGACGACGTGCATTTGGTCTTCCGACCACTTCTGGCTTCTTTGTGTTTGTGCCGACTTTAATTCGTCAGTGTTGTTTCACAGTGACTGGCTTTAGTATTGTGAGTTGTTAGTGGTACTGTTTTCCCGGATCCGTGTGTGGTTTTGAATGAGCAGTTATTTTAATGTTGTCTGCGTACTGGATTTGGTGAGGAGAGATGCGAACGGACATCAGTCCGGTTTCGGGTGGAGCAGCGAGGGCAGGCTGGGACCACCGGCGGCATGCAGGCACTGTCAGACCCAGGGGCTGTAGCGGACAACCGAACCCAGGACGTTTGAAGTTGAGTTAACCGTGTCCAGTACTGAAACCTCCATTGTTGAGATCTCCCTGTTGTTTGTGTGTTTCTGCTCCCAGGGTCGGTGAGACCAACCGCAACAAGTGGAGTCCGTCAAGTTGGCGGAAGCTATTAGCTGCCTTCTACTCCTTGATGTTAGTTTGGATTTAGTGTATTCTTGTTAGTGAAGTGCTACCAGCGGTATTTTATGCCTTGTGGCGGCTAACGCCCCAGTTAAGTGCCCTGGATGTTAGTGTACTTTCCCGACAGTGTACCTTTCGTCGTCGTGTTGATGGTGTCTGGCATGGCGTGTAGTTCGACAGTCTCTTGATTTGTACTGTTAATATGATTTTTGGAGGTCTACCTTGGTTCTAGTGTTTCTTTCGGCCTTTGGTGTGTCTCTGAAGACGTGGTGCTGTCCGTCTCTTCGCCCTTACCTAAAAATACTCCATCGTTGTACCGGTGATCGGACGTCACGCAGATTGTTTATTCGTTCGATCGGTTCTGAAGCTACCCCTAGTGTGAGTTTCCATCCTGTTACGTGAGTACAACTCTTGGCTGCCTGTCTCACCGCTTACACAGCTGTACTCACCTTCCTCAGGTCGATCCAGGGAGCAATGTTCGTGGATCACTCCGTCTTATTCCCCACTTGTAATTCCGGCTTTCAGCCGTTAATTGTTTGTAACATCGTTTGTGGCCTTCAGCCGACCAATAATTTGCAAGTTTTTTTAATAAGGCCTTCAGCCGTTACTATATTTTGCTACTGTTTTTATTGTTAAGAAGAATATATCTTAGTATTTGTTAATGTTCAACTGGCTTCCTCACTTGTAATTCAGGCATTCAGCCGTTGTGTATTCTGAAATTGCTGCTGGCCTTCAGCCGTTAATTGTTTGTAGCAGTGCTTGTGGCTTATAGCCGACAAATAGTTTTAGTTCTGTCTTGATAAGGCCTTCAGCCGTCACTATCACTTGTTACAGTTATTAAGATTGTTAAAAGAATTTTGGGTATTTTTAAGGTGTAATTTTCCACCTTATTGGTAATTTAGGCCAACAGCCGTTGTGTATTTTGAAATTGCTTCAGGTCTTCTGCTGACGAATAATTTTGAAGCTTCTTAATCAGGCCTTCAGCCGTTGATTGTGTGTAATATTGCTTGTGGCCGTCAGACGACAATAACTTGTATTTCTTCTAATAAGGCTTCAGCCGCCAGTGTAGTAAAATCTTTTAGAAATGATTGTTGAGAGTTTTTTTTAATAATGTGTATGTGTTTTCTGTGCAACCAGCGGCAACTGATTAGGCCCCAACCACACCTTTCCTGCTTTTCCTAAGTCCCCTGTTACACACCGGTTGACAAACCAAACGGGACCCGGTTGAACTCATATAAATTCCAATCCGTGGCAAAGGCGGTGAGATGCTCCGTTAAGGGTATCTGGTTACAAGTCTGAATAAGATCTAACACCATAAACGAAGATGCTCCAGAAAACCAGGTGAAACAGTTGTGGAGATCAGGCAGTGGCACCGATTCCAAGATCACCTTTTTATTGAGAAGCCTGTAATCAACCACAGGTCGGAAATCCTGCCCCTGATCTTTAGGTACTAAGAAAAAATGGGGGAAGTACACGCTGAGGTGGACAGTCTTATGACTCCATCTTTTAACAAGCTCTCAGTTTTGTGCTGCAGTATCTTTATCTTAGGTGGTGACAAGCGATATGGAGAGTGGCGAACCGGCACGTCATCGATGACACGAATAAGGTATCTCATGGCGTCGGTGACTCCCATCCTGTCACAAAGTACATCAGTAGATTCTCCCAAAAGTTCACTTAACTGTTTCTCTTGTTGACTAGAGAGGTGGTGTTGTGTACATAGTTCCGCATAGTCAGCGCGTACACAACTTTCCCACTAGAGCACGCCCCGCTAAGCACAACAGCGCAGGCGCAGCGCTCGTCCGTCTCCACACTACGAGGTGGCGCTGCCATAGAGACGGACCAAATTCTGCTTCCGCTGATCCGCATATTAATATGTAACGCAGCCAACGAGATTGCTGCTAACGTAGGACGTTTTCTCCTCATGGATCACACTCGCGCAGTGGTACCTGAACGCGCGAGGTATTATAACAAGTGTACAGACCTCTGATTAGTCAGTCTGCATTTGTCTGCACCAGTCTGTACCAGTCTGCATTTGTCTGCAACAGTCTGTACGAGTTCTACATTTGTCTGTACCAGTCTATAGTCAAGTTTCAGTCTGCGCCCAATAAGATTACCATATTCCTGTACATAGCCATGAAGATAAATGTATAGACACTTTTGTCAAGTATCAGAGATATATGTGAGAATAAGATTAACGTACCAATACCAAAGGAACTTCAGATTGTCAATTGAAAATAGCATCCAGAACAAAGTTAAGTAATTTTATGCTTGTTATTGTTTTAATAAATGTGATTGGAAATTGATCAAGTTCTGTTTAAAGTCGGTCACCGTCAATCTGCTACTCTAAGCGTGCAAGTGGCATTTCTATCGTCTGACCTAATGGCAGAAGATAAACACGCCTAGTTAAGACCACAAGACGTATTGCTGACACTCGCCTACTTCGTTAGAGCGACAAGTCAAATAATCTGATGGTATGAGTACTGAAGGTCTTACAGTACGCACACCACAGGTGGTCTGCCCCAAGCAGGCACGTGTTACTGCTGGTGTCACGTCCCATCCCCACATGAGCACATGAACAAAAGACTATTCGATCGTTGGGGGAAAATTTGAAATAAAAGGTCCGGATACCAAAATCTAACACCATACTGGTCTTATGGATGAAATCATGCCCTAGAATTTAAGTCAGGCACCAGTCCATTAAGCCGGCCGGAGTAGCCGAACGGTTCTAGGCTCTTACAGTCTGGAGCCGCGCGACCGCTACGTAGCAGGTTCGAATCCTGCCTCGGGCATGGATGTGTGTGATGTCCTTAGGTTAGGTTTAAATAGGGGACTGATGACCTCAGAAGTTAAGTCCCATAGTGCTGAGAGCCATTTGAACCATTTTTGAACCAGTCCATTAACTAATAAAAACTTGACAGCCAATGAAAATCACACACGGAAAGATTTCTCCCCACTTCCCTGCACAGAGGTAACCCTTAGCCATTACATCTCTCACCTGAGGCACATACTGGAGGTAATCTACGTAAGTGTCCATATTCAATAAACCACTCGCAATTAAGGAATGACACGGAGCTGTCTGAATCTAGTAACCTACACAACGGATCATGCCCTGTAGCGGCACAAACAAACGGTAACGTACGCATGGTGGCTGCCCGTATACGACTACACTAACCCTGCCTCCGTGGATGCGACCGCGCCCCCGCCTAGCGTCATATCTCAGCGTGAGGCGTCCTTGCAACCAGGCATCCTCGTACTAAATGTCATGTGCGCCCCAGCTAAAACAAGCCCCTGATTTCACTGAACAGCACGCTGTACCAATCATGCTACCTTCTGGACCGAGTAAGATACGTTTTCATGTCCCCCCGTTAACTCAGTTCGCTGGTTGTCGGCAAAAGACAGCTTCATAACAGAGTCAACAAGATTCTCGTACGAAGAGTGACCGGATCAGGGAAGAGAGCGATTCGGGACCTACCTTCAGGCAGAATACCTTCCAAGACATTAGCAACTAAATTCGCCTTGGGAAAATCCATACGTAGTTCCGATACTACCTCACGAACCCTCTCTATAAATTCAGACAACGTTTCGTGTGAGTCCTGCACGCGCCAATAATATCTACGCACTAGCTCTTTGCGCATACGGTCTTACAACTTACCCTCCACGACTGATTGCCTCAGTTACCTGATCGTCTTACCCTGCTGTAAAGTTTCGGATAGCAAATTACTTAAGCTGCCGCGTGATAACGGGTAGAGTGCGATAAGTACTACGTGAGGGGGGTCCTTAATGCGTCAGCATGCGACTCAAACTTAACTAGCAGCCACAATACCTGTTTTATATTTTCTAAAGTTTCAATCGACGATTCCCGAACACTATTTAAGAGACACATCATCGGGTTAGGGAGGCGGGTAAGATATTCCCCAGACCGATCACTTAGACGCGAGTGACGGATCCATATTCGGCTATTGGATTGTCAAGAACACATTCTATATTGTTAGTATCAACCCCACTTTCTAATTATAAAGGTGCAGGTTGGATATGCAAATCATACAAAAGATTATTTAACTGAATGACACGTGCTAACTGCGCAGGGCTCGGTTCTATAAGTTTAAGGTCCTTTACTCTACTGTCCAGGTGGACTCATTGTGCATGAATGCACTTCACCTGCCTCACGGTTGCTTGATTATTTTGGAGAAAGGAGAGATTTTCTTATAACTGATTCAATGCTACCATAATAGTCTGTAAGTTTTGGCTCACCTCGCCAACCGCCAAACTGAATAAGCTTTTAATCTTTGTAAAAAAATGATAAAGTGCTGTATCGTAAAACAGCAAATAATATGGCAATGATTACAAGACGGCCGGACCTGGAGCCCGCCCGTTATAGGGTGAAACAGCGGTGTTTACTACCGCGCTTGGCACAGTCTATCTTATTAAATGCCCTTCTGCAACACATGAAACTACATAAGCATCACTGATGACAACAGTGATTCAGTTACTCAAAACATATGACTTAACTTTTAATTTGGAAGCTGTATGTCGAAAGTTTCGGGGTTAAGATGCACACCTTTGCATAAAGGTTAAACAAATCAGCAAACAATATGACTTTACTTCAAAGCAACCAACTACTAATTTCAATCGGCAACCAAGGTGCGACTGAATCCCAACCCGTCCCTTCTGACTCCAACTACCTTTGTTGAATAATGGTAGGGTCTGTGCAACTTTCCAGTCTTTGGGTACGGATCTTTCGTCGAGTGAAGGGTGGTATATGATTGTTAAGTATGGAGCTAATGCATCAGCATACTCTGAAAGGAACCTAATTTGAATACAGTCTGCACCAGAAGAATTGCTTTTATTGAATTATTTAAGTTGCTTCACTACTCGGAGTATACTGATTTCTGCATTACTCATCTTGGCAGCTGTTCTTGATTAGAATTCTGTAATATTTACTTCGTATTCTTTTCTGCAAGCATTTCGAAAGGGTGAGTTTAGTAACTCTGCTTTGGAAGTACTGTCCATTGCTATTGCCTAGAGAAGGCATTGAATGTGCCTTGTCGCTAGTATACTTCACATACGACACATACTGGATTTTCTGCCAGGTTTCGGGGCAAAGTTTCGTTGTGGAAACTATTATAGGCATTTCGCGTTGAAGTCCACTCTACATTTCGAGCTTCTGTAAAAGATAGCCAATCTTGGAGATTTTGCGTGTGTTAAAATTTGGCTTTTTTTTTCGTTGTTTCTGCAACAGTGTTCTGGTCAGGTCAAGTGTGTTTTCACAACCGTTTTCTATTCGCATGGGCTCATGAACTAACTGCTTGAAATAATTTTCAGAGACTGCGTTTATTACAATTTCGAATGATGTTTTATGTGTACCCCGGAATTAAACATGCATTTTCGCCAACATATCAAGAGTAAATTAAAGTCACCACCAACTATAATTGTGTGAGCCGGGTAAGTGTTTGAAATCAAACTCAAGGTTTCTTTGAACCTTTCAGGAATTATATCATCTGAATTGGGAGGTCGGTAAAGAGGTCAAATTATTGTTTTATTCCGGTTTCCAACAATGACCTCTGCCCATACTTACTTACAGGACTATCTACTTCAATTTCCCCACAAGATAAACTACTTCTAACAGCAACAAACAGCCACCGCCAACCGTGTTTAGTCTATCCTTTCCCAACACCATTAGGTTCTTCGAAAAAATTTCGTCTGAGCTGATCTCCGGTTTTAGCCAGCTTTCAGTGCCTATAACGATTTGAGCATCAGTGTTTTCTATTAGCGCTTGGAGCTCTGGTACTTTCCCAACACAGCTACGACAATTTACAACTGTTATACCGATGGTTCTTGTATCTACGTTCTTGCTGTGTTCGGCCTCTACCCTTTGTGACTGAAGCCCTTTTTGTGTTATTCCGAGACTCTAACCTAAAAAAAAGGCCAGTTCACGCCACACAGCCTCTGCTACCCATGTAGCCGCCTCCTGCGTATAGTGGACTCCTGACCTATTCAGTGGAATCCGAAAGTTTCCACCCCACGACGCAAGTCCAGAAATCTGCAGCCTACATGGTCGCACAACCGTCTGAGCCTGTGATTTAGACCCTCCACTCTGCTCTGTACCAGAGGTCCGCAATCGGTCCTGTCGACTATGCTGCAAATGGTGAGCTGTGCTTTCATCTCGCAAGCAAGACTGGCAGCCTTTACCACTGCTGCTAGCCGCTTGAAACCAGAGAGAATCTGTTTTGACCCAAAGTGACACACGCCATTGGTACTGACGTGAACCACCACCTAAAGTTGGCTGCACGCTGTGCTCTTCATGGCATGGAGAAGTATCCGTTCCATATCTGGAATGACTCCACCTGGTATGCACACAGAGTGCCCATTGGCACTCTCTCCCATAACGGCCCTAACGTTGGAGCTCCAAATTATCGATAATCCCACCTTCTGTGATTGCCCAGATCTTGCAGGCTGAGAGGTTTCCTCTGTAACAGGACAGACATTGGCATCTGGGTCACCAAAAGTGTCAGCCACAGACATCACCTGGAATCTGTTTGTCAGACCAACTTGGCAGGCCTTATGTGCAGCCCCCTGCGAAGTCTTCAGCCACCTGCTACTCCCTGGGGCGAGCTTCCATTCGACCACAGGTGAGGGGTCAACCTCAGTGCGAACAGTATATGAGCTGGCCACTGGGTGGGACCGATCGGAGGATTCGGAATTGCTGGACGTCCGTCGGATCCCCACGGCCCGCCCACAACACAACACTGGTGACCATCTACTGCAGCCTCAATCTGTGTAACCGAAGCCCAATGTTTAAAAAATGTATGTGAATTCCCAAGTGACCGAACTCCTTAGGTCATCAGTTCCTAGACTTAAAAACTACTTAAACTAACTTATGCTAAGAACAAAACACACGCCCATGCCCACAGGAGGACTCGAACATCCGGCAGGAGGGGCCACACAGTCCGTGACATGACGCCTCAAACCGCACGGCCACTCTGTGGGCCTAAGCAAGGCCATTACAGCCTGGAGCTGAGAGCGAAGTGTCACCAACTCTGCTCGCATCTGCACACAACAGTCACACTGCCTATCCATACTAAAGACCATGGAAAAGTAAACTACCCAGTTAATCGGACTAATGGCAAGTGCTGCAGAACTCTACTGGAGACGCTGACGAAAACGCAGGAACTTGTCTAATAAATTAGTTTAATACGCAGAGATTCAGAAACATAGCTACCGAAGCACTTAGATGAGACTATATAAATCACCCCTGATTAGGAACTAGTTTTATGTCACAAAATCGGTTTATTTTCCAACGCAAACAAAAACGCAAGAACTGTGGCTATTAGATATTAAATTAACACGCAGAAACTCAAGAAACTAAACTATTAAGGCACACAGATGATATAAAATTCGCTCCTGGTCGGGAACTCCTAAAAGTCAAAAAGTCGCTTACTTTTCTGTTGCGGCACGTGTCTCGGCTGGCTGTTGCTGAATAATTAATGACAGTTACAAATACATCAATCACAGAAATTCAATAAGCAAGTAATCTAAACTTCACTACTACACAATATCACCTAGAATTTGGTTATCCATTGATTCTCTGTGTACAAACTGAGTCTAACCTAAGTTAACTACTATATGCACCTATTCTACAAATGGTTTCACTTGACAGATATGGTGAGTACAAAGAGACTTCCTTGATTTCAGGTTTTCTAATACCGGTGTTGGTTGAGCGATTCAGCAGATTCAGACAGGTCCTCTATAAATAAAGTAGAATTTGTGACACAGCTGTTTCTGCTTGTTAGACAGGCAGAAACTTTTAAACACCTTTTGACCAATGCGGAATTCTCTTATGCGTGCCTTTCTATCCCACATCTCTTTTCGTTTCACTCCCGCCTCACGCAGTCTCCTGAATGCCATGTCAACAATTTGCTTGTGTTGGACTCGGGTTCATGAATTAGTTCTCTGGTTTGCCTGTTCTTGAGAACAATGACTGAATCGATGGGGCGACTCGTTCGCAGCTCGTGGTCGTGCGGTAGCGTTCTCGCTTCGCACGCCCGGGTTCCTGGGTTCGATTCCCGGTGGGGTCAGGGATTTTTCTCTGCCTCGTGATGACTAGGTGTTGTGTGATGTCCTTAGGTTAGTTAGGTTTAAGTAGTTCTAAGTTCTAGGGGACTGATGACCATAGATGTTAAGTCCCATAGTGCTCAGAGCCATTTGAACAATTTTTTGATGGGGCGACTCCTTCATCATGTCCCGGATGTCACACAGGAAAACATCCCAGGTGGCATGTCATTTCGTGCATTATATACGGCAAAGGGTTCCCAGACTTTTCATTAACCTCTCTGCTGGAGGCAGTGGGAGATGCTGTATGGACCCGTATATTGTTTTATTCCTATGTTTTCTTAACATTACTTTCCATCTTTCTGACCGTAACTGGGGTCCATTGTTGCAGACAATCCTGTTTACATGACCTAACAGGGCCAGAAAATCTTTGCAGAGGGCCCTGCACACCGTCTGTGCGGCTGCCTTTTTCAGAAGGGATAAGGTGACATTCTTAGATGTCAGCTCCACTACTAACTGAAAGTAAATATATACCCTACCTGTGCACACAAGAGGGCCCATTAGCTCGGTTGAAGCGAGGTGTTTTATTTTAGATGGAATTATGGGACGCAGAGGTGCCTACATTTTACCCATAACGTGATTTAATTTCTGGCAGAGTTACACACCGCCAGAGCCCTCCGAATTTGTCTGTTCATATCTTTGAAGTGGCACAGTGTATGTAACTTAAGGTAGAATTTTCTGGCTCTAAAATGTTCATGGGTATGGGGACTGTGGCTGATGACCTTGTTCGCAAGTTGATCTGGAATGCAAACACCCAAAGGGAGCTCCTTCCCCTTCACTGCGAAGGAACAAGATTCCCTTTCGCAATAGATAGAATTGCCTGAGCTTTGTTTTCATCCTGTCCTTTAACCTTTTCTTTAGATAAATTAGATCTGGGTGCTTGCTTTGCTCCCTGTTGTTTAGGCTCATGGTGACATAATTATCAAACGCCACCTTTTTAATATAATAATACTCTAGTAGATTTTCACTACTTTTCAATCCCACAAGCGCATGTGACAGCGCATCCGCGAAGATGTTCTCCTTCCCTGGTACGTGCATTATTGTAAAATCATGCTCCTTTGGGATGAGTCTCCATCTCATGAGTCTCTTATAGTGCAGATTCGCCGTGAGTGACAACTCCAAGGCTTTTCTTCCATACAGGAAAACTTGAAATTTTTCGAAGCCAAACATGACCGCCAAAGCTTCCAACTCACCGAGTAGTTCCACTCACGCTTACTGAGAACACAGCTTCCAAAAGCGATGTTCTTATACACCGGGCGATTCTTATACACCATGTTTTCCCCTTGCTTATATCCCTGGAAGACCACTAAGCCAAGCCCTGAGTGTGAGTTGTCTGTCGCCATGCGAAATTCCTCCGCCAAGTTGCAGTGCGACAGAACCGGTGCATTAATTAGCGCGGTTTTGAGGGTCTGGAATTCATCTTCCGCCACATGGTCCCAGTCCCATGGCGCCTTCGTCCCGGTGAAATGACATAATCGCGGTGTAGTGAATTTCTTCACATGACTGTCTTTCTTGTAGAAATTTCTGACACCGAGAAAGGCATGGAGTTGTTTCTTAGTTGATGGTGTCGCAAATATTGCTATAGCCTCGGTCTTCTCCGGGTCTGGTGATATTCCTTCAGCGGTGATGTTATGGCCGAGAAATTTTACTCATGAGGTGTCAATGCATGACGTCGTGATGTTTGCAGTTAGCAGCATTCCTTGAAGGTCTGTAGTATTTCCGTCAAGGTCTAGTGTCCTCTCGATATCTGTTCCAGAACCTAGAGTTTGTCTACGTATGTGATCATTCCTTGTTTTATGGAATCCTTTAAGATACCATCGAGTCCGCTAATGAACGCAACTGAGGAGACACTTAACCCAAATGGCAGCCATCTGAATTAGTAACATCTTCCGAAGGCGAGGAATGCAGTGTATTTCCTGTTTTCTGGGTGGAGTATAATTTGCCAGGAACTGGACGGTAAGTCGAGGGGCGAGAGTGCTGTTAGACAATCGAAGTTTTGTAGGAGTCCCTCCAGCTTCTCGGGCGATCTGTCTCTGGTTCTATGATGGCATTAATTTGGCGTGAATCCAGCACCAAAGGGATTGAGCCGTCAGACTTTTCTTGTACGGTGAGGGGTTTGTACGCTGGGGTTGCAGGTCCAATGAGATCTAGCATCCTCTTCATCTCCAAGAATACTTTGTGACGTTAGGCGAGTAGAATATGGTAAGGTGGCATGAAGAATTTTGTGTGCTTACAAACTTGGAACTAAATTACGGATTGCTCCTGTTTTCTGCAGAAATAGATCGCGTTTACAAGTAAGATTTCTGCCAGATCGTCCTTCTCATTCGTTGGAATGTTTTCTGAGTTCCCTAACATGTTATCAATAGCATAGCGCACCTCTCGCCAAATTTGTTCATCTTGCGTGTTGCGGCTACGATCATGACGTCGTGATTGATTTCTGTCTGCCTCCTGTTTCTTAGCGAAATTAAGATTGAGGCATTCGGCAGGAATTTGCGCACGTATTGTGTGATCACCAAATGTAATTTTCTGACACCATCTTTTTGTGGTGTGAGATCTATCCGTCCCACATCTAATACGACCTGATGTTGGTTCAGGAAATCCATGCTGAATATTATTTCAGATGCCACCGAAGGGATGACCAGAAAGTCCGCTTACAAGGTGCGCCCTTGGCAGTTGAACATTAATCGGTTTTGTATCACACCTCCGTCTGCTTTCCTCTCAGTGATTATCGCTTTTTTCAGCGTGAGTGCTGGCCATGGTGATTCTCAATACGTCTCTTTCACACAGATTCCGAAATCGCCGTAATGTGGCTTCCACTGTTCACAGTCCGGGTCAGATTGATGTTGCCTATGGTGACGTGAATAATAGGATGTAGATCCAGTCGTGTCATGACTTCGTTTTCCTTACACAAAAGCTCTCTTGTGTCCTCATATTCTAACATGTTGATGTTGTTGGTTCCGATAGTTCCTGCGGCGTTGTTTAGAGATGTGTCTGCAGCAGCCGAGTGTCAGTTTCTATTGAGATTACTGCTTGGTTTCCCGTTTGACGGACTGGATGGCCTAATCTGGATATTATGATTTTGTTGGTTATTTTGGTGACATTGACTTGTTCTAACAGCTGTTCCCTTGCTGCTGCGGTTCTCCAGTACCCCGCTGGAACTGGTCTAGGTTTCGTTGTTCTCTCCAGTTTCTGTTTTTCTGTTTGTTGCAATTGTTGCTGTAATTGCCTCGTCTACCTTTGACCTCCTATGGTGGCTGGTTTTCCGTCTATAGTTCGAATTGTTGTTTCTATTTGATCGATAGTATCTCCCATTTTGTCTTGTATGTTGTCGTTCTTTTCTGACGAGCGTTGCAAATTGTGGCTATTGTTTCTGTTTCTGTCGTTTGCATTTTGTATTTAGTTGACAAAGTCAAATTCACATAGCTCGCTCTTGAATGATTCAGTGGAATCGTTGCACCTTCTGATAAGGAGTTTTGAGAGTGTAGAGGTAATCTGACGCAACAGTGTCTCACAATTTCCTTGGGGCTATACGGCTGGTGTGACGTATAATTTTATATATATATAAATTTTCGGTGCCTAGAGTGTCACGTCTTTCAGTGTAACACAAATTTTTATTTTTAAAGGGGATCACTTAAGACTATTTCCATGGGTTTGCCCCTCAAATTTCTCCCTCATATCACAAAAATGTCGTCTGATGTAGTTCAAACTGAAAAAATAAATTCCTTTTAAAGCACAGTTTCGGATATAATTTATACTCAAAACTTTACACCTGTGTCACAGAACAAATCCTGCATCGAGAATACTTTACACAAGTTTAAGGGAAGAAATGCTTCCGATAATTATTACAGTATTTAAAGAACATCAAAATATGAACAGGCTGAAATGAACAAACAGTACATGAGACTATGTTAGTCAATTCAACTGCAAAAGGTTAAGGAGCATATTATTAGCAAAATGAGAAATATGCAAAAGTGAAATGCCAAAATGAGCACTTCTCAATTGGGAGTAAATCAAAACAATCAGAATGGCTGAAGGAGAGCACAATAACATGAGCCATAAACGAATAAGAGTTAAGCAACTAAGTCAAATAAGAGAATAGGCAAAAATGAGATGCCAACAAAATGAGAGCTGGCCGTTTTTTTTTCTTTATTGTTATTTTAAAACCTGTACAACAGGCAGGCTGTCAGCAGCATTCTACGCTGCTCTTCAGCCATAGAATACACAGTGAGAAAAAACAGAAAGAATACACATAAGTTACAGAACGGTGGGCAATAAAACAGTAAACACATAAAGACAAACATGGAGCCGTTCACACTCGACGATAATCCACACTGCAAACTGTTGACACGACGCACAACTGAAGAGGCGATGGCACAGATGAACGATGGAGTGCGACGGTGAACACTGAACACGAAACACGACGGCACACACGAGACACTGATGGCGATGATCTCCAGCGCGCGAAAGTCCACGTAGCGTGTGCGAGTCTGGGGACCTGCCAAGAGGGGAAGAAGGGTGACGGGGGGGTGGAGAGGGGAGAACAAAGATGCCAATGGCTGAGGAGATGGGAGGAGGAGTAGAGGGACAGGGGAGGGGGAGGAGTGGGGAGAAATGGAGGAGGGAGGGAGGGTGCCCAAAGGAACAAACACAGGAAGAGGGAGGGAGGATCAAAGTTGGTAGGAGGGGTATATGGAGGGGAGGAGGGCATCATCAGGGAGGGGGAGCTGGCGGAAGACACCTTGGGAGAGGGTAAGGAGGGTGAAGAGATGGAGACCGGGTGGGATGTGGGAATACAGGCGCGGCAGTGGGCGGGGGTGGGAGAGGATGGGGGAGACAAGCGGGTGAGGAGGATCGAGTTTTCGGAAGGTGTACAGGATCCGTATCCGATCAAGGAAAAGGAGGAGGTGGGGGAACGGAATGAGGTCGGACAGGATCCGCGTGGGGGAGGGGAGACGGATGCGATAGGCGAGGCGGAGAGCATGCCGTTCAAGGATCTGAAGGGATTTTTAAAAGGTAGGGGGGGGGGGGACGGAGATCCAGGCAGGATGGGCGTAACAGAGGATAGGGCGGATGAGGGAGAGCTGGCCGATTTTTTTTTCCTTTATTGTGTTTCAATTCCCCATCGGGGCGGGCTGGCAGCAGCATAGGCGCTGCTCTTCAGCCGAAAGACAGTACAAAACAATAGAAGACATTAAAAAACAGCAAAGGAGAGAATTAGGTGAACATAGATATAAAAAAGGGGGAACAGCATGGAAGACAAAACAAAACAAAACGGGGTGACTGTAAAATGGAGATAACAAAAAACTGTTTAAAAGTAGCACATATAAAAAGCCACACACGGCGACGGTTAAAAGAATACAAGGCACAGTATGACTGGAGCATAAAAGTAGCGACGGATGGCATAGCACATAACGTAACACTGACGGCGAACCTCAAGGCAGGACACAATTAAAATCACATCTCTTGACGCACACGAGTAACAGCACTAAACACAACACTGATGTGGCACACTGATGATGGGCAATACAGAGGATCTGCCAGGCGCTAGGAGATGAGGGAGACCTGAAGAAGGGAGGGACTGGAAGAGATGGGGGAGGTGAGCAGGGGGCACACGGGAGAGGGCCAGGTAGGGTGGGAAGGGGAGAGGCAGGTATGGGGTGCAGGGTCTCAGGGGAGGGGGGGCGGAGGGAAATCTGCTCTGGGAGAAGAAGGAAAGAGGAAAGGGGGCCCCGGGGAGGGGGGGGGAACAAGGCCAGGTTATAGTTGGAAGGAAGGGTAGATGTCACGGCGAAGTTCGTCATCCGGGAGGGGGAGGCGTTGGAAATTGCCCTGATGAAGGAGATGGAGGGTGTGGAGGTGGAGAGAGGGAGGGATACAGCGATAGAGGCGCGGCAACGGGCGGGGGGTGGAGAGGAAGGAGGAAACCAGGGGGTGGGGGGGAATCAAGTCTGCGAACAATGTAAAGGATGCGGAGGTGTTGGAGGAACAGGAGGAGGTGGGGGAAGGGGATCAGTTCATACAGGAGCCGTGTGGGGGAAGGAAGGTGGATACGGAAGGCAAGGCGGAGCGCATGGCGTTCAAGGATTTGGAGGGCCGTGTAAAAGCGGGTGGGGGCGGAAATCCAGGCAACGCTGGCATAACAGAGGATAGGACGGATGAGGGATTTGTAGGTGTGGAGGATGGTAGAAGGATGCAATCCCCAGGTTCGGCCAGAGTTTCAGAAGGCGGAGGCGGGAATGGGCTTTCTGCTGGATGGTCAGGAGATGAGGGGTCCAGGTGAGGTGTCGGTCAAGGGTGAGGCCAAGGTATTTCAGGGTGGGGGTGAGTTGGATAGGACGATCATAAAGGGTGAGGTAGAAATCATGGAGGCGAAAGGAGTGAGTGGTGCGGCCTATGATGATTGCCTGGGTTTTGGAGGGGTTGAGACGGAGGAACCACTGGTTACACCAAGTGGTGAACTGGTTAAGGTGGTTTTGGAGGGTACGTTGAGACCGTTGAAGGGTAGGATAGAGAGCAAGGAAGGCGGTGTCATCAGCATACTGGAGAAGGTGGACTGGTGGGGGTGGCTTGGGCATATCAGCTGTATACAAGAGATAAAGGGGAGGGGAGAGGACTGAACCCTGGGGGACGCCAGCCGTGGGATAAAAGATACGGGAATTGGTGTTGTGGAGGGTGACTTAGCTGGCCGAACTCCGTCGGCACTTATATACGGTTGCGCTCGTGGCGGTACCTCGCGGCCCGTATGCAACACGCGCGCCTGCGATCGCAACGCTCGCGGCGGCGTCTAGCGGCCTGTATGCAAGTTGTGCGATTGCTGTCGCAGGTCGACCCTTAATCTATGATGTTACACTAGTCCAAAAACCGATTCTTCTTAACTAGCGGCTCAAAGAACTTCAGGACTTTCGGAATCATTACGCTTCTATGCCTTTGCGCAGAATAACCTCATGCTTGATTGTTTCTTGCGTGTCCTGCTACCAGTATGTGTTAAGGAACAACTCCTTGAACCCATTGTATGAGCGACAACCGTCAGTAACAATGCGCATAATGTTCCACGATCGACCCCTCTAAAAATCTACAAATAAATTCCTGGTTGTATTTCAGTGGCCACGACTCAGGTATCACTTTATTGCACTGAGCTATCCAGCTGTTTGTGCACTTGGAAATTTTGATTGGATAAAAAATGATTGTGATCGAATGGTTCGGCATTTACTGCCAACGAGTTTTCGCTCATTTTTGCAGCACACGACATCACAGTCCGCGGTCCAAATGATCCTTGTGCACTGTTGTGGCCTCCTCTTGTGTCGTCAGATGCACGGAGTAATGTTTCCGTCCCATGTAATGTTTCCATCCGCTGAAGAAGTGCGCAATTGCTTTCTCGTTCGGTTTCTGCGTCACCGACGCAGCGCTCTCTGTCGTGTGCCCTGTGGCACGTGGGGTGTTCTGCTGCGGCATTCGCCGTTGTGCGGGTGATGTAGCCACATATTGCATGTAATACGTGCTCTTCTCTCCTACCACGATCACGAGGGAGTGCTCCCATACGAGGCCGTGATTCTAATTGCGCAACCCGCTGAAGTACTTGCTGGACGTCTTTTGCTTACTGTGAGGTAATCCGGGTCTGCTCTTCTTTAATCTCTGATATTTCTGCCTGTTTGTTCTCGATCTTTTCGACGCGCTTTACGTTCTACCTAATTTTTTCTTGCGTATCTTGGATGATCCCTCTTCCCGGCTTGTAGCGTGGCACGAACCTTTCTGATTTTGCACATTTCGGTTTTGGCCTGTTTCACTTATTCTTTAGCTAACAAAGCATTCTTGCATGCACCTTGGGCTACCGATGTTGCCGCCCTTGCATAGTGTTTCCTTGTTTGTGACCTCTTCTTTACCACCCGCGACATCCTTCTTAACCTGTTCTATAAACAATCTGTTCATCTACCATCCATATCTCGTCTCCTTAGTGATTAATTGGCACATCTCCTTTGTGGCTATATTCTCTCTCTTTCCTGCCTCTTCCTCTCTTCTTGTTTCTTCTTCTCTGCTTCCTGTCTCTTCCGCTCTACTTCCGGCATGAATCTCACTAGGACCGCAAACTGATATTCTTCGCTTATGTCTCGTGGACTATACGATCGCGATTCCATCGTAACGTTACCTTTCGTTCTTGAATCTGATCTGCCACTCTCACTAACAATAGGTCTTCCTAATGGTTCACATGGCTCTGAGCACTATGGGACTTAACATATCAGGTCATCAGTCCCCTAGAACTTAGAACTACTTAAAGCTAACTAACCTAAGGACATCACACACACCCATGTCCGAGGCAGGATTCGAACCTGCGACTGTAGTGGTCGCGCGGTTCCAAACGGAAGCGCCTAGAACCGCTCGGCCACAACGGCCGGCAAGGTCTTCCCATACCTGCAGATTCTACATGGCGTTCTGCTACGGTTTCACCTTCATTCTCCTTCTTTGACTGAATTACCTCGTTATAATCAGAAAAATTTGCGTTCGACATATCAGCAACATCAGCTACTACATCCTCCGCAACTTTCTCTTGATCAGTGCTACTGGTCTGACACTGATCAATTAGTGACGAGGTTCGAATATTGTAATTGGTTTGGAGCAAACGTGACTTGCTTCTAGAAGGCATGTATTAAGGTTCCTTATCTCGAGAGTTTTCAGTTGCTCCTCATCGCAATGCTACACATTTCTGCACTGAAATTTATTCTAGCTAGCCAGTAGTTCTAAATCCCTGACAACGCGTAAAAGGTAAAAAAAAAGAACCTCAAATAATCTACCAGCCATTCGTTAGCGCAACGGCATTCTCTGCCAGGAACAATCAACAAGTGACGCAGAAGTCACAACAACAAATGAATGAAAATACAAACAAACAATACACAAAAACTTATAAATCATCAATATATTTAGCGCCAGCAATTCTTATGGTTACGCGAATCTAGCTTGCCTCAATGCACCAAATGAATTTCAACATGGGAAAACAGAAACGCTCTAGCGGAAATCGCATCTGACGGTCAGAGAAGGTGCCATTAATTCAGGCTCCTAGACAGCAGTTGCCAAGTTGCAAGACAGCACTGGTCTTGCAGTTTGGTTTCAAAGACTACAGGTGACTGTAAGTTTACACCCAGACAGCGGTCACTTTAACTTTCCACTTGTCTGCCTAACCATGCATCTGCTAAGCGGATTCTGCTCTGTGACAGTAGTTGTCGTTGTTAGCCTGCATTGGTGGTTTTCACTTTTATCTGACTCTTAGATAAAACTTAAAAGCTGAAATAATTTAATGAAATGTCATTACTGTAGTCAATTATTGATGTGTGATTAATATATCAAACAGGATAAATCTTTTATAAAAAAGTGGCAGGATTTATTGATCATAAAACAGGAAAAACCACACAAATTGGCAACACAAACAGAAGCAACAAATAAATAGCATTCCAGTGGGTGGCAAAGACTAAGATTTATCTGTTTAGCCTCTTTACCCTGGCTCAAAACATGGATAACGTAATCTCAACGCTTCGGGCAATTGAGACTGAAAACAGAAACCGGCAAGTACGCTTCTAGCAAACAACTGAAACTGATGAAGATAAGCAAAGTTACGCAGTCAGTTGCCACCAGAACAACGGTGTGTCAAAATGTGGAAAAATCTGCAAGTGCGGCTTGGCCTCTACAGTCACTTACGATCCAACAGAAACTGAGTTTCGAACTAGACAATCTTATTCGTCAGTGGATGATGGCCCCATCATTCTACTGTTGTGGTATCTTTCTTTGAGAGCAGCAGCATCGTCAAGTTAAGCAACACCTATCCGCTGGCTATGTGGAATCCCCATGGTAGGGCGGCTACAAACCGTTATCACAGGTTCAGTCTTTCAATGTGTGGGCGGGTATTATTGGCGACCGTTTCGTTGAAATAGTCACCCTTCCATAACACCTCATTTGGGAAGTCTGTCAACATTTCTTATGGATCACGTTGCCACCACTGCTGGAAGGCGTGCTTTTGATGGTAAGAAGGGTAATGGGTCTACTTAGTGATAGTGCTCAAATCCACATCTTGAGTGTGGGGCTGAAGCACTACTACAGAACATTCCACTTGCTGGGTGTGTTCTCATATGTGCTTTAAACCTCTAAAACCTACACCATCAAAAGTGTTTTGTTTCCACCACACTTGGTAAGTATTTCTGACCATCTGCCCATATGGTCTTTTTTTTTTACTCTTTATACTCTCAAGGATTGTTTCCTGCAGTTTGTCGCTATTTAGAAAAACCATCCTTTATAAAGTAACAGTTGTTGAATTTCCAACATTTTGCCCAAATTTTTATCTTTAAATTTGTGGAAGCGATAGATACAGTCGTAAAATTAAACTGGCTCATTTCCCAATAATTACCAGGAGGTTGTAATAGAAGTGGAATTACTCGTAGAGGTCCAGTATTGGCTGTAACTATCGTATGTCAGCGAAACTTCTTAGATAGTCTAATATACTAATGCGGAACCGATTTACGCTGGAAAAAAACTTCGGCCGGAAGGTGCAAATTTGGCGCTGTGAATGCAAGAAAGACGTTTAGAAAGGGTGCCATATGTAATATGTTAGAAACGGGACATCGCCAGGAAAGGTCAAACAAGTGAGAAAGGTCTAATTTTGATTTTACACGGACGTGACAAAAGTCACTGGATACGTACTAATATCGCGTCGGACATCCTTTTGCCGGCGTAGTGGAGCAGCTCAGTGTATCGTGGACTCAACAAGTCGTTGTAAGTCCCCCTGCGGAAATTGTCATCCATAAAACTTTCATCGTTCTTTGGGAATGTGAGGTTGATGGATGGCTGCAAATGGTCTCCAAGAAGCCTAATATAACCATTTTCAGTCCATGATCGGTTCAGCTGGACAAGAGGTCACAGCCCATTTCATGTAAACACAACCCACAAGATTACGGAGCCACTAACACCTCGAACAGTCTCTTGTTGGCAGCTTCGGTCCATGGCTTTATGAGTCCTGTGGAACACTCGAATCGAAACATCAACTCTTACCAACTGAAATCGGGACTCTTCG
The DNA here is from genome assembly GCF_023864275.1 of Schistocerca cancellata. Taxonomy (NCBI): domain Eukaryota; kingdom Metazoa; phylum Arthropoda; class Insecta; order Orthoptera; family Acrididae; genus Schistocerca; species Schistocerca cancellata. Next base: position 436,524,044 of record NC_064626.1, on the reverse strand, counting down.
GACTACGCCACGGTTTTCCAACCGTCTCGGTTCCAACCGATATGCTCACGAGCCCAGGAGAGGCGCTGCAGACTATGTAATTCTGTTAGCAGAGGTCGTCTGCGGTTATAGCCCATTAATGCCAAATTTCGCCGCACTGACCTTACGAACATGTTCGTCGTACGTCTACACTGATTTTTGCTGTTACTTCACACACTGTTGCTTCTCTGTCAGCACTGACAACTCTATACAAACGCCACTGCTCTCGATCATTAATTGAAGGCCGTCGGCCTCTGCGTTGTCTGTGATGAGCGATAATGCTTCAGATTTGGTATTCTCGGCGCACTCTCTACATTATAGACCTCGGAATATTGATTTCACTAATAATTACCGAAATGGAATCTCCCATGCTAGCTCCAAATACAATTCTGCGTTCAAAGCCACTAATCACTTGAGTACAAAAGACAGTTGCGCCAATGCAGTGCCCTACCGCCATCTGTATATGTGCATATCGTTATCCCATGATTTTTGTCGCATCAGTGTGTTATTAACCGATTGCTCATACTGTTCAATACGAGCAAGGCATCCCAAATATCCTCAATAATGTTCATTTCTGAGGAGTTTGGTGGCCTGCGGAAGTGTTGGAACTCAAATGAGTGTTCCTGGATCCACACTGTACCAATTCTGGATGTGTGGGTGACGCATTGTCCTGTTGGAATTGCTCAAGTTCTTCGGAATGCACAATTGGCATGAATGGATGCAGGTGATCAGACAGGATGCTCCTGTACGTGTCATCTGTCAGAGTCGTATCTAGACGTATCAAGGCTCCCATGTCACTCCAACTGCACACGTCCCACACCATTACAGGGCCTCAACCAGCTTGAACAGCCCCCTACTGACATGAAGGGTCTATGGATTCATAAGGTTCTCTCCATACCCGTACACGTCCATCTGCTCCCTACAATTTGAAACGAGAGTCGTCCGATCAGGCAGCATGTTTCCAGTCATAAACAGTCCAATGTCGATGTTGACGGGCCCAGGCGAGGCGAAAAGCTTTGTGTCAACAAGGATACACGAGTGGGCCTTCGGCTCCGAAAACCAGTATCGATGATGTTTCTTCGAATGGTTCACACGCTGACACTTGCTGGTTGTCCAGCATTGAAATCTGCAGCAGTTTATGTGAGAGCTGTACTTCTGTCACATGGAACGATTCTCTTCAATCGTCGTTGGCCCTGTTCTTGCAGGATCTTTTTCCCGTCGCAATGATGTCGGAGATTCGATGTTCACGGTACACTTGTGAAATGGTCGTACGAGAAAATCCGCACTTCATCGCTACCTCGAAGATGCTCTGTCCCATCGCTCATGCGCTGCCTACAACACCACATTCAAACTCACTGAAATCTTGATAACATACCATTGTAGCAGCAGCTGATCCAACAACTGCACTAGACTCTCATTATCTTATACAGGCGTTGCCGACAGCAGCGGGGTATTCTCTCTGTTTACATATCGCTGTATTTAAATGCGTATGCATACACGAGTTTCTTTGACGCTTCATTGTATAACAATCTTTTTCCTATCAAAGTTCGTATGTAATTACTGTTCTTGGAAACTGTATACTTAACTTTTGTAATAGTATGAAATTTACCAAAATACCCCACCAACAATAATTAATTTTGAAAAGTGAAAACTTTTGGTACAACACAAATTAAACACGATTTCAACTCACATGTACCACTTTTAGAAATTAAGCCACACACAAGGGGCTGTATGAGTTTTTCAGCATACCTAATTAAAATATTTAACAATGCACTACTATTCTAATTAATTATTTTCCTTATATTTTTGTTTTATGTTTTAAATTGCATTCATCGCTTTTTTGTATTTTAGTTTACCGTTTCACATGACTATATTTTGTTAATTGGTAACAGTAAGCGACTCATTATTATTATAGGGAGTAAATACAATAATGATAATCCGTAAGGAAAAGCTTGAAACATGACTGTTTTACTCCATGTACATCAATTAACGAAATGTATTCAAGTAATATAAGTATGTGTCATTATTATTACACTCGAAACAAAATCTCTCCCATGAATGATTTGTGCAACGATAGAAAATAGCGCAATTGGAATTCAACGCTGCCTACATATTTTTATACAAAGGTAGTTCTTAAAGATATCATGGTTAAACACATTTGCTCGTACTGCCTGCACAGAAATCGACGGTATCCGTAACAAATCCAAAACTGGAAACTGTTGATATTAGAAAAATAAAATTTTCTCTTCCCAATGTTTGTAGGATTGCCTTAAAAAGACACGAAGATATACTACAAGAAAAAGACTAAAATTGTTATGAGATAAACGTACAATGTAGTTGTTCGTCAGTAGTTACTTCGAGGTCATTGGACAGAAAAGAAGCATGAAATTCCTATACCGAAGAAATCAATCCAATGCTTGAAACAAATCGGAGACAATTTAGTGGAAATAATAGCCATCACGCTTAGACAGTTTTCAACAGTCCATTCCATTCCATTCTGAATGTAAACAACAGTTACGTAGTACTATGACTTACACTACGCCTAGGAAGCTCCTTATGAGCCACATGTATCAGAATGTAACGTCATCAACTTAAAAAAAAAACTAGTTTTAGGCCAAGACAGAGACTCTAGCATCTGGGGAGCATTTCCCCTTTCAAGGTGAAAGGCAACAGTCACTCCACTTTTCATGTGATTTTCTTATTTCACCAAGTCTTGAACAATGTGCTTTCTCTGCTTGTGTTTTCTCATATTTTTACCAATTCAGAGGCGGGGGTTGGGGGATGGGGGGGGGATGGGCTGGGAGTGAGGGGAAAGATCACACAGGGAACATAACTGATGGATTTTTATGTTCATTTTGTTACGTTCGACATTCATCACACCTTTAACTGGCGAATTGTTTATTTGCCTGGACTTCCTAACGCGTGGACTCTCGACTGTTTCCCTCAGACCCACGGGCAAATCAAGCGGTTCTTAAAAATTTAGACACTGAAACGATGGAAAATTTTGAGCTAAGGAACCAGGCGTTGTCCCATCTACCTCTGATTAGAGGAGACGACTGGTACCACTGAAAAATTGATTTTTTCAGTTCGCTCCCTCCAAGTACACTACTGGCCATTAAAATTGCTACACCACGAAGATGACGTGCTACAGACGCGAAATTTAACCGACAGGAAGAAGATGCTGTAATATGCAAATGATTAGCTTTTCAGAGCATTCACACAATGTTGGCGCCTGTGGCGACACCTACAACGTGCTGATATGAGGAAAGTTTCCAACCGATTTCTCATACACAAACAGCAGTTGATCGGCGTTGCCTGGTAAAACGTTATTAGATTGCCTCGTGTAAGGAGGAGGCTTTGATAAAGGTCGGATTGTAGCCTATCGCGATTGCGGTTTATAGTATCGCTCGCGTTGGCCGGGATCCAATGACTGTTAGCAGAATATGGAATCGCTGGGTTCAGGAGGCTAATGCGGAACGCCGTGCTGGATCCCAACGGCCTCGTATCACTAGCAGTCGAGATGACAGGCATCTATTAAGCATGGCTGTAACGGTTCGTGCAGCCACGTCTCGATCCCTGAGTCAACAGATGGGGACGTTTGCAAAACAACCATCCGCACGAACAGTTCGGAGAGCATGGCTGCGATTACCCTTGACGCTGCATCAGAGACAGGAGCGCCTGCGATGGTGTACTCAACGACAAACATGGGTGCACGAATGGCAAAACGTAATTTTTTTCGAGTGAATCCAGGTTCTGTTTACAGCATCATGATGGTCGCATCCGTGTTTGGCGACATCGCGTGATGGTATGGGGTGCCATTGATTACACGTCTCGGTCACCTCTTGTTCGCATTGACGGCACTTTGAACAGTGGACGTTACATTTCAGTTGTGTTACGACCCGTCGCTCTATCCTTCATACGATCCCTGCGAAACTCTACATTTCAGCAGGATAAAGCACGACCGCCTGATGCAGGTCCTGTACGTGCCTTTCTGGATACAGAAAACGTTCGACTGCTGCCCTGGCCAGCACATTCTCCAGATCTCTCACCAATTGAAAATGTCTCGTCAATGGTCGCCGAGCAACTGGCTCGTCACAATACGCCAGTCACTACTCTTGATGAACTGTGGTATCGTGTTGAAGCTGCATGGGCAGCTGTACCTGTACACGCCATCCAAGCTCTGTTTGAATCAATACCCAGGCGTATCAAGGCCGTTATTACGGCCAGAGGTGGGTGTGCTGGGTACGGATTTCTCAGGATCTATGCACCCAAATTGCGTGAAAATGTAAACACATGTCAGTTCTAGTATAATATATTTGTCCAATGAATACCCTTTTATCATCTGCATTTCTTCTTGGTGTGCAATTTTAATGGCAAGTAGTGTATGTCGGTCCCTGCGCACAGAAGCGAGGAGGGTTGGCTATGCTGGGTTTCTGGTGCGTATGTCGTGCCCTTCTTTGCACACTTGAAAGATGGTTTTGGGTGGGAGTTAGGTCAGTTTGTTCGTGCTATGATTTTTCCGTAATTTTGAAAGTCATTTGAATACGAATTATGGAGTTCTCGTTGGTACTGCTTAGCTGGATTCAGACGGACCTGAATCTGTTCTTTATCTGGTGCAGTGTGGACGAGAAATTAAGCGTCATTGTCTTTTTAACTGTGTGCCACAAGCTATTTTTGACTTCTACAAAAAGGTGCACTTCTACAGAAGGGTCATTTTGGTTTTGGTTGTTCTATGTATGCTTGAGTTTTTGTGTGTGAACGCATGAGCTTTCACATTGCGTTCCTCAGTGAACCTAATCCTCATTGAATAATTATGACTAATATAATGAAAAACAGTTTACTCTTATGGCACCATTGTATTAGGATTTTATTCAAGTTAAATGATTAATGAAGTTGAAGAGTACGCTCCAGTTTATGAATAAATGTCAGTTTGAAATCATGTTAGTTCATTGAGCTTTTCCCCAATGGGCATACCAGTATGCCGTCCCACTTTCTGACATCATTAACCTCATTTATAATGTAAGAGAAAAATACTATGAATCATTTCGTCTCCTGATGGGTCGATATCAAGACTAAAAGCTAAATTCCCGTTATGTAGTTTCTTTGTGATAGAACATAGGCCAAATTCAATTAATGTGTGCGTGACTTTAGACAGCTACGCATTTAGAGAATAAAAAGAGTCATTATCTTCAATAGAAAGCTCAGAGATACAAAAACTTTCATGTTATATGACAAAAGTTCTTTCCACTGAAACACCAACTACCAAGAATTAGACGTTCTCAGCATTTCGTGAACAGTGGGTGGCTGTTATCTCGCGACCTGGCCAGGATATTTTAGACACCACAGATTTTTTGGGAGTATTAGGAGCTAGGAAATGCTAAATGAAGCATTATTTTTTACGGAGCTAATCTAATTTTCAGGATCCATAAGATTACACTTTTGGAATTTTAAGCGTTGAAGGCACAGCATTGTGAACCACAGCATTGTCTTCTTGTGAATTTTCATATATTTCCTTCAGTGGTCGTCATTTCCATGTGTGGATGTTATGCCTGTGTATGTGAGATGACAGATGTCTATGATCAACCACCAAGGGATATAAGGTTGCTTTTTAAAGTTAGTATGGGATTTGGCAGTTGCTACTCTGGCTAGTTTGATATGCTGTGATGTACTTCAATCCTTACTCAAAAGTTATTAGAAATGTATTGCGAAAGAAGTCTTAGCGAACCGAGGAATGACAGTGAAAGAAAAGGAGGAAGCATTTCGGAGGCCGAGAGTTTTCTGCTAATGGAGTGCAGGCGTTTTGGAGACAGAAACATTGTCTCCAAGCTTAATGGTTGCGCTGGCAACTCGATCCTTGGGGGATCACAGAGGAGGAGAGAACTTTAACACAGTGAACACTCGGGTCATGCCAGCAATTAAGGTAGCGTGTAAGTCCCATGAACCAGCAGGTAAGAAATCCGTGCCAGAAGTAGACTCACATTCTGCCTTCAGTTTTGGTTTTGCTGCGTTTCAAAAATTTATCTTACGTGAATTACATGTATGGAACACTAAATTAAGAAATGAGATACAAGCACAGGGTAAAGAACTAGATAAACAGATCGAGGCACAAAACGTCATAATGGATGCCTATATTGAAGAGAATACGTGAAAAATAGGAGATGTATGAATCGAATTAGAGATTATGAAACAATGGCACGAACAGGTGAGCGATAAAATAGAGGAAGTGATGGTAAACCAGTTTAAAACAAACGAGGAGGTAAAAAATCCGTTTATCGTCCTAGGAGGAGAAATAGTCATAAGGAGCAGCACTACGTCAGTGCAGTTGTCTAAGGTCGTCAGCGAAGAAAAGACGACGCTGCTGCAAAATCCTGTGAACAAATCCTGTAAACAAGTCTTTCAACATGAGATTTTGAGGCAATGAGGCAGGATAGTAGAGGAGTTGTCAAACAAAATACAACAACTGACCATGGTGATGAAGCATTTATTGTTGCGTGTGAAGGAGGGATCAGACTACTCTTGTCCTGTTAGGATAGGAGACGCCCCTGAAGATTAGTCGTTGATGAATTTTAAACAACCAAAAGCAAATATCAATAATAGGAAATGTGAAGCTCTGCACACGTTTCGCCAGCTATATGAACAGACTAGGGGAAATAATGGTAATAACACTGAAGGTTACACTGGGAGAAAACGAAGAAGGAATGAAGATGAAGGATTTGAGGAACTAAAGACCTACATATGCCAGTTCAAGGAGAACCAGAAAAGAGTAAAACAAATAATAATACATGCACAGTTGATTTTCATGAGGATGAAGAGTGTCTTCATTTTGTGTCAGTACTAAAGTACACTTTTTTGCTGGCCCAACAATGGACATTCACCCAGGTATGTAGGTTGTGCAGTTTGATTGTGCTGTGCCAATTTCTTGGAACCATGTGCTAAAAATAAATTTTCTATATGGGCATTTGCAAGTCAAACTGATAGTGAGGATGTCTGTTCTTAAAAGAGACTGTTGGACTTATCAAGACCTTAAATGCCAATTTCAGGTCAAGAAGTACTCAAGACCAGGTGACAATAAACATCCTAATGTTAAAGTCATACAACGAATCCCATTTCCTCAACCAGATACACTACTTCAAATAAATTATTAAGAAGAATCAATCCCTCGAATCTTGATATGATCCATTGGAACTCATCCAGATAAGTTAGGCTAAACTTCCTTAGTGTCTTTTCTGGGACACTGTTATCTCTGAGCTTTGTATGGATGCTATGCACTTATACAAGTATTTGCTCCATGAACCTGGGGTGCGATAATGGCAGTGAGGCGTGATACAGAGGTCTACTGAATCCTTGACAACATTAGTCAAGTGTCAGCCATGAACGACTGTGTTTATGCAGAGTGTTTTGAGACAGAGAGTATGGCCAGAGTTCTGCACGTAGAAAACTAAGAGTGCAGTTAACAGAAAGGCAGTAGAGATGAAGAGGTAAGTGAGAATAGATTTCACGTGACAATCAAATGAAATGTGAGCGAATTTTCTGATTGTGCCCTCCCACACTGTACATGTGACTTTTCGCATTTATTTTATTAGTTATTATATGATGTCTGTGGACTTTGAGTCAAGAGTGATCGTGGCTAAAACCGATGAGATATTGAAATTGCATTTAGAAGACTCAATTGAAAAGATATATTGCAGAAAGGTTGCCCTGTTGGGTTCATACATATATTACAGTTAGGATGTGTTAAACATCAAGTAGAGCATGAAGAAATATATTTGAATCAAGTGATAAATGATGTTCTAGGACGTCTGGACCTGACCAGTGAGACAAAACAGTTTCCCAAAAGGTGAGTTTCACATCGTGAAATGTTCATCAAAACACCTGGTACAATTAAATTTTTGTATACTGCTTCTTAGTTAAACTGCACAAGAAGTTCTTCGTGCAACAGTATTAAATCGCATTAACGTAACAGGAGCAAGTGGAAGAGGAGCTACAATCTACTGTCGTGGAAGGGATTACTGAAACTGAAACCAGCTCCTTCGACAGTCCATTACAGTGTGTCTCTAAAAATAAGGCTTCCATTCTGCAGGTGCTGAACTTGTGCCAAAGTAATACTATTATTAAGTCTGAGACCAAACGTTCAGAGACGCTAGAATAATTACTGCAGTGCTTCAGGGATGGAAGTGCTCACTTCATCTGGCCTCAAGGCAAGTTATTGGTTGGTAAATTTATATCCTGAGTTCCTATGATTTGGACACTGTTTCCAATTCATGGAAACTGCTGCTCGGCGAAGCATCTTATCGGCCATCTTTATTAGAGGTTTGAATGAAATCATTCTGGAAGATCTGTGCAAAACGGTAACAAGATGAGAAGAATAGCGATGACCATACCTACAACACTAGAAGGGAAAAATGACCAGAAAAGAGTTCAATACGAAGCAACAAAAATTTTTGATCGTCTGCCCAATAACATGAAACGTCTGACAGGTAGGAAAACAAGGTTTTAAATCTAATTCAAAATCATTTCTTCTGTACAACTGCTTCTATTTCATTGATGAATGTCTACTTAAAAACTCGTATCCAGTAAAAAACAAGAAAAAAATTAAGTGTAGTTGCTGCGCAACACTAAAAATAGTAATGCGTTCATTAATGTTAAAGCAAATCATGTATACATATCCTATAAACTGACTCGTTCAGCATCATTTCGGCAAAATAATCGTTGAAACAATCTATGGAACATGTAACTAAACTAACACAGCACTCTGATGATGTGCTAATTGCAGAGAAAACCTGGAAAGACCACAGAAGGACGTTAGGGCAACTGTTACAAGTATTCAGAGACCATGGTGATTCGGTAGAACTCTTGAAATCTGAGGTCGGTCGCCAGCAGATTAGTTTCCTGGATAACGTAACTTCCCAGCTAGAAAATCGGACAGACCGTGAAAAACTTCAAGAAATCAGGAACTACGGCGTGCGCAAGACTAAGGGCCGAACTTCACGCTTTCCTAGGCCTTGTAAACCTTTGTAATCATTTAACTGACATGACCATGACTATGACACATCTTTGTAACTCACTGGCACAAACACCGTCTGGCCATGGGACAAGGAAGCACAGCGAGGGTTTGTGGCGCTAAAGGCAGCATGGGTCAGTGCACCCATTCCACGTCACCTTGACCTTGAAAGAGCGTTCTGTCTACCTTCCAACAGCTCATGGATGGGCATAAGGATCCCCTTTTTCCAGGAAGTACAATAGAATGGTAAGATGACAATTCAGATAACTGTATTTTAACAAAATGCAAGCATAACTATTCAATTAGATAACACATAGCCCTCTCAGTTGTGTGCGGTTTACGAGGCTCTGTTATTTCTTGTTTGAGAGACATGCGAAAATATTTAGCGATCACAAAGCGCTATAATTCTTCGGTCAGTTGGTAAAATAAAATAAATGTCATAAAGTAGGCTCGAGCGTTAACCTCATTTAAGTAATCGTAATTGATGCTCTGTAAAAATTTTGTATATCCTAGACTTAAATTGTATGTTGTTTCTGTTTTAGACCAACTGCTGTTTTAAAGTTGTTCCAATGTTACCTGCCCGAGCGTCATTCATTGCCGGCGTTATGTGTATGATGTTTATGGTATCCGATTGTGATTAATGTGAATACTAATTTGTATTGTAGAATATTTTGATTACTTATTGTATTTTTTAATCATAGTAAAATGTTAATCTGTAAACCTTATGGCCCCCAGGACTCAGTTAGCTTTTATTTTTTAATGTAAATTGCTCTTCCTACTCTCCTTCTTTTATTAGTGCTCTCTCTCTATTGCGATCGTAACTACATAATAGTTTTTAACAAAATCTGCAATTGTTAAACTGTTATGGCATGTGTACCTTATTTACGCACATTTTGGCGCGATTGGAGTCAGTATAGTTCAGGAATTCTGAGAGAAGAATACGGAAGATTAAGAGACCTGCAAGGCACACCGACGTACAAAGTCAGAAATGGTATCGCACAAGAACCTGGTCTTACCAGTTTCACCAGTGAGTTTGCGAGAGTTCACCACCACAGGTTTATTTGGTTCAGTGACAATTTCATGGCGTATTTATGAATATGCACTTATCACTATTGTATTGACGTCAAAATTCGTCATCCTCACGCTGCTCTGGAGTGCTACTGCTTAAGAGGTATGCAAAGCAGTTTCTCAAGATTTACTGAATATGTGGGAAGAATGTGTAAAGTAATATCAGACAATGGGCCCTAGTTTAGTTCTGACAATCGTAAAGCCTGTTTCGTCGAAAGAAGGTCGCTACTGTTTTTATGTATTGCTATCACCCTGCATCCAATAACCCAGCGAGGATAACGTGCAAACTGCGGAAAATATGTCGGGTATGTTGTCACACCAAAACAGAAGCTGGCACGTCTTCTTGGGTGATTTGCAGGAAGTCATTAGTGGTTTGACATTAATGGCTTACCACTTGGAGAAAATGGGGCGGTGCCCAGGCCGGTCTTGAATAACAAGTATCTAGTGAATAAAATTAGAGGAGCCAGTTTACTACCTGTCAGGAGCCGAAGATATGCAGAGACCATATGGATTACAGCTGAAAGTATTGGAAGGGCTGAAGGAATAAAGAAAGAAAACCCGAAAGGAGAATTTCAAGATATACACCTGGATGCTGTGAACAAGGTGCTTATTAAGGCTCTTGCCTGTCAAACAAGAGAAAGTTCCTCCGCAGTAATTTTTTTAATGCGTATTGTAGTCTGTTTCGGGTGTACAGAATCCTGTAGCAAAACATGATCAAGATGGATTCCTTACACACAAAGGGACCTCATGACGTTCATTTTGTATCAGATTTTAAGAAAATGTGGGAACCTTGCAATGTAGAATCTTAGTTAAGTACAAGTCTGTGTTAAGGCTTCTCCGTTTATTGTGATTGTTTTGCTAGCTGTATTGTAGCGGATCAAGAGTTCTTATGGGTTACTTCATTGTGTGAGCTATTAATTTGGCGACGAAGGGCAAAATCTTGATGTAGGCACAAAGAAGAAGGCCAATCTGTGGCTACGAATTATCAGTTATGTGAAGAGAATGAATACTGCAGACCGAGTAATGTGATGCAAATGCCAGCTGCCAGAGGGAGTGTTATGCCAGGTTTGAGCACTTGCAATGCTAAGTACCTGAACGGGAATACAGAGGTAAATATCTACAAGTGGGTGCAGAGGTGTTACAATTAGTAAAATGTTCCGGGCTGTTAAGCGGTGGTCGAATAGATTTCACATTCACACTCAACGTTTCGCCCCACCTGCGGACATTTTCAAGGGGGATCGTACCTTCTAGAGTCTGCTTCATACCGTGGCTCATTACTGACTGTGACATTTCCGGCCATGAAAATTTACCGTTTACTATTAGAGGTAAGGTTGCTTATGTTTCTTTCCGTTCGTCTGTCTGCGTAGAGCCCGCATCTCGTTGTCGTGCGGTAGCGTTCTCGCTTCCCACGCCCGGGTTCCCGGGTTCGATTCCCGGCGGGGTCAGGGATTTTCTCTGCCTCGTGATGGCTGGGTGTTGTGTGATGTCCTTAGGTTAGTTAGGTTTAAGTAGTTCTGAGTTCTAGGGGACTGATGACCATAGATGTTGAGTCCCATAGTGCTCAGAGCCATTTGAGCCATTTGTCTGCGTAGAGAAAAGGAACAGAACCGAAGAAGGTCCATTACCTGTGAGTAATGTTCCTGTTTCTGTTTGTAGCGCATAATTTTAAGTAGTGACCCTGTGTGACTGAACCACAAGGAAGACATCTAAAGTACAGTGTAAATGGAGGACAGACAAAAAACATGGTGATTAAACCGTCATATGTTAGCCAATGACGTCTGCAATAAGGAAAATGTGTAGAGAAGAAGGAGAATAACTGCAGCAATAATTTCTGTATCCAACTAGGTGTGAGCCAGTATCGAGACGCAAGTAAGATTCAGGGTACTTCTTCGTATTATACCAAAATATTTGGGTAGTTTCAAATATAAGTTCCAGTGAATAGGACAGAGTTTCTGTCAAAGTAGGAAAGACCACGAAACGAATGTGAAAAAGGATATTGTGCCTATTTGTACCTAGTTAGTTGTTATATCACGTGTTATAAAACGTGTGTCTCGAATACATGTGTCTATAGGAGGGCACTCGTTTATAAATTAAGGTATATAAATTGTTCATAAATTAAGGTATATAAATTGTTCATTATGTGATTACACCCTCCTGTAAGGTCAATTCATTGTTTCTTCAAGGCTGTTGGATTTTTTTAGGTACTCTTGTAAAGCTTCGTTATTCTGTTTAAGTATTTACCCTTATAGCTGATCCCTGGGTTGTATTTTAAAATGTTATGATGTAGTCCGCAATGCTGGGGAGAGCAGGGCAACTCTGGCGGAAATCGTGTAGGGCAATCGCCTTCGGCAGCCGGGTGAACAAATGGAGTGTGGGTCGCCGCATTCCTTGCTGTCTCTGAGAGTGCGGACGCCCCGCCCCTGTTCTTTGGGAATGTGAGAGCCACCTCTAAGGCCTAAAGGCACGTTTATCTGCGGTCAGGTGTTAGGCAGACTAGCCCCGAGGGGCTGATGTGGTGTGAGAGACATCTCCATCTCCTGCCCGTTCCCTTGCCTGCAGATGGCTGATCTCTAGGCAACCATGACCGGGGTTGAGCACAGAGCTTGTAAACATAGAGAGTGGCCTTAAGGAGGCGCAAGTTGTGTCGAGCTTCCCATAAACACGAAGATGGTGGTCGCTCCACAAAATTCAAATCACACGATAGATGGTGAGTGAAATTTCAAGTTATCCAATTCGCCTGAAAGAAAAGTGGTTTTATGCCGATGAAGCAACACTACACCCATCTGTGTAGTTACATTCGCGTAAAAATATAAAAACCATTTCTTGGGATTTACGTGCGGCACCTCTGTGCATTCTTTCTCATTCAGTTTTGAGGAAACTATTCGGCAAAAATAAATAAATAAAAAAATAAAAATAAAAATAAATAAGTATTTTTCCACATAAAGCCACACATTACAGCTAGATAATGAACTTATTTTCCTTTCATTATTGCCCATTGTTTATGTGACAGTTCAAAGTAATGAACCCATTGTGTATATTTTGGAAAGTTTGGAGTGAGAAATTATAAAGGCACATTTGCATGCCGAGCGTGAGTTTCCTCGGAAACTCGAAATATCAATTAAATAAATAATCAGTGACAAATAAATAAAGCCTATGGCACACAACTGCAGCGATGTGTCGCTGATAAAACAAAAGCACAATTACGTTACTCTTATGTTTGATTAAGAAAGGAGAGAGCTCTGGTAGAAGTGGTGCGAGAAGCACGTATTTTATTCTATTGTCTGGCACACCGCCATATTTCATGTTATAGAAGAATATTGCGAGTTGCAACCAGACTAGGCACTCGATTCTGTAAAGAATTTATATTTATAAAAGTAAGTAGGATTATGAACTGTAGGCTTATTCATTGAATATATCTGATTTAACTAACTGTGTAACTTTTTTATGTTTAGTAGACAATCACCTCTGTACGACGTATTGGAATGGCTGGCAAATTATTGAAATATTGAGATTTAGATTATGAGTCCGCACCTACCGCAGCAGTCTTTGGAAACGATTTATTTACGAAGTCCGATTATTTCAGTTTTATTTCACGGTCAACTACGAGTAACATTAAGGTTTATAATTAATATAAGAAACAGCTACCAGCCATGTGGCTGGTAGCTGTTTCTTATATAAATTATAAACCTTAAGTACAACAGCCACGTTTCTCAACATGTCGACTTTCGACAAAATAACGAGTAACATTGCCTTTATGAGAAAGCCATTGTCAAGCGTCTGATACCGAATAATTAAACGTCCACGTTCCAGATAAGCAAATATTTATTACAATTACAATCACAATCACCATCATACAGATAGAATAATTAATATTTAAATAATATATTTTTATTTTATTTATTTTATATTGGCGACTGCGTGTCGGACTTGTTATTTTGTCATTTGTTACATTGTTCTCTTTGTTTCATGTGAAAAATCAACTTTCTGGACCTGGACGTGAATGTATGAGAGATAACAAAAAAAATCTGAAGATATTTTCCAATTCTAAAATTTTGCGGGAAGACGCAATGAAACTTCCAGAAAAATAAGGTAAGACGCAGCATCTTTGCATTAGCAGGCTTGACCAGACGAATAATTCAGTGTATTAGCTTTTCAGTAGATTCTGTAGAGTTTCTTTCGTGCATAACAGTTTTCAGTGATAAATTTCATTCTCAGTACTTTTCCTTAAACAATAACGTATGCAACAATACCAATACACGAGTGTACAATATGGCCGACTTCTGTACGATACGTAGTAACATGGACAGCAGCCATTACCAATAATCTCAAATTCAGTTTATATTTTTAAATTAACAGACAGCCATTGTTGCTACGAGCGATTCATGCTCAACTGCATTTTATTTTAAAATCAGTGTCAAATATTTTCTTGAAACATATATCACGTGTGGCATGGTAATAACTAGAAATCAATACGCAAAAATGGAACAGCAAAGACGTACTATTCAGACGCAATCCGACTCGGACGAGAGACAAATGTTAGAAAATGACTTTACGACAGCAACCGGTAGTGACGATTTATCAAACATTGACGCAAGTGTTGACGGAAATTTTGGCAATAGGCCGTCCACTACAAAAATTTCAAAGTCTCAGTCAGAGCCCATGTTGATGCATGACGTCACGTCTAATGACGCGACGGGGGCACAGACCTTGCAAACAGTAAACATTGCCGACATGTTACAAATGCTAATGAAACAAAACGCCGAAAACATGGCAACCTTACAGACACAAAATGACGCAATTAAATCTGACCTCATAGCACTCAAGACAGGTAATGACACTTTATGTAAACGTGTGGAACTTATAGAGGCCACACTGACCAAACAGATGACTGAACTCAGTACTAAATTTTCCCAGCTTAATACGAGACAAGAAAAGACTACAACTGACGTAGCACTTTTACAGACACAAGTAAAAAACCTTAATGTCACGTGTGAAGTTCTTACTGAACAAATTCAAACATATCCTTCAGTACATGACAACCTTGAAAAACGAATTACTGACGTACAGAATAAATTTGACAATGTTGAACAACACCTGACTGACATCTTACAATCTGATGCCACAGCTCATTTTCAAAATATTAATAAAGAATTTCATGATTGGGTAGTGAACAAAGACAAACATTTTGATAGATGCTTACGTGAAAATTTACCAACAATTGTTCACGACTCCGTAGCGCAATACATTACTAATAACAAACAGCTGATCAGCGACGCAGTACAATCCGTCACTGCACCCATGAGGCAATTCACCGATCGACCACAGTCTGAATGTAACGAAAATATCAGTCAAAATGCACAGTTCAGGAACCAATATACATTCGAGTATGACACACACATACCGCACACGACAAACACACAAGAACAAAACACACCACGACTACAACACATACCACGATGTGCAAACACAAACACAAGCTATTATCATGGTAAACCACAGCAACATTATCGTAATTACTCGCCAGCTGAACATACCAGTAATTACAGTGGAATGAATCCATATCACAATACGAAGGAAGAAGAAAGCTTAATGAAACACAGGCAATTTCAGATTTTTATCCCAGAAAAACGAACCATTCATCCGGTGATTTTTCTTAAATCTTTTAGTAACGCATTTCCACGCACTTGGAGTGACCGGAAAAAGATTTCATATATTGTCGGTTACATCCAAGGCGATGCAGCTGTCTGGGTATACAGTCAATCTGACGTATGTACCACGTACAGTGAGTTTGAGCGTGCTTTTCTGAACAAATTCTGGTCGCAATCCGTCCAGGAGCGACTCAGAAGACAAATTTTAGAACCTGAAATTTTTAACAGTAAAAATGGCAACTTACGCAGATATTTTGAAAAATACTTGAACATGGGACACTTTTTAGACGAACCAGTCGCAACGCGTGATATACTCCGTGCGTTGAAGGCCAAATTGCCTTTCAACATTAAAGAAAAACTCCTACATATCCCGGATGACGATTCAGATTATTTTTTAACAGCCTTAGATTCGGTTGACATGTTACTTGAAGATCAGCGCTTCGCGCGGCAAAACAGCAGCCACAATGTTTACACTAGTGGTAAGCAAAACATGCAGGCTTGCCAACTCAATTCTGGCGCGCCCACAGTTGGATACGCGGTACAGCAAAAACAGCAAACTCACATGCCGTTTCAATACGAAAATCAAAATCAACACGCGTATTCCAATACAAACAATAGTTACAACAGTAATAACACTTCATGCGGCAATCCATACAAAAGGCACCGCGGTAATAACTACAACGGAAACAACGGATACAAAGGCAACAACAAAAACACATACAGAAATAGAAATAATAATAACTACGAGCCAAGACAGCATCAAGGTTGGACTCGTAACGATCAGTACTTCCATTCAAACTCTGCTTTACCACAGCAGCCACCAGGACAAAATTGGAGCATACCTTACGACCGACAGGTAAGTTATAATGCGCAACAGCAACAACAACCGCAAAAGTTTGGAGATCATAATAGGCAATATCCGAATGTGAATATAATAGAAATGACACCTGATGCACAACCTCAATCTGTGTCAGTACCTAGTACAAATGCTAATCCGACAAACTAGAAACAGTCACTTCTATGCCCCATGTCGTGGCTGAAGAATTCTTGCGGGGCGACTGCAATGTTAATCAGTTATTTGACACCACACTTGAACAACAGAATAATGATATGCCGAATAATACTAAACAAAAACTACCTGTTTTATTTATAAGATACAACCACAATGAGAATATATCAGATGAACTTTTACAAGACAGTACACAATGTCGTTCAAACACAAATGAAATTGTTTTAGCATCTACTACTGGTGTAGTAGGTGGGATTCCAACTACTATTATCCTAGATACAGGTGCAGCTGTGAGCGTTTTGTCTTTTAATTTCTATAAAAAGATGTGTGAATTGGAACCTGTGCCTGAGTTTCCTGCCCAAAACTGTAAAATAACTACTGCACTAGGTAATAAGTCATGTAGGGTTACGAAGCAAGTTTTTGTAAACATTAAAATAGGTAATGGAACCGTACAATGGCCATTCCTGGTTGTACAAAACCTTGCGACAAATTGCATATTAGGAATAGATATTATGAGCGAGAAGGACTCTATTATAGACTTCTCCAAAGGTAAATGTATTTTAAATGATAAAGGCAGTGTAATTATTATTGATTTGGACAGGAGAACTCTAAAGCATGACAAACACTGTACAGGGTACAAGGTTCAGTTAGTACTTGACAATGACATTCAAGATATGCAAACACACTCATCTGACACAGAGCTAATGGACTTGAAAACATTGCTTGATCATAAGATAAGTGAAGCTACAGCTCTCAGTGTACATGAACGTATAAAACTACAGGAAGTGTTATCCAAATATTTACAAGTTTTTACCAAATGATTAGGTGTTATCAACACGTATGTATACAAGATTGAAGTTAAGCCTCACAAGATCTTCTACCACAAGACATATAACGTACCGTTATCTCAACGACCTGCTGTGTGGCAAGAATTAAAACAAATGTTAGACTGGAAGGTCATTGAACCATCCACCTCACCTTATTGTAGTCCTCTACTTGTTGTCAAAAAATTAAATGGAAGCATTAGGTTAGTGTTAGACGCACGAGCAATTAATGAAATAATTTTACCGGTTCACACAAAACCCGAAAATTTAGAAGAGCAATTACAGAAATTTCTAGATGCAAAATATTTTTCCACAATAGATCTCGCTAATTCGTTTTGGCAGGTGGGTATCACTCCTGATTCACGGAAATATACTGCATTTATGTTCGGGGGGGCGAACCTATCAGTTTTGTGTTCTACCTTTCGGACTGAATGTCAGCTCTGGGGTATTCATTACAGCCCTGGATACCGTGCTTGGCGACGATTTAGTTGAGACAGTCACACACTATGTAGATGATATACTGATAGCTACACAGTCTTGGAAGGAACACGTTGACACACTTCAAAGAATTTTAGAAAAATACGCACACCGAGATCTTAGAGCATTTCATGCTGAATAATGTCAAAGTCATACCCATCAAAATATTGCTAAGCAACTCGAAAAACTCTGTTGTTACAACACAGATAATAAGTAGTGTAGAAATTTTCATTTCAGCGGTTCCAGAGTCGCAGTTGAAGACAGAAGAACTCTTCTTTCAGCGCGCGCCTCCACCTGGAAGACGGAATATTAAAATAAAATTTATGATTACGTAGCAGTGAATGATATATTAATTTTTCACGGAACATTTGTTATTGTAGGTACCACTGACTTGGTATGACACCTGACGAACCGACAGACGTCATCTGTGAAGCGATCTTTTACTTTGAGAAATAGATTAGACGCACATCTCTCAACACGAAAAGCATCTATCAGTAGTCAAGGCCACACAGACACTCTACACACACGCACAAAACGCGAGGAATCGAACATTTTCTCTCTCTTACTATTTTGAATATTATTGAGTAGTGAAAACGCCTGGTCTTGCCTACTGATGTAATGACTGTTGTGTCTAACCTATCTTAATTTCAGATGACATCACAAAAAACATCGATAATATCCCAGCAAAACCGCTATAGAGGATGTAAATATCGACAATTCATGTAATCAAACGTGACACAATGTAATAACCTATAGCTATGTAATGATGATGTAAACATGTTTATGTGCAACTATATTATGTTTATGCTAAGAAAATATGTGACGTGTGTATGTATAATTACTTATTTTTTTAACTGATGTATCATGTAACTGTTACTATGTAAAAATTTGAACAAAACGAGTGCCAAAAAGACATTGCATAGTGAACCTCTGTTCACGGACATTAACGAACATTACTAACTCTGCAACTACGCAGAAACCTATGTGAAAGAAACGGTTAATGCCATTCATTATGCAGCGTATCTATGTAAACGCGATGAATGATTTCTTTGATTAATAACTACGAACATTTAGGTGAGCTATATTCAGCAAAAAACTGAAAATGTGAAGGGCATAATTCGTGCATCGTCTAGTGACGTTACTACAGTACCTAACTTCAAGATGTTAACTGGATTAAATGGACACAAAGTGCCTGTCCAGAAAACAACACGACGGGTGGAAGAATTTTGGTTGGAACTTCAGGGAATGAAATGTTCTCGAAATGTGACGGACACTCTTACCTGGACTGTCCAAGGATCGACGCCAGCTATGTGCCGTCCGAGGTTCTGCAACCAAGCTTCCACGGAATGTAAAAAACGAACTGCACGTGGACCAATTACTCGACGGGTCACGTCTGATCTGTAATAAGCAATGCTTTTAGTCACAACGAACTGCATCACAACGACTATAATGGAAATGGGAAATGGACACGCTTATGTATTAATCACGTTGTTATACAATGATGTTACTGTGATCAAAAAAAACTTTACCACGACGATACTAACCTGTAAAAAATTATTGTGCAGCAGATGAATATGAACTGTAATAACGACACGATGTGTATAGGTCAACGCACCTGAAACATACGGACATTTTTCTTTGAAGTATTTCAAAACAATACTATGTAACTAAGAACATTCAACAATCTAAGTTGTATTGTGTTATAACAAATATTGTAAATTTAAAACTAAGTTACCTGTCATAGAATGTAGTCTTCATATGTAGTCTTGGTTGAATATTTTCTTTGTGCAACGACTGAGAAACGCGCGCACACGAACAATATGAACTGCAATACTGTGCCGCGTGATCTAACTGTACGATATAACGGCAGTGCCGGAGTCACACAGACGCTTCTGCGCATGCGCGCACTCTATCTGCCAACATAAGAACTTTTACGGCGCACTCGCGTCATTCAAATTTTGTATATAATGTGTATAATGTAAGTCATGTAAATAGTTGTAGATAACTTAGATTTTCTTGTGCCTTTAGGTGAATTGCTCGCCTGCAGGTGTGTCCTTTCGCCTCGCAATTCAGGGGGCAATATAAAGGCACATTTGCATGCCGAGCGTGAGTTTCCTCGGAAACTCGAAATATTAATTAAATAAATAATCAGTGACAAATAAATAAAGCCTATGGCACACAACTGCAGCGCTGTGTCGCTGATAAAACAAAAGCACAATTACGTTACTCTTATGTTTGATTAAGAAAGGAGAGAGCTCTGGTAGAAGTGGTGCGAGAAGCACGTATTTTATTCTATTGTCTGGCACACCGCCATATTTCATGTTATAGAAGAATACTGCGAGTTGCAACCAGACTAGGCACTCGATTCTGTAAAGAATTTATATTTATAAAAGTAAGTAGGATTATGAACTGTAGGCTTATTCATTGAATATATTTGATTTAACTAACTGTGTAACTTTTTATGTTTAGTAGACAATCACCTCTGTACGACGTATTGGCATGGCTGGCAAATTATTGAAATATTGAGATTTAGATTATGAGTCCGCACCTACCGCAGCAGTCTTTGGAAACGATTTATTTACGAAGTCCGATTATTTCAGTTTTATTTCACGGTCAACTACGAGTAACATTGCCTTTATGAGAAAGCCATTGTCAAGCGTCTGATACCGAATAATTAAACGTCCACGTTCCAGATAAGCAAATATTTATTACAATTACAATCACAATCACCATCATACAGATAGAATAATTAATATTTAAATAATATTTTTTATTTTATTTATTTTATAAAATGTAGGTCGCAGAACTTTTCTACGTTAGGTGCGTTTTACGCCATGTATTACTGCATGCAAAACATAGCTAACATATCGAAATTACTTTTAATGGTAGAGGAAAGGTCGTAGCCCTTACCATTCTCCAGAAAATATTTGAGATATATTGTAGATAGCCGCAGTGGGGTTTGTAGCTACAACGCCACACACACGGCAATAGCCACTTGCTATGCATTATGTGGAGCTGCCTTGTGTTTATCTTCTTCGTATGTTGCCGATACAAAGCCAGACGGGAAATGAAGAAAACTTAATGTAGCGAAAAGACACCGGAAGTCATCAGTTCACGAAGCTGACTGTATGTCATTAGGCTTTCATACCCCAGTCAGTAATAATGAAACCCTTACAGTATCACTTTGTCGTCCGCCCGTCTGTCTATCTGTCTGTATGGCCAGTTGTTAAGAACCCTTTTTATCAGGGACAGACAGACGTATCAAGATTAAATTAATGCCACGTAGTAAAGTCTACAGTCTCTTGACAGTGTAAAAAAAAGTAAGTTTCTGCATCAGTATATCCAAGAGGTACAGTCGTTTGCTTCACATAATTTGATACGAGATTTGGCCAGTATCGATAACAGATAAAAATCACCTAAGCTATCAATTCCTGGGATAGGTGGACTGTATTGTGGGGGAAGCATTATCTTTCTTATTATGCCATGCACTGGTACCAGATGAACAGTGAGTGGGTCAGAGACTTGCGAATGTTCGCAGTGAGTTGTGTCCGCTAAATACCCTGAAGGTTGAAACGCGAGCGGAGAACTAAATCACTGTGAATATTTTCGCATGATATTGTTCATTCGGAGCAGGTCTTGTACACTAATAACTCTTGTGTTATTGGCAATGCTATTGAAGAGTAACCTCTAATTCACACATGGTCATTGCAATAGGAGCAATAAACAAGGTTTTAACAAGTGGTAGCAGTGTGTAGGCCCAGCTCTCGAAAGGCAGTTTTTTGTAAAAGACAGGAATGATCGAGGGCAGCTTGTAGAATTTAAGCACTTATGAACAATAATTGTAGAATTGGGGCCCACGATAGCACAATGTACTTGTTAAGTGGCAATGGATGCCTAAATGTTGAATGGCCTTGGCATAGGTTTTTGATGTAAGTAGAGGGGCAGACCGTCTAAAGGACACGACTTCAAGATCGCCTCTTCTCGCTACCACTATCATTGGATCCTTGTTTAAAATAATACGCTGTGGGAAAAGACATTCAAGTGTCAATATTCCCTGTTGTGGTCTCATCAGTTAATTACATATGGTAAAAGAAAGATAAATACAAAAAATGCCTTGAATCTGTCATCACGTCGTAATGACTGGTATGACATGAGTATACTAATTTAAATGAGGAGAAATGAAAGACAGAGGCCATGCCACTTTTAATCCCATTTTGTTGTTTTATCAAGTTACAAAGTGCAACGTTTCTCAACCTGTAATTTATTATACTGTTACCATTTCAAGGGGATAGATCACATTGGGAACTGAGTTAACTGATTATTATTTTCGCTTTATTCTTTTATTAACAACGCTTTTCTTCCTTCGCTGGACATCTTCAGATTATCTTAAAATTTTTCTTTTACAGCACAGACGTTCTTCACGGTTTCTAATATGTTGTAAGAACTTTTAAGATGATCTGTAGATGCCTCACGAAGGTGGAACGGGTTGCTCATAAAAGAATAAGTTGCAACCAAGGCTGCTTTTATTTGCATTTTTGTTACGTTTGATATTCAGTACACAATGTACCTTCAATCAGCTTTCCTTAACATGGCTGGTAGCTAGTTTGTGTGAATGAGGATGTAATTGCAAACGCATCCATCCTGTGGAATTCAGCTCTCTAGCCGGGTCTGGGAAGGCCCTTGAGTTTAATTTTTTCGAAGTTGGCTTTGGGCGTCAGACTGACGAGGTGCGTTTAACTGCTCGGATTTCAAAATGGTTCAAATGTCTCTGAGCACTATGGGACTTAACATCTATGGTCATCAGTCCCCTAGAACTTAGAACTACTTAAACCTAACTAACCTAAGGACATCACACAACACCCAGTCATCACGTGGTAGAGAAAATCCCTGACCCCACCGGGAATCGAACCCGGGAACCCGGGCGCAGGAGGCGAGAACGCTACCGCACGACCACGAGCTGCGGACTGCGCTCCGATTTCTCAACGCACGGCATCGCGAATGGTTCCTTCAGACTCACGAGTGCAAGGTAAAAACTTGTTTAGGTTTTTGGCGTTGAACCGATGGAACATTTTGAGCGGAGTAATCAGTCATTGTTGTCTCTCCTACCTTCTGACTGGAGGAGACGACTGATACGACTGAAAATTTTTTCTTGTGTATTGGTCAGTCTGTCTCGTCTAAGTTTTTCTGTTTCCATGCACGGAGGCGAGGCAAGATGGGTTATGTGCAGAGTTAGTCGCTTTGCGGGCTTCTTGTGAGCCTTCTGTGCGCGCTTGGAAGATGATTTGAATGGGAATTGGGTCAATTTTTTTCGTGTTAGGAAATTTATATAATTTTTAAATTCATTTAATAGAAGCATTATGAGGTTCTCGTGAATAATAACTTTGGTATCGCTCAGCAAGCTTTTGATGGGCCCGACTTTGTTCTTTATCTGATAGTGAACTATCTAATACATTCTGACCCCAAACTAAACGTCGCGGTTATTTTCACAGTCCCCTACGAGCCAGTTTTTACGACCTTTACTAGAAAATGATGAATTTTGCTTTCGTTTATTTTATGAGTGTCTCCGTGGCGTCATCACTGTCACCCTCCGTGCCACCGCTTAAATTTCCCGCCGCTGTGTGCAGCTGCACAGCATCGAGTCTCTGCTGCACGAGTCAGCGCCACTCGCGCCTGAATGAGGGCTTTGCGGTGGCCAGCGGCGTAACTCAACGGGAACAGTAAGAGCTCCCTTGGTATTGAGCTCTGACCACCGGCTGGAGGAGGACGTGGTCATCGGGGTACACAGCACTGGTGCTGTGCTGGAATCTTCATCATGCTTTTGGTCAATATTAACAGACAACTGGCCGGAATAAATGAGAGACTGAGTGTTGTAACGAGGTGTGGAATAGGAATTGTGGAGTTTGTGGAATTTATGCATT
Source organism: Schistocerca cancellata (assembly GCF_023864275.1). Lineage (NCBI taxonomy): Eukaryota > Metazoa > Arthropoda > Insecta > Orthoptera > Acrididae > Schistocerca > Schistocerca cancellata. The sequence continues at coordinate 436,500,081 of NC_064626.1, read as the reverse complement.
TACATGTGACACAGGAAACTAAACATACGCAAGGCTAACATTATATATTGTGAGCAACGGCCTTGCCGCAGTGGATCCACCAGTTTCCGTCACATCACCGAAGTTAAGCGCTGTCGATCGTGGCCGGTACTTTGATGGGTGACCATCCGGGCCACCATGCGCTGTTGCCATAGTTCGGGGTGCTCTCAGCCTCGTGATGCCAATTGAGGGGCTACTCGACTGAATAGTAGCGGCTCCGGCCAAAGAAAACCATCGTAACGACCAGGAGAGCGGTGAGCTGACCACACGCCCCTCCTATCCACATCCTCAGTTGAGGATGACATGGCGGTCGGATGGTCCCGATGGGCCACTTGCGGACTGCAGATGGAGTGCTTTAACAGTATATATTGGCTTGTTTATCTGTTGCGATTAAATTTCAGGTAAGGGTTCAGTCTGGGCGCGTGGTATTCATAGATGATTAGTTGTCATTTTATTATAACTGGTTTAGTTTAAGGTGTTGTATTTATGTATGTTAAATTTTGAGCTCACAGAGCTCTGAGTGTGGGTTAGGAAGTGCTTGTAATTGTGTCGCTTGACATCAAAAACCAAATTCTTGTCAAATATTCATTGGCAAGTTGCCTGTTAACAACAGTGGGTGGCTTATGGACGTTTCACAATTTTCCTGTTACTCGAGATATATCAGGCTATTTCTTCTTCGTTTATGGGTGAAAGTTCTTGCTTTCATGACTATGCCAAGAGCGATCTGAATTAATCTGGTGTTAATAGTCATGCCCGTTATATGAATTCTTGTAATTTGTTCTTGGAAACAAGATCCAGAAGTTGTTACGTTAACTAAATGTGATGGAAATGTCTCTGTTCTAAATGTTCCTGTTGCAGTATTTAAGTTTTTGGGGAATCTGAAAGGATGTAAAGTTTCTAACGGGCGTATAACTAAGTCTGGTAGAGAAACAGAAAAGCATAGCAGACCTTTATGTATAAGAGGCGTTCAAAAAGAAACGAGCCGGAGGCATAATTACAGAAACCAGTACCTGTATGTTAGAAATATTGATCCTGGCTATTGAGACACTTGTCTGACTGTTACAAAAGGCGGTGAATGGCTGTCTGATTAAAATTACCGGAGCTGCGATGTTAACCATTTCCGCACGTACAGTTAGACGTCGTCGTCCGAGGTGAATCGTTAGGCCCTCAGAGCTTTTTTAAGGGGACCCAAAATGGCGTACTCACAATAAGAGAGGTCGGGACTGTACGGAAGATGGCCGAGAACCTCTCATTTGAATTTCTGCAGGAGTGCCGTAACTGTGTTGGCCGTATGAGGCTTTACATTGTTGTGGAGCAGAACGACCCCACGGGTGAGATTGCCGGGTCGTTTTGATTTGATCGCTTGCGGAAGGGTGGTCAAGGTTTGCGAGTAATGCTGGGCATTTACTGTTGTCCCGTGCTGCAGGAAGTGAATCAAAAGGGGGCCATCTTGGTCAAAGAAGAACGTCAGCATAACCTTCCCTGCACTCACGTGGATGGCCTTGGCTTTTTATGTGGTGGTGACCTGGACTGGTGACTGGAGACTTCATCGTTTTCATTCTGGTTCGAAGTGATGACACCATGACTCCAGCCACCACTCGTGCCACGAACGCATTCCCTTCCCGAGCATAGCGCTGCAGATGTGGAAGACAGTGGGCCATTCGACATGCTTCCTGATGTGCTTGAAATGGGAATGAGCGTACGGCGTTGTGGGTCGGGAGTCCCCATTCGGGGAAGTTCGGCCGCCGAGGGCAAGTACTTATTGCATTCTACGCCACATTGGGCGACTTGCGTGTCGGAGATGTGGATGAAATGATGATGAGGACAACACAACACCCAGTGCCTGCGCGGAACCGGGAATCGAACCCGGGCCCCTTGGCGTGGCATTCTGCCGCGCTGACCGCTCAGCTAACGAGGGCGGACGGTGTGGTTGAAGACTGTGGGCTAACACAATTTGCGCTTGTGCAGTTTCGATGACGCGATAAGTCACACGAATCTGAAGGCTGTAAATTCAACTAAATACTTAGGGATTACAATTACAAATAACTTAAATTGGAACGACGACATAGATAATGTTGTGGGTAGAGAAAATCAAAGACTGCGATTCATTGGCAGAACACTTAGAAGCTGCAACAGATCTACTAAAGAGACTGCTTACACCACACTTGTCCGCCCTGTTCTGCAGCACTGCTGTGCGGTGTGGGATCCGGATCAGGTGGGACCGACGGATGACATCGAAAAAGTTCAAAGCAGAGCGGCTCGTTTTGTATTCCGCGATATAGGGGAGATAGTGCCAGAGACATGATACATGAATTGGAGTGGAAATCATTAAAACAAAGGCGTTTTTCTTTGCGACGGGACCTTCTCAAGAAATTGCAATCACCACTGCGAAAACTTTCTGTTGGCACCCACCTAAATAGGGAGAAATGATCATTGCGATAAAATAAGAAAAATCAGGGCTCGCACAGAAAAATTTAAGTGCTCGTTTTTTCCCGTTCGTCGTTCGAGAGTGGAACGGTAGAGAGACAGTTTGAAGGTGGTTCATTGAACCTTTTGCCAGGCACTTAATTGTTAATAGCAGAGTAATCACGTACATATTGACGTAAATGTGCAGTCGTTCCTTCATGATGGTGTGTACACTTCCGACGCTCAATACGACCACGGTGGCTGTGGCTTTCACTGTCACTCGGCGGTCCTGCGTAATGAGTGCATCCACCAGCTGGACGTTGTCATCAGTGATGCAGTGTGGTGCTCCAGACCGTGCATCATCGGCTAACGACACCCGTCCTTCCCTGAAGCGCTTGTGCCACACTTTGTAGGGGACTTGCAGAACTCGCCGTACACTTGAGACATTCGTCGATGAATGTCCGTTCCTCCTACTCCTTCCGCTGTCAGGAAACGAACAACATCCCTTTGATCTTCTTTTAAGGGCTTCATGTCACTGTTTGCAATGCGACTGGCAGCGTTGGACGATTGATGCATGCATCTGCTAGCTCTGTATAGTCACGTGACGTTCACGCGTGTCCTGTAGCGATGGGCTGCGAACTTCCAATTTCTGTTCGGAACCACACCTCGTTACACACCCCACGATATTACCCTCCTGTCACTGGTTTGCGCATTCCAGACTCAGGCTCGTTTCCCTTTGAATGCCCCTTATATATTCCATTTGAGTAAACGTCTAGATAAGTCTAACAGGTTAAATGTTAGTTGCTGAAGCATGATTGAAGTTATGATCATTTGTGTTTGGCTTGCTCCCGTATTTTAATTGTGCTAAAGAAGCTTCGTAATTTCTGAATAAAATTTCACTTAGGAGACCAAGTAATGTGCTTAAACGTTCTTGGAACATGCTAACGTTTGCTTTTTAATAAATGTTTTTGGTACTGTCTAAATTTTGTTGCATTTCCTATCAACCCAGCGCCACCCCCACTTTATTTGTGAGCACCTGAGGGTCGATTTTGCGTTCCTTAGTCAGCTTAATCCTAGCTGAATAATGATGATCACTGTAATGACAAACAGTTTCTCGTTATGGAACGATAGTGTTAAATGATAAGTGAAGTTAAGCAGTGCTCTACAGTTCGTGAATAAATGTCAGTTTGGAATGAACTTAGTTCATTTTCCTCATTGTGCTTACAAGCACGCAATGGAGTCATTAACCTCATTTATCCTGTAATAGAAAAAGACAAGGAAGCATATACTCAAGTTTGTTCTCTGATCGGTAGATCTGAGGACTGGTAGCTAAATTTCTGTTGCGCCGTTCCTTTGTGACAGAACATAGCGCTACATTTAGTAAACATTTATGTGACTTTAGAGTGCTTAGCATTCATTGGAAGTTAGAGAATGATAAGCATTGTTTTGTTCAGCAGAAAGCTGAGGCCACGAGAAGTCCATGTCACGTGGCAAAATTTCGTCCCACTGCAGCACCAACAGTCAATAGGTAGACGTTTGCAACATTTTACAAACAGTGAACGTCTTTTCAAAATATCCAAAATAAATTCTTGACGCAGTGACAATTGCAAAGCGGCTGATGGAGTCAGAGCGTGTCGACGTCAGCGCGGCAGCAAATGCTCTGATATTCTGTGTCTTTCCCTGTGGCGTGACACATCGATCTTGTCCAATTGCTCTAGCGACAGGTGCGCCATCGTTCAGTCTCAGGACCTATCTGATATTCATTTGTTCGTGTGATCATTGTCTGCTTTTAGTCTCAGCAGTTATCTGTAGTCCAATTAGTCATGAGCTTCTTCTCATACCTACAGTTCTGCTTGTATTATATCTAACTATTCTCGCTGCCGGCGAACATTGTTCGCATAATCTGATTCACACTGAAATTAATTGGAAGAGCCATTTCTTTTAGACCTTTAAGGGGCACTGTTACTTGAGTTGTAGGAACAGATCTTTCTCTAGGTCATTTTCAATCGCAACTGAAAGCCAAAAACCTGTGCATTTCTAGGCTGGATTATTAAGGCGACTGTCGTTATACCCTGACTTACGGAAGCAGACAAGTGTAGAATAATTACGCTGTGTAAGATAAATTTCACAATATGACAATCTTTGTGTTACTTCACAGCACTCATTTGCCTAAATACAGCAACAGATATACAAGGAAATACGTATTTAAACAATGTAGTAAGCTGAAGTTGTGTCATATTGTTCATATAAGTTACGCGACACTTTTTTGCTTCAGTTCTGCGTGGAATCCTATGTCTCTTATCAGACAGAGGGACTGAGGTATCGCTACGTGCTCATCCGTCGTTAATGGATACTTCACTATCGATAATGCCTGATGCTGGTTATCTTTGTTTATGTGGTGGCACTATTTGTTTGGATGTGTACTGTAGCTATGCATCCACCATGTTTGAGTTGCTAACTGATGTAGCCCCACCCACTGATAGTTAAAGTAGCTTCGCACCGCGATCTCTCGTACCTTTTGCGCCCTGAAAATGAAGGAGAGTTCACCTGTCGAAATCCGGCTGTTGTCGAGGACGTTACCCTGCTGCATTCCCATCAATTTTTTGACATTCGATACGCTATGAGAAGTTAGAATTCGACATGTCATGTTGTTCGTAAACGCAACAATGCTGCAATTCCATGATCTCCAAACACGTGATATAGACCTGTGATTATGAGTCTATTACGGTGCTATGCAAAAATAATCAGTAACATATTAATGGTTCAAATGGCTCTGAGCACTGTGGGACTTAACTTCTAAGGTCATCAGTCCCCTAGAACTTAGAACTACTTAAACCTAACTAACCTAAGGACATCACACACATCCATGCCCAAGGCAGGATTCGAACCTGCGACCGTAGCGGTCACGCGGTTCCAGACAGTAGCGCCTTTAACCGCTTGGCCACACCGGCCGGCAACATATTAATCAAGGCATACTGGAGCCATAACAGCAAGGCCAAGAAAGTGTACTTAGATTTTTAGGCTCATGCAAACAACTTATAAAGAAAAAAAGTAGCTGCAAAAATTTTACCTGCAAATTTAATGTCCATCAACAAGTGCATGGGCCGCTTATCTCGAAATGTCCTAAGTAATAATAAAAGCACGAGAATACTGTAATATACCTATTGTCTACTGCTACCGATATAAGTGCATGTGCGTTTTTGATATTTGGCCACTTACATGGCATGTAAAGGTTTATAAAATTACAGGGTCGCCAGCAGCCCAAGACCCATCTTTACACATTATAGATAAGGCTAGTGTGGGAAATTTTGTATGAATGTATTACTGAAAATAGAATACGGTAGGTAGCTGGTGTTGATATGGTATAGGGCCATAATTTTACTAATAAATGTAATAAAAACCACTTTATTGTCACATCAAAAACATCTAAAACATCTCCAGAATTTGATTTACTAATTATTTTTTTGTTTTGTAAGCAAGTTAACTGGTGGCTGAATTTACAAAACACCTAAAACAAAATTAAAGAAAAATATTTTAAGAAATAATGTTAAGGAAAAAATTTCTGAAATCCTGATATTAAATCCAATCCTTAACACGATGTTTAACAAGATCAACAATGTGGCGTTTAATAATACGTTCAAAATTCAAGTTTTAGAGACCTGCAGAAATGATGAACAGGCAGTTAACATCCGACATCCACTGGCGAGTGAAATAGGTCGCTTGTAAATAGGAAAAACCGGCAGTCCAAGTAAACAATCCAACTAAATAGGATGGTGGCAAACTTACAAGAGATACGATCAGTTAATCGTGCATACAAGGTGCTCTCTTAGTACCAAAACCTCTTTCTTTTGTCTATGAACAACACTCATCCTGGTTGGCCAGCTGAATTTTTAGGCTCTCGCTTTAGTACGGTTAACAGAGAGACCAACCACTTTAGGATTAACTATTTCTTTTGCTCAAGACTCTTTTAATGGAACTCGCAATATAATCCACAGGTTACACTACTGTCCATTAAAATTGCTACACCACGAAGATGACGTGCTACAGACACTAAATATAACCGACAGGAAGAAGATGCTGTGATATGCAAATGATTAGCTTTTCAGAGCATTCCCACAACGTTGGCGCCAGTGACGACACCTACAACGTGCTGACACGAGGAAAGTTTCCAACCGATTTCTCATACACAAACAGCAGTTCGCCGGCGTTGCCTGGTGAAAACGTTGTTGTGATGCCTCGTGTAAGGAGGAGACATGCGTACCACCACGTTTCCGACGATTGTAACCTATCCCGATCGCGGTTTATCGTATCGCGACACTGCTGCTCGCGTTGGTCGAGATCCAATGAGTGTTAGCATAATATGGAATCGGTGGGTTCAGGAGAGTAATACGGAACGCCGTGCTGGATCCCAACGGCCTCGTATCACTAGCAGTCGAGATGACAGGCATCTTATCCGCATGGCTGCAACGGATCGTGCAGCCACGTCTCGATCCCTGAGTCAACAGATGGGGACGTTTGCAAGACAATAACCATCTGCACGAACAGTTCGACGACGTTGACAGCAGCAGGGACTATCAGCTCGGAGACCATGGCTGCGGTTACCCTCGACGCTTCATCACAGACAGGAGATCCTGCGATGGTGTACTCAACGACGTATGGTCGACTGCTGCCCTAGCCAGCACATTCTCCAGATCTCTCACCAATTAAAACGTCAGGTCAATGGTGGCCGAGCAACTGGCTCGTCACAATACGCCAGTCACTACTGTTGATGAACTGTGGTACCGTGTTGAAGCTGCATGGGCAGCTGTACCTGTACACGCCGTCCAAGCTCTGTTTGACTCAATGCTCGGGCTTATCAAGGCCGTTATTACGGCCAGAGGTGGTTGTTCTGGGTACTGATTTCTCAGGATCTATGCACCCAAATTGCGGGAAGATGTAATCACATGTCAGTGCTAGTATAATATATTTGTCCAATGAATACCCATTTATCTTCTACATTTCTTCTTGGTGTAGCAATTTTAATGGCTAGTAGTGTACAACACCAAAAATCTGGAAAAAATTGCGAAAAAGCGAATGGTTCCCTGAAATTTAATTATGTACTGCTTAATCTAGATAACGCCAGTTAGCGTGGTCAAATCCTGACAAGAGGGTTCCACACCGGTACTTTAATAGAAAAAAATACGCAGTATAATTACTTGAACGTGTTCACCTCAAAGGTTGACGAAAACACCTTAACAGAAGACGAGGGATAAAAACGCTTGGGATTGTAATTCAATGCTCACCGTAATTTCAAAGAAGTAGGCTCTGAGCACTATGGGACTTAACAGCTATGGTCATCAGTCCCCTAGAACTTAGAACTACTTAAACATAACTAACCTAAGGACATCACACAACACCCAGGCATCACGAGGCAGAGAAAATCCATGACCCCGCCGGGAATCGAACCCGGGAACCCGGGCGTGGGAAGCGAGAACGCTACCGCACGACCACGAGCTGCGGCCCAAAGAAGTAGGAACGTAAAAATCAGCAACTGGCTGATCAATGGCTGTAATCGGCTGAGCGTACGTACCAGTCACCCTCCTGTTCAGTTGTTTGGAACTGGCTGACAGGAAACCAACCCGGAACCACAGTGTACACAAGCTTCTCCGGAATGATCCAAATCCAAGTACAAGCAGCAACTCACAGAAATAATTTACACTGGGGCGGTCTCCACTTACCTGGCCGCTACAGGAAATCACGTAACCCGCTCTGACTAACATTCCAAATATACAAGCGAGCAAACGATCTAATCGGCCACGACGTGCCGGAACTTACTTCTCAGTGTCGCCACCCAATCCTTTAGGCACACGATCACTGAGAGAGAGAAGCCGTCCCCGCCGTCACGCTTAAATAGCCCCAACCGCCACTCCGCTTTCCCCTGGTGGCAGGAAATCGCTTTGATGCTGCCAACCAGAGGGATCTGTCGATACAGAATAGCGCCACGGTGTTCTCGCACCGCAATTACAATCTTTATATTAGTTCAATCAAATTAGGCAAAATCAAATCATGTTATTATATGATAAAGTAGGTAGTGAATTAAGAAAGTATAGCCAGTATTGAAAGCTCTCACTCTCTCTCTGATGATTATTTACAGCTATCAACTCTCCTTATTTGCAGCTGATGAAAACAACAGTGAAGTATCCTGAGGAAACATAGGCATTCTGCCCACTGTGTTTTCCAATAAAGGTGACTGTATGGTAAGTTAGAAACAATACGACAGGACACAAGTTATTAATTTTCAGTGAGAACATTTATTGTTAAATTGATGTAGGATAAATAACACGAGAACGTCCGAATCCAAAAGCTGGCTGGTACTTTAGTATTAAACAGCTCACTAGAACATGTTAAAAAAATAATGCTTCGTACATCGTAATTAATCGTATGGGAAATAATGGAGAGCTAAATGAATGTATAGACTCATCTACTTGAACTGGATTCACACAAGAAGATGAAGTTCGAAGAGAAATTTACCATCATCAGGAGCATGCAATTACAGCATGGAGATTCACAGGATGATTATAATTAAAGTTAAACTTTCAATCCGCTATATAAATAACACCACTGGTCAGAATGACGTCAAATTGCAACGGAATATTATCGAAGAAGGGGGACAACGTAAGGCATAAGAAAATTAAATAGTTACAATAGATCGCTCTGTAAGCATCATAATTTAATAGTCGTCAATTACAAATGACAAATGAATCGTACAACAATGCCTAAGGGGTACGTCTGACGTTGAACAAACTATACTACTCAGTGTGCATGGTTGTACATGTGTGATACTGTTAGTTACGTAATCCCATCCACCACAGCAAGGTCATGTCACATGGAATGGGAAAAATCAGTTTTTAATTGTCCTGAGGCCAAAAACCGCATAAAAAGCATCTCTCACATCGGTTTTTAATTGTCCTGAGGTCAAAAACCGCATAAAAGCATCAATCAAAATCAAATCGGATTATTAATGTCCGTGTGATTGGCGCAAAACATGTTCAATATGTTGTCCACCTTTTCCTACAACAAGTTGAAATCGAGAAATAGAATGTTCCACAGCTGATCGAAGTGTTTCCGGGGTCACCTTCAGAATGTATTGCGCAATGCTTGCCTTCAATGCAGCTAAGTCTGCAATCGGAACACTGATCACAACATCGTTCAGATAGCCCCACAGCCAGAAATCACACGGATTAAGATCAGGTGATCGGGGCGGCCAGGCTGAAGGGAAAGGGCGGGCGATAATTTCCGAAATGGCGCTTCACCAGATGCTTAACTGGATTTTCAATGTGCGCATAAAAATGATCCCATCCACACATCCACGCTGTTGGAGAGCTGGAATGACGCGGTTGCGCAAAGACACTCATTGCGCTTACCAGTGACGGTACAGGTAACACTACCGGAAGCACCTGTCTCTTCGAAAAAACATGGCCCTATGATAAATGATACCATAAACCCTCAACACACAGTGACCTTTTCAGGATGAAGTCGTAATGACTGATTTGCGTGTGGATTTTCCGCTGCCTGTATTCGACAATTCTGTGTATTGACGTATCCTGTCAGATGGAAGTGGGCTTCGTCTGTCAACATAATCTTCCACTGCCAATCCTTGTCCACTACCATGCGAGTAAGAAATTCTAAAGCAAAGGTCTCTCTTGCTGTCAGGTCAACAGGCAGCAACTCGTGCACATGGGCAATTTTAAATGGATAGCAAAGAAGGCTGTTTCTTAGGATTTTACGCACCGTGCTCACGAGTATGTCCAATGTTCGCGGCAATTCTCCGTACACTATAAGTTTGCACACCACCACTCGTCTCCTCCTGCATTGCTGTGGTCAATGCTTCCACTGACGTCGACTCAATTCGTTTCCTCCCTCTACCTGGTTGCACACCAAAAGAAACCGTCGTTTCGAATTTCCGAATCATTTTCTCCAGACCCACGGCAGTCATCGGACCAACGCCTGTTTTCAAACCCTGCAGTGTCCGGAACTTCTGCAGAGCGACGTGTGCTACTGTTTTAGAAGCAGAGCACCATCCTGCTTTGAGACAGTCATGTCGAAACTCGCAGACGCGAAAGGAGTAGAAGCAGTGTATTCGGCGTGTGTATGCCAACTTCAATGGGTCATGCGAATGACAGCTGTTTCATTTACATATTCCGACACATACAGCGCCATCTATTGATCAATTTTCTCACTATTTTTTTCTTCTGCCATACGTTTTCCCCTTTCTACGATAATATTCCGTTGGAATTTGACGTCATTTTAACCAGTGGTGTTATTTCTACAGCGTTTTGAAAGTTTAACTTTAATTGTAATCACCCTGTATACCGGTTGAACAACTGAAACAAGGATAATACAGATAATGAAATGGAAAGAACACGTAGGTGATAAAATACTCATCGAGCATCACATTGTCAAAACAGATATAAATCGCGAAATTACAGATAAAAGAATTCATGACTACGAAAGTTAGACTAAATCATGTGAGAACTGTGAATAGACCAACGAGACCAGGAAAGCCGATGGCCCTACTGGTTCATGCAACATGAAGTCCACAGACAAAAGAGGTTACTAACATCCCACAAAATAGTGAGAATACAGGCGATCATATAGCACGTCATAAGCTGATCTTTTAACCAAACTAGGATCACACACTGAAATACAGAAATTCGATCTGACGGTTCAGTGACACGAACAAGAGGAAATATGTGAAACAAAGAGCATGTGGAAATCGGTATATCTAATCACGCATAAAGTGAGGCAGGAAAAGACACAGTCACACGAAAATCAATTGTTCCCACATTCAACAAGGGAAAGATTGCCGAAACTTTGACTAATCATCAATGAGTGGAGAACAATCCATACTGCAATGTTCAAAAGACGTAAACAAACCCGTAATATTGAACAAACTAAACCACTAACCTTAGTGAAGCATTTTGTTTTTAACTAAACACATCCTGGAAAAGGATTTATACCTTCAAGATGACTTTAAAGTAGCAAAACTACGCGTAAGAACTATGTACCGAACTCATTAATAGCCAGCAGTAGAGACAACTGATCTCACAAAGAGCCAGCAGTGGAGTGCCTAACTCGCAATAGCACCCCCAGAACGATCCAGGTAAGACTGAGATACCAGGGGTGGTTTCCCCCGCCAACACAATGGAGAAACAAGACATTGACTGCAGGGACAGAGGTATTTACCCCAGTAAAAGGAACACTGAGTTGGTTACTCTGTACCTACGCCCCACCCCCGGCAGCACGGGGAAAGCAGCTAGTCTTCTACATGCCTTGGAAACCCGAAGACACATACTATCAGCCATTCTTTCACACAAAAGGCAAGATAGAGGAGTAGAGGAGGACATGATGACTAGGATATCATTATACACTAACATAAAAAAATCGTGACACCAAAACATAATAAATGTAGAGTAATGAAATGTTGCGAGTACATTTGTCTATGTAACATACACTCCTGGAAATGGAAAAAAGAACACATTGACACCGGTGTGTCAGACCCACCATACTTGCTCCGGACACTGCGAGAGGGCTGTACAAGCAATGATCACACGCACGGCACAGCGGACACACCAGGAACCGCGGTGTTGGCCGTCGAATGGCGCTAGCTGCGCAGCATTTGTGCACCGCCGCCGTCAGTGTCAGCCAGTTTGCCGTGGCATACGGAGCTCCATCGCAGTCTTTAACACTGGTAGCATGCCGCGACAGCGTGGACGTGAACCGTATGTGCAGTTGACGGACTTTGAGCGAGGGCGTATAGTGGGCATGCGGGAGGCCGGGTGGACGTACCGCCGAATTGCTCAACACGTGGGGCGTGAGGTCTCCACAGTACATCGATGTTGTCGCCAGTGGTCGGCGGAAGGTGCACGTGCCCGTCGACCTGGGACCGGACCGCAGCGACGCACGGATGCACGCCAAGACCGTAGGATCCTACGCAGTGCCGTAGGGGACCGCACCGCCACTTCCCAGCAAATTAGGGACACTGTTGCTCCTGGGGTATCGGCGAGGACCATTCGCAACCGTCTCCATGAAGATGGGCTACGGTCCCGCACACCGTTAGGCCGTCTTCCGCTCACGCCCCAACATCGTGCAGCCCGCCTCCAGTGGTGTCGCGACAGGCGTGAATGGAGGGACGAATGGAGACGTGTCGTCTTCAGCGATGAGAGTCGCTTCTGCCTTGGTGCCAATGATGGTCGTATACGTGTTTGGCGCCGTGCAGGTGAGCGCCACAATCAGGACTGCATACGACCGAGGCACACAGGGCCAACACCCGGCATCATGGTGTGGGGAGCGATCTCCTACACTGGCCGTACACCACTGGTGATCGTCGAGGGGACACTGAATAGTGCACGGTACATCCAAACCGTCATCGAACCCATCGTTCTACCATTCCTAGACCGGCAAGGGAACTTGCTGTTCCAACAGGACAATGCACGTCCGCATGTATCCCGTGCCACCCAACGTGCTCTAGAAGGTGTAAGTCAACTACCCTGGCCAGCAAGATCTCCGGATCTGTCCCCCATTGAGCATGTTTGGGACTGGATGAAGCGTCGTCTCACGCGGTCTGCACGTCCAGCACGAACGCTGGTCCAACTGAGGCGCCAGGTGGAAATGGCATGGCAAGCCGTTCCACAGGACTACATCCAGCATCTCTACGATCGTCTCCACGGGAGAATAGCAGCCTGCATTGCTGCGAAAGGTGGATATACACTGTACTAGTGCCGACATTGTGCATGCTCTGTTGCCTGTGTCTATGTGCCTGTGGTTCTGTCAGTGTGATCATGTGATGTATCTGACCCCAGGAATGTGTCAATAAAGTTTCCCCTTCCTGGGACAATGAATTCACGGTGTTCTTATTTCAATTTCCAGGAGTGTATTTAAGTGATTAACATCGCAACACAGGGGAATATAAGCGTGAGATAAGTCATTGAAAACGCGAAATTCTGGTGCTTCAATAACCGGTGTAACCACTAAATTGTTGAACACAAGCACACAGATATGGATGCATTGTGTAGTATGGCTGTCGAACGTCAGTTTGTGTGTCGAGTTCCATGCCTGTTGCGTTTGGTCGCCCGATATAGGGACAGTTAATGCTGGTTGTGGATGATGCTGGAGTTGTCGTTCGATGACGTGCGACGTCTGCTTGATTGGAGACAGATCTGATGATTGAGCAGGCCAAGACAACATGTCGAGATACTGTAGAGCATTTTGGATTACAATAGTGGTTTGTGTGCGGACCTTATCTTGTTGGAAAACACTCCCTGGAATGCTGTCCGTGAATGGCAGCACAGTAGGTCGGATCACCAGACTGACGTAAAAGTTTGCAGTCGGGATGCGTGGGATAAATACGAGAGTGCTCCTGCTGTCATACGAATTCACACTCCACACCATAACTCCAGGTGTAGGTAAAGTGTACCTAGTACGCAGACGCGTGGTTGCAGGCTCCCAAATGACCTCTTTCTAATCAACAGACGGCCATCAGTGGCACCGAGGCGGAAGCAGCTTTCGTTGGAAACACAACAGAGCTCCTCACTGCCCTCCAATGAGCTCTTGCTTGACACCAGTGAGGCCGTAACCGGCGGTGTTTGTGATCGGTGCAATGCACGCGCCTCGGACAGGGAGCAGTCATTGAAGTAAAGGATTTGTAACAGTTCATTGTGTCACTGCGGTGCCAACTGCCGCTGAAATTGCTGCTTCAGATGGAGTACAATGCGCCAGGGTCATACGCCGCGTACAATTGTCTTCCACTTCGATAGTGCCACGTGGCCATCTGGAACCCAGTCTTCTTGCGACTGTACATTTTCCTACCAACTTTTGTTTACGGCGTACAACACCTTCTTGGTGTTGTGTGTGTTCTTTTTCTTATTTGTCAGTATATGAATACTGGTGTGGATGAGTAATGGAAAGGCATAGTACATAAAATTTCTGATGCAGAGCACAGATTACTTACATCTGAATGTCAGATAATTAATGAATGTATACTAATCCCATTGCTGAGTCTTTACAGGACTTTCAGTTCGAAGAAATCGCGGTGCGAGAAAATGAGACGGGAACAAGATAAAACGGATCAAAGTCTTATGAAAAGATTCTATAGAGACATTTCAATTACGCAGAAAACTTTTTTGGGTAAAATATTGTTTCTGAAATGTTGCTCAGAAACTTCGCCTCACGGTTATAATTAAAAAGCGTCAGGGATGAGTAATTAACATCGGCCGCGAATGTAATTAGGGGCGGGAGCCCAGACGATTGCAGCTGTTTCTCCGTAATTAGCGGCTGTCAGGTGGGGCCGGCGTCTGCAGCCGCACCGGGACCCAGAATCAATGAGAGCCGGCACTGCGCTGGCGGCGCCACGTGGCCCCCAGCCTCGCCTGTCACCTGTTGATCCACAGCCATCGCGTGTGCGGGGGCGTGCTGACGTCCACAGTCATCTGCGACGACACGGAACACGTCACTGAAGCAGTATGCGCTCTTCCCTAGTCCTTCCACGACTGGGATCAACTTAAGGGGCAAACTGTGTACATTCTCGAAATCGTGCTGGCTTACGTTTGTTATTTCCATTTTCCGTGCTGTTCAACTGTGCATTAGAAAATCTAATTAGAAGATGAAGAAAAAAAACACAATAAGAAGGAATTTTAAATAAATCACAATTGGGAGAATAGAGGATAATCAAAGTTTTTATTGTTTGGCTTTACCAGAGGATCTTACTATCTTAGATGAATCTGTAGAAGATGCAACAATGCAGATAAATTCTTACAACAGGCAGCTTCAAAAGCAGGCCTATGTATATCTTTTGAAAAAACAGAATAAGTTAGATGCGAAGGAGGCACCGAAATACATGGAAACTGGTTGTGGAAGAATGAAAAAGGCAACAAAATTATAAATATCTATGTGAAATAATAGATATTTATATTTTGTTGTCTTTTTCAGTCTTCCATAACCAATTTACATGTATGGAAATATCTAGGTGAAATAATCCCGTGAGGGGTTGCTAGTCCCCCATCGGGTGCCTCCCCAGGTGGCGGATAGGGGTATGCTCACCAGATATGGGGAAATAAAATACCGGGGTGGACCAAAACCAGTGAATAGGAAGTCAACTGCTCGGATGCGGGAAGAGAATTTTCTTTTAGCATTCCAACGGTAGAAGAGGCGGAAGGCATCTCTACGGGGCAGGCAGCACTCGGAGCCTGGGAAAGGCAATCTGCCTAGGAAATGGTAATCCAAAATATTACTCAGCAAGCTTGGAAGCTGTGAGGTGGCAGCCCCATCACCAAGCTTAACCTACTGGCTCACATCAACGATTTGCCTCGGATAATCGGTTCAAAGGAAACAGACATAGGCCGTGGAACAGGAATTCGCGAGATACAAACAAGAAACACTGCTTCACACTTGGGACATGGAACTTTGGTAGTCTTAATAAACCAGCTGCAGCAGCTACTTTGATATCTGAACTAAAAACATACAAGACAGATATTGAAGCTCTACAGGAAGTTAGGTGGCTTGGAGAAGGGATACACACGGAGGATAATTGTGTCATTTCTTATGGGGCAATGGAGAACATCATGAATTTGGTACTGGTTTTGCTGTTAAGAACAGGATTGTTAATCAGGTTAAGGAATTCCATCCCATTAACAAAAGAATGTCTCACATAACAATCGAACACCAGTGGTACGATATAACATTCATAAATGTCCATGCACCGACTGAAAATTCAACTGAGGATAAGAAACATGAGTACTATGAAGAATTAGAGAGAGTAGTCGAAAGTATTCCAACAAGAAATATGAGAATTATCTTAGGGCAATTTAATGGAAAAATAGGTAAATAGGATATGTTCATCCCCACAATATGAAAACAGCAAGCACTCGACCACAAACGAAAATGGATTAAAAATGATCAACTTTGCACTGTCAAAGAATATGACAATTTGCTCGACGATGTTCCCTCACAAAGATATACACAAAGGTACATGCTGTTCTCCAGACGGCAAAACAATAAATCAGATTGACCATGTTATGACAGATCAACGTTTCACTTCATTTATAAGAGATGCCAGAACGTAGAGAGGAACTGAAATTGGCTCAGATCATTTCCTAGTGGTAGAAAAGATGAAAGTCAATATGGAATCAACAACCAAAAGCCACACAAAAACCTAATTTAGACATCGAACGACTGAAGGAACTGTCTGCTAAAGAAGCCTATGTGATTGAAATAAATAGTCGATTTACAGCATTGCAAAAAGCTGAGGAGGAAAATAGTGTCGAGAAAGCTTGGGAAAGAATAAAGACTGTAGTAACAGATGCAGCAGAAAAAACACTGGGCAAGAAAAAGAAAACGAAGGAACAGAAATGGTTCAACGAGAAACGTCAGAGAGCAGTAGAAAGGAGGAAAGAAGCCAGGATGCTGTGGCTGTATAATAAGGAGAGTGAGGACAGGAGGGAAACGTTCAATGCGGTTAGAAGAGAAACAGCAAGATTTCTACGAACAGAGAAAAGAAAATATATACCTGGAGTCCTAGAATCTATAGAAGTGGAAAGCAGGAGTGGAAACTCAAAGAAGTTGTTTCACTATACAAAGAAAAGTAAGAGAGGTTATCAAAGTGAAAACTTATTCATAAAATATACAAAATCAAAATATGCTAACGCAGCTGGAAGGTATCCTAGAAAGATGGAAAAAGTATTTCTCAGAAATGTTAAATTGTACTGAACCACACATAACCTTCAACTACGCAATGTCTTAGAGTGACAGCACTAATAATGACGAATGTAGACTCAAAGAACAGGAAGTGATCCACTCCATTGAAAAGCTCAAACACAACAAGGCAGCAGGCGAGGACCAGCTATAAGCAGAAATGTTAAAGATGGCGGAAGCAAACTACACAAAGAAATTTATGACCTTATCACTATGATCTGGAAAGCTGAAACACTCCCTGAAGATTGGAAAACTGCAATGATTTGTCCCATACACAAGAAAGGAAACAGAAGTAATGTGGAAATTACAGAGGAATCAGTTTGCTGACCATAACATACAAAATCCTGTCAATGACCATTCTGGAAAAACTTAAACCTTACGCAGAAGCCGGCCGCGGTGGTCGTGCGGTTCTAGGCGCTCCAGTCCGGAGCCGCGCTGCTGCTATGGTCGCAGGTTCGTATCCTGCCTCGGGCATGTGTATGTGTGATGTCCTTAGGTTAGTTAAGTTTAAGTAGTTCTAAGTTCTAGGGGACTGATGACCACAGCAGTTGAGTCCCATAGTGCTCAGAGCCATTTGAACCATTTTCTTACGCAGAAAACATTATTCAAGATTACCAGGCTGGCTTTCGAACAAACCGTTCCACAACTGATAATCTGTTTACTATACGACAGATGTTTGAGAAATACTGGGAATTTAACAAACACATCCACTATCTCTTCATTGACTTCTAGCGAGCCTACGACAGCATCCACAGAAGTAGCCCCTACAACACATTACGAGAATGTAGTATACCCAGTAAAATCATTAGGTTGATACAACTGTGCACGGATGGCTCCCAGGCAGCAGTGAAGTTCAGAGGATCCATATCCCCACCTTTCCAATCAAAACAGGCTTACGAAAGGGGATGCTCTTTCATGTGTCCTTTTCAACCTTGCATTAGAGAAAGTGGTTCGGGAGAGTAATTTACATCTATACAGTGGTCTCCGATTCGAACACAGTGAAGTAAAACTCCTGGCTTATGCAGATGATATAGTGTTGCTGAGTGAAACTGAAGAAGAACTGAAAGACATGTACAGATCTCTCAGGTACAGTGCCAGCAAAATCGGGCTTTTCATTAATCTAGAGAAAACCGAATATATGGAAATAGGTCGAGTCATAAACCCAAATCTTTACTTTGAAATTGACCAACATTCTAAATTCAGAAAAGTTCTCCAGATTAAATACCTTGGATCAGTTTTCAACAGTAAAAGTATCATAACAATGGATATAAATGAAAGAATAGCCTCAGGGTCAAGATGTCTGTATCATTAAGCAACCCACTCAAAAGCAAAGCTTTGTCAATCACCACAAAGGTGAAGATATAGTGATATAGTGATCTGCCCCATAGTACTGTACCGAGCGGGGTGGCGCAGTGGTTAGACACTGGACTCGCATTCGGGAGGACGACGGTTCAATCCCGCGTCCGGCCATCCTGATTTAGGTTTTCCGTGATTTCCCTAAATCACTCCAGGCAAATGCCGAGATGGTTCCTCTGAAAGGGCACGGCCGACTTCCTTCCCAATCCTTCCCTAATCCGATGAGACCGATGACCACGCTGTCTGGTCTCCTTCCCCAAATCAACCAACCAACCAACCATAGTACTGTACGGTTCAGAAAGCTGGACGCTTACAAAGAATGAAAGAGAAAAACTGAATGTTTTCTAAAGAAAAGTAATGAGAAAAATCTGGGGACCTGTGTTGGAGAATGACTTATGGAGAATTCGAAAGAACAATGAAATTTATTAGTTAATGAAGCAACCCACAATCATCGAGATATTAAAAAGTAGGAGACTGCAATGGGCTGGACATGTGGCCTGAATGGAAAACAACAGAATCACCAAGAAAGCATTTGAAGGAACTCTCCAGGCCACAAGACCATTGAGCCGACCTCGTACAAGGTGGAAAGATGACATAGAGAAGGACACCGCAGCATTATGAATTTCCGCAGGGGGGAGAGAGGCTGCGAGCGATAGAAGGCGGTGGAAGCAGATCGTTGATGCAGCGCGTGGTGAACAGGGCCTGTGATCGCTGAGAAGAGAGAGAGAGAGAGAGAGAGAGAGAGAGAGAGAGAGAGAGGTGAAATAATACAACCAAATGCTCTGGATAGAGAAGCTAACTTAGCAAGGACAAGATAAATGGAGGTGGCTTTTCAACTAACAGATGATCTCTATAGCAAGAAATCTATTTTCCATAAATGCAAAATTCCGACACTACAACACTGTCATTAGACCAGAATGCCTTTCGTTACATGCAGCTAAGCAAAGTGGATAACAAAAATGGAGTTTAATGACATGGATCAAAGAAGACAAATCAGAACAGAGAGAAATCGAAATAACGCAGGGAAGAAATAGGAGAAATAGGAAAGTTCAGAGCAAAAGTAAAAGTTTCAAGGTCAACTAGAAGAAAACAGAGAGAGAGACAGGCGCAGTATGGACAGAAGAAAGAAGAGAAAAACATAGAAAAGAATAAAAAACTACAGCAAAGGAAGAAAGGAAAAAGGAAAGAAGACATAATTTATTTGATGTGGTCCTTAGCACGCCAAATCAAGTTAAAAAAGACTGTACTCATAGCAATGAGAGATGAGAGGAATAAGGTCAGAATGGAAAGAGGCTACCTAGTGCTTGTGGACAAAGTAGCCGCTATGAAAGAAGATACTGCAACTTCAGGAGATCTCATTCACAGAACAAACAGGATTCCAAAAGATGGAAAAAATGGAGGTCTAAATTTCATTGACAAAAGTACTAAAAATGTCGGGTAGTTATGTTTTTGCCTTTATTTACAAACATGAAACAATGAATCCAACAAATTGTTAATAAGAACAGGACGTAACAGCAAGACCCCATTTACTCCTCCGAAACTTGTCATCACCAAACGCCGGAATTCATCATTACAATTCTTTCACCAATAGAAACTTGTGTGCTACATATTTTGTCCAAACTACAAAAAGGTTATGTAGATACTCGAAACCAAAGCGAATCTCGAATTTAAGGATAATATCAGATACAATGCAATATTGCAAATGTAAAATCGGAGAAGGTGATGGCATGGACTTCTAGAAATTTTAACATATTTTAACCTATACCAATTATATGATACGATATTTCAGTACCCGTGTTATTCCGAATTTCGATGCAAAATTCCTTCGGACACGCACATCTTACAGCCAGGTCGAGACTTCCGTAAGTCGTCAACCATAGGTCTACATGCTGTACTCGTACATACATTGTGTACGTTGTCGCATATGCATGCATGTCTAAAGAAGCTTTGCATTGTAATTAGCAGGCACTGCAGTATCGTATTTATCTGCCAACACCGGGCAAGCGATTTCAAGTAAAATGTCTCCCCTGTATGGGGATGTACGAGTACATGCTATAAACACATGGTTGACGATGTATGGAGAACTTTGGGTCTGGCTGTGAGTCGTGCTCGGTTAGCCAAATGGTAAGGCGACAGCTCGCGATAAGCGGGAAATCCAGGTTCGAGTCCCGGTCCGGCACAAACTTTCATTCTTTCATAGTCGTCGTTACATTACATACGTGATGTCCCCCCGCGGAAGCTAACACCAGCGAACAGTCATCAGGGTAGTGGGTGGTACCAGAATGTAGAAATGTTCAGTAACAGCTGTCAGCAACCATGATTTGACAACGATGGCTGCAACACCCCTCGGCATTACTTGTGATATTTTATTTTTCGGCTTCATATAATGTCTACAACCAGTCGACGTATAAACATTTGCATGAGGGTGCTTGATATTGACCACGAGGTAGAAAATGACCAAGTAAATAAAATTTTTGCATTAAGTTAGAGCCTAAGGGGAAGCATGTCGTCATTTTACCAGTACTTGACGGTTGTAGGCTCTGTTATGAAGAGGAGAAATTAGCGATTCTGGCAGTGGAATTCTCATCTCATACAATATCTTCACCAACGCACCATTGAATACGTGTACGTGTCAATTTCATAACTCTTTTAATTTGGACCAGCCCTTGTGGTCCACTTCGTAATGACGTCTTAGTCAATTTGGATGTAGCAGTTTAGAATCTCGATGGTGAAAATAAATTCGGCCAGAAAGAGGAGGACCCTTAGGAACATGGCTGCCATGGAGGGAATGAAGGCCGATGTGCACTCCGTGTGCATACAGGGTGGAGTCATTCCAGACATGGAAAGCGGCCTTCTGGATTTCATGAAGAGCACATGGCGCAGACAACTGCAAGTGGTGGCTCACTTCGCTACCAATGATGTTTGTCACTTTCGATTGTGAGAGATTCTCTCTGGTTGCAAGCGGCTAATGGAAGTAGTAAAGACTGCCAATGTTGCTTGCTAGATGAACGCAGGGCACAGCATTTGCAGCATAGTCGAAGGACCGATAGCGGACCTTTGGTACAGAGCCGGATGGTGGTCTAAGTCACAGGCCCAGACTGTTCTGCGACCGTGTAAACTGCAGATACCTCGAATTACGCCAAAGGGTGGTTGGGTTTCGGGTTCCGCTGAATGTCTCACGAATGCAGTACACGAAGGAAGTGACTATACGGGTGGCAGGGGCTGTGTGGCGTGGACTGGGTGGTTTTTTTAGGTTACAGTGTCTCTGGGAAATACAAAAAGGGCTTCAGTCTCATAGCGTGCAGGTCGAACATATGAAGAACGTAGATACAGGAACCATCAGTATAACAGTTGTAAATTATCGTAGCTGTGTTGGGGAACTACCAGAGCACCAAGCGCTAATAGAAATCACTGATGCTCAAATCGTTATAGGCACCGAAACCTGGGTAAAGCGGGAGGTAAGTTTAGCCGAAATTTTGGCGAAGAACCGAATAGTGTTCCGAAAGGACAGGCTAGACACCGTTGGCGGTTGTGTATATGTTGCTGTTAGTAGTTTATCTTGAAGCGAAGTTGAAACAGATAGTTCCTGTCAATTATGTGGACAGAGGTCATTCTTGACAACAGAAATAACATGTTAATTGGATCCTTTTAACGACTTCCCAACTCAGATCATACAGTAGCTGAAACGTTCAAAGAAAACTTGAGTTTAATTTCAGACACGTACCCGACTCATAGACTTATAGTTGGTGGTGATTTTAATTTACCCTCAATATGTCGGCGAAAATGTATGTTTAAACCCGGAGATAAGCATAAAATATCATCAGAAATTGTGCTAAGCGCATTCTCTGAAAATTATTTTGAGCAATTTGTTCATGACACCACACGAATAGTAAACGGTTAGCCGGCCGTTGTGGCCGAGCGGAATTAGGCCCTTCAATCCGGAACCGTGCTGATGCAACGGTCGCAGGTTAGAATCCTACCTCGTGCATGGATGTGTGTGATGTCCTTAGGTTAGTTAGGTTTAAGTAGTTTTAAGTCTACGGGACTGATGATCTCAGATGTTAAGTCACATAGTGCTTAGAGCAATTTGAACCATTTTTTAGTAAATGATTTTGAAAACAAACTTGACCTCTTAGCAACAAATAAGCCTCAGCTAATAAAGAGCGGCAGAACGGATACAGGGAGTAGTGAACACAGGGATGTCGTAGCGAGACTGAATTTTGTAACCCCCAAATGCCCCAAAAATAAACGAACAATATACCTACTCAAAAAAGAAGATAAAAATTCACTTGGCGCCTTCCTGCGAGAGAATCTCCACTCCATCCAAATTAACAGTCTAAAGTGTAGAACAGATGTGGAATGAATTCAAAGAAATAGTATCGACAGCAATTGAGAGATTTATACCAAATAAATTAACAAACGTCGGAGATGATGCCCCTTGGTACACAAAACGGGTCAGAACACTGTTGCAGAAACAACGAAAAAAGCATGCCAAATTTAAACGAACGAAAAATCTCCAAGAAAGGCGATCTGTTACAGAAACTCGAGATTCAGCGCGGTCATCAATACAAGATGCTCATAACAGTTTTCACAACGAAACTTCGTCTCAAAGCCTGGCAGAGAATCTAAAGAGATTGCGTTCGTATATAAAGTATGCTGCCGCCCAGACACGGTCAATGCCTTCTCTGCGTGACACCAACTCAAATACACTCCTGGAAATTGAAATAAGAACACCGTGAATTCAATGTCCCAGGAAGGGGAAACTTTATTGACACATTCCTGGGGTCAGATACATCACATGATCACACTGACAGAACCACAGGCACATAGACACAGGCAACAGAGTATGCACAATGTCGGCACTAGTACAGTGTATATCCACCTTTCGCAGCAATGCAGGCTGCTATTCGCCCATGGAGACGATCGTAGAGATGCTGGATGTAGTCCTGTGGAACGGCTTGCCATGCCATTTCCACCTGGCGCCTCAGTTGGACCAGCATTCGTGCTGGACGTGCAGACCGCGTGAGACGACGCTTCATCCAGTCCCAAACATGCTCAATGGGGGACAGATCCGGAGATCTTGCTGGCCAGGGTAGTTGACTTACACCTTCTAGAGCACGTTGGGTGGCACGGGATACATGCGGACGTGCATTGTCCTGTTGGAACAGTAAGTTCCCTTGCCGGTCTAGGAATGGTAGAACGATGGGTTCGATGACGGTTTGGATGTACCGTGCACTATTCAGTGTGCCCTCGACGATCACCAGTGGTGTACTGCCAGTGTAGGAGATCGCTCCCCACACCATGATGCTGGGTGTTGGCCCTGTGTGCCTCGGTCGTATGCAGTCCTGATTGTGGCGCTCACCTGCACGGCGCCAAACGCGCATACGACCATCATTGGCACCAAGGCAGAAGCGACTCTCATCGCTGAAGACACGTCTCCATTCGTCCCTCCATTCACGCCTGTCGCGACACCACTGGAGGCGGGCTGCACGATGTTGGGGCGTGAGCGGAAGACGGCCTAACGGTGTGCGGGACCGTAGCCCAGCTTCATGGAGACGGTTGCGAATGGTCCTCGCCGATACCCCAGGAGCAACAGTGTCCCTAATTTGCTGGGAGGTGGCGGTGCGGTCCCCTGCGGCCCTGCATAGGATCCTACGGTCTTGGCGTGCATCCGTGCGTCGCTGCGGTCCGGTCCCAGGTCGACGGGCACGTGCACCTTCCGCCGACCACTGGCGACAACATCGATGTACTGTGGAGACCTCACGCCCCACGTGTTGAGCAATTCGGCGGTACGTCCACCCGGCCTCCCGCATGCCCACTATACGCCCTCGCTCAAAGTCCGTCAACTGCACATACGGTTCACGTCCACGCTGTCGCGGCATGCTACCAGTGTTAAAGTCTGCGATGGAGCTCCGTACGCCACGGCAAACTGGCTGACACTGACGGCGGCGGTGCACAAATGCTGCACAGCTAGCGCCATTCGACGGCCAACACCGCGGTTCCTGGTGTGTCCGCTGTGCCGTGTGTGTGGTCATTGCTTGTATAGCCCTCTCGCAGTGTCCGGAGCAAGTATGGTGGGTCTGACACACCGGTGTCAATGTGTTCTTTTTTCCATTTCCAGGAGTGTATTATCGACGGCATTGCTGCGAAAGCAGAGTTACGAAACAGAGCCTTTCGAAATTCGTTCACCAAAGAAGACGAAGTAAATATTTCAGAATTCGAATCAGGGACAGCTGCCTACACAAGTAACTTAGAAGTAGATATCCTCGGAATAGTGAAGCAACTTAAATCACTTAATAAAAGCAAAGCTTGTGGTCCAGACTACATGCCAGTTAGGTTCCTTTCAGAGTACGATGATGTTATGGCTCCACACGTAACAACCATATACAACCGCTCGCTCAACGAAAAATCCATACCCAAAGACTGGATAGTTGCACAGGCCACACCAATATTCAAGAAAGATAGTAGAAGTGATCCACTAAATTGCAGGCCCATATCGTTAATGTCGATATGCATCAGGATTTTGGAACATATATTGAGTTACAACATTATAAATTACCTCGATGAGAACGGCCTATTTACACACGGTCAACACGGATTTAGAAGACATCGTTCTTGTGAAATACAACTAGCGCTTTACACACACGAAGTGTTGAGTGATCCTGACAAGGGATTTCAGATTGATTCCGTATTTCCAGATTTCCAAAAACCTTTTGACACTGTACCACACAAGCGGCTTGCAGTGAAATTGGGTGCTTACGGAATATCGTCTCAGTAATAGGACCGGACTGGTGATTTCCTGTCAGAGAGGTCACATTTCGTAGTAATTGATGGAAAATAAACGAGTAAAACAGATGTTATTTCTGGAGCTCCCCAAGATAGTGTTATAGGCGATCTGCTGTTATTTATCCATACAAACTACTCAGGAGCCAATCTGAGCAGCCGTCTTAGGTTGCTTGCGATGGTGATGTCGTTTATCGCCTAGTAAACTCATCAGAAACAAAAAAATTGCAAAATGATTTAAAAAAGATATCTGAATGGTGCGAAAACTAGAAATTGACCCTAAATAACGAAAAGTGTGAGGTAATCCGCATGAGTACTAAAAGGATTCCGTTAAACTTCGGTTACACGATAAATCAGTCTCGTCTATAGATCGTAAATTCCACTAAATACCTTGGAATTACAATTACGAAAATTTAAATTGCGAAGAACAACTAGAAAATGTTGTAGGGAAGGCAAACAAACGACTGTGTTTTACTGCCGGAACACTTACAAAATGTAACAGATTTACTATGAAGACTGTCTACACTATGCTTGCCCGTCCTCTTACCTGGATACCATTAAAGCAAAGGCGTTTTCGTTGCGGCGGAATGTTCTCTCGAATCTTCAGCCACCGACTTTCTTCCCTGAATGCGAACATATTTTGCTGACGCCGACCTAATAGGAAAAAAACGATCATGACAATAAAATAAGGGAAATCAGAGCTCGCATGGGAAGATATAGTTGTTCGTTTTTTCCGCGCACTGCACAAGAGTGGAACAATAGAGAATAATTGTGAAGGTCATTCGATGAACCCACTGCCAGGCACTTAAGTGTGATTTGAAGAGTGTACATGTGGATGTAGCTGTACATCTAAATGGCTAGCACTCGAACGTTATATTATTAAAATGTAGACAAAATTATATTTTTAAACAATGTTTAGATAAGTTTCTGTATAAAAAATCAGCAGAGGCCATAAAATGTGACTGTCGTATCTGGAACATGGAAAGCATATTTAAACAAAAAACGGCTTTAGAGAAGCGACTACAGGCCTCTGAAATACCGAATAATGTGTTTTAAAATTACCCACCCCATATGGCTCTAATACGACGTAAGCTGATACAAATGCCGCAGACAATTGATTCATGCCTAAAAGGACGCGAAATATTTTCGTTTTTGCTATCAGCTCTTTGGACTGATACAGTTTTTACATTCCCTGTTTTGTTCGACAGAGTTGTGCTTTTTACATATCGCTCGCAGCGAAGCAATAAAAGAACTTGAGAATTATTTATGGATCATCTGCCGATGGATTCATTTGGTAAACGGTAGTCGTTCACGTGTGAAACACGGGCTTTGATTAACGCAAACATCGTTACTCAACCCGCTCTGAAAAAACTGCAGTAGAATCGCCACTGAATCTAGCGGTTTTTGCATTAAAATTCCTTCACTTGACGAAGCGCGCGGCTCTGCAAGAATTAACATTATTCTGTTTCCAATTTTACTTTAACAGCAATAAATTATGATTTTTATCGGGAGTGGTAGGTTTTACTTTCATTCATAACATGTAGCATATTCTTGTGGATATCTATAATTTGTCCTCAGATTCGTTAGCCGCATGTATATGCCTGCATAAATTCCTAAATTTATTTCTTCTGCTAATGAGTCGTGGGACTATTCTGAACTGTGTCATAACAATAAAAATAAATTATCATTATTATAAATATTACTGAATTTCTTCAGCATAATGTAACTTTAGTTACGTCGACTCAGTTTTCAAGTTTTCAACGCGGCAAAGCTATGAAAATATTGAATGTGGAACACCAAGAATTGGATTCTTCTCTTCGTATATACTATGTACACTTCAATGTTGAGTGTGAGCTATAGTTGTGTACATGAGGAGTTTGTTGTCAGGAAATATCTGTCGGAGCAGGCTTTATTTGATGTGATAACTTCGGCCCTAGACCTCCTTTCCTGGAAATCCTTTCACTGGTATTTCAGATGTGCAGACCTAAGCATCTACTTCTACATTGCAATCCTATCATTTAGCTCAAGGCATTTCTTTTAGTAGTTATAGTTACGGCATGATTATTTACTTGTATAGTATGAAAGAGCATACTGCGCTAATATTTCAGATCTATGCTAATTAGAAGGAATTAGCAAAATTGAGTCCCTTTTAAAGAATATTCGTTAAGATCATTGTGTCCTTCACTTGTGGCTTAGGTAGATTTCCCATCTTTAACGTTTTCTTCCTGCTCATGCCGAGAAGTGTTAGAACCTAGTATAATGTCATTAGCTGCTGCATCGACTCCCAACATTTGAGTCAACGGAGACGGAGGTAACACATCCGATCCCCCTATGTCCTCAGGCCACCTTATGGTTGGTGAAGAAGCTACTTTGTGTACCGTTATCTTTTTCCTTCCTCTATGTTCCACTACGGAATGGTGTGAGAAGAGAACAGTTATTGGTAAGTATGTGTTTGAATCTTTCTAATTTAGCCTTCATTGTCCTCTTTCGAAATGTATGTACGAGAAAGTAATCTGCTATTTAACCCTTCGAGGAATGTACGCTCTCGTGATGCTACGAATAAACCGCACAATGCTTCCCAAGACCACTTTCATAACACCGCCCTTTGTAGTTCAGTAACGATCTCCGTAACACATTTGCGCTTGCTTAACGAACCTGTGACGAAACGCGCTGCTGTCATTTGAACCTCCTCTGTTGTCTGTATCACTCATACCTTGCAGAGGCCTCCAGCTGAGGAGCAATAGTCAAGTTTCTGTCATACGAATGACAGCTACTTCCTGCATGGTTAGGCTACACTTCCTGAAGATTCTCCCAAAGAATCTCTGGCATCTGCCTTTCCTACAATTACTATTATGATTATTCCACTTTAAGTCGCTCCGCACGCACGCACTGAGATTTAATGGATGTTACCGTTTCTAATCATTATTTGGGGTCTGTGTAGTCAATAACGGGTGATTCCGCCTAGTTTTGTGCAGTGTATTACGTGTGTTTGTGATCACTGTTAACTGCCACCCCTAGCACTAAACGATGATCTTCTGCAGGTCTTACTGCATTTCGTTTCAATTTACTAACTTTGGGACTTCTGAGCATACAACTGCATCATTCGCGAACAGTCTCGTGGAACTTCCAACGTTATCACACATCCACAGTGCAACAGTGCAGCGTAAACGATATATGGAACAGAGGCGAATAAAAAATTTCTCGTGCAAGAACACAAGTTCTGTTGAAAGAGAGAAGATAATGGAAATGGAAGCGAATTCAAGATCACTCACTGCCCTCCAAAAATGGTACCCACTCGTGCAAGGGTCTGGTTATTTAATACAGTTAACATTGGCACTGTAGGAAAAGACAAAAAAATCCATGTCACCTAATTAAAGAGTAGTTACTGATTACAGAGACATTTGTATGGTCAACGTATTTAAGTGTCGTGCGGCAGATCCGGCTTCGTTTACTCGTAATGCCAGTGCGACTGGGACGGGAACGCACTCCGTCTCCTGACGCCAACTCAGGAGGTGCTTGACTCAGAACTAGAAGCCTCATGGTCTGAGAAGCTGACAATGCCCAGGAAACCGTAGTGGTGGGTCTAGACGCTCCATGTAACATCCAAATGACTTCATTAAAAGAAAATGACGTTGCTTCAGTTCAGCACTGAATGCCTCCTCAGGGACTGAACGTGGAGCTGACAACAAAACACTTTTCATTAAAGTTCTGATAAAACAGTCTAATATCGTGTACTGTTTGATTCACTATTACTGGTTTCGTTCATCAGAAACAATTGTCATAGGATGTCATTGCCTGGGTGGAAATACGTGATGCGGTTCAAAGCCCTGTTCGATACCACAATGAAAGACGACGTGTAAAGGACAGTCGTCAGCTTAAAAGAGGTAATGATGGTGGAGTTAAGTCAGAGAATGAGACACAAAAAGTAGCAGATTTGGTTTGCTATTTTCACAACAAAATAACCGATGACAGCCGAATTAGAGAGGAAATAAGAGGCAAGAACAAAAAAAGAATTTCTGGAAAAGAGAAGTGTGTTAATATCGAATTTAAATGTTAGTATGTTTTTTCATTAGATATTGGTCTGGAGTGCAGCATTTTATGGAAATGAAACGTGGACGACAACCAGTTAAGACAATAACAGAATAGAAGTTTTGAACAGTAACACAGAAGAATTGAAATTATTAGATGGTTAGATCAAATACTGAATCGAACAGGAGAAGAAAGAAAATTATTGTACAGCCTGAAGGATTCAGTTGATAGGGAACATCTCAAGGAATCAACGAATCATCAGAAAGGTGTGGGGTGAATAGTGTAAATGCAGATCAAAGCTTGAATATAGTAACATGTGTCAGCTGGATTTAATTTGCTGCAGACATGCCGAGATGAAGAGAACTGCACAGGATAGACGAGAGTGGAGAGCAGCATCAATTCAGTCTTTGAACTAAAGACCACAACAACAACAATAATCTTGTGTACTATGAAAAATGATTTTCTTGTCATTAGAAGTGACTGCATTATATAAATGTGTGTTAATGCTTTCACTGTTTAATTTTCAACTTTATTTATATATATACTTGTGTTTATGTTCTTATCAATGTCCTCCAACTACATATAAATAATTGGCAAAATTAGGTTCACAACAAACTTATACAATGCACATATACGATATCGACAGCTGCATAAAGTGTGATAGTTTCTGCTACCTACAATTCTAATAATGCATACTGTTAATTAGTTTATTACTGATTCCACAGTACTGTATCTTTTAGTGTATACTAGCTATAATATATCATGCCAGTTTCTACTGTGTTACTTTTTAGAGCTTCTGCTCCAGGAAAACCAAATTAATTAATCAACTGTCTAATTAATCTTGCTTTTAAATAAATATTTTTTCTACATAAGAGGGAAAAAAGGATGTCTGTAAACTGTAAGCTAGTTTTCGTTGTTCACATGTAACACTTTTTGTTTTGTTGTTGTACTTTCAATAATTATTAATGTCGAGGTGGGAGAGACTTCATTGTACATGTGTATTGTATTTAATACTCAAGTTACCCAAACAAGCACTTTTAAGCATACTTTTGGCTACTTTTTAAGGCTTTATCATGCAAATGTATTGAGGCCTATGTATTTCAGTACAAAGGAACTTGGCAATAACGACTGTCTTGAATCTATCCTCATTATGATATATCATTTTCAAATATAAACGACTCTTTAGCAAAATGCATGGTCTGTTTCATGGGTACATGACATGTCGTTTACTTACACAACTAAAATGTTAAGGATAATCATGAAAAATTAACATAATTATTAATAGTATTAATGTCTTTAAGAAATAATGAAAATCATTAACTCTATTTATAACTGAATAAGGACAAAAAAACAAAATGTATTAACTTATTAATGAGGATGTGATGAATAGAATATATGAACTTACTGGTGATGAAGACAAATAAAACTTATTAACATATTGATGATGTTAAAAATGAATGCTTACAGTAAACTATATTTCCCCAATGACAAGGAATTTTTTCCTTCATGCACAATGAATCATCATATGGACTTAGTGCTACCTTTTATAGTTCTACTGCGTATATTCCATGGTGAAGACTTCTAATTAAAGTTATTGTTCTATGCAGTTCACCTTTTGACATTTTAGATTCATCATTTCTAAAATGCATACAGCTTGGCCCATCGTCTAATGAACTCATTTATTACTATTGCACTGCACTCACCCTTCACCTTAGCTAAGAAGTTTTATTCACTTGTGGTATGCTGTACACATTATTGGATAGATTATCGACGTTTTGTTGTATATTATTCATATCTGCATGACATTATCACTTTTATATTGTATACATAACTATCAATATATCTTGAAACCACAACTCAGTCCTTGCATTATACTTAGGCTTCATTACATAGTATTGGAAACAGTGCATTCATTCTTTTGATATGGCTAATACACTTATTCCAGTGCAGTGTAGAGTTCTGGGTTGTGTTGACCTCTACAGCATTGGTGGAGGAAATGTTCTTTGAAACTGTCAGGGTAGTATTCAGTTACCCCAACTGGATTTTGTGGATTTGTTGGCCTGGTGAGAATAAAAGAAATCCTTTTCTTCCAGGTGGCTGCAGAAAGACCAATGGTCTTCTGGAAAACCACGTGTTGTTCCAGTAACCTACAGCAAATATAAGCGCACACCCGCATCTGGTGGTGCAGCCTGGGGTCAACCTACATGTCTTTGTATGAGTATTGCAGAGACACTTAATGCACTTGAAGATTACACATCCTGCTAGGACCCAGCACACTCACTAGATACTGTGTGGCACTAGTGGCCAATTGATACTGCAGCATTCTTGCAGTCATAGAAACCGTACTTGATTCAGTTGGAGGTGCGTAGGTGAAGACTGCAATATGGAGACATGCCATCATAGTGAACCAAACTCCAGACCTCAGTATACTGATGGTAGCATGACAATGATGATGATGACAGTTGAACAATGGACACTGGTAGGTCCAGTAGCAAGTATCTGGTTACAGTTTCTGGTTCAAATGTCCTTGGTGTCTCAATTGGTGTCTCGATTCGCTGTCTGGTGGCAAAGGCATGCACCACCAGTTTGTACAATGCGGTACTGATGAGCTGTTACAAGCATCTAATCACACACTGATGAAATGTGTAAAATGGTTTCCAGATACCCTGTGTCACTGTAACTGGAACACCAGGTCCAGAATTTTTTTGCATCACAGTACTTGGACTACACAACAACAGTAAATTGCTTTATTGAATTTTTTTTCATTCTTGTATGTATCACTGTTAGATTTCATTAAATTTTGTTCTACATTTATGGTTTGTCTTAGCTGTTACTTTATCATCATATTCTAATTTTATATTCATCGCTTTACATATATTTTACGTAGTAATAGTTATCCATTAGCATATAAAAATCCTTTTCAGATTCATTCATAGCATTTTCACATCTCTGTATCTAAATAACGTATTTTTTTCCATTCCTCACTTTGTCTGAATATAGAGGTTGATGTATCTCTGTTAATTTCTATCCCAGGTAACTAGAAATATACTAGAAAATTGAAGTATATGGAACAGTACGATTATTGTGGGCAAAAAATCAAAAATTGCTCACAGATTCTTCATAAAATTATGGTGGAGTATGGACCAAAAGCAATGTCTCATGCAGCCGAAAACGTGCCTATAGTGTGATCAAGGCTGGACAGACGTATCTGTTTCTGATGTGGAAAGAAGACCATCTGCTTCGATCACAGATAACGAAGTCCAGACAAGTGTCACTGACAGAACATCTTGGGAAAGGGATTTTCCAATGATGAAGACTTCCACTTAGAAATGGCTGCAGGACCAAGGAGATTTCCACATCCGACGTAGTGAATGATTAGTTGAGCGATCTGACCGTTATTGATACTGTACATATTTGATGGTGAAGATTCAATAATGGTTATTTAGTGTTCAACAATAATGTGTAACTTGATGTTTGAAATCCGCTATGTTTGCTATCAATGTGCTGTTACAATAACCAATCCTTTTACAGAGCAAGTAGATGTATGCTGAACCTCATGAACCAACTCTGAAATTCATGCTAAGTACAAAAGAAACAGTTGACATTACAGGATACATAAAATAATGATGAAAAAGAATCGAATATACACTCCTGGAAATTGAAATAAGAACACCGTGAATTCATTGTCCCAGGATGGGGAAACTTTATTGACACATTCCTGGGGTCAGATACATCACATGATCACACTGACAGAACTACAGGCACATAGACACAGGCAACAGAGCATGCACAATGTCGGCACTAGTACAGTGTATATCCACCTTTCGCAGGAATGCAGGCTGCTATTCTCCCATGGAGACGATCGTAGAGATGCTGGATGTAGTCCTGTGGAACGGCTTGCCATGCCATTTCCACCTGGCGCCTCAGTTGGACCAGCGTTCGTGCTGGACGTGCAGACCGCGTGAGACGACGCTTCATCCAGTCCCAAACATGCTCAATGGGGGACAGATCCGGAGATCTTGCTGGCCAGGGTAGTTGACTTACACCTTATAGAGCACGTTGGGTGGCACGGGATACATGCGGACGTGCATTGTCCTGTTGGAACAGCAAGTTCCTTGCCGGTCTAGGAATGGTAGAACGATGGGTTCGATGACGGTTTGGATGTACCGTGCACTATTCAGTGTCCCCTCGACGATCACCAGTGGTGTACGGCCAGTGTAGGAGATCGCTCCCCACACCATGATGCCGGGTGTTGGCCCTGTGTGCCTCGGTCGTATGCAGTCCTGATTGTGGCGCTCACCTGCACGGCGCCAAACACGCATACGACCATCATTGGCACCAAGGCAGAAGCGACTCTCATCGCTGAAGACTACACGTCTCCATTCGTCCCTCCATTCACGCCTGTCGCGACACCACTGGAGGCGGGCTGCACGATGTTGGGGCGTGAGCGGAAGACGGCCTAACGGTGTGCGGGACCGTAGCCCAGCTTCATGGAGACGGTTGCGAATGGTCCTCGCCGATACCCCAGGAGCAACAGTGTCCCTAATTTGCTGGGAAGTGGCGGTGCGGTCCCCTGCGGCACTGCGTAGGATCCTACGGTCTTGGCGTGCATCCGTGCGTCGCTGCGGTCCGGTCCCAGGTCGACGGGCACATGCACCTTCCGCCAACCATGGGCGACAACATCGATGTACTGTGGAGACCTCACGCCCCACGTGTTGAGCAATTCGGCGGTACGTCCACCCGGCCTCCCGCATGCCCACTATACGCCCTCGTTCAAAGTCCGTCAACTGCACATACGGTTCACGTCCACGCTGTCGCGGCATGCTACCAGTGTTAAAGACTGCGATGGAGCTCCGTATGCCACGGCAAACTGGCTGACACTGACGGCGGCGGTGCACAAATGCTGCGCAGCTAGCGCCATTCGACGGCCAACACCGCGGTTCCTGGTGTGTCCGCTTTGCCGTGTGTGTGATCATTGCTTGTACAGCCCTCTCGCAGTGTCCGGAGCAAGTATGGTGGGTCTGACACACCGGTGTCAATGTGTTCTTTTTTCCATTTCCAGGAATATATATATATATATATATATATATATATATATATATATATATATGTGTGTGTGTGTGTGTGTGTGTGTGTGTGTGTGTGTGTGTGTGTGTGATTTCATATTTTTTATATGCTTCATCTACTGGACTAATACCTTTGTGTCCTGATACTAGTCTTTCCTCTTAGTAACACTCCAAACAAATGCATTTTATGTGGTAATTCATTAATTGACGTGTTTACTAATCCTTTTTCAGTTTTCACTATTCAGAAATATATGTGGTAAATTATTTAGAAAATAATGAACCACACAATTTACATTTTTGTGTATGTGTTATAACAAATTTCTCATTGTGGTAATTATTACTGTCTGCAATCTCCTCTCCATGAATTCCAATTCATCCTTTCAGTCAGTTCTCATAAATCGTTCATGCAAACATATTCAACAGGTGTATCATTGTACTTTTAATAGACATTTTCCTTAAAAACCTTTTTACTTCTTTTATCCATTCCCAAATTGGTTCATTGTATTCATAATGTATCTCTATTTGTACCTGAACTAGGTCTTCCCCTGTTTGTGTCTGATCAAAAATTTCATAAAGCAAATTTGTATTCTCAAATATTTCCTTACTGTTTATGACATCATACTCAGTATACACACTAAGAAATTTATTTCAACTCCTTTTTGTTAATGATGTCAGTAAACCATATGTGACGTTGAACCTTTTCTCATGTACAATATCACTTTCATCTCTGAACTAACTTTTAAACTTTCAGTACATTATTAATGACCTACATATGTTAGGTCAAATACTTAATCGTTTGCATTCATAACATATTATCAAAATTTCAATCTAACATTAAAGATGAAGGGCTATTCACCGGACCTTTTCTTGACATCTCTCTCTCTCTGCCAGCCACTGTGGCAGAGCAGTTCTAGGTGCTTCAGTCTGGATGCGCGCTGCTGCTATGGTCGCAGGTTCGAATCCTGCCTTGGGCATGGATGTGTGTGATGTCCTTAGTTAGGTTTAAGTAGTTATAAGTCTAGAGTAAGTCTAGGGGACTGATGACCTCAGATGTTAAGTCCCATAGTGCTCAGAGCCATTTGAATCATTTTCTCTCTCTCTTTCTTTTGCGTCTATTTCTTGTAATGTAGTTTCCAACAGTGTGTTTGTTGGAGATGGTAAAAAATTTTACCATCTTCTGGAAACAACGTTTTCAAATGATGATTCACAATGGTGGTGATGGAACTGGAAGTAAACCACAGTAATACACTTTGTGGTAAGATATCATATACTTTACAGACTCTCACTTGTCTCCTGATGCTTTTACACATTTATACATTACCACCAAAGCCTTCTACCATCACCTCAACTTCTTAGATTATACCAATAACAGATAGACCCTCTTTTCAGTTTTTATGCTGTACGTACTGCTGTTTTTCCAAAGCGTCAGTCCTTTCTGTAATCCTGCAACTTCTCTTTTGTTTTGGCAAAATTTGACAGCAGCACCCACGAGAGGTCACCACTAGCACATGGAAACTGACCTTTTTATGCCTCCACCATCTGGTGACAGGCAGCTGCACTGGTGGAGGCTGTTTGAAGTGGCCAACGAATGGACACTACAAGCAGTTTGTATATGAGAACAACTGGGCAGATGGGCAAAGCAGGAAGCATGGAGCAGAGCAGCGAGGTGACCTGGTAGACTGACAGTTGAGACCTATGGTGGTTTTCTGTCGATTTGGGGCTTGGTTCCAGCTGGAGCAGCGGATGGAACTTAGCTTCATAAATTGAGGGAACACGGTGTTGCTGGGAGTCAAGGCTTGCTTGCTTTGGGTGTTGTGCTATGCTTGTATAGTGTAAACTCTGTTATCTTTTAGTGTAGACTCCTGTGTCATGGCTGCCCTAATTAAGATACATCTGTGAAGTACAACGAGGCTACTTTTGGGTCTGGTATATTGAATTGGAAAGGCTGTATTTGAATTGCGTTCACTGAGAACTTTTTAACGTCATTGCTTTTTGTTTTCTGCATTCACATTGTGTACATGTGGTTGGTGTTTTGTAGTTGATTTTGTGTATCTTGTTCTGCATGTCCAGTGTTAAGTAAGGTGAAAGCTTTTGTTCAGTCCATTTTAGAATTTGGATCTAGGGAAAGATACTTTATTTGATATTTTTGTGTTGTTCTCTTTTAGTGTATTGCTATTGGTGGTATGGTAGTTCATGCCCCCTTTATTGCAATGCAGATTTCTTGTTCTGTTGCGTTAGGTATTAAGGTGTTGTTATTTTTGGTAGCTTAATTTGTGCTTTCTTGTTGCAAATATAGCTGAATCCAGAGGGGCAAATTATTAAAAGTTGTATTATATTGTTTCAGCTATTAAGTGGCATTTTTATAAGCTTAGCACTTATTCATCTGGATTTTCCTTCTTGTATATGCACTCTGAGTTGTTAATACTATTTAAGAAACTAATTTACATCGTGCTAAGAGTTTTTGGTCGCACAACTCCAGCCACTTTTCACTCTCATTGTTTCCTGCACCACAACTGGTAGCAGAGCTTGGTTGTATGTTGTTTTGGCATAGTGTTAGTTGATAGTAATAAGATATTTATTTTTTTTTAATTCTGCTGCCTTCCACTCTTTTCTTTTGTGTTGCA
Source organism: Schistocerca cancellata (assembly GCF_023864275.1). Classification (NCBI taxonomy): domain Eukaryota; kingdom Metazoa; phylum Arthropoda; class Insecta; order Orthoptera; family Acrididae; genus Schistocerca; species Schistocerca cancellata. The sequence goes on along the minus strand of NC_064626.1, from coordinate 436,463,072 downwards.
GAAACGGCAGTTAGTGGCGTCCCAGGTGAGTTCTGATTGAGGAAGGACGAGTTGGCCCGTGAAGCTGCCATTCATGGCCAGGTCCATGCAGGTACAATATACAGCTTGATCCAGCAACTTCACGAGATGGCGACGAGGCAATGCATTTAACATTAGGGCAGCAACAGGGTGGTAGTAACGAATTTGCTACCAGGCAGTTAGCCTTGACTGAAGTGGAATTGTTTATTAAATTTTCAGAGCATGTGGAGCCCTCCGGCTTACAGATTACAGAGAAGAGTGTTCCAATACACGAACTGGTAGAGTGATCTGAAGTTCTTAACCACTTGCAAGGAGAGAGTACGCAACTTGCAGGTCAGGGAGGTGCAGGTAGAATTAATAATAAATGTTGTGTTTTCAGTGATACGTAGGTCAATACAAAGCAGTATGTTGAATGTAAACATAGCGCAGGAAGAAGATAATCGGGGGAGATCATTAGTGGCTCCAGGTGTTCAGACGGAAATATGGGGTAAACAGGTCATTAGGTTACCTCATTCTCTGTTAAGCGCCTTTCATGGATTCAGTTCTGGACAGCTCTTGCTCCATTTGGTGTCACTAAATGAACGGAAGGAAGTGTTTATACAGGAGATTTAGAGTTTCTGCAATTGTTATACTCACAAGCATGGGAAATACTATCGTTCCTGAAGTGTCAGTTCGGAGCTTCCATGTACAGTGGTGTAAACAGGTAATTACTGGTAGGGGTATGAGGTAGTGAAAGAATATCCATTGTAGGCGTGGACAGGATGTGAAGGAACCATTTCGAGAATGTATTAATAGCGTGTGGAGAGCTGCCCGAGCATTGTGTCTTTGAAATGAGGAGGCAGAGGTTGGAACGAACATCATGGACGGAATTAATGCAGTAGGCTGTTCACATATTATGTTTACATAATTACCCAAAATATTCATTAATACAGAAGAATTACCCTAAAAAACCGAGGGCATTAAGTATGTTGATAATGGTCGACAATGGGAAGGGAGGAAGCAAAACTAGATAAAGAAAACGGATGGCGGGCTCAGGAGGGGTGGTGAAGCGGTTATTTCCTCTCTGTGGTGCTTTAGAGCACTTCAAGCCAAATTGTCTGGAGAAAAATGGAGACACCAGTATGAATACATAACGTACGACAAGGGCGCAGTGTGGGCTGTTAGCTCGTTCAAATTTGCCAAGTAATATCACAGCAACCGCCAGGTTTCACAGTGGCTTGTTGACAACTTGAGTCCGAGGCTTCGTGGGTTCTTCGCCATACTCGAATCCTGCCTTCAGCTCTAACCAACTAAAATCGGGACTCAGCTTACTAGGCCGTGGTTTTCCAGTTATCTAGGGTCCAACCGATACGGTTGCCCAGGAGAGGCGTTGCAGGGGCCTTTGCTAGTAGCTCATTATCGCCACACTTCGGCGCACTGTTCTAACGGATACGTTCATCGCAAGTCCCTGAATGACTTCTGTGATTATTTCTTGCAGTGTTGCCTGTCTGTTAGCACTGACAACTCTATGCAAAAATCGCTGCTCTTGGTCGTTAAGTGAATGCAGTCTGCCACTGCGTTGTCCGTGATGAGAGATAATACCTGAAATTTAGTATTCTTGTCGCTGCGGATCTCGGAATATTGAAGTCATTGACGAATTCCAAAATGGAATGCCCCATGCCCCTAGCTTCAACTACTATTCCACTTTCAAAGTCTGTTAATTTCCGTCGTGCGTTGGTAAACTTTTCACATGGGTCACATGAGCAAATGACAGCTCCGTCAATGGGCGTACCCTTTATACTTTCTTTACGCCTTTTGAATATATGTTTATTGCTAACCCTTGACATGTGTCTCCTCTGTGTATATCTCCTCGTGCGCCAAGACGCTTGACAAAGAAACCGCTTGTCCGTGTTGAGGGAGGTGACTGGTGTCGAGACGGCCGCTCTCGGTATGCCGGCGAGCCGTTTCGTGGCTGTAAGGCGCGGGCAGCGCGGGCGTGCCCGGCCGCTGTGGGTGTCGAGTATTGCACGAGTCAGCGGTCCGCGAACGCCGGGGAAGCTTCAGCTAGCGGCAGCAGGCAGCAGGCAGCAGCAGCCGCCGGCGAGCAGCTGACGGGGCCGTGCTGGGTGGCGTGGCGTGGCGTGGCGGCGCTTTTGATGCTTTTCGGATAAATCAATAGGCAGAGCGGCGCATCGCACATCGCGCCGGTGACACACGTCCCGCTTCCGAACTAATATCGACTTTCCAGACGGGCGCGCAGACCGAGTCGCATTCGGTTCGCAGCGGATAATGGAACACGAGAGCTGAAAAGTGAAATGACCCGTGCATCCAAGGGGGAAATTCCCTGTGTGTTTCTTTTTTTTTTTATTTTAATAAAAGGGCATCGATTCACAGAGGCAGAAATATGGTGGTGCAATCGCAGAGTCGCAGTGACATGTTCTTTGCCCACGCCACTGCAAAGTATTAACGATATAAGACCGTTCATACCGCTGCAATGTTCCTGTATGGGACGGCTTCTGTGTAACTAATTTGCACCTTTGTGGATGCTTTCACTGGGGACGACAATTTCCCACACATTTGATTCAATATACTGACCTCGGAAATGTAGGTAGTCGGAACGCAAAACTAAAATTAATGTATTGCGGTTGGAATGGTAATCGTCAAGGTACCAGGATTTACAACTGGACATACTTCCACTGCGTCTGTTACAACTTTGTCTAATGTGCGTCATCAGAATCTGTCGTTGTTAGAGTAGTAGAACTACCGTAGGCTATCGTGACGGAACGTAGACTACGGTAGTTAGAGGCTTTGGTCAGTTAACGTTGTACCCGCGTTACCTTCTAACAATACCACCACTTGCAAAGTAGGTTAGAAATCAGATTAATAATGTTGCTCACGCAGCATATGTTCGCTTTATCGGGCAACAACAAAGTTATTGACTGTGGATGGTATCGTCAGAATGGAAATAATGAAGTCACTGTAAAAAATTCATTAATTTTGGCATTTATCTTGAATGGATTCCCACGTAGATTTCGTCGAAGTTGTTATGGCTCATCTTGTTGATTCTAGGCTGATTCCACTTTGACTGCTAGAAGGTCCACATCTGTGTTTTAGCAATATTTGAAGACCTAACAAATGCGTTTTCCAGGAAATTCTTATGATCAAACAATCCCAGATCAGAACAATGGTATGGCAGAAATAATATTTGACTTCGTGTTCACGATCCACATGTTTATTAAACTTCTTGTAAATTCACATTTACTTCTTCTTAATTGTCACATTATCAAGAAAACAGTTTTATATCAATCTTCATATATTTAATTTCCACTTTAACCAAACACAAGACTTGACTGTTCTTTTACAAAGCGAAATAACAACTTAACTTCTGCAAAGTGAAACAAAGACTGCTCTGTGCGCATTCGCGCCAAAACGGTTACAAGTAAGTCAAAGATTATGACAGTCTCACAGAAATGAATACACGCAAGAACCATATCACTGTAATATATCGATACATCGGATTACCTATACATTAATAAAACCAAATGTGAATATTGTCACAAAAATATGTCTGTTACTTCGCAGAAAAGTAGTACGATATTACTGGTATCGAGAACTGGGGTTGGAGGGCAGTAATGATCACGTAAATAAAGAACCATTACGACCTGTACATTAAGTCTGTGGCATATCTACCGGACGTTACCACATAGCGATCTCTTCCCTTCCCTACTCGAGTAATGTCTTACTAGCTTCCCAGAAGTGGTGAACAGTATAGAAACTGAGTGAGGAAATATAAAGGACGACATACGCTGATGAGACAAAGAAGCTGGTTGTTGTTGTTGTTGTGGTCTTCAGTCCTGAGACTGGTTTGATGCAGCTCTCCATGCTATTCTATCCTGTGCAAGCTTCTTCATCTCCCAGTACCTACTGCAACCAACATCCTTCTGAATCTGCTTAGTGTATTCATCTCTTGGTCTCCCTCTACGATTTTTACCCTCCACGCTGCCCTCCAATACTAAATTGGTGATCCCTTGATGCCTCAGAACATGTCCTACCAACCGATCCCTTCTTCTGGTCAAGTTGTGCCACAAACTTCTCTTCTCCCTAATCCTATTCAATACTTCCTCATTAGTTATGTGATCTACCCATCTAATCTTCAGCATTCTTCTGTAGCACAACATTTCGAAAGCTTCTATTCTCTTCTTGTCCAAACTACTTACCGTCCATGTTTCACTTGCATACATGGCTACACTCCATACAAATACTTTCAGAAATGACTTCCTGACACTTAAATCTATACTCGATGTTAACAAATTTCTCTTCTTCAGAAACGCTTTCCTTGCCATTGCCAGTCTACATTTTATATCCTCTCTACTTCGACCATCATCAGTTATTTTGCTCCCCAAACAGCAAAACTCCTTTACTACTTTAAGTGTCTCATTTTCTAATCTAATTCCCTCAGCATCACCCGACTTAATTCGACTACATTCCATTATCCTCGTTTTGCTTTTGTTGATGTTCATCTTATATCCTCCTTTCAAGACACTATCCATTCCGTTCAACTGCTCTTCCAATTCCTTTGCTGTCTCTGACAGAATTACAATGTCATCGGCGAACCTCAAAGTTTTTATTTCTTCTCCATGGATTTTAATACCTACTCCGAATTTTTCTTTTGTTTCCTTCACTGCTTGCTCAATATACAGATTGAATAACATCGGGGAGAGGCTACAACCCTGTCTCAATCCCTTCCCAACCACTGCTTCCATTTCATGTCCCTCTAGAAACGTAGGTTTACCCTTCCTTAATCTAGCTTCTAAGATAAGTCGTAGGGTCAGTATTGCCTCACGTGTTCTAACATTTCTACGGAATCCAAACTGATCTTCCTCCAGGTCGGCTTCTACTAGTTTTTCCATTCGTCTGTAAAGAATTCGCGTTAGTATTCTGCAGCTGTGACTTATTAAACTGATAGTTCGGTAATTTTCACATCTGTCAGCAACTGCTTTCTTTGGGATTGGAATTATTATATTCTTCTTGAAGTCTGAGGGTATTTCGCTTGTCTCATACATCTTGCTGGTACATTTCCCTAATTTGGTGTAGGGCCCCCGCGAGCACGCAGAAGTGCCGCACCACGTGGCATGCTCTCGACTAATGTGTGAAGTAGTGCCAGAGGAAACTGACACCATGAATCCTGCAGGACTGTCCATAAATTACTAAAAGTACGAAGAGGTGGATATCTCTCATGAAGAGCACTTTGCAAGGCATCCCAAATATGCTCAGTAATGTTCATGTCTTAGGAGTTTGGTGGCCAGCGGAAGTCTTTGAACTCAGAAGAGTGTTCCTGGAGGCACACTGTAGAAATTCTGGACGTGTTGATGTCGCATTGTCGTGCTGGAATTGGCCAAGTCCGTCGGAATGCACAGTCTACGAGGGTTGTTTTTTAAGTAAGGGCCGTTCGCGCGTATAAACCCGTAGTTCGCGCGGACGCCGCAACAAGCCACCGCGCCACTTGCCTGCATCCTTCCCGTTCACACTGACGCAAGTTGCAGCTCTGTAGCTGACGTGTACGCATCGCTGTGCTACTTTATAATGTTTACGATTATTGAATCGCCCGCCACGTGTGAGATACGGTCAGTGGTACGTTTTTTGACCGCGAGAAGCCTATCAGCTGCAGAAATTCATCGTCAGTTAACAGAAGTTTATGGCTTGAATGCAATTAGTGAAGGTAAAGTGCGTCAATGGGTTAGAGAGTTTAAAAATGGCCGTCAAATCGTCCATGTCGAAGAACGCTGAGGCCGGCCCTCTGTGATCACTGATGATATGGTGGCTGCAGTCGAAACAAAGATTCGTGAGGACAGAAGATTCACAATTTCCACTCTTTCTTTGGAATTTCCACAAGTTTCAAGATCGGTTTTGTACAAAATTATGTCTGAAAACCTTTAAGAAAATGTGTTCTCGGTGGGCACACAGACTCCTCACAGAGGATCACAAAGGGAAGAGATTTGCCACTTCATTGGACTTTTTGATTCGTTACGAGGAAGAAGGGGATGACATGTTGAGTCAAATTGTCACTCGAGATGAAACTTGGGTATCCCATATCACTCCCCGTCAAGGTCAAAGCCAAACAGACGCTGTCAAAGCGCAAGATTATGGCAACTGTGTTCTGGGACCGTTTTGCTTTTGTTGATGTTCATCTTATATCCTCCCTTCAAGACACCATCCATTCCATTCAACTGCTCTTCCAAGTCCTTTGCTGTCTCTGACAGAATTACAATGTCATCGGCGAACCTCAACGTTCTTATTTCTTCTCCATGGATTTTAATACCTACTCCGATTTTTTCTTTTGTTTCCTTTACTGCTTGCTCAATATACAGATTGAATAACATTGTGGAGAGGCTACAACCCTGTCTCACTCCCTTCCCAACCGCTGCTTCCCTCTCATGCCCCTCGACTCTTATAACTGCCATCTGGTTTCTGTACAAATTGTAAATAGCCTTTCGCTCCCTGTATTTTACCCCTACCACCTTTAGAATTTGAAAGAGAGTATTCCAGTCAACATTGTCAAAAGCTTTCTCTAAGTCTACAAATGCTAGAAACGTAGGTTTGCCTTTCCTTAATCTTTCTTCTAAGATAAGTCGTAAGGTCAGTATTGCCTCACGTGTTCCAACATTTCTACGGAATCCAAACTGATCTTCCCCGAGGTCGGCTTCTACCAGTTTTCCCATTCGTCTGTAAAGAATTCGTGTTAGTATTTTGCAGCTGTGGCTTATTAAACTGATTGTTCGGTAATTTTCACATCTGTCAACACCTGCTTTCTTCGGGATTGGAATTATTATATTCTTCTTGAAGTCTGAGGGTATTTCCCCTGTTTCATACATCTTGCTCACCAGATGGTAGAGTTTTGTCAGGACTGGCTCTCCCAAGGCCGTCAGTAGTTCCAATGGAATGTTGTCTACTCCGGGGGCCTTGTTTCGACTCAGGTCTTTCAGTGCTCTGTCAAACTCTTCACGCAGTATCGTATCTCCCATTTCATCTTCATCTACATCCTCTTCCATTTCCATAATATTGTCCTCAAGTTCATCGCCCTTGTATAGACCCTCTATATACTCCTTCCACTTTTCTGCTTTCCCTTCTTTGCTTAGAACTGGGTTTCCATCTGAGCTCTTGATGTTCATACAAGTGGTTCTCTTATCTCCAAAGGTTTCTTTAATTTTCCTGTAGGCAGTATCTATCTTACCCCTAGTGAGATAAGTCTCCACATCCTTACATTTGTCCTCTAGCCATGCCTGCTTAGCCATTTCGCACTTCCTGTCGATCTCATTTTTGAGACGTTTGTATTCCTTTTTGCCTGCTTCACTTACTGCATTTTTATATTTTCTCCTTTCATCAATTAAATTCAATATTTCTTCTGTTACCCAAGGATTTCTACTAGCCCTCGGCTTTTTACCTACTTGATCCTCTGCTGCCTTCACTACTTCATCCCTCAAAGCTTCCCATTCTTCTTCTACTGTATTTCTTTCCCCCATTCCTGTCAATTGTTCCCTTATGCTCTCCCTGAAACTCTGTACAACCTCTGGTTCTTTCAGTTTATCCAGGTCCCATCTCCTTAAATAAACAATTTTCGCATTTATCAATAATAACAGGAAAATCTTGTCTTTGATCGTGATGGAGAAGGTTCTATTGCGTGCAAAATAACAAAAATAAAGAAATATATTTTTATGTTTGTGCATGTAAATTGTACTTGCATCAGAAGTAATTACTTTGGTTAATTAAATCACAGAAGCTACCATAATAACTACTTTTCATTAGTTGTAAAATGCAATTTATATTCTGTAAGGATTTAAAATACAAAGTGAACTAACACTGAGTGATACACGGTTCTAATTATGCACTAAACAGACAGACAAAAAACAAAGAAAAGTCGTCGGCTCTAGTTTCTCTCTTACACGAAGATATATAGATATGTGTTTCTTTCCTTACCATTGTTACCAGTACTACCGGTAATCCTACCATTTACTACACAATTCATGTACTGTAACTAGTCGTTACTGATGACGATTGGACGCTAAGCAATGTCCTAGCAGGCAACATTTCCTTCCGACTGACGGTCACCACGCCATTAGCGTAGACCAGGGGTCTCCAAAATACATCCCGCGTGCCGCACCCGACCCACAAAGGGATTCAATACTCCTGTGTTTGAGCGAATTATTTTCAAGTGTCCCCCCATTCTTCCTGCAGCATTGCCCTCACTTGTTCATAAATAATGAAGATGTAACTTGGGCTCTCTATCTCTAGCTGACTGTGACTTCCTGGCTGTCTTTGCTGCGTTATCTTTAAAGTTTTACGAGAGGCGTTCAGTAAGAAATTCTACACATTTTCTTTTTTTCTGGAAGCAAGTTGCTTTCATTCAGGATTTCAGTACACCGTATTATTTCCCTGATTATTGGCTACAAAACACTATTTTTCAACATAATCTCCGTTCTGTGTAAGGACCTTACACCACCTTACGGAGTGGGCCTGTATTCCCGCATGATACTACTCTACTGGTCGACGTCGCAACCAACTTCTTACCGCATCAGTAACCTCCCCACTATCCACATACTGCTTCTGGGGCAAACAGATGGAAGTCGGAACGCGCGAGATCCGTACTGTAGAGCGAATGAGGAAGACCAGTCCAATGAAGCTTTGTGAGCTCCTCCTAGGTACGAAGACTGGTGAGGCGTCGCATTACCCTGGTGAAGTTTGAATGCATTTTTGTGCCGTCGAACAGGCTGAAGTCGTTCCTTCAGTTTCATAAGGGTAGCACAATACAGAGCTGTTCGTTACACCATAAGGGAGGACATCAAACGCAGGAGAGGCGGTGTGGCGCCACTGCATGGATTGCCAACTTGTTTCCGGATCGAAATGATGAACCCATGTTTCATTGTTTCATTGCCTGTGGTGATATTCGCCAAAAGTTGTCACGACCAGCCTCGTCAGGCACAGGCAGTTCCGCAAAGATACTCTTTATGATCTTCTGCTGGGCGACGAGTATCCGAGCGTGTACACACTTTTCAATACCCCAGCAGCGTAGCCAACAGGGGCGTCCAGCTGTGCAACGAGGTGTTTCCACTGTGACGTCTCGATCAGCTCGAACGAGAGTGTCCACACATTGCAACGTTGCAGGAGTCACAGCTTTGAGCCGGCACGCGGGATATCGGACGTGTTTGCAGGAGCTTGTTGCGATGACAGATGCTACGCCCAAGGACTCACTGTGCATTTCTTCACTGCCACGTCTCCATAGACATCCTGCAAGCGCCTGTGAATATCTTCGACGCTCTGGTTCTCAGACCACAGAAACTCAATGATAGCTCTCCACTTCGGTTACAGACGCCATTTTGAGGAATACGTACAGCGCCGCCACCCATCGGAACTTCATGAAACAAAAGACACCGGACGGGAATATGCCACGATGTCTCACAACTAATAACACTTCTTTATCCTACCGAAACTGGTCTATAAATAAATGTGTTGCCTTACTTATTATACGTCCCTAGCACGATTATATCCCTCACATAAGTGCGCAGTATGTCCGTTGAAAATAGAAAGAGAGAAGTTGATAAAAAGAGACATATCTTCAATACAACAGTGGCCGTGAAATATTTTGCTGTAGAGAGACATCAAACCATTGTACGTTACCTGTAAATAAGCTATCACTGTTCGTAAGGAATAAAATATTCGTTACCAGTACGAAAAAACGCATGGTACACAGTTTGATAAATTCAAGGACAAGGTACTTGAAACACTTTAATCTTGACTTCGTTTTCGCCCAAACACTGTTAGGAAACGTGTTAATGAAAGTGAAGCCATTAAAAAATAAGTTTACGAATTGTTAACGATATTGCAAACAAGGTAAGCGATTCACTGACAGTTATTTCATAAAGAGGTGCATTTCAATTACAGCTAAAGAACAATTTCCGTACAAAACCGAACAAAGGGAAGCAGTTACTCTTTCACCTTGTATAGTGGCATGTCGAGCTGAACGTACTGTTTCTGATTTATCAGATTAGTTACAAGAAAAGCTATCCAAATTTTCTTGATACTCAATAGCCCTAGCCGAATCTGTAGACATTTCCAATACTGTTGAATTCTTCGAGGCATTAACACAGACTTCGTAGTTACTGAAGAACTTGTAGCTTTCACTTCTTTGCATGGTAGCACACCAGGTGAGGACACCTTCACTTCTTTGCATGTTAGCACATCAGGTGAGGACACCTTCATGGGATACAGTTAACATTGGATGAAAGGTACGTCCTTCCTGTTTCTCGGCTCAAATGTGTTGATGGCTGCCGGGAGCGAGGAGGAGAATATGTGTTGATTTCGTTGGAAGAACTCAGACTGTGGAACCCGTACTGTTACCAAAGAACTTACGCAGCGTTCTTCATCAGGAATCAGTTTGTGCAAAGTCAGTGGATACATCCTGAGTAAAGAAGCCTGTAGTTTGTGTTCTCAGTTTCATTCGATATCATGGACTCAAACACCGTTAATTCAAGTATTTCCAGGAGGAGGTAGAACCTTTTCCAAGTGATCTTCCATAATGCACGGAAGTAAGGGGGCTAATCTGTGGTTAAATTTGTCAAGCTTCTGTTCTTTGAGTATATAGATTGAAATATTTCTGAATGAGGAAAACAATCCTTCGGAAGTCCTGTTTGACAAAGAATGGATGTTGAAATTATTTGTTTTGGTTGAATTTGTTCTTCTTTTAAATAAACTAACAAACAAACTTCAAGGGAAGGAGAATATTATTTGTGACCTTTCCACACATATTTTAGCTTTCAGACACATGTAGATACTTTTTGAACTCAACGTCAGACAGAACATTTTCTCACTCGTCGCTAATGTGTCAGCCGTTAAAAGACGTATATGGTTCAATTTTCAGTTCTTGTTTGCAGTGGATTTGCTTGGTGATTTGAAGAAAGAGTTCTCTTCCAGATTCTCAGATTTGCGTACCCATTCCAAAGGCATTAAAATTTGGCATAACCCCTTTTCTTGTGAATTTGAAGATTTTCAGACAGCACTGTAAGTGTAAACCATTGATCAGCGTGATGATGACACCATGAGATACAAGTTTAAAGAGGAAAACTTTGTTCAGTTCTACGGGTTTCTCCCAGAAGAAAACAACACCATGATAGATTTTGCACGTGGTTTGTTATTAGTGTATGGCACTTCTTGCAGCTGTAAACGAACATTTTATTTGGTGATATTTACATAATATAAGTACAGAGGTAAACTGAGTGACAAATATATACGAGATATTTTCCTCATACTACAAAGTTAGAGCCTGAATTTGAGAAAACTTTGGATTCAAAAAACAAATTTCATACCTCTCACCAGGTGTACAAAAGAGTAATAATGTGTAGCTGATGCTTTCACTGAATATTGTGTTTGTATTAAACAGCAATGACATTTGTTACAATTTTCTTCCTTAATTTCTGAGAAAATGTGTTATCTGGCCCCACTGTGCTTCAAAACACTACAACTGGCCCTCATGGTCTAGTAATCTGGAGGCCCCTGGTGCAGACATTCTTGGAATCCAGGCCACGAGAAATCTTGCAGCTTTCGTAGCCAATAGTTGACTTGTTGCCCCTCTGGTTTTGTCTCGCGATCTTTAGCCGATATTTGTTTAATGGTTTTTCTGAAGTTTCGCCAGCAGGAGTAGCTTGCTTTCTCAAAGACTGATGTGGACCAGCGATGGAGGATGAATCTTTAACAACGTTAGCCACTCGTGCTGGCGAAACGTCAGCAAAATCGTTATATAAACGTCGGCCAAAGATCCAGAGACAAAGGCGGACAGACAATGTGTCAGTCCAATACTTTCGCGTCTCTGTCTGCTAATCAGTAACTTAACGACATCATACTCCTTCGCTTGATGGCTGAATACGTGGGTTAAAAATTCCAATCTGCTTTCAGAGAGAGCCATCCCAGTACCTTGAAAAGTCGATAGCTGAGTGGCTGTAGAAGCTCTCTTCATGACTTCTCGCAAATAAAAGTACTTAAACACTGATTGGAATTCGAAACGAGGAGTCCATCTTTCATGAAATACTACTGAACCGGACAAATGCAAGATAATGTACATCAAAGATAAGGAATTCCATAGTAACGCCCTACGAGGTTAGTGGTAAACGAATGAAGCCTGACATGTTGTTTAAATATTTAGAGGTAGTTAAATAAACAGTATGAATGGAATGAAACATTAGCGAAGTCGGTTGGAAGCGAGGTTCGTTTTTTAGAGGTGTAGGAAAAAGAGTCACTCTTGAAAAATAAAACTGCAGACACGACTCATGTGCCATCTTTTCTAGCGAAAAGCTTCAACGTTTGGAACCCTGATCCAGTAAGTAAAATGGAAGATGTCGAACGATTTCAGAAACGTACTACTCGGATCGTAACAGGTCGATATAGCCCCAGAGAAAATTGTAACATAAATCCCGAGAAAACGTCAATTGGAAACGCTGGGAGACGGTCGAAACCCTGTGGCTTCTACTCAAGATACACCGATGAGCTAAAACGTTACGACCACTGCCCACCGTGTTAATTGCGTGCTGGTGGTGCTGCGGTCACATAATGCAGTAAGAAAAGAATGTAAGGAGAACAGAGACGAATGGACAGTCATTCCACGAAGGTACGATCTGCAAATGCGGAAATCCACTGACAGCAGCGGTTTTGACAAAGAGCTCATTATTCTGGCGCTGCGACTGCAAGCGAGAGTCTCTGAAACGGCGAAGCTGGCCGCCTGTTGGCGTAGTAGTGTCGTGTGGACCTATGGAAAGTGGTTGTAGGATGGTAAAATAATTAGTAGGCCGTACGGTACTGGACGTCCACGTGTCATCACAAACTGTAGGGGTCGGATGGTCCCCGCTGTGCAGTCCAGGATACGCAGTGGTTTAAAAATGGTTCAAATGTCGCTAAGCACTATGGGACTTAACATCTGAGGTCATCAGTCCTCAAGACAGAACGACTTAAACCTAACTAAGGACAACACACACATCCATGACCGAGGCAGGATTCGAACCTGCGACCGTAGCAGCAGCGCGGTCCCGGACTGAAGCACCTAGAACCGCTCGGCCACAGCGGCCGGCGCGATATGCAGTGTTCTTCACACATCTGATGACAGGGTGCAGCGCAGGTGCAGGCACAAGCTTTTCAGAGCACACCGTTCAAAATCTGATGTTGAACATGGAGCTCCACACCACATGACCAATCCATCCAACGACATCGTCTATTTTGATTGCAGCGGGCACAGCATCACTTAGTTTTCCTCGTGTTGAGTAAATTGCATTTCTTGTTATTCCAGGTCGATAGTTGGGTCGTTACACGCCATTATCTTGGCGAATGGCTGCACGAAACATGCGCCACGCCACAAATGGGGGAAAGTGAGGGCACACATATGCTATGGTGTACACTGAGTTGGGCTTCCATGTGATCTTTGGTGGTAATCGAAGGCATCATGTCAGCAGTGAACTGCGTGAACATTGCAGCGGACGACCAGCATCGCTTCACGCGTGAAGTATCCTCCTATGGCGATGATATCTTCCAGCTGGATAACTGTCCGTGTTGCAAGGTCAGAATCGTGCTACAGTGGTTTGAGGGGCTTTGCAGTGAACTCACATAGATGTCCTGGACAGAAAATGTGTCTGATCTGTACCTATTGGAACATATATCTGGCGCCAGCTGCGTGGCCGTGAACCACCCTCCTGTAATTTGCAGGAACTGCTAGACCTATGCGTAGCCATCTGGTGCCACATACTTCTGGGATCATATCAACGACTCCACGCCAAGCAGAATATCTGTTTTACTGTGTTTGAAAAGTAGAACAATGCTATTAAACAGGCGGGCATAATGTTTTGGCTCATATCGGTGTAGCCTACGACGCTGTTTAGCAGTCCCCAACACATATCGCGCATACAGTTCATGAGAATGTAGTAGAGATATTAGTGCACATACCAGGGCGTAGAAGCAGTCACTTTTCTGCGTGTTTTTGTGGTCTTCAGTCCGTAGACTGCTTTGATGCGGCTCTTATCACTAGTTTATCAAGTGGAAACCTCTTAATTTCCGCAGAATTACTGCAACCTACATCCATTGGTATCTGCTTACTGGAAACAAACCTTGATCTCTCTATAGAATTTCACCCTACCTCCCCACCAATACGTAATTAACTTTTCATCAATCCCTAATTTCTTTTTTATCAACCCCTCTATTGACTTAAACTAATTGTGGTATAAGACTTGTTTCTCCCAGTTCCATGCGTCACCTCTTCATTAGTTGAAGGATTGACGCAGTTGGTAGCATCGCGGCTTCATACTTTTGCACCCCATGTTTGAAACCCTGTTATTGCTCCCATTTGGTTTTCTCTCTCATTTATCTCCCCATGTCCGTAGAAGGTTACAATACGAATATTTGCTATCAAGTTATGGGATACACGAGCGTTACATTAATTTTAATAGTACAACTGGGTTTCACAATCAGTGTCATATATTTATTATATATGTGTGTATGGTCCATTGTTGACTGTTCGCTTTGTGAACTAATCCTGGAGTGATGTGTTTTCCTTGCTAATTGCCTGAAGAGAACAAAAGCAGCTGGGTAAATCAGCTTCGATTGAATACAAGGCTCTCCTTGCAGGCTGCAGGAGTAAATGGGTATAATTACTGACCAACCGAAACCCACTTCTCGCGAACAAGCAGGGAACACCACAAATATTGTTGACAAGCCACACAAAAGGAATATGACGGAAAACAATTTTGAATTTTTTTCATTCATTTATTATTTTACACATTCGTATAGTAATCTTCTATGCACATGGGTAGATAGATGAAAATAAAATAAATGAAGGCAATAATAGGGTTTCGAACACGGGACGAAAAACTGTGAAGTCGTGACACTATCCAATGTGTCAAGTTTGCAGCTCAATGAACTGCCTCCTGAAAGGCACGTAAAGTATCTCAAAAGGACTGTCGTTTCTTCAGAAACAATCGAGTATGAACGGACAAACTGAGACATATGTTTGCTTATTTTCACCCCCTCTTCCATTGAGTGAAGTTTCTGGGAAATCGGTTTATGGCACTTGTGTTTGCCTCCTCTTTGGCGGAACTACAATGTGTCATCGTTAAACCTTGAAGTTTCTGTCTGATCCCTGAGCTCTAATTCATTTTCCAAATTTGTCCTTCGTTTCCTTTCCTTCTTACTCCAAGTAGAGATTGAATAACATGGGGGATGGACTACAAACCCGTTTAACTCCCTTCTCAACTACCGTCCGTCTATTCGTAGAACTCCAGTGTGGTTTTTGTACAAGTTCAAAAATGGTCAAAATGGCTCTGAGCACTATGGGACTTAACTTCTGAGGTCATCAGTCCCCTAGAACTTAGAACTACTTAAACCTAACTAACCTAACGACATCACACACATCCATGCCCGAAGCAGGATTCTAACCTGCGACCGTAGCGGTCGCGCGGTTACAGACTGAGGCGCCTAGAACCGCTCGGCCACTCCGGCCGGCTTTTTGTACAAGTTGTAGATACCTCGCGCAACCTATAATTTATCTCTGATAACTTGAGAATTTCGAAAAGTGTGTTCCAGTCAACATGGACAAAAGTCGTTTCTGATTCTGGTATTATACAACGATGGCCGGTTCAATTACGACATAAGCAGTGTTGCAGGCGCAAGAGAGTTGGGAACACTATGTCGTGTTAGTCGAACTGTGTCCTTATGTAGTACCTTTTACTAGCTCAACGCTAATGCTACTCGTTTACTGAGTGCTGCAGCTCTGATAAATCCAACCCAAATTCCCAATTCCTTAGGACCTGGATGGGCAACCAGCGGCCTGCGGGTCAGATCCGGCCCGCGACTGGTCTCAGTCAGGTCCGTGTAAGAAATTCGTGGGAGAAAGAGAGCGAGGCGTCAGTCAGCAGTTCGTGGGTCGTTGGCGTTGCTGACTCTCGATCACGGGGCCCCGCGTTCCATTCCCGGTTTCGCCGCCCTGTACCAAGTGCGCGTGTGTTTTACTCATCATCATCATCATCATCATCTCATGATCATCGATGAGCAAGTCGCCGAAGTGGCGTCATATGGACAGATTTGCACCAGATGGCCGAACACCACAGAAGGGGTCTCCAGGTCAAACGCATATTTCATTCTTTTTTTTGCCTCGTTCGGGACGCTTTTTCGGATATTTCCGCCGATGCTCGGTTCGCTACATGAGTACTGCAAAGCTTTAGTGAGCTCTGCTATCATGGGTTTGAGCAGTTTTGGCCATTTCATGCTGTGCTAACATCATCATCTGAAATGGTCGAAATGTCACACGGAAGTTGACGGACCTTCATATGTTCAATATTATTGTCAATATGTCAGTGTAATGACCATATGAGAGTGAATATGGTTGTATAGTAAATATTAGAAATGTTTACGAACAGTATTGATGCCGACCAAAATATTCTCAATGCTGCGATTAATTACTGAGCGAGTGAGGGCGAGTATGCCGGTTTGACAATTCGCCATTCCGTTGTTCCTATTTTTCCATTTTAGCTTATGTATATCACAGGCAATATATGCCGAGATCAAACGATTTATGCTATTAAACCTTTAAAGAAAGAAACCCAGTCCTGTTTGATCGATCATCAAAATTATTTTTGGACACGTATTTAAGCAATGCTTGCTAATAATTTTTGTAGACATTAATGCAACGAATTTCCGGCCCTCGAACGACATTCCTGTGCTCAAAAATTGCAAAACTACTCCTAACTGCTTGTCGGCTGGGATTACCTATCTTATTGCTGTATTTTTCTTTTGTAGTCTTTCTCTTCTTAATGTTAGAAAACAGTTCTTGTCCGTCAAATACAAAATAGAATATCGCAATTGTTGAAATTCAAGGTAGTTTATAATGAATTAATGGATCCAGTTTCCTTTATAGGCGTTTATTTTTCTCCGATGGCAACTCAAAATGCCTGGCATCACACCTTTAGGCGTTTACATTTATTTATGTGTCATGAACATTATTCCTTTATTGAAGGTGGTGCAGAATTTTGCTACGAAAGTTTTTGAGACAACGTCGTAGCCGGCCTGAGTGGTCGAGCGGTTCTAGGTGCTACAGTCTGGAACCGTGCGACCGATACGGTCGCAGGTTCGAATCCTGCCTCGGGCATCGATGTGTGTGATGTCCTTAGGATAGTTAGGTTTAAGTAGTTCTAAGTTGTGGGGGACTGATGACCTCAGAAGTTCCATAGTGCTCAGAGCCATTTGAACCATTTGAACAACGTCGTAAGTAAGGAAACTATGTTCACCACTCATAAATGATGTGTGCATCAAAAGATCGGTTGAACGTAAAATGCATGTTCTCTCGAAAACACTTGTTTATGAGGCGTAATTTGCTGGCGTGATGTGTCAGGAAAGAGGTAGTATTCATATCAGTGCCTTACCCCATAAGATTAATGTCACGGACGCTATAGTTATGATTTTATGCACTAGGAGCGCTGCTGTCGCGTCACGTGAATCAGGTCAGCGGGTCGCCAATGGTTGCCCATTCCTGAATTAGGGATTCCGTTTCTTCTTCTATGAGAGTAGAATAAATATGCCTGTAGTATTGTACAGTAAACGAAACCAAATTTTATTTTCAAAATTTTGACTTCATATGCATACATGGACAGTTTATTTCACTTTTAGGGATAGGCACTTGCAACCACACGCGCGAGCTCACACACATGCACACAAACGCGCGCGCGCGCGCACACACACACACACACGAAACTACTTATCTACGCTCATCGCCATGTGGAGGGGAGCGGATCAAAGCAGCTAAGTATCAAGTAAAGAGGGGCAGGCTGTCGACTATTGGGGTACTCTGTACCACCGGCCCACTTTATCAATGCATGCTGATGAAGTACTATTCAGGCCGGCAGGCCACGTGCACGGAGCTGAGCAAATAGCGGCGCTGGTGGCCACAGGAATGATTTGCGGGGTATTGTGTGTGCGCTGTCAAATAACAGCGGCGGACGAGGGCCTGAAAAAGTGAGCAATGAATCAAGCCGTCGGCGACCAGCACGCCAGCGAACCCCGCTGCGCAGAGCTGCTCGCGGCAAGCGGCGAGGCGGGGCAGACCCACGACAGACGCGCTGTGCGTTAAAGGGGCTGGCCAGGGGCACACGCACAGCGCCGCGGCGTGGCCTCCGGACTCCTTAAAGGGGTCAGTCCTGCCACGGCAATAGAGGGTGCTTTTATTGCTTAATATAAGGTGTACTAAGTGGCGCGAAAAGCGTAAGGACGGAAGTAACATCACCATGATGTAATAAAACGTG
The DNA here is from genome assembly GCF_023864275.1 of Schistocerca cancellata. Lineage (NCBI taxonomy): Eukaryota > Metazoa > Arthropoda > Insecta > Orthoptera > Acrididae > Schistocerca > Schistocerca cancellata. The sequence goes on along the minus strand of NC_064626.1, from coordinate 436,444,758 downwards.
AGACCTGCAGGCGTTGTTAAGTGGCAACCAGTGTCGGTGAGTCAACATACTATCTTCAGGCATGTAATGACAGCATCGCCAACTTACCAACCACACAAATATAAAGACAGATTAAAAACAGAATAAGACTCAAGGCCAATATAACTGAATTTACAGTAATCATTTGATAAAAACAAAATACATCAATTGTCATATACTTAAAACAGAATTATATTTAGTACACCATAATTCCATATACACTGTACAAATGTACTATTCATACACTACTGGCCATTAAAATTGCTACACCAAGAAGAAATGCAGATGATAAACAGGTATTCATTGGACAAATATATTATACTAGATCTGACATGTGATTACATTTTCACGCAATTTGGGTGCATAGATCCTGAGAAATCAGTACCCGGAACAACCACCTCTGGCCGTAATAACGGCCTTGATACGCTTGGGCATTGAGTCAAACAGAGCTTGGATGGCGTGTACAGGTACAGCTGCCCATGCAGCTTCAACACGATTCCACAGTTCATCAAGAGTAATGACTGGCGTATTGTGACGAGCCAGTTGCTCGGCCACCATTGACCAGATGTTTTCAATTGGTGACAGATCTGGAGAATGTGCTGGCCAGGGCAGCAGTCAAACATTTTCGGTATCCAGAAAGGCCCGTACAGAACTTGCAACATGCGGTTGTGCATTATCCGGCGTAAATGTAGGGTTTCGCAGGGATCGAATGAAGGGTAGAGCCACGAGTCGTAACACATCTGAAATGTAACATCCACTGTTCAAAGTGCCGACAATGCGAACAAGAGGTGACCGAGACGTGTAACCAATGGCACCCCATACCATCACGCCGGGTGATTGCGCCAGTATGGCGAAGACGAATACACGCTTCCAATGTGCGTTCACCGCGATGTCGCCAAACACGGATGCGACCATCTTGACGCTGTAAACAGAACCTGGATTCACCCGAAAAAATGACGTTTTGCCATTCGTGCACCCAGGTTCGTCTTTGAGTACACCATCGCAGGCGCTCCTGTCTGTGATTCAGCGTCAAGGGTAATCGCAGCCATGGTCTCCGAGCTGATAGTCCATGCTGCTCCAAACGTCGTCGAACTGTTCGTGCAGATGGTTGTTGTCTTGCAAACGTCCCCATCTGTTGACTCATGGATCGAGACGTGGCTGCACGATCCATTACAGCCATGCGGATAAGATGAATGTCTTCTCGACAACTAGTGATACGAGGACGTTGGGACCCAGCACGGCGTTCCGTATTATCCTTCTGAACCCACCGATTCCATATTCTGCTAACAGTCATTGGATCTCGACCAGCCTGCCGGAGTGGCCGTGCGGTTCTAGGCGCACCAGTCTGGAACCGCGTGACAGCTACGGTCGCAGGTTCGAATCCTGCATCGGGCATGGATGTGTGTGATGTCCTTAGGCTAGTTAGGTTTAAGTAGTTCTAAGTTCTAGGGGACTGATGACCACAGATGTTAACTCCCATAGTGCTCAGAGCCATCTTTTTTTATCTCGACCAACGCGAGCAGCAATGTCGCGATACGATGAACCGTAATCGGGATAGGCTGCAATACGACCTTTATCAAAGTCGGGAACGTGATGGTACGCATTTCTCCTCCATACACGAGGCATCACAACAACGTTTCACCACACAACGCCGGTAAACTGCTGTTTGTGTATGAGAAATCGGTTGGAATCTTTCCTCATGTCAGCACTTTGTAGGTGTCGCCACCGGCGCCAACCTTGTGTGAATGCTTTGAAAAGCATCTTCTTCCTGTCGGTTAAATTTCGCGTCTGTAGCACGTCATCTTCGTTGTGTAACAATTTTAATGGCCAGTAGTGTAATATTCCGCGAGGAGAAATTAAATGTCATTAAAGGTAAAGCTATCAAAATGACAATATAAATATAACTGTATATCTCATCGATGTTATAAAATTCGGAGGTGCAAACCGTTATGCTGCTTGCATAAAACGAAAGTCCAAGAACACGTTACCTCAGTTGTATTTTTTATCAAATGATGCCCGTAAATTCACTTATAGAATATTGTCCGTGATTCTTATTCTGTTTTTAATCTGCCTTTGTGTTTACTTGGTAGGTAAGTTGATGATGATGTCATTAACGTTGATGTATTCAGGTCTGAAGATCGTGTACTGATTCACAGAAACTGGTAGCCATATAACAAAGTAACATCAAACCAACGACAGCAGGTGTTTCATTTTATTATGTAAGTAAACAGCCAATCCATGACAAGGATCCAAAAAGAAAAAAAAATGGTTCAAATGGCTCTGAGCACTATGGGACTCAACTTCTTAGGTAATTAGTCCCCTAGAACTTAGGACTAGTTAAACCTAACCAACCTAAGGATAGCACACACCTCCATGCTCGAGGCAGGATTCGAACCTGCGACCGCAGCGGTCTCGCGGTTCCAGACTGCAGCGCTTAGAACCGCACAGCCACTTCGGCCGGCACAAGGATGCAAACAAAAAAAATTCTCATAATGTTTCCTGTCACGTGACATAACTCTATGAAACTTGGATCTTACACAGAAGGGACTCCTACAGCATAGTACAGAAGGTAAGTGAAAGAGGTTCAAATGGTTCAAATGGCTCTGAGCACTATGGGACTTAGCATCTATGATCAGTCCCCTAGAACTTAGAACTACTTAAACCTAACTAACCTAAGGACATCACACACATCCATGCCCGAGGCAGGATTCGAACCTGCGACCGTAGCAGTCGCGCGGCTCCGGACTGAGCGCCTAGAACCGCTAGACCACCGCGGCCGGCTACGCAATGAGGACGAACAGAAATGTTCAAAGGTGTGTGAATTCCTAAGGCACCAAACTGCTAAGGTCATCGGTCAATAGACTTACACACTACTTAAACTAACTTTTTCTAAGAACAACACACACACCCATGCCCGAAGGAGGACTCAAACCTTCAGCGACCACGCAGTCCGTAACAGGACGCCTCAAACCGCGCGGCCACTTCGCGCGGCAGACGAACAGATCCGACATTTATCCAAAGAACATAATTGCACTGAAATCTTGGTCATTTTTGTGGTCTGTGTTCTATGGTATGGGGCAGCATAATCTTGCAAGCGAGTACTGACCTCCAAGGCTTTGATCATGGTATACAAGCTGATCAACGTAACTGTGACTCTGTTTTCCTTTCCCATGTACTTCTTTTGAGTGATGCATTCAGCCATGACTTCATTTTTATGATGAGAATGTGTGACCGCATCGGACAGCAAAGGTGGACAAGTTCTTGGAACGAAAGGATATTCAGCGAGTGGAGTGGCTGTTCAACTGTACTGCCCCGGGTTCCCGGGTTCGATTCCCGGCGGGGTCAGGGATTTTCTCTGCCTCGTGATGCCTGGGTGTTGTGTGCTGTCCTTAGGTTAGTTAGGTTTAAGTAGTTCTAAGTTCTAAGGGACTGATGACCGTAGCAGTTAAGTACCATAGTGCTCAGAGCCATTTGAACCATTTGAACTGTACTGCCTACTGAGCTATTCCTTATTGCTGTATCTATAGTTTTACAGAACTTCAAGCGAATCTCCTCATTTCTTAGGACTTTCGTATCCCATTTCTTTGTTCTTCCTGACTAATGTGTTAAACTTCAGCCTACTCTTCATGACTACTATATTGTGATCTGAGTCTACATCTGCTCCTGGGTACGCCTTACAATCCAATATCTGATTTCGGAATCTCTGGCAGACCATGATGTAATCTAACTGAAATCTTCCGTATCTTCCCGCCTTTTCCTAGTATACCTTCTCCTCTTGTGATTCGTGAACAGGGTATTCGCTACTACTAGCTGAAACTTGTTACAGAACTCAATTCGTCTTTCTCCTCTCTCAGTCCTTACCCGTAGCCCATATTCTCCTGTAAACTATTCTTCTACTCCTTCCTCTACAACTGCATTCCCGTCTCCCATGACTATTAGATTTTCATATCCATTAACATACTGTATTACCCATTCAATATCCTCATACAATTTCTCTCTCTTTTCATCTTCAGCTTGCGGCGTCGGCATGCATACCTGAACTATCGTTGTTGGTGTTGGTTTGCTGTCGATTCTGATAAGAACAACCCGTCACTGAACTGCTCACAGTAATACCCTCTTTGCCCTACCTTCCTGTTCATAACGAATCCTACTCCTGTTATATCATTTTCTGCCGCTGTTGATATTACCCTATACTCTTTTTTTTTTTTTTTGGTCATCAGTCTACTGACTGATTCTTGATGTGGTTTCCTGCGCTAACCTCTTCATCTCAGAGTAGCACTTGCAACCTACGTCCTCAATTATTTGATTGACGTATTCCAATCTCTGGCTTCCTCTACAGTTTTTGCCCTCTACAGCTCCCTCTAGTACCATGGAAGTCATTCCCTCATGTCTTAGCAGATGTCCTATCATCCTGTCCCTTCTCCTTATCAGTGTTTTCCACATATTCCTTTCCTCTCCGATTCTGCGTAGAACCTCCTCATTCCTTGCCTTATCAGTCCACCTAATTTTCAACATTCGTCTATAGCACCACATCTCAAATGCTTCGATTCTCTTCTGTTCCGGTTTTCCCACAGTCCATGTTTCACTACCATACAATGCTGCACTCCAGACGTACATCCTCAGAAATTTCTTCCTCACATTAAGGCCGGTATTTGATATTAGTAGACTTCTCTTGGCCAGAAATGCCTTTTTTTGCCATGGCGAGTCTGCTTTTGATGTCCTCCTTGCTCCGTCCGTCATTGGTTATTTTACTGCCTAGGTAGCAGAATTCCTTAACTTCATTGACTTCGTGACCATCAATCCTGATGTTAAGTTTCTCGCTGTTCTCATTTCTTCTACTTCTCATTACCTTCGTCTTTCTCCGATTTACTCTCAAACCATACTGTGTTCTCATTAGACTGTTCATTCCGTTCAGCAGATCATTTAATTCTTCTTCACTTTCACTCAGGATAGCAATGTCATCAGCGAATCGTATCACTGATATCCTTTCACCTTGTATTTTAATTCCACTCCTGAACCTTTCTTTTATTTCCATCATTGCTTCCTCGATGTACAGATTGAAGAGTAGGGGCGAAAGGCAACAGCATTGTCTTACACCCTTCTTAATACGAGCACTTCGTTCTTGATCGTCCACTCTTATTATTCCCTCTTGGTTGTTGTACATATTGTATATGACCCGTCTCTCCCTATAGCTTACCCCTACTTTTTTCAGAATCTCGAATAGCTTGCACCACTTTATATTGTCGAACGCTTTTTCCAGTTCGACAAATCCTATGAAAGTGTCTTGATTTTTCTTTAGCCTTGCTTCCATTATTAGCCGTAACGTCAGAATTGCCTCTCTGGTCCCTTTACTTTTCCTAAAACCAAACTGATCGTTACCTAGCGCATTCTCAATTTTCTTTTCCATTCATCTGTATATTATTCTTGTAAGCAGCTTCGATGCATGAGCTGTTAAGCTGATTGTGCGATAATTCTCGCACTTGTCAGCTCTTGCCGTCTTCGGAATTGTGTGGATGATGCTTTTCCGAAAGTCAGATGGTATATCGCCAGACTCATATATTCTACACACCAACGTGAATAGTCGTTTTGTTGCCACTTCCCCCAATGATTTTAGAAATTCTGATGGAATGTTATCTATCCCTTCTGCCTTATTTGACCGTAAGTCCTCCAAAGCCCTTTTAAATTCCGATTCTAATACTGGATCCCCTATCTCTTCTAAATCGACTCCTGTTTCTTCTTCTATCACATCAGACAAATCTTCACCCTCATAGAGGTTTTCAATGTAGTCTTTCCACCTATCTGCTCTCTCCTCTGCGTTTAACAGTGGAATTCCCGTTGCACTCATCTGACCAGAAATCCTTGTCTTTTTTCCCACTTCACTTGACCGACCCCTACTATATCTAGTTTGAGCCTTTGCATTTCCTTTTTCAGATTTTCTAGTTTCCCCACCACTTTCATGCTTCTGACATTCCGCGCCCCGACTCGTAGAACTTTATCCTTCCTTTGATTATTCAATCATTTCTCATGGTAACCTCCCCCTTGGCAGTCGCCTCTCGGAGATCCAAATGGGGGAGTATTCCGGAATCTTTTGCCGATGGAGATATAATCATGACACTTCTTCAATTACAGGCCACATGTCCTGTGGATACACTTTAAGTGTCTTCAATGCAGTGGTTCCATTCCCTTCTGCATCCTCATGCTGTTGATCTTGCCGATTCTTCCGCCGTTATGGGCAGTTTCTCACTCCCACCCCTAGGACAAGAAAGTGGCCTGAAGCTCTGTCCGCTTCTCTGCCCTCTTTGACAAGGCCGTTGGCAGAATGAGGCTGACTTCATATTCTGGAAGTATTCGGCCGCCAATGCTGTTTATTTATGAAATTTTGAGCAGAGGCGGGATTCGAAACAAGGACTGAAGACCTTTTGATTATGAATCAAAGACGCTACCCCTAGACCACGGGTGCAATGCTCTTTCATCCGTAATGTGAAACATACAAAGATTGCGAATATGTTACCGATTCTCAGAAGCCTCTACACAAATTTTCTACCAAAATGCAGGGTTCACTTCCTGTCTGCTTTAGGTGAGCCTAACTTGCACACAGGCAATACATACGCTCTCTCTCAAACATACCACGCAAGCGGTATTCAAATAATATGCCACAGATTTAAAGTATCAGATGAATGAGAATAAAGGAACGCGTAGGCGAATTACCGCCAAGACGTTACTGCAAGTATGTGAATAGACCATACAGTATTCCGCTTTGAGGGTGATTTCCTTTTTGAGCTTTTCATTCTCCACCCTCAGGAGTAGAGCAGTTTGTTTTACATGTGCTCCATTACTGAGTGGCGGTTCTTTTCAACCAATTACAAGGCGAGATGATAGAGGGACGTTTTAAGCCAAAACCGAAATATTATTTTTTTAAATGGAGATGTGCAGTAATAGAAGCACGTTCTTTCGGACGGACAACAGCTCCCATGCACGTACAAATACACTCGCCCACACACACACACACACACACACACACACACACACACGCACACACAAACACACACACACACACACACACACACACACACACACGAGAAACCACACGGACGCATATACGCGCTTGGGCGTTCGCGCAAAAAGAGAGCTATGGTGGGAATGCAGCGAATGGCATGAAATTACGAGAGCTGTGTAAATAACAGCCTCACTGGCGCGTTCCCGCCATACTAAATGAAGTACATCAAAAGCTGATCATAGACGTAGTTTGCATTAACAGAATGCTACCCACTCGATAATTGGCATCTATGGAAGCTCTTTATTCAACAAGTCGAAACACCTGCTGCACAGTAACCAGCTATCAATTGTTTGCAATGTAGATTGGTACAGGTTTTCATTTCATCTGCAGAGTTTGACATGTTCCGATGCTTTCAGAAGACACATAGCGGTAGACGTAATGAAGCATTATTGAAGAACCTATCTAGAGTCGAATATTTCGTTCCCCCTTTTAGTAATTGTGAAATAGTATTTACACTACCTACATACGACGCGACAAGTTCAGCAATTACGAAATTGTGAATAAATGTTCACCAGGATGCAGGTTGGTGGCAGGAGGATAGTTCTCCAGTCGGTCTGCAAATACCGGTTCTCTAAATTTTCTCAGTAAAGATTTGCGAAAAAACGCCGTCTTGTCTTCAGTGACTCCTATTTGAGGTCACGAAGCGTTTCCGTATTTATCACGCGTCTAACGAATCCACCAGTAAGCATCACGTCTCGGGACTGTCTTCCTTCAGTTGGACCTGGTGGGGATCCAAAACGCTCGAGCAGTACTTATGAATGGGGTTCATAAGTGTTCTGTATGCGATTTACTTTGTAGATGATCCACACTACCCTAGAATTTCTCCAATAAATCGAGTCGACACTAGCTCAGCGAGTCTTCTTTCCAGAATTGGCTGTGAGCACTATGGGAAATAACATCTGAGGTCATCAGTCCCATAGAACTTAGAACTACTTAAACCTAACTGACCTAAGGACATCACACACATCCATGCCCGAGGCAGGATTCGAACCTGCAACCGTAGCGGTCACGCGGTTCCAGACTGTAGCGCCTAGAGCCGCACGGCCACCACGGACGACTTTCCAGAATTACAAAAGCTTAGTGGCTTGTTGCTTCTATGAGATCTCCAAAACCTTATGGTCAATGTTGTAATACTTTGTATCTGCAGTGGTCAGACAGCAACAAAAAAAATTACACAAATAAAATAAAAAGGGATGACTAAACTTGGTGAGCATGGAGGCCATTCAACATCACCTTCCACCAGCGGAATTAAGAGGGCATTCTGGAATTCTGTCATCTGACTTCTCCATCCCCACCTCCACTCGTAAATAAACGGCCGTTGCTCTATGTATAAAATGGCGGGAAATTTACGTTTTTGCGGGAAATTCAAATAAATCCCAATTGCGCTAGTGTTGTCATAAGTATGAATTGGCGGGAAATGCAAGATGCAGCATTGTCATGCTCGCTGACTGGGAATACTGGCCATGGCTATATGACTTCATAATCTGAGACTTGGAATACTAGCGCATCCTTAGTACACACATCAGAAAAGTTTTGCATAACCCCGGTTCCCAGAACTACTGAAGATAGACATTGACTATGGATATTGTATCACAGACATAGTCCCTTTGACTGTTCAGAGATGTCACTAAACCCGCCCAAAGATGTAAACAACCATGCATGAGCAGCGCCTATTAGACGAGGGGGTCTGACATTCGATCAGTTCCAGTCATTCCACCAGGAAGGAGGTACATGGCTAATGTTGCCTGTAGTTCAACCATGCCTACACTGTCAATACCGCGATTCGATCGCGTCCGCATTGCTACTTTGATCCCTGAAGAGCTCTCAACAAGAGAAGTGTCCAGACGTCTCGGAGTGAACCAAAGGGATGTGGTTCGGACATGGAGGAGATACAGAGAGACAAAAACTGTCGATGACATGCCTCGCTCAGGTCGCCCAAGGGCTATTACTGCAGTGGATGGCTCGGAGGAACCCTAACAGCAACGCCACCATGTTGAATAATGCTTTTCGTGCAGCCACAGGACATCATGTTATGACTCAAACTAGGCGCAATAGGCTGCATGATGCGTGGCTTCACTCCCGACGTCCATGGCGATGTCCATCTTTGCAACCACGACACCATGCAGTGTGGTGCACATGGACCCAACAACATGCTGAATGGACATCTCAGAATTGGCATCGTATTCTCTTCACCTATAAGTATCGCACATGCTTCAGCCAGACAATCGTCGGAGTCGCGTTTGGAGGCAACCCTGTCAGGCCAAACGCCTTAGACACACTGTCCAACGAGTGCAGCAAGGTGGAGGTTCCCTGCTGTTTTGAGGTAACATTATTTGGGGCCGATGTACGCCGCTGGTGGTTATGGAAGGCACTGTAATGGCTGTACGATATGTGAATCTCATCCTCCGACCGATGGTGCAACCATATCGGCAGCATATTGGCGAGGCATTCATCTTTCTGGTCGACAATTCGAGCCCTCATTGAGCACATCTTCTGAATGACTTCCTTCAGGATAGCGACATTGCTCGACTAGAGTGGCCAGCATGTTTTCCAGACATGAACCCTATCGAACATGCCTGGTAAAGTTTGAAAAGGGCTGTTTATGGACGACGTGACCCACCAACCATTCTGAGGCATCTACGCCAAATCGACATTGAGGACCAGCAGTGCCTTGATGAATTTGTGGATAGTAAACCACGACGAATACAGGCATGCATAAATGCAAGAGGATGTGCTTCTGGGTGTTACAGTTACAGATGTGTACAGCAGTCTGGACCACCACATCTGAAGGTCTTGCTGTCCTGTGGTGCAACATGCAATGTGTGACTTTCATGAGCAATAAAAAGGGCGGAAATGATGTCTATGTCGATCTCTGTTCCAATTTTCTGTAGAGGTGCCGAAACTCTCGGAATCGAGGTGATGACGCCAGAATCCAATCGGCGATCTAACTTGGCAATCAGGGCGTATTGACATAGCTGTATGACGTCAGAGTCGTTCACTTAGTATAGTAGCAGAGACAGTATGACGTCAGAATCCATCTCAGACCTACCAAGTTATTTATAACAGTACAGAATTCCGAGATATTGGCCCAGAGTAGAGATATTGGGGGAGACCCTTTGGCGTCAGAATCACGATCTGGAGAAAATTTGAGAAACGTCATATTACCGCCTTGACTGCTGCTAAAACGCTTTATTTATATCATCATCATCATCATCATCATCAGTTATCTGCTATATTAGCAGGTCCTTTGCCAGTCCATATTCTGCGATGCATTGCTTCCTTCTTAAGGCTGCTGTATGTTGTACCGTCCATCATGTCATGCAGTATCTTCAACCTCTTCCTTCTTCGCTTCCTTTTCACTTCTACATAACCTTCTAAAACTGTTTTTATCAGTCCGTCATTCTTTCTTAATATATGCCCAATCCAATTTCTTTCTCTTCTCTTTATTACATCTAGTAACTGTCTTTTCTCTCCCACTCTTCTCAGTACCTCTTCATTTTTTACTCTGTCCATCCAACTTATTCTTTCCATCCTCCGCCATGTCCAGATCTCAAAAGCCTCCAGCCTTTGTCTGTCTTTCTTCCTCATAGTCCATGTTTCAGCGTCATATAGAAGAACACTCCATACAAGACGTTTTATGAGTCTCTTCCTGAGTTATCTGTCCAGAACGCTCGTTTTCTTATAAAACGCCTCTTTTGCCATTGCTATCTTTGTTTTAATTCCTGTGGTGCACTTCCAGTCAGTGTCTATCCTGCTTCCAAGATACTTAAAATTTTGCATCTGTTCTAGTATTTCTCCATTCAGCATAATTTTTATTTCCTTACTTCCTCCTAGTGCCAATACTTTTGTTTTATTTGTGTTAATTTTCATTCCATATTTTTTCTGTTAGTTTCAATAGTGTCCACCAAATCCTGTTAGTTCTTTTTCCTCTGTGGCTAGAAGGACAATGTCATCAGCAAATCTCGAACACCCTACTCTTCTTCCTCCAATTTCTACGCCTTTGTCATCTAATGGGCATTAGTCGATCATGTTTTCCAAGTAAAGCTTGAAAAGAGTAGGTGATAGACAGCATCCTTGTCTTACTCCTTTACCTAGTCCGATCCAGTTTGTACTTTCTCCTCTCACTTTAATTGAAACTTTTTGATTAAGATATAATGAGTTTACAAGTCTTCTGGTTTTCCAGTCCACTCTCTTTTCACTCATTATAGTCGCCAGCTTGTCCCAAACCACATTGTCAAATGCCTTTTGTAGATCAATGAAGCACATATATATAGATCTCTTTCTTTTTCAATAAACCTTTCTCCCCAGATTCGTAGGAGGCCTATTGCATCTCTGGTGCCCGTATTCCGTCTAAAGCCAAACTACTCCTCGCCAAGATACTCCTCCATTACTTTTTCAAGTCTTTTATTAATTATTCTTAACATCACTTTGGCTGCATGTGAAATGAGGCTGATTGTCCTGTGCTCGCTGCATTTCTTGGTTCCTTGTTTTTTCGGTAATGGAACCATTACTGTTGTCAGAAAGTCCTTATTTATACAACCAGTTTCAATCATCTGATTATCATTAGATTCGTAAAAGTATTTCCTGCATCAAGTCAGGCGAAATATAAAACAGTTATCGTTAAGTGATATAATCATGAAAGATATGATGATATCGTACCGTAATGAGTCGTAACATCTCTGGAACGATTATTGTGTCGGCTCTTCCTCGTGCCTGCCCTTTGTCGCGGTACGATCGGTTGCGATCGCCTATTTAGGAGCGCTCGAAACGGTTCAAAGGATGTCGCTGCAGCAGCGAGACGCTTTGGAAGTTAACGCTGGTTTCATAGAGATGGCAGTGACCGTGTCAGTCATCGTCGTTGCAGTAGTGGCCGTGCCGTGGTCGGTCGTGGGCCACACGAGCCCGGAGTTTGATACGGCCGAGTGCGGAAGCAACGCTTGTGAGTGGACGATGTGGCGTGAGACTTCACACTAATATCGGAACTGAGGCCCTGCAACGTCTGGAGGAGTGTGCAGCCGTGGAGAGGCCTGAGAACAACCGTCTGCGCCCTATCACCGTGCCAAATACTTGTCTGCCGCTTCCGCCTTCAGCAGTGTTAATTCTGGTCGTTAAGATGTTTTCCTACCCAAGATCGTTCTTGTACAATTAACTGTTGGGTAGCCCTTCACGACTTCCGCGTTAAGCTGTGATACCTCAAATGTGCTGTCCCGTTTGTGTGTGCGAGTTCCTCGCCATGTAGATGACGTTGCGCTGACAAGTGCTAACTGTTGTAAGGAGTGTGTCAGAACTCTCCACTACTTTGGGAACAATATAGCCAACTTAACGCTATTCTTTGCATTGTGTAAGCACTCAGATATCGATAGTAAAAATCGGAGGGCAAAACATGGGAGCGCGATTCTAAGCATTGTTGTGAGGCGAGGTCTGTGTGCGAGAGTAAATTTTCAATAGTGTTGGTCAAGAGCTCGGAGACAGAAGACGTGTCACGCTGCCCTCACGTTGGTGACGGCAGATCTTACCACCCTCAAAGCCTGATTTCATTTACATGAGCAGGAGATATTTAGATGTCTTAACTGGGAATGAAGATAGAATTTAAGGTAAAATTCGCAAGCATAGCGCAAAAGCAATTGCAGGGTTAGGCTCGTGATGGTTAGTCTGAGTTTGCAATAATCCATTGCCTTGCTTGTCAGTGAATGAAGCTTTATTATATTCGAAATAAAAATAATTATTCTCCACATCTAATAAGTAAATAAGTGATGTGTTTATTAAATGTTAATGTAACTTTGAAATTGAAATAATTTGCTAATCTGGCACTCAGCCATTATTGATACCTATGTCATTGTAACTGTCATTATCTATTGCTGATCGTGATGATACTGAATTTTTAAATAGACTTCATCTATGAAATCCCTTCTCAGAAGTTATTTACTAGTTAACAGGTCCCGAACAAACTTCTTTATATTAAATTAATTCTTAGTAACAATAAGTTTTAGCCGCTGCTGCTGCATGCTGCTGCGAATTGCTGTAAATCACATGGAAAAAGGCAGTCATCTAAAGAGCTGAGTGCAAACTTTAGGGACAAAACAGAGACACTGACACACCACAATATGTCATGGCTCTAATCCAGTAAATTCCATTGCACAAGTCAGATTCTGTATCTCTTATAAAGTCTTCTTCAAAAACGCAGTCAGATAGCTGATCCAAATGTTAGTTTCTAGTTTTTGATGTAACGATCTGTCGAGGACTTAAATGACACTGAAACTAACACTCATACAACACGCAAACAGTGGTATGCAGGTTAGAAAGTGTTGTTGTTAGGTAGTTCTCATGGGGTTGGCCAACTTTTGCAGGATGAACTAGGATCAGAATACCACAGGATGAACTAGGATCAGAATACCAGGTCACCAATTTTTTTAAACCTAGTGCTGGTCTGGAGCAGGTGACAGAGGATTTAGGATCACTTTGCAAAGATTTCACTAAGGAAGACACCGTGTTTATATTGGGTGGGGCAGGTAACAGTATTGACAGAGATCCTGGGTACAGTATAGAGTGTGACCTGGCGAAGATTGCATCGGCATCGAAGCATACTAGTGTTGAGTTTGTATCTGTTCTTGAGCGGCATGACCGACCTCATTTGAACTCTTCTGTCAAGAGAGTTAATTTGGAGCCGGAACGGCTCCTCACGTCGGGTGCAGGGTCACACATTGGTGTGGTTCCTGTTGATTCTCTCAGTAGGTGGGATTATACTAGGCATGGCCTTCACCTCAACAGGAAGGGGAAGGGTAAATTGGCTGGGGAAATAGCAGGAAAGTAAAAGGGGGCAGGCACTGTCATGAGTGGTAAAAACCAGTGGTTATAGGGTTCAGAAAAGACCCTTTTTTAGGGTAGGGAGGACAGAAAGAAAGCAAATTTTAAGAGAGGTTAGAACTGAGACAAACCTTCAGTTTGAGAAAGAAATCAAAAAACATAATTCCAACTTATTACATCAGCATTAACAGCCATTGGTTAAGAATTTTCAAGAGTCAGCAGATGTTTTAACTCTATCCAATTTTAACTCAGTCAATGTGAAATGTCAGCTATCTTTATTGGATCAAAATATTCGAGGACTGAGAAATAAAATTAATGAATTAACTATCTGCATAGATGAATTAGAGTCTCCAAACCCAGCTGACATAATCTGCCTCTCTGAACATCATGTGACCACTGGTATAGAACTTTTAAGTGTTACAGGGTTTAGGTTAGCATCTCACTTCTGTAGATCAGAAATCGAGAAAGGAGGAGTTGCCACATTCATCAGGAACTGTCATAAATTTAAGAACATAGACATTCATAAATTTTGCCTAGAACAGCATATGGAAGCATGTGCAACAGAATTAGAATTTCACAAAAAATTCTTCATAATATTAAGTGTATATCGAGAACCTGCAGGTAACTTTAATCTGTTTGTAAACCACCTTGAAGCTGCACTGGCCCATTTAACAACCAAAAACAAAGAAATAGTGGTTGCTGGTGATTTAAATGTAGATTTCCTTAAAGACTCTCCCAATAAGAACTTATTTGAGTTAGTAACACTATCATTCAACTTAATTCCCACTGTAAAGTTCCTGACTAGGATAAACACTTGCTCACAAACAGCCATTGATAATATATTTATAGAAAAGGCCAATGAACAAAATTATATTACAAAACCACTAGTCAATGGCCTCTCAGACCATGACATGCAGTTCCTTCTGTTAAATGTTAATACTGAACAGGATGTAAAATCTGTTAAATCTGAGCTCAAGAGGCTAATCAGTAAGCCAAAAATTGATTATTTTAGGACACTCCTCAGAGACACTTACTGGACTGATGTTTACAGTGCTCATGGCGTGAATGAAAAATATAACACTTTTGCTAATAAAGTGCTTACCTTATTCGAACACTGCTTTCCCCCAAAACGTACCAAGGTTAGAGCAAAGTCTACAAAGAAGCCATGGATTACTTGAGGAATAGGGGTATCTTGTAAAACAAAAAGAAAACTGTATCTGTCAATCCGAAACATTTCCAATGTTGATGCTATAGCACATTATAAGAAATACTGCAAAATATTAAAGACTGTAATACGGATGTCAAAGCAAATATATTACAAGGAAAAGATAGTCATATCAGATAACAAAATAAAGACAATATGGGATATAGTGAAGGAGGAGACTAGTAGAACCAGACATGAAGAGGAACAAATAGCATTAAGAGTAAATGATATATTGGTGACAGATGTGTATAGTGTTGCAGAACTTTTTAACAAACATTTTATAACTGTTACTGAAAAAATGGGGTTGTCAGGTTCGGTAGATGCTGCTATGGAATACCTCAGACCAGACATTTCAAGTAACTTCCATAATATGAATTTGACCCTCACTACCCCAACAGAAATAATGTCCATCATAAAATCTTTAAAATCAAAAACATCTAGTGGGTATGATGAAATATCAACAAAGTTAATTAAAGAATGTGATTCTGAGCTAGGTAACGTATTAAGCTATCTGTGTAACCAGTCGTTTATCAATGGAATATATCCTGAATGGCTGAAATATGCTGAAGTTGAGCCACTATTTAAGAAGGGAGATAAGGAAATAGCATCAAATTTCCGTCCAGTTTCACTGTTGCCAGCATTCTCTAAAATTTTCGAAAAAGTAATGTACAGTCGGCTTCATAACCGTCTTATCTCAAATAACATACTGTCAAAGTCACAGTTTGGATCTCTAAAAGGTTCAGATATTGAGAAGGCTATCTACACTTACAGTGAAAATGTGCTTAATTCATTAGACAAAACATTGCAGGCAACTGGTGTATTTTGTGATCTGTCAAAGGCATTTGACTGTGTAAATCACAATATCCTTTTGAGTAAATTGGAATATTATAGTGTAACAGGAAATACTGAAAATGGTTCAAATCTTATATCTCTGGCAGGAAACAAAGGGTGTTATTAGGAAAGAGACATGTATCAAGCTATCAGGTATCATCCGACTGGGAACTAATTACATGTGGGGTCCCACAAGGTTCCATTTTGGGGCCCTTACTTTTTCTTGTGTATATCAATGACCTTTCATCAGTAACATTACCAGATGCCAAGTTCGTTTTGTTTGCCGATGATACAAACATTGCAATAAATAGCAAATAAAGTGTAGTCTTAGAAAGATCAGCCAATAAAATATTTGTGGACATTAATCACTGGTTCCTAGCCAATTCTTTGTCACTAAAATTTGAAAAAACACACTACATGCAGTTCAGAACTTGTAAGGGGTGTCCCACGAGTATATGTCTATCATACGATGACAAGAAGATAGAAGAAGTGGACAGTGTTAAATTCTTGGGATTACAGCTTGATAATAAATTCAGCTGGGAGGAGCACACCACAGAACTGCTGAAGCGTCTTAACAAATCTCTGCTTGCAATGCGAATTTTGTCAGACATAGGGGACATAAAAATGAAAAAGCTGGCATACTATGCTTGCTTTCATTCCATAATGTCATATGGGATTATTTTTTGGGGTAATTCATCAAGCCAAGCTAAAGTTTTCTGGGCACAAAAACGTGCAGTAAGTGTTATATGTGGTGTGAACTCAAGAACATCCTGCAGAAGCCTGTTTAGGGAACTAGGGATACTAACTACTGCTTCTCAATATATTTATTCCTTAATGAAATTTGTCATTAAAAATATATCACTTTTTCAAACCAACAGCTCAATTCATGGAATCAATACTAGAAATAAGAATAATCTTCACAAGGTTTTAAAGTCACTTAGTCTTGTACAAAAAGGTATGCATTATTCAGGAACACACATTTTCAATAACTTGCCAGCAGCCATAAAAAGCTTAACAACCAATGAAATTCAGTTTAAGGGAAGCCTAAAGGATTTATTGGTGGCCAACTCTTTCTACTCCATTGATGAATTACTCAGTAAAACCAACTGATTTGTATGTAAGTACAATATAACTTCTGCACAATTTCAGTGCAGTAATGTGTTCATTGAAAATTTGTCTGTGTGTGCAAGTACAATCTAACTTCTGCATCATTTCAGTGCAGTAATGTGTTCATTGTAAATACGTATTATAGTAGTTGTGTTACATGTTTATTACCATATAAATAAATAAAAAACATTTTTATTTTAAATTCAGTGCATTAGTATTTGTAAAATGACTCTTTGATGTAGTGTTCATTAAAAAATGACGATCATTGCACTTGGGACCTGTGGAATGGTACATTAGCTTATTTGTTTTAGTTGTAAATATTTGTCCTGAATTGTTGTTTTTCTGACATGTTCCACATCCTGGAGGACCTCCTCACTACAGATCAATTGGAATGAAAGTAAATCTAATCTAATAATCTAATCACTGATAACTCAGGTTGCTTATCGAGTCCTTTTTTCACAGACATCACACATTAGTTGCATATACGTTACATGTTGGTTGCATATGCGTTACACTGTGTCTATTGTGTAATTTACTATGTCTAAAATACGAAAGCTGTGTAAGTTCCTCAAACTGTATAGAGCTTGAGTCGGGGATATTTTCCTGGAGTAAAATCTATTTAAACCCCATTGCCTAGTGAGTTGTATAAGCGCCACTGCGCTGAAGTCTGTTATTTTCTTTTAAGTATGTTGTCTTGAAAATCAGCGTGTGTAGTCTTAACTGTGAGTCAACCAAAGTGCTGGAAAAACTTTTTCTTGCAATATTCGACTTCGTACTAGTTACCTTCGCTCAACAGCATGCGTAAGCAGCTCAAATTATGGAATGCCATTTTAGTTGTAATTCTAAAAGTGTGATTTTATCTTAACCCTATAATGAACGTTACCGGTTTGCGCATATCTTAACCCTATAATGAACGTTACCGGTTTGCGCAGTGCTACAGTATTTCAATAAGCCTCCCACTTAAATTATTTGGCGGTTAAAATTGCAATCAAAATGTCTTACATGCTTGAAGTATTACAATTTCGTTTAATAACTTTGGGCTTATTGAGTGTTTGCTACGCTGTACTTTAATATCTGATGTAACAGTTTGTATGCAAGAGGTTGTCTGCCTTCACAGTAGGCGTAAAAGCATCCATGTTGTAATAGTATGTTTGGTGTGGTGTAGAAGGACCTTGTTTTCTAAGCCAGCTGAGTTGCACCTCAAGTGTTGCCGTGTGACCAGTACAATTAAGTTCGAACAGTACTGTAATTGCTGCTTGTATTCTACATCTAAGAAGGTCTTTTTCTGATTTAAGACTTAAGCTTGTAAATAATGATTTTGGTGTTTTAAACTATTCAAAAGATTCCAAAGCCTTTCGGAGCCGCCAGGCTTCTTAGTACTCTTTCTTATGTGTCAAGTATTATAACTGAACAAGTAGAATATATGTAAAGTCTTTTCTTAAAAGTTATTTTTTTGTTTTAAAGAAAGAGGGAGCTATATTTTACAACTAAGTTTTGTCACAAGAGGAAACGTAAGTTCCAATTTAAAAAATTTCTTTTATTGAAGGAACTCACTGCCATTTCTTTTAAATTAAAACATATGTTCTTAAACATTCATTCTTTGGAATATTTTTCAGAAATTTTTGACTTTATTTGTTACTTGAACAATCAATAAATTGTAATATCATCGTATTTCCGTGCTGTTACTAGTGTTGGTTGTTTCGATGCATGGTAAATAAAGTTTGCTGTTGAGAATCCCGTATGGATTTGTTCCTTTCACTCCCCACAGCCTTGAGACATGCTATCAACATATCAAGCAATATAAATTGCATGGTCAGTGTATAAAAACTGTGCTAGAGAGTGTACTCATTCATGTTAATAGTGTAATTGGTGCTGGAATGTTGTTGCAGAGCCGCTATACTGCATTTCGCAATGAGTTGCCGAACCGGTAGCGTATGTGTGGTGCATTTCTCCACGGCGCTGCGTTGACTACTGGCTGCTGGACTCTCTGACCTGGGCGGCTGACAACCGTGCCCAATCATTTGGCAGCGGCAGTAGTGTGTAGTGACTCGACCACAGAAATGAAGCTCTCCTCGACAATGTATGTATTTAAATAAGACAGAAGTGTTTCTACTACAGGGCATACAGTTGGGATTTAAAGTAGGGGTTTATGACAGGTCGGTGGCACAAGTGTCTGTGCGGAAGGCCCGTTCCCTACTAGTGTTCATTTAAATAAAAACGCTAGTAGATAGATGAGGTTCAAATTTTTGTTAGAAGAAGCAGTGTCCACACTTCTCTGAGTGAACAGCACCTTGAGAAAATATGTCAAGTAGGACATCCTTTGTCCAGGAGACCGGCCTGGACCTGCGCAAACACCCTTTGTCTCTGGCGTCATGGAGCCAGGCCAGCATTCCAGAGCTTGGATTCTGACTTCATAGAATCTGTCCCAGTATCTCAAGTCCGGGCAAGTATGCCAGAATTCTACGCTGTTATACAGCCAGAATGATCCCGCTCCCTCTCTCGAGGAGGCGGTCATTCCCAAAACTTCCGCTCAGGCATCGGAGACCCTGGCGACCGTCGTCGCATTGCACGGCGCCCGGCCATGGTGCAGCGTTCATCATCAGGGCCACTTCCGGCCCTACTCTCCACTTGCGCGAACGTAGAGCTTCTGTCTGTGTTGCGCTTGGCGGACACCGCTGCCCGGGAGGCAACCACAGAAGATCTTACGTACGTTTCTTAAGTGTGCCGATAGAGTATTCATAAGCAGTTGTTCAGCTCTTCGCCCCGCATGGCACAAGTTGAAAACTGTTGACAACAGCGCTACTATAGCTACCCCACAATGCTTTCGTGCTATTTTATTTAAGTTGTCATTTTATAAACGTTTGTAGTCAAAATATTACGGTTTTACAGGATTTTTAATATGTTAAGAGTAATATTGGTAGTCCTTTACTCCTCCCCCCTTTCTTAACTGCGTCAAGGTTGTAATGAGTTACCCTTTTCTAACGTTATAATTTTTTATAGAAATAAGCGTACTAGTTATACTATCGATTCTTGTATAGGTGAACAGTATATCAGCTTTTTAATTAAATGAACTTCAAATGATTTTGTATACGATCTTTTATGTTTCAGGCTAAAATATACAAAAAGAAATCAATTTGTTAGTACTCTGTGCTTACAGGTAAAATTATTTTTCTAGTAGAAATATTTGAAATTACCAAATATATCGCATATTTAAAATTCATATTATTAACTGTATAACCTATCAATAATCATTACATTTATTCCTGGACTCCTGATATATTTTAGCGAAGATTCTTCTTTTGTCAAGAAGGTGTGTAAACTCTTCCGAATATTGTACCGCAGAATGTAGGTAGTAGTGGACATGCCTCTGACGGAAACATGTTTTTTTTTTCAATTTTGTCTACAACAATGTAATTGATGGTTTTATGAGAATGGAGGTTGTGAAGACAGTGTGGTACATAAGAATGGAATAAAATAAAAGAAAATCATAGCAAATAGAGATTACTTCATCAGTTATTTAGTCATCTGGAACCCAGTAAGAAAAAATTTCAGCCGCAAGAATGTACCCCTAGACGCAAGAACTGGAGCCAAAAACAAGGAGAGAAAATGAAGATAAGTAAAAAGTTTTTGTTTTGTAGATCTTACGCCTCTCTAAGCTTTCAAAACTTGTTCATAGACAGAGAATTTTAATAGTGATGTGTAGGAGGGTAAGATCACAAGGTGACTCAGAACGTTTGTTGTTCACAGAAAACCATTTTATGGTCATACAACCACAGAAGGTCTTATGTACGGTATCTTAAGTGTGCCACCTTTAATCAGTTCCCTTGCAACCCTTTAGTAATGTATACAACTCGAATTTTTATTAAATATTTACCAACTTTTACTGATGGTATTAATTTATGTGCTGTAAGTTGTAAATAGAAAAAGACATTTGTTTGTTAACAGACAATAGGCTCCAGCGCCACTCAGCGCCTTCTCGCAATGTTTAGTTAGACAAAAATCTGTTAAACATTGTTTTGTAGAGTAATATCTTCTGAGAAACATTGGAAGTGATTTCCATGTTGACCGATGAAATCATTTTATACGTTGTAATGATGAAAACTGTGGTTGTTAACAGAAACAAATTGCAGCGTGTACCTCGTACCCGCGGTTTAATCCACTTGTCTTCCAAAATTTTCACTTGGTAGCAGTTTCACTTGTTTTGTGCTCCAGAATGGTGATATAATGTATCTGATGTTTTTGTATGACTGACATAGCACTGGTAAGCTAGGAAGCCATATTCTAGTCGTTGTAATATGCCTCTTAACAATGGTGAAATGTATCTTATTTTCATATCGTCTGATACTAGTTTTGAATGTCGTAGCCTTTGAAAATGACGAAAAGTCGTAACGAGTTAGGTTGATGAACAATAAAAGTGTGGTCAAGTAAAGTTATTGAAAGTGCATCCAAATGGCCGTGTCGGCTCACAGCAAGTTCATGCAAACTACAGCAGTTACATTAATTTCAAAACGAAAATACCTGCTTTGGCCACCACGGATTCCAAAGAAAATGCAATGGTTCAAATGGCTCTGAGCACTATGGGACTTAACATCTGAGGTCATCAGTCCCCTAGAACTTAGAACTACTTAAACCTAAATAACCTAAGGACATCACACACATCCATGCCCGCGGTAGGATTGGAACCTGCGACCGTAGCAGTCGCGCAGTTCCGGACTGAAGCGCGGCCAACCAAATGCAACGGTTCAGTCTCATAACTACGGAAAGCATATTGACAAATGATATTGACAATTTTACCTGCCAGTTCATTAATATATATCATGAACAGTAAGTGGCCCAACACACTCTCCCGAGTCCACCTGAAGCTAGTTCCACCCAGTCCAGTCAGAAATTTCGCTTTACACGCCATATGATCGTACTACCAGCGTTCAGGGCATCATGAACGTGGGAAAGATGTAACACGCGAGCGTCCTCAGCGGCCATTCATGACAAACAGTGACCTTCGTGAAGATTTCTAGTATGGCGACTGTAAACATCAAGGGATGTGTGGAAGTACTTGGGGGTAGGGCTAGAATGAATAGGCCTGTCCAACTCGACAGCACTGCTTCCGTTCAGCCATGAATTGTCACTGCTGCACGGTGGCTTCGACCTTTTAACGGTATATTTCTTTCTTTCGAATCACTGCGTGGTGCAGACAGTAGGTATCCCGGGAATTACTGACTGACTGACTGACGTTTCACTGACAGAAAAGGTCTCTCTCGGTACGATTTAGGTCCTAGACAAAGACTGGGACACGAAAGTCGAGAATACGTACGCAGAACAACAGATACTATTGAACTGTTGGCTGTTCAGGAAAACAAACACAACAGTATTCAGAGATTGATGCCTATGACAGTACGACGTGACACTCATTCATGGCTGTCGAGCAATTTTCTGACCATATCTGTTATATGACTATAACTGTTGAAACATCCCCCTACAAAAATTTATGAATTACTGTGCTGGTCAGCCTCTTACGTTATTTGATTTTCAAACAGCTGAGCAAAACTGAACGTACTCCGACATTTCTCTCTTTACTTATTCTGATCCACGCTAAACTGACACAATATTTTTAGCCCAACGCAATCTGACTTTCAATAATCCCCACAAAAGAATGGCCCTGACTAACAATAACCTCTACCTTTCATGAATCACTTACCTCACAAAATTCTTCGTCACTCGATCTACTACAATACAGCGAGTGCCAATACTGCCATCAAAATAAAAGATTCTAACTACTGAAGGCACCAACCACTGATAGGCATAGTTAGCGAATGAAAGATTTTGGTAGAGAACAAACAATGTATTTACCTTAATAGTGTTCAAAACTCAATATATATATATATATATATATATATATATATATATATATATATATATATATATATATATATATATATATATCAGTTCATGACATCCAGTCTTACATATTTCCTTTTTCTGATGGACACACGTCCAGATCGTCCGCTCTCAAAACTCTGCCACCTCTCTCCCCACATCCACCACTGCTGGCGACTCACTTCCAACTGCGCAACGCTAAGCGCTGTTTACATCCAACTGCCCAACACTACAATAGCAAATTTTCCAACAATGCAAACCAGCCACAGACTGCACACAGCACAGTCAGTGATTATCATACAGAGCGCTACGTGGCGTTACCAACAAAAAAAACCTAAACATCCTACTTCCACTGTTACAGGAAACATCTTGCACTGGTCCTTCCATGTTCTACGAATCTCATTAAGAAAATCTGGCGAGTCACTCTCATTCATCTTGAATTACTCAGTGACCAGTGACATGGCGCTCTTTGGCGCCAATGAAGTAGCGTGGTCCTTTATGCAAATACAAACATGGCTTAATTCTTGTCTACAGCCATTTACATTCATCAAACAAGCCACTGAAGGGGCGCCGCTAAAGCCGATGTCCTTCGACCAGTCTCAAACGCAGCAAGAATTTTTGTCATTTTCCACAAACGTCTCATATCCTAGGCTTTCGACGTTTCCACGAAAAAAAAAACCAAGACAGATCAGCTGATGACCACGGGTTAACAACGAAATGGGACATTCTCTTTCACATATGTAGCGAGGAGTTTCGACGCCTATGTTCATGTACAACATGCAGGAAGTCAGCTGGGGCTACATCATGATGGAACCACAAACGTGTATCACGTCATTTGTTGTCAATTATGGAGGTTTCCAATCCCAGTATTTATCATGTGCACCTACATGTTGACAGGGTTTGCCAACCCCACAACATTATCAACTTAGTACACAGAAAATACGTTCATTAAGTTATAATAACATCGATTCGTAAGTCCTCTCATTTCTCTGGATAACCATCACACTACATGTTTGGTCTCGCAAATTTCGATTCAGTCGTTTCTGGACGAGGGCTCCCAATCTTAATTCCTACGTTTCCATTCAAAACCATACTTTAAAATTTTATGTCTTCACCACGGAAGCACCCTGTGTATTTCTTTATACTACAGATAGCAATGTTAAATAAAGCAGGCAATAAGCAACCAGGATATACATTACTATTGTTCGATAGGTGTAATTTGGTTCAAATGGCTATGAGCACTGTGGGACTCAACATCTGAGGTCATCAGTCCCCTAGAACTTAGAACTACTTAAACCTAACTAACCTAAGGACATCACACACATCCATGCCCGAGGCTAGATTCGAACCAACGACCGTAGTGGTCGCGCGGTTCCAGACTGAAGCGCCTAGAACCGCTCGGTCACACCGGCCGGCGGTGTACTTTGTTTACGCTATACGCTAGTGTGGAGTGTCAATTGCACTATTTTGCATGCCCCTATGATTGTCAAGTCTGATCTCCGGTGGCCCACAGAGAAAGGAAATACAGCATATGATTATACAAGTTAATTAATGGAAATAATAATGTCACACAACGGGAACGTCTTACTGAATGGAAACTAGAAGGATGGCTCAATCAAACACGACAATATGTGTACCAAAGCATGCTCCTCACCTAGGCACATTAATGAGGGGAGGGATCATCTAATGTATAAGAGAAACAAATGGTTGCTGTTGGTACCAGATTTATTATTGTGAATTAAAGGGGTTCTAGTGATTGTAATGGTGAACTGTAACCTTGGGGCAGATGGGTGGACGCGATAAATGGGAAGTTATGCAGGGCACACAACTATGACCGGTGACTGTAAGCACGGTTAGTAAATTACAGGAGGAACACGGAAACAGAATACCAGCGACATCGTTAAAGCGCATGCTCAAAGCGCACGCTCAAAGCAAACTAGCCGGCTGCGAAGTGTTAAGACGCAATAACTAGCTTCTGAAGACAGTGAACTAATATTGCGTCCCTACGGAATTGCCGATTGCAAACATGGCGCGTAATGCGGAAGGCGGCGGCAGTAGCGGCTGGACACTCTTGAGTTCAGCTCTATCTCTGTCCTCATCACTCAGCTGGAAACACGTCTCGCCTCATCAGTCTTCCAGTGACAAGTCTTAACTGCATGAACTCCCAGCGGCGAGTCCTTACTCTGCAAAAGGCTAATACGAAGTGTTTACTCCTCCGTCTCCTAACGTGAAGGGTCTTCTTTGTGAAAACACTATAGCTTCGCTACTTTTCGCCAGAGGGTGAACTCGAAGGCCAAGCAAAAAACTTTCTTTAACTAAGATCACACAGATACTTAACCGGTGTCGACAGGATTTGCTCTCATCTTCTGGTCATCAAAATATTTTGTTACAATCGTGTTCACTGTGAGTGGGGACCTCATGCCAAATTGTCATCACATTAGTGGATAAAATGTAGCACATTAGGCAAAGATTTGTCAGAAATAAAACGTTTACAAGCAGAAAGCACCTTGTGCACATGGCCATGTCCGTACATGTAGCACCCATAGATGATTTTTAAGTCTTAAAAAACACAATATGTAGTAAAATGTAAAATAACACATCTCTTTACGTTAGCTCGACTTGTTCCGATCATTGTTGAACCACGTTAGATAGCGTGTACTGTATAATATACACGTCGTCTACGGTCGTTCATCAATGAACTGGCTTCTGAAGGCAGTGAACTAATATTGGGTCCCTACGGAATTGCCGATTGCAAACATGGCGAGTATTGCGGCAGGCGGCGGCAGTAGCGGCTGGACACTCATTGAGTCAGAAACTCTTAAAGTTAACAGATGTGCTATTGTACATTTTACTATATATTGTGTTTTTTAACTTTTCCCAATCATCTATGAGCGTTACAAGTACGGACATGGCCATGTGCACAAGGTGATTTTTGATTGTAAACGTTCTATTTCACAAACCTTTGCCTAATGTGCCACATTTTATTCACTGACGTGACAACGTAGCATGAGGTTCCAACTCACAGTCAATACGATTGGTAACAACATTTTTTGATGACCAGAAGATGAGAGTACAGCCTCTCGAAGCAGATTCTCGAAAACAATTAAGTACTCGTATTTATGAAGTTTGGCTATAGAAAGCTTTTACCAAGTAAAACAGATAGCTCCTTCTCATTTCTCATGAGAGATTTCATTCAATAGTGGCAAGGGTTGTGAGTTCTATCTAGTGACTCTCAAATATAACGTTAAACAAACTCGTAACATTATGGATTATTGCTATTTTCAACCAGTAGTGCTCTGAGTTGGGGGTGAATGCAAAAAATCTCTGCCATTACAAGCCGTAGATATCAAGACGACCTATGAGAAGCCGGACACGTAAGCACAGTTCAGAAACTGTGTGCTCTACGAAAAAATAACAGTAAGAGCCAACCAGAACGCTGCGCTCTGAAAGTTTAATCCGAAAGTTTTATCATAAGATAAATTCACACGGTCCTCTGGAAAGCGACATCTGGCGAGAGATCTCTTATCTTGATAAAAGTCTTCTGCAAAGAATACTATGTCTTTTCGACAAAAGGCAGCCGTTCTAAATCCCGCTTGGAGGGAGTAGACAGTGAGCGGAGTGCTTGTCAGTTTTAACTGAGGCTGCGACTTTGCCTCGAATTCGGAACAATTTTATGGTAGCCGACTCCTTTTAAAATCACTTTTATCTTTCGCTAGCCAGACCACAGGTTTCCAGATGAACAATCCATTGGCCGTACTAAAAGAAGATAAGTGAGCAGAAAGCAATACTAAGGACAGTCAGGGGAAATACTAGGATTGCAGTTATCACATGCTCCGTCAGTAATCGACTGTTTGATCAAGGGAAATATGCATAAACTATACTAAAATATGTTGGGGGACAGTTTCAGAGAAAACTTACCACCTAACACTGTTTTGTTTTATTCATAATTATTTGTGGTTAAACACCGGAGTAATACCGTTCTGATCGTATTAATTTCTTATGTCAGTGTTAAAGGTCTGACAGTATTCCGCTGTTTTTCTAAGGCTGTCGCTAATAATTAGCCTAATGCAAGACAAAATTTGGTACAAGTATTGTGGACGGACACAACAGTATAGCTTGAAAATATAGGCATAAAGTTGCAGCAATAACGGTACCTGCTGACTGCTATGCCACAAGTCAAGGACAATAAAATTATAAACAACCAGACTCACATACTTGTTAGGCACACCGCATTGCAACTCAAAACGAATTAAGAACATACTCATCTGAGCATGTGGTTAAGACATGGATACATTCCTTATGATTTTGTGTTTTCTTTCATAATTTATTGAAAGTAAGGTAATTAGTAGAGCGTGTTTTGTTCTTGGATTTTAAACTGTAGAAATTTTATCGGTGAATCGACCGCATTTTGTGACAGGACACACATAATTCCCAAATAGACGTCTGCAATAAAGAAACACAAATAAATAAAACAAGTAAGATTACTGTTACCGGTTAGTATCTACCTTCTTTTTTCGCTATAGTATCTTGCCAGATATATTACTGAATTTATTTTGTGCCTTGTTTCAGGCTTAACTACTTCTTTCCTTGAGCCTGAGAGAGTAAACGAACTCTATAGTTCTTCATACTTGGAAAAAAAGTCGGTGTCAAAATTAAATAACATAGAACTGTAATTCAAATGACAAATAAAGTGAAGAGTGTAACGTATACGTCGTGAATCCATCTTTGTCTTCGCGCTGTACTGTAATATGTAAAGGTACCTAGTAGACACGATATGAGGTACGAATGCTAACAAAATGATTTAAGTGACTCCTTCGCGGAAAGTGAGATCTCAAACACAATACCGATATGTTAAAGCACTTAATGCTGTCTGTAGAGCAACTTGGTCGAAACACTTCTGAAAACAAAAATCATCAAAGCTGCAATAAGCAAAGAGCACTCGTTTCATAACTGTAGTCATTGTCGTTTGTAACTGACTATATTCCCCATTTCCTGACTATATTTTCTGAGTGACGTCTGTTACAACATTTTTCAGAAGATGTTTCCAAATAGACGTCCGATAGAGCAAGGTCATAAAGACACTGACTTTAATCAAGTTCTATTCATGAGCGGGA
The DNA here is from genome assembly GCF_023864275.1 of Schistocerca cancellata. NCBI lineage: Eukaryota > Metazoa > Arthropoda > Insecta > Orthoptera > Acrididae > Schistocerca > Schistocerca cancellata. The sequence goes on along the minus strand of NC_064626.1, from coordinate 436,416,749 downwards.
GCAATTAACACTGGAGAAAAGTAAGTCAGGGGTCCTTCGCAAACAGCTGTAATTTTTATCCCTAGCAAATGAAAAACGGACAATGTCGTAATTACCTAAACGAGATGAGGTTCAGTTGTCTGTTGTGTTGATTAAAGAGAGAATGGAATGCACTACTTGAAATGAAGGAAATACACTCTTGATATGCACAGGGTGCATCATGAACGAGGATAAATATCTTGTGTTCTACAAGTCGAGACACGCTGTTCTTCTTTTCCTCCCAATAGCGTTCTTCGCAAAATAAGATAAAAGTTAACATTTACGGTGTGGAAATGTTATTTGCCGCAGATGTTGCAAGTGACATACCAAAATCTTGTTTCGTTTCAGCCAATGCAGGGAAGACATGGGGTTAGGAAGTCTCGACGTCGACTGCGAAGAATGGTATACGAAACTGTTATCCACACTTTGCCTTGAGTGTTTACAGCGTGTACAGTCTCACGCCACGTAACGTCCTGAGCTGTAACAGGAAGGAGTGGTCGATTGTTTCAGGAAGAATGCCACTCATAGGGTGTGAGCTGTGGGGGGCTCGTAGTCGATTTCGTGTGCCTTGAGTTTGCGCACTATTCACTAGCGCTACTATTGGCAGCGCGAATCGATTGTAGCTTGTCGCTGATTATCTCTGGCATAGCGAGTCCAAAAGTAGGCCTTGAGCAGCGTTGGTGGGGCAGTAAGAGCCAGGCAGCGAGTGACAGCGGAATAGGGCTTCATGAGCCGAGTTCCGGACACAGTGGGTCAGTCGGACGTTAGCTTCGTTTATGTCAAGACGTGGTGTTTGGAGAAGTTGGAGCTACGACGCTGCGTTGAGTCCTTCTATCCGCGACCTCTGATTTGTCCGGCTTTGATATTCCACGGTGTGCGGGGCTGGGTGCTGGGAGCCGCGCTGGATGTTTCCAGGATAATAAATATCCGCCACATCGTGCGTTTATGGTCACTGTTCTTCACACTACGATACGCCCACCTCTATTGCCTGTGCTTTGTGGCTCACTGAAATGTTGGTCAGAGCGTGATTATCCGAGCTAAGGCTCTTTTGCTACAGATTATTTACTAGGGTAATCCCATAAGTAAGGTCTCCTTTTTTTTTTATAAGTACAGAACTCTGTTTGTGTGGCAGTTGGTCACACTGTTATGAAGAGTGCTTCACGCGCTGTGTCTGAACATTCGCTCGCCGCGCTGAGGCTCACAGCCTTAGCTTGGCACCCCTTGAGAATGGAGCTCCCGTTGGATGCTACCGCCAAGTGCGAATTGCGCGCAGTTATTCGGTTTTTGAACGCAAAGGGCACTGCGCCGATTTAAATACATCGCGAATTGACGGAAGTGTATGGTAAGTCGTGCATGGATGTCAAAAATGTTCGTAAGTGATGTAGAGAGTTTGCAGCTGGTGGGACTGAAATTTACGACGAACAAAGGAGCGGGAGACCGTCAATTTCTGAGGAGACAGTGTTGAAGGTCGAGCAAAGCATGCGTGAAGATTGGCGTATCACCCTGGATGATCTCTGCATGTTGGTTCCTGAGGTTTCCCAAAGCACCGCCCACAGAATTTTAACGGAAACCGTGAACTACCGGAAGGTGTGAGCAAGATGGGTGCCACGCATGCTGACTGAGGGTCACATGCGGCAACAAGTTGATACTTCCCGCGCATTTCTTCACCGCCTTGCAGCCGAACAGGACAACTTCCTGGACTTAATTGTCACGGGTGACGAAACCGGGGCATACCACTTTACACCTGAGACCAAGCAACAATCGCGCCTGTTCACAACTTTGTGAGCAGCATGGCGGCGAGCTGGTATGACATGGGCGTACAAAACTGCCACAACGTATACAAAAATGCATCGACAGAAATGGTGATTACGTCGCAAAATAGCTAAATGTTCAAGCTGTAAACTGATGTAAAACATTGTAGAAATAAACTGGTCTATGTACTTATAAAAAAATAGGAGACCTTACTTTTGGGATTACCTCGTATATTTCTGATGAGTCGCATATTTGACTGTATACGTAATTGTGCCTATGCTGAGTATTTCTGTGTACCACTGAGGACTTCATTGCAGTGTAAAAAAAATGGTTTTCAAATGGCTCTGAGCACTATGGGACTTAACATCTTAGGTCATCAGTCCCCTAGAACTTAGAACTACTTAAACCTAACTAACCTAAGGACATCACACAACACCCAGCCATCACGAGGCAGAGAAAATCCCTGACCCCGCCGGGAATCGAACCCGGGAACCCGGGCGTGGGAAGCGAGAACACTACCACACGACCACGAGATGCGGGCCATTGCAGTGTATTTGTGTTGGTTATAACCTGTGTGAAAGTCTAAATTCAGTGATTAACCTTGATGTTAAATTTTCCCATTGATACGGCCGTCGGCTTTCCTGTACTGTACTATTCTGGGAAAGTGTTGTGGCCACACGCCATGGCAAAAATTTTGCAGGTTAAACTGTGATCTGAAGTGTTTTCAAGGATTTTGGGTTCAGTCTTTTATCTTTTGTTTGCTTTAACGGAAATTTCCTGTATTTAATATATTTGTTAAAATTTTGCTGTAGATATTCTTGTCTAAATTCCACGGAAGAAAGGACTGCTTGTGAGATCTAATTATTAAGTACCACCACGCGGAGGTAAGCTTGTCTTTTTCTTACATAACTGTTCGGGTCACGCAAGATTCCTTGCCATGGGGATGGGCTAAATTACTGTCAGATCTTATTCTCTGGCCATTTATTAAGTTAGCCTGAACCGAATTTTATTCAGATAAATGGTTTCCTTCATCAGTAGTACGCATTCTTGATATGTTGTAAAATTGGTTAAAGAAAAATTTTTGAAATTTGGTGATATATTAAGAGGCTTTATGCTGACCATTTCTCGACAAGGTGGCCAATACTATTTGGTTAACTTGCTTGTTTGGCGTGTGTTTTACCTAATTGTTGTTTGTCAACTGACCTAATTAGTCTACCGAGCTTCGCGGCCCATTTTTCAGCGTCTGGAAACCGCGAGGTCTTACTGCTGTTACGCACCATCTCGGTGCTTACTGGCTGCCTATGATGCGCGTCTGTGAGTACCTTAGTACGCTGGATATCGCCGCCTGCTAATAAATTTTAAGTTAATAGCTGCTATAATACTTAATGTTCTAATCTAATCAAATCTGATCTAACGGAACGTTATTTAAAGTTTTACTAAAGGTATTACATCTCTTTTGGAATGTGCTTGTATTGGCCATGTTATGAATTTCGGGTAGCTAAGTTTTTTTTATAAATTTGTATAACCACAATGTACTGTCTTGATTATGTTATGCGAATACTTCCAAATCATTTAACCACAATTACTCCTTTGAGTCTAAATTGACCCGCCAGGGTAGCCGAGAGCGCTAACGCGCTGATTCCTGGACTCGGTTAGGCACTCCGGCCCCGGATCGAATCCGCCCGGCGGACTGACGACGAGAGTCGGTGTGCTGGCCAGCCTGGATGTGGTTTTTAGGCGGCTTTCCACATCCCGCTAGGTAAATACCGGGCTGGTCCCCAAGTTCCGCCTCAGTTACACAGCTCGCAGACATTTGAACACATTCACACTAGACACAGACAGTTGGGGTACACTAATTCCGTCCTGGGGGTACGGGGTGGTGGCAGGAAGGGCCTCCGGTCACCCCTTAACATGCCAAATCCGATTAACCATGGCCGACCCTGCGTAGCTGCGGGACAAGGCGCAAGCGATAGAACTGCTTTGAGTCTTAATTGGGATTTTACTTGCCTCACGTGTGGACAGCCTTAATATATTTTGCTGTTTTGGTACGTGACTAAATTTTCAGTTGGTTTTATGTTAATTTTGCAGTGTGTTATCCGTATTGTGTGTTAAGGGCGTGTTTGATTTTTAAAAAATTCATTAGCATTCCGCCGAAAATTCTTTGAAGGCATTAAGTGAACTTGTCTTAAAGATATCTTTGCTGTTGCCTTTTGGGCACCTTCTGATTTATAAGGAAAGAAGTTTTATTTAAAAAAAGTTTTACTGTTTTATATACACTCCTGGAAATGGAAAAAAGAACACATTGACACCGGTGTGTCAGACCCACCATACTTGCTCCGGACACTGCGAGAGGGCTGTACAAGCAATGATCACACGCACGGCAAAGCGGACACACCAGGAACCGCGGTGTTGGCCGTCGAATGGCGCTAGCTGCGCAGCATTTGTGCACCGCCGCCGTCAGTGTCAGCCAGTTTGCCGTGGCATACGGAGCTCCATCGCAGTCTTTAACACTGGTAGCATGCCGCGACAGCGTGGACGTGAACCATATGTGCAGTTGACGGACTTTGAGCGAGGGCGTATAGTGGGCATGCGGGAGGCCGGGTGGACGTACCGCCGAATTGCTCAACACGTGGGGCGTGAGGTCTCCACAGTACATCGATGTTGTCGCCAGTGGTCGGCGGAAGGTGCACGTGCCCGTCGACATGGGACCGGACCGCAGCGACGCACGGATGCACGCCAAGACCGTGGGATCCTACGCAGTGCCGTAGGGGACCGCACCGCCACTTCCCAGCAAATTAGGGACACTGTTGCTCCTGGGCTATCGGCGAGGACCATTCGCAACCGTCTCCATGAAGCTGGGCTACGGTCCCGCACACCGTTAGGCCGTCTTCCGCTCACGCCCCAACATCGTGCAGCCCGCCTCCAGTGGTGTCGCGACAGGCGTGAATGGAGGGACGAATGGAGTCGTGTCGTCTTCAGCGATGAGAGTCGCTTCTGCCTTGGTGCCAATGATGGTCGTATGCGTGTTTGGCGCCGTGCAGGTGAGCGCCACAATCAGGACTGCATACGAGCGAGGCACACAGGGCCAACACCCGGCATCACGGTGTGGGGAGCGATCTCCTACACTGGCCGTACACCACTGGTGATCGTCGAGGGGACACTGAATAGTGCACGGTACATCCAAACCGTCATCGAACCCATCGTTCTACCATTCCTAGACCGGCAAGGGAACTTGCTGTTCCAACAGGACAATGCACGTCCGCATGTATCCCGTGCCACCCAACGTGCTCTAGAAGGTGTAAGTCAACTACCCTGGCCAGCAATATCTCCGGATCTGTCCCCCATTGAGCATGTTTGGGACTGGATGAAGCGTCGTCTCACGCGGTCTGCACGTCCAGCACGAACGCTGGTCCAACTGAGACGCCAGGTGGAAATGGCATGGCAAGCCGTTCCACAGGACTACAGCCAGCATCTCTACGATCGTCTCCATGGGAGAATAGCAGCCTCCATTGCTGCGAAAGGTGGATATACACTGTACTAGTGCCGACATTGTGTATGCTCTGTTGCCTGTGTCTATGTGCCTGTGGTTCTGTCAGGGTGATCATGTGATGTATCTGACCCCAGGAATGTGTCAATAAAGTTTCCCCTTCCTGGGACAATGAATTCACGGTGTTCTTATTTCAATTTCCTGGAGTGTATATTCTGGCACCGTGTCTTGCATATTGTTGAGGTAAACTCATTTGTTAAAGCCGTTTATTGTTGGAAGCAACTAGTTAGGCTTAGCCTGTCGCTCACGATTATGTGTCATTGTTGTATTTATTTGTTCATGCTATCTTGTGGTGGTTCAATAAATGTAACCGCCCAAACGACATCCTGTATTTAGAGATTTCAGCATGGGTAAACTGTTCAATCTTGCCACTCATTCCTCCTTGTTTATGCAATTGCACAGGAGCACTCAGTTCTCGATTTTATGAAATTCAAATGCATTTCCACTTACGGGTGTAGGAGCATGGGGGAGATAATTTTGTGTTTATAACTTAACGTGTGAAATTTTGCACGAAGTATCTATGCTGATACATGGGTCACCTTAATTATGTGGGCCAGCAGCACATAGATTATTCATTTCCGGTAAAACGGTTTGTAAGAAAATGCGACAGGTACTGTCTTGCCTTCTACTTCAGTATGTGTCCATGCTAGTCGTTTAATATTGGGGTCTAGAAAGCCTGCTTACTCGGATCGCTAGACAACATCCAGACAAATCGTATTATCGTTTTATGACAAAAGGAAAAGATACAATACTTTACTTTGCAATTACACAGCTGTGTCGCTAGAAAAGGGCGACATACGAAATATCAAATCATCTTCAGTATAAAGAATTCCAAGTCTCAGCTACATAAAGTACAAGCGAAGTGACTAGTTGACGCTCCCATCCAAGTTGCTAATCTTTAAGCTGCTATTCGTCTGGGGGGTCGCCAATCGGCCGCTGCGCTTATTATGTCCTCTTCACACAGGGGCCGCTGCTGACGCATTGTCGTCCTGGAGAGGGTTCGGTCAGCGTTCGATTGGCTGACATCTTCTCACAGCCATCTCTTCTCTAAAGTTCCCGACTGGCGTGCCGGCGCTTGACTTTACACCGTAACACCTTCTATGTTAGGAAATGGCACATACAGCATGCGTGCAAAAAGTGAACCAACCTGACGTTGTCAGAATCCATAAGTGATGCCAAATTCTGGGAACCCTGCACAGAGTTTCCTGGCGCAACTGTCAAACGCTGCAAACTGGTAAAAGAACGTGAAACCATAAGCAGCAAAAACGAATGCAAGACAGATCGGTGGTAAATTCTAGTAAAATGTACGTTACCTATGAAGTGAAATCACTCAGGCATCGTCCTACGTGAGCGACCTGTTGCTATAGCGTCACGGCGCGGCTCTGCGACCGCTCGAAAATATCAGTTGCCAGCGTAACGGCCTAGGGGCAGTGCTAACACCGGACCCCGTCAGATCACCGAAGTTAAGCGCTTTCCGCCTTGGCTAGCTCTTGGATGGGTAACTGTCTTACCCATCAGGGTTTGCCGAGCGCTGTTGGCAAGCGAGGTGCACTCGATACTTGTGAGGTTAATTTACGAGCTGCTTGATTGAGAAGTACAGCCCCGGTCATGAAAACTCACAAGCGCCGGGGAGCATTGTCTGATGAAATGTCCCTCCATATCCGCATCCAGTGACGTCTATCGGCTGAGGGTGAGTCAGCAGTCGGTCGGTACTGTTGGACCTTCCGAGGGCTGTTCGGACAGTGTTCAGTTTTTAGTTTAGTTTTAGCGGTTCAGTTGTCCCACGTGAGCGCAAGCTCGCGGTGCACAGTGTGACGCGCGATGCGGAGAAGCGGACGTACTTAAGTGGGTATCGATATTTTCCCGGGTAATAGACGCGCTTTGCGTCATCACCATAATTTAAATTTTTTGTGTAACTGTGTTTTTAAATGTACTTTAATAATTTTACCTCCATTGCTTGCGGTGAAGAATTATAATCATTTTGTAAAATGTCTTTTGGTGTCTTTAGTATTTTCCGGTATACATTCCGGAAAAAATGTAACCTTAGCCGCACATATTGATTCAAGGTCATGTATGACGTGTAATAAAGTCACAACTCTCACCATATGTAGCGCAATTTCTATTCTGGTTCCGCTAGGTTTATGCAGAATTCTAATTTAGAAGTCATACAACAAAAATAATATGTGCCCTGTTTACCAAACCCAGACTTTACCAGTAATATTCAACAAAGGGTCGAACGAATAATGGTGGTTCCCAGAATTTATTTACAGCAGATAACAAGCGCCAAGGGGCGGCAATCATAACTGGAAATAATTTGTCCCGAGAAAGATCAAGATGATGGCAGTACAACAGAACTCTAACCAGGAAAACGAGTGGATCAAAACCCTTCTTTTTAAAATAATTTTGAACAATCCTTGATAATCGCTATTAGCGGGGACGGGTTGAAACGTTCCCTTTCAACAATTTATACAAGACTGTGCTTAAACTGACACACAATATTTTTTAGCGCAACGCAATCTGACTTTCAGAAATCCCTACAAAGGAATGGCCGTGACTAACATTAACCTGTACCTTTCACAAATCACTTACCTCACAAAAATCTTCGTTAATCAAGCTACTGCAATACAGCGAGCGCCACTAATGCCAGCTAAATAAAAGATTCAAACTACAGAAGGCACTAACTACTGATAGGCATAGTTAGCAATTGAAAGATGTTAATAGAGAACAAACAATGTATTTACCTTAACAGTCATAATATATATAGTAGTTCATGACATCCAGTGTTACAAATTTCAAAACTCCGCCATCTCTCTCCCCACATCCACCACTGCTGGCGGCTCACCTCCAATTGCGCAACGCTACGCGCTGTTCACATCCAGCTGCCGCTGCCCAACACTACAATGGCAGACAACAATGCAAACTAGCCACAGACTGCACACAACACAGCCAGTGATTTTCATACAGAGCGCTACGTAACGTTGCCAATAAGAAAACATAAACAGCCTACTTACAGGGTGACCCCCACACTCTTAGTCAATATATGTTGCTCACCAACATTTCTAGGAAAGCATTAACATTTGAACTATTTTTCTTTTAGAAATATAAAAATACGATAACATTAAGAAATTATACCAGTCTCAATATATAACCTGAAGATATGGTAGTAAAATTAAAACCCTTTCCTTTAATGCAGAATTTAGTGAGCTATTGGAGAGCACAGGCTATTCCAGCAAACGCTCAAAAATTATACGACTACAACTTACCTTGTATATGGTCTGTGCACGGAGTGGGATCTGATAACAATGTCGCACATTACGGTAAACACAGTTAACCCCTCGCTAGCGCGACCGCATAGCAGCCGCCTGAGGGACGAACAGTGTACCGCGTGACTACGGGCTCGCGGAACAAGCACCGCAAGCCTCAGCCAAGCTCGAACGTTCACACCCACACACAGCAGTAAGTGCACCTTGAGTACAGAGAGTGCATCAGTAAATATTAAATTACGAACACCTCAACCGCTTACACACAGAATCAAATTAACATAGCTAGTCCCAGAACACTCCAGGGAACCCTATGCAGTGACAGAATTTCAACAAAGTGTACAGAATATAAACTACGAACGCATAGTGGACTACAGCAAAATCAAGTGACCAAGAAATTTAAATCTTGAAACTCTCGGGTCGAAACACATTAAAATTGCCATGAAAGTAGATCACCAAATATCCTGTTGTATATTTGCCTTTATCCATTTATAAGCCTGCCTTACAGTCATCTGGTGCAGAGGCAACACTCAAACCTACCCATAAAGTATCTGACCGAATAACAAGTCTGTCGAATACGACCAATACTCCGCAATGCACAGTGCTGGCTGAAACATACAAACTGCCAGTACTGAGACAGGATATAACAACAAATACCCACAATTGTCACAGATAGTCAAGGTAACAATTTCAGTGAAACAAGTCAGACTCTGGTGAGGATAACTTGAATTACTGTTCAGCACCACTCTCAACGGATCGTAGCACCGACCAATGCAACGGATCATAAATGTGAATTCAGAGTTCAGGAGCAAAAAGCAAACTGCTCTTAGAACAACAAATTCTCCTTTTGGCAGTTAAGTGAACCTGGTGCACATAGCAACAGCCGTCAATGGTCCCCAGGCGCCTAAGCTCCCCGCCTAGTCCACAACGCACCGCAAGTACTACTGTCGGCGGTCATATCGACGAAAGCTTCGCCAGGCAGTTGCTAGGCTAGCTCTTGCCTCACCTCTCTCTGCACTGAGCCCTTTTCTCTCCGCCAGAGCGCGCGTCTTCATGTTCGACTCGCAACCGACGACCAAAGATTAAAACACAGGACAAGGGTCGAAATCCAGAGGGCCTCCACGGCTCAGGACCAGCAACTACGGCCGTCGAGTAACAGTGTTTCAAGCAAATATAACGTGTCAGTGCCATGAGTTTTCAAAGTACGACCATCAGTGTTAAGAGCTGAAGGAAAAAAAAGTTACGATAATTGTCAAAGCACCATAGTAAAGAGACGTACAGTTGTCTTGTGTATTGTGTACAATGTGTTTGTGTGTTCTGTCTATTTTGTGCCTATATAGTGTAAATTTTGGAAAAATGATCTCATGGATTTCTTTGAGACTTCCAACCGGCTGCTGGAAAACGTGAGCGAAATATTCTATTGTTTTTCATAAACTCTGTAAAATCAAGCTCCACCTTTCTGATGATATTATCGTATTTGTAACCAGATCAGTATTCAGCAACTGATATTTGTTGGCTTAGATACTGTATCTGTGGTATATTTCCTATGGTACTTGCGTTCAGTGGTTCTCAACTTGGAAAAGTAATGATCTTTAACGTTATGAGAGCATGACAGATAAAATTCAAAGATTCTGTTGATACAATTAATCGGAATTTTAGGGAGATATGTCCATTAGCTGCAAATTTAATTATATTACAGCAATTAGATTTTTTGCTTTAAACTCTTCGTAATGAATTACTGTAATTAATTTGATAAAAAAGACAAGTTATAAAATGACCTCAACTGCACCTAAGGCCGCAGCCCTACTGTTTCTGAAATAGTGATTCTGTTTACAAAATTACGCACTTCTGAAAAGAATTTAACGAGGGGGAATTGTAGGATACCTCTTATATTCATATTACATTTTATATCCTTATTTTCCAGATCTACATTTTATTTTGCGTCTGCAGATATCAGTAGCAATCAATAACCTGAGGCAGCAGTACAGAACGCATTACAGGGAGCAAGATTTCAGTTCCCCCGCTAGAGCTCGATGCATAGCGTAACAACAGCCGTTCTGGCGCGAAGCAAGTGATTTTGTTTAATAAATGTTTACTGTTTGGTTAATAAATACTCACTGGCAGAAGCCACGTTTTTCGGTAAAGATATTAGTGATGGATTCTTTCATTATTTTTCAAAAAACGGTGTTTTCGTAAATAAATACATCATAAGGGCATCCTATTTCAACTGATATACCTTCCCGCTCTCATCACTTAGAAATTACGGGATGTAGAATAGCAATTTTCCATAGCATCCGATGGCGCCGATATTGCTTCTGCGAGGGACATCAGCTGCTCGAGCTCTGCGGCAAAACGAATATGAGGAAATCCTACACGACGGCTCACTAAGATATTTTGAAGGACGGGTTGCCTTAATCACTCTAAGCCCCGGTACGAAAAGCACGGTCAGTGATATGGTACGTCATTTATGCCCTCCTGTACGGGGTCACTGAGACAGTTCTGGATGTTCAGTGAAAAAGCTGGCTCTTTCAATAAGTCAAACGGGTGCAAAGACGAGTAAAGTTGTTGGGTGGGACTGGAAAGGCGTTGGATGTCAACCTTCATTAATAACTACAAAAACCAGAAACTTTCGGACATACACTATGTGATCAAAAGTATCCGGACACCCTCAAAAACATACGTTTCTCATATTAGGTGCATTGTGCTACCATCTACTGGCAGATAAACCATATCAGCGACCTCAGCAATCATTAGACATCGTGAGAGAGCAGAATGGGGCGCTACACCAAACTCACGGACTTCGAATGTGGTCAGGTGTTTGTATCAGGTGTTTGTATATCACTTGTGTCATACGCCTCGCGAGACTTCCATACTCCTTAATATCCCTAGGTCCACTGTTTCCGATGTGATAGTGAAGTGGAAACGTGAAGGGACACGTACAGCACAAAAGCGTTCAGGCCGACCTCGTCTGTTGACTGACACAGACCGCCGACAGTTGAAGAGGGTCGTAATGTGTAATAGGCAGACATCTATCCAGATCATCACACAGGAATTCCAAACTGCATCAGGATCCACTGCAAGTAATGTGACAGTTATGCAGGAGGTGAGAAAACTTGGATTTCGTGGTCGAGCGGCTGGTCATAAGCCGCACATCACGCTGGTAAATGCCAAACGACGCCTCGCTTGGTGTAAGGAGCGTAAACATTGGACGGCTGAAAAGTGAAAAAACGTTTTGTGGAGTGACGAATCACGGTACACAATGTGGCGATCCGACGTGAGGGTGTGGGTATGGCGAATGCCCGGTCAACGTCATCTGACAGCGTGTGTAGTGCCAACAGTAAAATTCGGAGGGGGTGGTGTTATGATATGGTAGTGTTTTTCATGGAGAGGCTTGCATCTCTTGTTGTTTTCCGTGGCACTATCACAGCACAGGCCTACAATGATGTTTTAAGTACCTTCTTGCTTCCCACTGTTAAAGAGCAATTCGGGGATGGAGATTGCAGCTTTCAACACGCTCGAACACCAGTGGTGAAGTGGTTAAACGACAAAAACATCCCTGTGATGGATTGGCCTGCATAGAGTCCTGACCTAAATCCTACAGAACACTTTTGGGATGCTTTGGAACGCCGAGTTCGTGCCAGGGCTCAGCGACCGACATCGACACCTCTCCTCAGTGGAGCTCGCCGTGAAGAACGGGCTGCCGCTCCCCAAGAAACCTTCCAGCATCAGACTGAACGTGTGCTTGCGAGAGTGAAAGCTGTCATCAAGGCTAAGGGTGAGCCAACAGCATATTGAATTTCAGCATTACCGATGGAGGGCGCCACGAACTTGCAAGTCATTTTGAGCTATGTGTCCGGATACTTTTGATCACATAGTGAACATTTACAGGGTGTTTCAAAAATGACCGGTATATTTGAAACGGTAATAAAAACTAAACGAGCAGCGATAGAAATACACCGTTTGTTGCAATATGCTTGGGACAACAGTACATTTTCAGGCAGACAAACTTTCGAAATTTGAGAAAATTCATAACGAACTGCCTCATTCATCAACCAAAAGTATTCAGTCGGAAGTATTGTTAGGCAAGGAAGCTTCAGTAGAATGGATTAAACGTTTACCCAGGCTGGAGGAATCAAAAATAAACCAAAGTCAATTATTGGACAAAGTTCATGTGGAGTTGCAAAAAGCGGCCTTGATGAGAAAAAGAAAATACGACAAGAATCTCGTAAAAACAGTTACTTATAAGATTAATGAGAAGGTACTTTTAAGAAGACATGTTAAGTCCTCATCTTCTAAAAGACTCAATAAAAATGGCTATATATATATATATATATATATATATATATATATATATATATATATATATATATATATATATACTGGACCTTACCAGATACTGGATATTCCACATCCTGGTAGCTATCTATTAGGGGAAGTAAAAAATGGGGGGCTACCTGAATGGTTGTTCCCTCATAAAGACATTAAAAAATATTATGAATAACAAAGAGAGACAATAAACACAAAATATTTTATTAATCGTTTAGTGATATTAAGAATAAAAATGCGTAGAAATAGATCTAAGTATATTTTTTGTTAAATGTTCATATTGTTAGTATAGTTTTCTTTAGTTTTAAGAAAAATTATGCCTCCGTATGTGAAGTCAATATAAAGAGGCTTGCATTTGTAAAATAACATAATGAGTACTGAGACAGTATTTATAGAATTATCGTGAAGACAATTGTCTGGTAGTAAAATGTCAGTAATTTCTATTGAGAGGGTTGATCCATTACTGAAGGCAGATAATAAAGAGAAGAAAAAAAAAAACAAGGTGCAACGATTGTGTCGGGAACTGAAAATAGACAGAATCTTGATACAGTCCAAGTCATAACTGTAGTTATGTCTTATATAACACAGGCGATTTATAGTGCAGATAATACGAACGGATAATTAGTGGAGCAAACATAAATATATAACTGTTAGAACAGTAGGTTAGTGATCATGTAGTAATCAAAGTATTACAAGACATATAAAGTGAAGTACGGAAAGGAGATCAGACATGACAATTATTTTGTTACAGTGCTACAAGATGTGTTGTGATCGTTGTGTTTTTATTTTATGTACCGTGATATCCGGATATAACTGATCAACTGTGTTCGAGAGTCATCGAGACGGCAGTATGACGTCGAGGCGTCGCTGCTTAAACAACCCGATGGGGCGAGACGTCGAGGTTTCGGTGCTTAAACAACCCGATGGGGCGAGACGTCAAGGCGACGCTGCCTAAACAACCTGATGGGGCGAGATTATGTAGAATTGTTGTAGAAGGCTTCAGACAACATTATAAAACCATTCCTAATTCAACCTGGAGCTAGTACCAACATGAGAGTAATGTCGTTCGTATGTTATAAGAAGAGGCGACGACCGAGTACTCATGCAACTGTCATTCTGCAATTCAACCAGTTCGCAAGCTATATGAAGAGGCGACTGGGTATCAAGAACACCAGATGCTACAAAACCGACGAGGTGCATCATAGACCAGTCGTTTGCTTGATATAAGAAGAGGCGACGGCATAATAATCATGCAATAGTTACTGTTGTAACACTTGCTGATCCGCAAACCATAAGAAGAGGCGGCCAGCCGTTACGAAAAACAAAATAGATGTGTCGTTCGCAAGTCATAAGAAGAGGCGACGACTGGAGTATCATTGAAATCTGGTGTCGCAACAATCGCTGGTCCGCAAGCCATAAGAAGAATCGGCGGGCTCGGAATAAAGACAATTGGTAGTCGAGTCGCGTAGTTATTGAAGAGGCGACTCGAAAATGATAAGAATAACGTCGTGATTATACGGTCCCACTGTACAACCACACAGCTGGCTGCATGATGGCAGAAATCCGAAGAAGACGAGATGACTTCGCGCGAGACTACGAGCAACTCTACAGAATTAAGCAAAGAAAATTGTACTGAAATAATTAAGAATTATCACACACTGACATATTCAGTAATTGCCGTTACTAAAATGAAATGAAATTGTAATGTACTTTGTTTTGGAACAATTTGAAATTATTTAAGGATACAGATTAACTGGAGTATTTAAGACATGCTAACTTAATCAGTAAAAGAAAAATTAACTTTTTACAAATCATGTAAAAAGGAACATTGTATCATATCCATTTTGTGCACCGTTGTGCTAAAAAGAAAAACCTAAGAGGGTTGGTCCTCACAGTTCCCTAATCCCCCAAATACCTATCACCATTAACATGTCCCCAAATAAATCAGTTATAGGTGGGCAGTAAGAAACTGTTATAGTTTTGAGGTAAGATGCTGCTGCCTTTAAAGTGAATTCAAGCTAGCAGCATTTGGGGGCTTGTATAACGGATGTTTTACGTTGGAATAAATTTATTTTATTTTTTGTTAGATGTTTTCGTTAAATAGCTGAATAAATTGTAATTACGAATAATTTAATCAAACAAAGTAGAAAAGATAAAGTCAAAGAGATGTTCATTGGGTGGACATTGTCGCAATGTAACGTCATTGCGTTGTTCAGTTGTTAAAACAAGTCGTTTGTGTTGCGTTCTGCTGTTCGGTTGTGCGAGTATAGGAAAGGAATTAATTCGGGGACTATAATAAACTTTTACATAATAGTTACGATTAGATGTTCAGACAAAAGGGGTTAACGTCAGTGTCAATGAAGTGTGGGCGACAGGATTAGTTTTGACAGATACGTGAAAACGGACGTAACGAAAGTTGTTCGCGTATCATCCTTGAACGTGACTTTTTATTTAATTAACGATTGCGGGCTCATTAAAAGCTATTATCTCATGATTAGGATCAATCCCTCTTTCCTCCTAGATAGTGATCGTTCAGTAACATTTACGTCATAAGAAAACGGATTATTAATAAAAGTGATGTAAAATGACAATTACGTGTTATTCCGTTAGTGTGGAACCGACGTAATATCTCTGAAATGACATTGATATATAATTTGTGTTAAATACTGAACTGAGATAGGAAGTAAACAAAAATTAGTGAACATTTGATACTGAGACTATAGAAGCAGAAGCGCTTAAGGTTTCTCTTCTCTAAAATGGAAAAATAGGTACGAACTTTAACTCAATAGTCGACATTATGTATTGCAAATACATTAGCTTTTCATACTCATTTTGACGACGTGCTGTTAAACAAAGGAACGCTGAGTCTCTGTACGAGTAATAAAATTAAATCTAAAAACATAATTAATAACGGCGAACTCCACTTTAACAAACTGTACTGCGTGTCGTCAACGGGCAATAACTGCTCAACCCTGGAGATTTGTGTGGTGAAATTAGAAGTCGGGCATATAAAACAAACTTAAAAACCCATTCAAACTACAGTGGAGTCGGCACAACACGACGTGGGCAGTTATACTCGACAGACGACGATCCACTTTTTGGTGCCAGGTGTGGGGTTGGCTCAAATCAGGCAACCCTTCTAACAGGTGTTGGCTTTTTGTGGAAGCCTTAGCCTTACTATTCTTCCACACAGTGCCGGGATTAGCCAGGCCACGGATTTGAGGAATAGGTGGAAGACGAATTTCCAGCTTGTTTTCCAGCACCAGGATTTCGAGTTGGACGAGCCACCTCATTACTGGATTTACTGTCTAGCTCCCATCCCGATCCGCTCGCAGGAAATTACAGACGCGACAGCGAGTCACTAGGCAGCCTCCGATTTACCGACAGAAGTGCAGTTGCGAGGGCGGATCATGAGTCGTGCTTGTGTAGGTCAGCCGGTAAGGCAAGGTACCTGGTTCGAGTCTCGGTTCAGCGTACACCTTTTATGTGTGAGGTAGTTGCAGCACAGCGCATATTCCGACGCCAGCTCGCGAAGAACGCCGGACTCGAGGCGTCGCTAGCGCAGAGGGGCACTACATGTCCAGCACGTTCTTGGACAGGTGTGGGAAGCGCGTGAGCGGGTTGCGCGGCTAGTGGGAGGCGGGTCAGGGTGTGGGGACACTTGTGTGGCGGCGGCGACCGGCGACTGCGCTGCGCGCCGCGCACGCATGCAAAATGCACGCAGCGCCACGCGGTGGCTGGTCCGGCGGCCGTCCGCAGCCGCGGGCCATGAATTATTCACGGCGCTGCAACAAGAGTTTCCCGGGGATTACCGCGACAAAAAGTGCGGCCGCGCCGCGCAACCGACCGACCGCCGCCGCCGCCGCTGCCGCCGCCGCCGCCGCGGCGACCTGCAGCCGGGAAGGGGCGGCGGGTTTGCACAGCGGCGGCAGGTCTCCGGGGCGTTCCAGCGGCACGGCAGCTTCTCTGTACCCGATGCCAGGGTCGTCTGAGCCTGTGTTATACACTCCCTGTTTCGTGTCAGTGGTTTTCATGTTTACCGGCGATAACTGCCCCAACGCTGAATGATGTTACTGGAAATTGGCATCAGATTGTGACATCCACAATAGAAACGTACTTGCTTCTATGGAACACAGAGGATGTAGAGATTGTTAACACAGCCCCTGTGCAGTGATCACGCACAAAAGCGTGTTGCGTTTAACATTGTAATGGACTTAGTAACCTAGGGAAATATTAATTTTGGACAGTAGCCAGACAGGGAAACTTATGTTTTTTGCAAACATTTGTTACTTGTAATAGGCAAAGTAGTTCTCAGCAGCCACCGAGTTCTAGGGACTACACTACCCGGAAGACTGATTTGCATGTAGTGGTGCGCGGAGCAGTGCACGAAGGACATGTAGTCCACTACCTGTCCTTGCCGTATGGAAACAAGGAAGTCTTACTAGTGTACCAGTCATTCATTCCCTTTTATCCGCTCTGCACCGACTGACACATGCAGGGTGCTTCAGAAATGCTTTTCCAGCCTATGGGGATGGATTCCCTGCACCAAAACAAGAAAAGAAGTTCATATACAGGGTGTTTCAAAAATGACCGGTATATTTGAAACGGCAATAAAAACTAAACGAGCAGTGATAGAAATACACCGTTTGTTGCAATATGCTTGGGACAACAGTACATTTTCAGGCGGACAAACTTTCGAAATGACAGTAGTTACAATTTTCAACAACAGATGGCGCTGCAAGTGATGTGAAAGATATAGAAGACAACGCAGTCTGTGGGTGCGCCATTCTGTACGTCGTCTTTCTGCTGTAAGCGTGTGCTGTTCACAACGTGCAAGTGTGCTGTGGACAACATGGTTTATTCCTTAGAACAGAGGATTTTTCTGGTGTTGGAATTCCACCGCCTAGAACACAGTGTTGTTGCAACAAGACGAAGTTTTCAACGGAGGTTTAATGTAACCAAAGGACCGAAAAGCGATACAATAAAGGATCTGTTTGAAAAATTTCAACGGACTGGGAATGTGACGGATGAACGTGCTGGAAAGGTAGGGCGACCGCGTACGGCAACCACAGAGGGCAAAGCGCAGCTAGTGCAGCAGGTGATCCAACAGCGACCTCGGGTTTCCGTTCGCCGTGTTGCAGCTGCGGTCCAAATGACGCCAACGTCCACGTATCGTCTCATGCGCCAGAGTTTACACCTCTATCCATACAAAATTCAAACGCGGCAACCCCTCAGCGCCGCTACCATTGCTGCACGAGAGACATTCGCTAACGATATAGTGCACAGGATTGATGACGGCGATATGCATGTGGGCAGCATTTGGTTTACTGACAAAGCTTATTTTTACCTGGACGGCTTCGTCAATAAACAGAACTGGCGCATATGGGGAACCGAAAAGCCCCATGTTGCAGTCCCATCGTCCCTGCATCCTCAAAAAGTACTGGTCTGGGCCGCCATTTCTTCCAAAGGAATCATTGGCCCTTTTTTCAGATCCGAAACGATTACTGCATCACGCTATCTGGACATTCTTCGTGAATTTGTGGCGGTACAAACTGCCTTAGACGACACTGCGAACACCTCGTGGTTTATGCAAGATGGTGCCCGGCCACATCGCACGACCGACGTCTTTAATTTCCTGAACGAATATTTCGATGATCGTGTGATTGCTTTGGGCTATTTTAGATTTAATTTTATTACTCGTACAGAGACTCAGCGTTCCTTTGTTTAACAGCACGTCGTCAAAATAAGTATGAAACGCTAATGTCTTTGCAATACATAATGTCGACTGTTGAGTTAAAGTTCGTACCTATTTTGACATTTTAGAGAAGAGAAACCTTAAACACTTCTGCTTCTATAGTCTCAGTATCTAATGTTCACTAATTTCAATTTACTTCCTATCTCAGTTCAGTATTTAACACAAATTATATATCAATGTCATTTCAGAGATATTACGTCGGTTCCTCACTAACGGAATAACACGTAATTGTCATTTGACATCACTTTTATTAATAATCCTTTTTCTTATGACGTAAATGTTACTGAACTATCACTATCTAGGAGGAAAGAGGGATTGATCCTAATCATGAGATAATAGCTTTTAATGAGCCCGCAATCGTTAATTAAATAAAAAGTCACGTTCAAGGATGATACGCGAACAACTTTCGTTACGTCCGTTTTCACGTATCTGTCAGAACTAATCCTGTCGCCCACACTTCAAATTAACACTGACGTTAACCCCTTTCGTCTGAACATCGAATCGTAACTATTATGTGAAAGTTTATTATAGTCCCCGAATTAATTCCTTTCCGATACGCGCACGACCGAACAGCAAACGGAACACAAACGACTTGTTTTAACAACCGAACAACGCAATGACGTTACATTACGACAATGTCCGCCCAATGAACATCTCTTTGACTTTATCTTTTCTACTCTGCTTTATTAAATTATCCCTAATTACAATTTATTCAACTATTTAACGAAAACATCTAACAAAAAATAAAATAATTTTATCCCAACGTAGAAGATCCGTTATACGAGTCTGTAGTTTCCTGTGAGAAAATTCAGTAATGAGGTGGCTCGGCCAACTCGAAGTCCTGGAGCTGGAAAACAAGCTGGAAATTCTTTGTAGATAAGCGAACTCGGAGGGATAAAGGACGTATACTTCTGACGAAATAACTGAGATGCAACACGAGGTAGCATAAGACCACTGTCGAACCCTAAGAGAATATAAGTTGGACAATCCTGCATGTACCTTGTGCAGCTAAGTGCCACGAGAAACTAGGTCCCATCTCTAGGACAGAGTAACTGACGTCGAGCGTCTGAGGCAACTGTTGAAGGAATCCCCCCTAGCAGCACCAGTGGCCCTGTTTATATTGGCTCGTCTGATGCAATCCCCCGCGATCACTAGCGTCTCCCGTCTCCTGTCGTCCTTCCAGAACATTCTGTCGTAGCTGGACATGTAGCTCCAGCGTCCCTTGCCACAAAAACGCAACCACTCTTGCTTCCCAGTGCTCTGGCTGACGTTAGTTTGCTTTCCTACATGTTCATATTATGCAATATTATCCGCGACCCACTCGCGACATCGTGTCTGAGCTGCGAAACCGGTAAAAACATTGCCCACAAATCGTAAGATTCCCGATTCGTGTTCTGAACCGGCACACGCCTTTAATATGCAGGATGATACCATTTTATTTGTACTTTAATCCTGTGGTGGGATGTCATTCTGGGCGTCACAGCCGTCAGACCAGATGGCTTCGAGTCGCCCAAGGGATTCAGATCTGTCTTGCGCTCTCTACGGTATCCGCAGAGTTAATTTTCTGTTTTGTTTTCTCATTAACAAAATTTGAAAATGGATAACGCTGTTCATCTGGAGTTCAGTTCCTGGGCCAAAAACCCTGGCCTTAGACTCATCATTCCTGGAGAAAATTGAACTACCTCAATTCTTGGAATTCATTATGAATTGTCAATCAGGAAAAGCTTTGAACATCACCGCGGCGACAAGAAGAACTGCGAATTTTGTGCACAGTATTAATGAAGAGAGTGCTGTAAACATTAACTTGGCTGGATTCGGAATTTGAAACCTGACAGCGTTAGTCGCTCACTTTTCGGTACGCTACGACGTATACTGTAACGGACGATTAAGTTCCTACTCAGAATGGGAATGGGTAACCGTTGTGATGGGTACACTCGTACGTGGAGATCGTTGTATCTTTGCCTCAGTGGCAGAATCGATTGTAAGCAGGAGAGCGTGGAACGCAGTAGCAGTTGCCCTTGCTCTCTCTTAAAGGTGGTATGTAAGGATTAAAGCTAGTGGCTAGCTGTGAGAATTTAGTTGTTGGTCTATGGACGCAGTATAATACAGTTTTTATAAAATGAAGTGATGAATGATATTGTTTGTTCTCACACAGACAAGTAAATGTTAAGTCGTAGTTATTTGTATAAAAGTGTAAAGTGTGTATTATTAAAGTGTGTAGAGCACTTGCCCGTGAAAGGCAAAGGTCCCGAGTTCGAGTCTCGGTCCGGCACACAGTTTTAATCTGCCAGGAAGTTTCATATCAGCGCACACTCCGCTGCAGAGTGGAAATCTCATTCTGTGTATTATTAATTTGTAACCGATAAGATTATCAAGAATTAAAGTGATACCGGCCGTTAACAAGTATTGACCATTGTCCATGGCAGTTATAGAAGAGTAATGAATTTATACTGTAACTCAAAGGGAAAGCAACTGGAACGAATTTGTAATGTAAAGAAATTCTGTAAAATTAGTTTTAAGTTTGCATAATGCCATATGTGGATTTGGCAGAATTTTACAATACTGATCCTTAACGTAAAAATCAGATTTTGTGAAGATGAAACTTTATTTTGAATACTATTTTTAAACTGAAGCATTCGGTCTTAGGATATCCCCTTATAACTACCGCATCCCCTTCCATGTCGTATTTATTTAAATCCAACAGATATTTGTCTAAAAGCAGAATCAGAAAAATATTAATGTGCCAGAATAAAAAAATTATAGATGTTTGTAACAGTTTCACTGCGGCAGCATTGCACAGCGCTAAGCCAATGTCTAGTAGTTTCACTGAACATTTGCAAGGTTATTCATTTATCAGCTAGCCTACTGGTATTATTTGTATGAAACTATTTTACGGCTGGCATTCCACTTCGCTGTGCCAACATTAAATGTTGTCTATGCCTACTGTGGAGAGAACAGAGGACCAAGATTGCATCCGTTGCGACTCTAGAGCTGAGGAAAATTCATTTAATTGTTTATTTGCACAGGGAATTATGTCGGTTTATTGGACAGGGCCACAGAACTCGGTGCTTACGAGACTAGGTAAATTTCAGAGAGACTGATTTCAATTCGGGTATTGCGTATTACTATTCCAGCTGAAGTTGTTTAATTTCTTTGGATTACAATAAAACTGGTTAAGCACACCATTTGCTCAACAACACACCACACAGGAAATTTGAATGGAACAAGCACTGGGCATTTCATATTCACAGGCAAACAAACACGTAATTTTAGAAAATAACGTTACACGGTGTACGCAGCACGAGAATTAATTTAAAGGAACGTGTCCTTGCAGTTGTTAATAATGTCACGTAGAAACCACAATCAAGTGCCAATATGAAGGCAGGGTCGTCGATGAAGTACAACAGAATTGAAAACTCGTTTATTTCTGTCACCGATCTCAGCCAGAACAGAACTCACTCGTGGATGAAGAATGCAGCTGTTTATACAAACGCTGAATATTCCAGAATGCTACGCTCCATTGTAAGCACTGCAATTCGCGGCAATATTGAAGGACTTCTTGCTTGTAATCTACTATCGATAACCAAGGCATTTTCTTCTGAAACTGTACTGACCGTTTGCTGGTCGAATGTATTCATTGCAAGGCAATACAGTTGCCCGTGAAGGACGAAAGCCCTGAAGAAAACTCAGCAGTGCCGATAGCAACCATCAAAACAACCTCCAAGTATCTAAACGAAGTAGGCGATCTGCAACTACTAGAAAGAACATGCAAAAGCTGTAGAAAAGAACTACTTGTTCAGTGGCATATGAACTGGGTCATACAGACCACTAGTGTTTTAAACAAGAAACCTAATTTGGATCCGAGACCGATATCATACATAGGGGAAGAAATCTGACTGCGTATACGAGGCAATGTCCGCAGCTCGTGGTCTCGCGGTAGCGTTCTCGGTTCCCGCGCAAGGGGTCCCGAGTTCGATTCCCGGCGGGGTCTGGGATTTTTCCTGCCTCGAGATGACTGGGTGTTGTTGTGTCGGCTTCATCCCCATTACGGTCGGAGGAAGGCAATGGCAAACCACCTCCACTAGGACTTTCTCTAGTACAGCGATGCGGGTCCCCCGCATCGTCCCCTACGCTCCTCGAAGTATGGAACCTCATCATCATCAGCATCATACAAGGCAATAAATCAAATAAAATTTTTTCAGAGGTCTGGAAACATCCGGTTTGCAATGTGTTTCCATGCACGACTAAAACAACAAAAGCCTCTGGATGAGGAAACTAAAGGCAAAAATACCTCACCATGTTATAACAACAACAAATAAATTGCACACTTTAGACCAACAAATATAACGGGGAAGCTGGAAAAGAATTTGAAAACAGACGGTAGAATCAATTAAGTAAGTCGCTTTTTAGTTTGCATGCTACTTTATTAAATATTTATCAATTTTAGTAATATCTTCTCCTTCTTCTTTGGTGTTTCCCCCTAGTTGTTACCAGTTTTCGATCTTCACAGGACTCTTTCGTTCCAGTCGTCCGGTCCTACTTTTCTGTTTTCAATTGCTTCCTGTCTGCATTTTTCGCATCTTAGTGTTGGCCTTCCTCTTCATCTTCTTCCAGGCGCCTCCCAGTTTGAATCTTCTTAAACCACCTATGGTTAGGTATTCTCTGTATGTGTCCATACCACTGAAGCGCTCAATTCTCCGAAGTTTTGTTATGGAACACATTATTTCCATTCACCTCCGTAAGTCCTCATTTCGTATCCTATTTCGCCTCCTTAACTGCAGACGTCTTCTCATTTAGTCCATTTCCACTGTTCTACTTTTCTCTCTAACTTCCTTTGTCTGAGGTCTCATCTCAGCCCCTTACATAAGTATGTTCTCCACTACTCTGTGGTATATTCTTTTCTTAGCTTCTTGCCAAATATTAGTATCCCATATTATCCAATGCGAAGTTTCAGTAGCTCTCTTTCCATGTGCTATTTTGGAAGTAATATCCTTTTCACATGTACCGAAGTTATCTACGAGTATGTGACGGAAAAATGGATTAATCTCGTTAAACATTTATACAACAACACAAAAGTAGTGATTACAATCTAAAAAAATGTTATCCGAAGTATTTTCGTTGTCAAAGTTCTAAAACAAGTTTGTGGTCCGTCACCTACTCTATTTGGAACAGGTACTGAATAGAAACGCTCAAGCAATAAAGATTGGTAACGATAATCTTCCCTCTTTTACTTGCGGTTGACTGGGAAATAATCTCTCAAGGTGAAGGAAATAAGAATACATGACGAGAATGCTCCATGAAGACTATAGCGTATGGAGTTTGGGAATAAATCTGGACAAGGTGGAGTGTATGTGTATGGAATAGGATTTGGTGAACATTGACACAGATGAAAGAGAAATAAAGTCTTACAGAAGCTAACATTATTTGGGAGTATATTAATAATATGTAGTCAAACAAACTGATAGACTCGAAATGGAAAAATGTAACAAATTAATTCAAAACTGATAAAGCAAGAAAACATTGACATTTATTATCATTATCTCTCTTAGTAATAAGCAACGAAAAATAAACTCAGGACCGATTTAACTGGGCATATACGTGACTCATTAACTTCATCTCATTACCTGACAGTATCAGTGTTACGCGCACACGTTGGTGTCATATGTAATGTAGGCGCCACGTGTCACTGTGTTCGCTATCGCATCGCTGCTGGTTGACAGCCACCAATCATCAGCTTTCCATGCCCCGTGGCTCTTATGCGGTGTTCTGGACAGCTTATTGTTTTGCTTCTACAGTGTTCTAATTTGAAAAACTGAGTCGATAGGAGACTGACATACATCCAGAAGACAAAGTCAGAATACTTTGCATGAAATAGCTTGCAAACTTGCATGATGCCTGTTTGATCCATCTGACTATAAAAGATTCTACTCCATCCTCTTTGCATTCTGACTGCTGTCTCTGAATTCTCATTTCATTCCTTATTGCTCTCCAAGCGATTGTTAATTGATCAACTGAAACTCATCGATCGCTCTCATACCAATTGTTCTGTTACTCACCAATCACTCATTGATCAACTCAATGCTCTCAGTGACACTCAGTGATTCTTCCTAGATTATCTGACTGATCTCTAGGCTCCCTCTGCCTGGCGGTTTTATTCACTTTCCCCACTTTGTCATTCACGCCAGTAAATTTCTTATGTATCGCGTTTTTCATTTTGCAATCTCACCCAGTGAACGATCGACAGTGGATAACATCCACTAGTCTTTGTGCAGGGTTCTAGACTTTCTAATCTTGTAGCGGCTGAAGTGTAACCTGCGAGCTCTCTCATTGTTCTCACACCATTTCGTATAGTGGCACCTCCCACCAAGGACTGTAGGTTCTCTAGCGGCTTGCTTGCCGGACTTTCGTCTGACAATAAGAATTCCTTCGTGTGCCGCTGCACATTCTCGAGTTGTTAAGAACGCTGCAGCCAGACAACACCCTCTGCAAGTCCAAACAGCTTCGATTTGAGAATCAATCCTTAACAACGAGCTACAACTCAGTAACTGACCAAAACTTCCGATGTAGAAGCGCAAACTAATGCAATATAGACCCAAACTGCGGCAGAAACGATTGGTGGATGGAACAGGACCACAAAATACCGGATAAGATGGTAATCAGTGACAATGATACTTCCAACGAAGTGTATTACGACCGATATTTACATCTTTGCTGCTCTTGTTTCATGGCCATCAGATTGTGATACAAGGCACATTTCTGCATCTAACGTCCCGTCTCCTAATGTGGACATCTGACTCTCTACTGACAGAGATAACTGTTTCAGACTCAAACAATCTCAGCAGGTCGAACAGTCTACGCATTTCCAGGCAAAAGGACAGCGTCTAACGTTTATTAAGTGCAAAGGAACTGCGTAAGCAAGGATTCCAAGTAAATCCCAGACACAATAAAAGATTGATAAACATTATTATATTTAGATAATTTTTTTCCTGCAGGCTTTCACAGGCTGACAATGTCTCGTAATAACGTGACATTTGCGTCTTTCCCCCCCCTCTGACAGTACTCGGTGCCCTTTTCGTTGCAGTTTCACTGTAGATGCCGTAATGTGACGCAGTATGTTGTGAGCGACAGAGTGAGCGTAACCACTTCGTAACTAGTAGCCGGTAGCCGGCCGTCCAGCCTTCGCGTTTCACCTGCAGCTCGAACAGGGCATGCAGGAGGCAGAGATGTTCCAGGAGACAAGTGTTGCAAATGGAAAGTAGAGAAGCCTGCGCCACCTACAGTGGCAATGAGGCGCAGGTATTTGGCGGACTTGTCCGCCTCCATAGCGTGGTCAGAGCTACCAGCTCGATAGATCAGTGTGTTCAGTCAGGGAATGGGCCCCTCTCTGTAATAAAGAAACTGAGTGAAGTTCTCATGCACGAGATTTGGGAGATCTTCTGCGACATCCGCTCAGAACCACATATGAACAATGACGAAGCAACAGAACGAAAGAAAGGAGGCACCAAAGTGGTAACTATGTCTGACTGCCATGCGAAGGATTGCCGATACTGCCAGAAATTTTTCGTTGGCACGAAGACTGGAACGGGGTGCACTCAGCGTCGTGATGCTGAGTGAGGAGCTACTTGATTAAGAGGTAGCTTCTCCAAGGTCAAATCCACAATGACCGGAAGAGCGGTGAGCTTACCCCATTTCCCACGTAACCGCATCCAAACGAGCCCATTGGTAGAGGATGACACGCGAACGGTCGGTCGCTACCAACTCGTCTGTCTGGCCAAAAATGGTGCTCTGCTTTACTTGTTAGCTGTACTTAGAATGTGTACTGGATGTTGATCGTAAACACTCATTCACGAAGTGTAACTTCTCTCCTTGGTAAATTTTTGGGTGACATTCACAGCACTGGTAAGATTTGGAGAAATGAAAACCAATACAACCTCTGTGTGGTACGACAAGGCGCTGTGAAACACGTCTTGGCTCGACTA
Source organism: Schistocerca cancellata (assembly GCF_023864275.1). NCBI lineage: Eukaryota > Metazoa > Arthropoda > Insecta > Orthoptera > Acrididae > Schistocerca > Schistocerca cancellata. The sequence goes on along the minus strand of NC_064626.1, from coordinate 436,390,112 downwards.
TGAGTATTATGGTTTACTTGTATTTGAGCGTGCGCCAGCTTGGTACTCGTCAAAGTAAAGTCTGTACGTGTAGGTATGGTTGGTCCGTGTCACGAACACGCAATCGGAGGAAATACTCGAAAGAAAGTCAAGGTTTTTTGTTGGGTCATCAGTCTTCTGACTGGTTTAACGCGGCCCGCCACCAATTCTTCTCCTGGAGAGCAAAAAATTTTACGGTCGCTTATCGGAAGAATATTGAACAGTAGTTCGCAAGTAGGGAATGTCGCCCAAGATTGAAGCATTCATGAAAACTGAAACTGTAGCTGAATACTGTGGCATTATTTTGTTACTACAAGTCATTACACTTTTTCACAGAGGGTACTACAAACTAATAGTGACATTCCATTTCATCGTGCTTGATGGAACCGACTCAGTCGATAATTAAATTATATTAAAGATGAAATAATTCATCATCCATAAGCTGAGGAGTGATTATCAATGAACTGAGCGACGAGGGGGAGCCACACAAGTATGTGTACTTAATATTTGTAGCAGTGTGGGCGGTCATCTTTAGATTTTGAATTAATTTTGAACGCCCAGTTTCAGGCTTTAACATTTTCCCGTGTTATTCTGGACTTACAATTTTAATAGAGGTATATTACTGCACATCTAATAATTTGTGGATTTACTTACATAGAGCAAAGTTGGAAAATTTATCAGGAAAAACATTAAATTAGAGCTAGCGAATTAATAAGCTGAGCGTGGTAGTATCAGTGATACGATTCCTTGGAATCGAACTTTTAACTGATAACAACTCACTTATAGTAGTTTACGGTTCTTAGGAGCATTACTGCGTAGCAAATGTTTTCTGCAGTCAATGATGGACAGCTTCAAAGTATATAAATAACGGCATCAAGAAACAACTAAAAGCTGCACTCATTTATGGACAACAGGTTTTGGTCAAACAATACGGATACCATTACATCAGCTTAAATGAAGGTTTTTTGGCGTCAAATAAGTAATTATCATCACTTGCAGTGTAAGATAAAAGTGTAAGTAATAGATTCACAGATGCAGCAACTTATAACAGTTATGTGCTTGACGACATACGGGCACGCAAAGGGACAAGCAATGGGGAGGGGGTACAGAATTTGTAGCAATCTTTTTCTGTGACTCTACTAAACTGCAGATTTGACGTCGTCGAACGAGACGACAAACACTGCAGATTTAGCAGTCACTAAATAGCTGGATTTTCTTAGTTGTGACTCCGTTCACGCGAAATTATGCCTTTTCCTTGGTGCGTCTGCGGTTTCGGCGTTGATCTCAAATCAAGATGGAAAAGAACATTTACAGAACCGTTCCAAAAGAACGTTTTAATCTTTTTCTACCGCTTCCTCGTTCAGCGCTCACCGAGCTGCAGAAAGGAGCCGGTCTCTCCACCTGGCGCACGGATTCCACTGCCGACTCCCAACACAGAAGTATGGTTGGCTCATTTCCCATAAGAACACCCCTCTTCCTTGACGCATGATGAAACCTCAACAGTATTTTACCATTTGTCAGTGGAAAACGAAAACCAATTATGGTTTACTAACTCTGCACTTACTTTTACACGAGGGACTTATTGAATTAATGTAGTGCACTCGAAAGAACACATCCACGGTAATATATATATATATATATATATATATATATATATATATATATATATATATATATATATACTTAATCCAGACATACAGCTGAAAAGAGAACATGCTGTTTTCTGTGCTGCAAGTGAAGGAAAAAGTGTGAAACTTCAATGTCGAAAAAATGTACTCTTCTGAAGTGGGACCTCCTGAAGTTCTCTGGGTCAACGCTACGCTACATGCAGTCACAGAGCTACGAATTCTGCAATCCAGCTGGCCTTCTGCATAATAATGTCACAAACCGTAGAGGTAAGAATTATTTTGGTGCAGACCTAGGCTGCTGAGGATTCTACAGCCAAGTTTGAGAATAGTTTTGAGCGTTTTCTCACGTTCATGTAGTCGTATAATGGTCCTGTTCAACAGTTTACACCAACCCGAAGAAATGTAGCTTTCTAAACAAGTTTTTTTCGCCTTCACTTATTTCAGTTGACACAAGAAAAGAAATAATGAAGTTATGCAATAAATCTTCAAACGCGAGCGAAAGTGAAGTTTTATGAAGAAATGCAGTGTCGCAGATGGCATCAGATTAAGACACTAAAAATTTTTCCCTGTTCCCCACTACGAAAGATATTATTGCGGCAATTTTGTTGATATCGAGCGGGCTTTTCTCAGTCATTCTGACGTTTTTCCTTTTACTCTCATTTTGATCTTAAGATAATTGGAGTATGAGTGTATCATTTTTGTGGACATTTTCATCTATTATTTCATAACTCGTTGGATACCCTGTATATAATCGAATGAGGATTTAATTTCAGATCGTTAAATAAAAAAGTGACATCAATATTCATATCTATAACATAAAAAGATGAAAGCTGGTTTGCATGATCTATTGAAACATGTTTTCTGTTTAGGTACCAAAGTATTCGACCTTGAAAGTAGTAAGAAGAAAACTATCAATCTTTGGAGATATAATAAGCTTTGTGTCCTTCATGTCAAATTTGTTTCTTGAGGCACGACGCGTTTTCAAACTCATCAAATCAGTTATACAAAAACATTACAAGTTTTAAATCTTTTGTCTCTGCTACTGACTGCGAATGTCTTGTTACCAATTTGTCTGCGATATTTTTCACATTATTATCACATTATTTCGGTTTTAGTATTATATGGCTGAATAAAAGTTAATACTAAATACACACAACAACAAAAGTTTTGCATCACCTCGGTTTCGAGAGTTCCGTAACCTGTACAGAAAATTGGAATATAGATCAACATAACCATCATTTTCGACCTTTTTATTGCTCTTGAAAACCACACATTTCATGTTGTACCACCATACACCCAGATCCTCAGCGGTGGTGGTCCAGATTGCTGTACACACCGGTACCTCTAATACGCAGCAGCACGTCCTCTTCCATTGATGCACGCCTGTATTCGTTGTCGCATGCTATCCACAAGTTCGTCAAGGTACTGTTGGTCAACTCATCAACGGCGGTTCGGCGTAAATCCCTCAGAGTAGTTGGTGGGTCTGTTCGTCCATAAACAGCCCTTTCCAATCTATCCCAGGCATGTTCGGTAGGGTTCATGTCTGGAGAACAAGCTGGCCACTCTAGTCGAGCGATGTCGTTATCCTGAAGGAAGTCATTCACAAGATGTGCACGATTGTGGCGCGAAATGTTCTCCATGAAGACGAATGTCTCGCCATTATGCTGCAGATATGGTTGTACTTACTGTCGGAGGATGGCATTCACGTAACGCATAGCCGTTACGGCAACTTCCATGACTACCAGCGGCGTACGACGGCCCCACATAATGCCACCCCAAAACAGCAGGGAATCTCCACCTTGTTGCACTCGCTGAACAGTGTGTCTAAGGTGTCCAGCCTGACCGGGCTGCCTCCAAACACGTCTCCGACGATTGTCAGGTTGAAGTCATATGCGACATTCATCGGTGAAGAGAACGTTATGCCAACCCTGAGCGGTCCATTCGGCATGTTGTTGGGCCAATCTCTACCGCGCATCATTGTGCCGTGGTTGCAAAGATGGACGCCGCCATGGACGTCAGGAGTGAAGCTGCGCGTCATGCAGTCTACTGCGCACGGTTTGAGTCGTAAGACGACGGCCTGTGTCTGCACGAAAAGCTTTATTCAACATGGTGGCGTTGCTGTCAGGGTTCCTCCAAGCCATTATCTGTAGATAGTGCTATTCCACTGCAGTAGTATCCCTTGAGCGGCCAGAGAGAGGCATGTCATCGACAATTCCTGTCTCCCTGTATCTCTTCCATGAACAACATCGCTTTTGTTCACTCCGAGACGCCTGCACACTCTCCGTGTTGAGAGCCCTTTCTTGCACAAAGTAACAATGTGGACGCAATCAAACATCGGTATTGACCGTCTAGACGTGGTTGAACTACAAACAACACACCTCATTCCTGCTGAAATGAGTGGAAACAATCGGGTGTCAGACCCCATGCGTCTAATAGTCGCTGTTTATGCATGGTTGTTTACATCTGTGGGCGGGTTTGGTGACATCTCTGAACAGTCAAAGGGACAGTGTCTATGATACAATATCCACAGTCGACGTCTATCTTCAGGAATTTTGGGAACTGTGGTGATGCTAAACTTTTTTTGGTGTGTATACTTGCGATTTATCGTCAGTGACCTGTAACAACTGACTGTAATATGTACATCGTGATTATAATTAAACTTGAGCTACTTGAGCCAGTGTAGATGGAAAACTATATGCCGTATGGATACCTAATTTCATAGGAATGATATTCAGACAGTGTGCCGCAGGATGTGCATGGTTAACAGTGTTACTGTTATGACTTGCCGTTAGCCTCCGGTGCTGGTCATCAACTCGTACCCCAAGGACCAAGGACATGCAGCGTGAACTGCACACGTTACTGCCACCTGCTTCGCGAAGATGTCATCCCTGTTCTACGGGGGAGTGGTGCTTTGGTGCTTTGGGCTAAGCTACTTTCTTCAATAATGGAGCTCCACGTCACATGGGTCGTGAGGTCACTCGGTTACTGCGAAACAAATTTGGAGGAAACCGAATCATTCACCGATCGTTGCAAACTGCGTTGCCACCAAGATCACCAGATTCGAACCCGTGTGATTTCAGACAAGGGGGTTACCTGAAGAACAGGGTTTATCAACTGGTCAGTAGTACACACTGGAGATGAAGACGAGCTTAGCTTCAGAGGTAGCCAGAATCCCACCTGAGATGTGTTGGGCAGCAATAGAGCAATCACTAGTGCGGCTCCAGGCTGTCTTGGATGCAGATGGCCGCCACATTGAGTAACCTTTGTAATCTGGAACGTAAACATCATACTCAATTAACAAATATTACAGTATAATATGGAAATTAAAACGTGTTTCTTTCAACGTTTTATTCGTTATTTATTTTTCACAGGATCTTACAAATGTTTCCACAATATTTTGTTGTCCTAAGACCACTCATTTTTCATAGGAGCCCTCTCAAGCAAAATGTTAATTATAACGACCCTGAATGTCACATACCTAAGTCGAATCATGATTCTGAACACTTTCTTACGTTTGAGTTTTGCCTTTATACTATAGTCTATAGCTTAAACGACGTTTTGTTAATAAGACCTTGCTCTTTTATCGTTTTAATTCCGTTTACATGCCTTCTGCTATGTTCCTTGTTATTTTCAAATTGTAAAGTGCTATATTGATCCTTGATTGTTGGGAAGGTCCAGAAGGCTTTTTTGTTGTTTAATGGATCAATGTTTTGTATTTGGTTGTGTGTTGTCAGTTATTTTGCAAATCAGTGAAGTCTCACATGCCCTCATTACCTGTTATAGTGTCTAATGTGCAGTTCACTTCAAATGTATTTCTGTCTTTCTTTCATACTCATCCATATTAGATATGCAAGAATATCGTAAACGGAATTTGCAACATAAAACAGCGGTTTCTTATGAGCCAAACTACTTAAAACTATAGACTTCATGCTGTATAAAAACCAAACCACATGCAAGAAACCATTCAAGATTATGTTTCAACGTAGGTTTCAAACATGAATATTAATTTACAATCACTTGTTACAGTTCACTGACTATTAATCGCTTGTGGATTTCTACCATATTAACAGTGCGGAATGTCCGTAATAAAATCTCGATTTGTGCATATCACCTGTAGGAAAACGACGTCATGAAGCAATAACTTGGCAACATTAAAATAGCATAAACGACCAGTATCTTATTTTAATACTGTATGACAGCGTTGCCTAGTTATCTCGATGGGGAGACAGTTCCGAGTGTAAACGATGCTTTTTTTTTATTTACTTAGGGATGGTGCTTGCTTACTTTATGGGACGGGCTATAGCTGAAGGAGTATAAAATATTTCTGTCAGTGGCTTAGAAAGCTTGGACTAGTACAACTCACGCTAAGGAAGAGGAGGATGCACTTAATACGTCTTTGCAAGTGCAGTACTAAAAATGGTTATGCTCTCACTGTACTGCTAACATTAACTAAGTGGACGTGGTTTGTGTTAGAAATATCGCAGTTGCCCGCTAGTACAACGATGCGTACAATGATACGTCATAGTAAGCACGCTAAAGCTAGTAAACATTGATGAATAACCCCACACCCGCAATCGAACGTTCCGTGTCGATAACTATCTGCATGAAATCAAAGCCCCTTATGAGTTTTGCTGAAACGTTTTCGTTCAGATATAGAGACACAATTGTGTTGATTGGAACTTCCATCCAATTTTCCACTTACACAGAATCATAAAAACCAATTTCACACTCCACACTCAGCACGCAAAATATAAAGAGCTTTGCGATCACAAAGTTAGTTAACTCGGAAAACAAACCAATGTTTTCTGTACTCCATGACAGATATATACCGAGACTCAGTAATTCGAACGCTGACAACAGAAAATTCTGGAGCAGCAGGATGTATTATATCAGAATATTTTCAAATACTTAAGTCATCAGAGCGATCACACAATTACGATATTTACATTGTAAAAGTAAAAACAGTGCTATGTTTACCGAAGTCATAGTTTCATGTGAAATACTCAGCTATAAGTCAAGTTCGGGGATACCTCTCCTGAAGTCGGTAACTTAACAATGAAATCAATAGAGACTGGAGGCAACTCAAGGCGAAATGTCTACAGACAAATGTGAAGAAACCGAAAAAGAAATGCTTATGGGAAGGACTTATTAAGCATGTAGTAAAGTCAAAACAACCGTCAGCGAAATTATAAGCGAGATTGGCAACATAAAGAGCGCAGTGGGAATTCCACAGTAAACGTAGAGGCGAGGACGGTTAGCTGGAAAGAGGACACTGAAGACCTCTAACAAGAGGCGGACTTCCGTCATGACGTGGTGGAAAATAAATGGGAATCGATATGGAGGACGTAGCGAATCGAAAATTTAACAGCCGTTTTGGTAGACTTCTTAACTTCTTATTAAAATAAGACGGGGGAGGGGGGAGGGTTGTAACATTCCATTTGAGTTTCTAAAATCGTCGAGGTAAGCGATCTTCAAGCAACTATTCAGTTTCTAAAACCTATGGTACTGGAGATATGGAGATTGGAGGCATGTGAATACTATCCACCAATTCCGAAGATGGTAAGAGCAGCGTGTGCATCCAAGCTGCTAGCACGAATAATACAGAGAAGAAAAAGAAAGTGTATCTATTAGAAGATTAGTTTCCCTACATAAAAGATAGAGGCATACGATTTCGTGATTTACGAAAAGCTATGAAGAGTGGGACTAAAATTCAACGTGACCAGTCACTGATAAAATTCACTGATGACATATGACATTGCTGTCCGATGTGAAAATGAAGGAGAGTTACAGAGGCTGTTGAATGAAATGAAAACTATAATGAAACAGGATATACAGCGAAAAACTTAACATCAAATTTGAGCATTACCGAGTAGACGAAGTTAAGGCACGCAGCCACCTTGGAAGCAAAAAACACGTGACGGAGGAGGCAAGGTGGAAATAAACAGCAGTGTAGCCCTGGAAAATATGGCATCAAATATAAGCCTGAATTTGAGAAAGAAACTTCTGGAAGTGTATGTCTGGCACACACCTTTATATGATAATGAATAATGCGCAGCGGGAAAAAAGTAAAAGAAAAGAAAAGAATTGAGATGTGCTGCTACAGAAGAATGTCGAAAAGTATGTGGGCTGATAAGATATGTGATGAGGAGGTCCTGGGCAGAATCGCCAAAGAAAGGAATATTTGTGGCTAGCACTAATAAGAAGAAGGGACAGGCTGATAGACTATGTGTTAATGTACTAGAGGAAGATGTAGATGTCAATGTAATGCGTCGGAGTTTCTTGGTACTGTTGGTTAAAAAATGTGAATCTTAAATTGGAAATATTAAAGTAGCTCTGTATATCTGAAATAATGGAATCGTTTCCCACCAAAACAATGATAAAGGACTTCTATATCTATGAAATGAAACGAGAATATCAATTACATCAGCTTATTACAAAAAAATACAAAAGAACCGGTTTAACAATCATTAGCTAGGGCCTTGGCAAACCTGGACATAGACTGTGGGATGCGATTCAGATAAATGCTTATCTTGATAAAATTATTGTATTTACGAAGTCGCACCTTGAGGAAGGTTAGTGTTTAAACATTGAAGCAACTACAGAATGGATGCATCTGCATTTACAGCATGAAAGCATGTCGAACCTTCAACTGCAAATAAGTCTTCAGATCGAAGAGTTATATTACTAAAGTCGTCAAAAATGGCTCGACTTCTCCTACAGTTCGCCTCGCTGTTGCAACTGGATGTAACCACACTTATCATCTGGAAATGGTGGCTGAAGTGGCTGTCAAATCATTCATTGGTTCCATACCAACAACTTGCATCTGATTTCAGCTTAGGCGGATGTGAGCCTCTCGCTGCCGAAGAGATGACTGCACGATGTGGCATGTGGCTAAGGAATAACTTTCTGTGGACTCGACAAGGAAGACTCGATTATTTTCGTTTTTCTGGCATCAAGTTATTTTGAGTGGTTAAATGATAAAAATTGAGAGTGCTAACTAGTTTGAAGCTTCTCTTGAAAGGCGCTGGCCTCCCTAAATTACTCTCACTTCACATAGTTAAACATATACTATAAACAGAAAAATCGGCTTTTGATATCACATTTTCTTCAATACTTCGTATAAATTTGTAGGAGTCATCCGACCTGCGAACATAATTTGTTTTTATTTTGGGTTATTTCGCCGTTGAACCCTCCGATGAAGTTAATCCTGTATGTTGACATATTGTAGGTCCAAATGTTATAAAATGGATGATTTACTTGCAGTGAAATCATCACTCGTGTTCTATACCTTCTTCCTTGAGCTCACTGCCGTCGTCACTGTTGTTTGTGTCTTCCGCTGCGTCGTCCTAACATGCAGAGGTATTATTATTTAATTATTTGATATACAATGTTTGTGTGTTGTATTTAAAAACTAGTTTTGTCAGCAAAGAAGAGGATAGACCTAAACAATTTGTATTGCTTGCTGATACCCCTTTCAGGGGAACAACGGCGAGAAATTGCAAATGGATATGATTTAAAATGGAATTTTCCCCACTGTATTGACACAACTGAAGGGAAACGTGTACTGATCGAAACATCAGAAAATAGTGGAAGTGTGCATTGCAAATACCGCGGGACGTGGAGTGTCGTTTTGAAGGCTACTGCAAATGCTGAATACAGAATTCTATTTGCCGATGAGTGATGCGCGGGAGGGGGGGGGGATCCCAGACAGGGGTGGTTTTGTGAATTCAACATTTTATAAGAAGGTTATTAAAAATCGATTGCAACTTGAGACAACCGACATTTATATCAGAGAAAAGCCAAGCGCTAACTGCTTTCTTGTTGGTAACAGACGAAGCATATGCCTAAACCTCACGAAGCCCTTCTCAGACCCACACCCAAAGGGCTCCCTAGAAAGAGCTTGTAATTATAGGTTGAGCACAGCTTGACGCGTTATCGAGAATATATTTGATCGGCTGACGATTGGTCTCAGTGTTTAGAAGGCCTATTTCACTATATCCAAAACTCTTAAAATATAATACTTGCATTTCTGTACAAAACTTCCCTAGACATAATGCAAAGTCGGTACTGAGACACACACACCTTCTGGTATATTTGACGGTCAGTTGACATTACGGTGACTAGAAGTGCAGTAACAGAATGCCTGAGTACTAATTCGCAGGGTACACCCAGATTTTGTTAATTTACGGTGAAACTCGCCATTGTGGAAGAAAAGCTCAACCTCTGTACCACGAGTACTTTCCAAATCGTGACTCCATCTCATCCCATGCTTGCCAGAGTAGAAGAAGGTCTGCGGAAAAACTGGAAATTCAGTAGCTCCAAGAAAGCCGCGCACTGGAAGAGAAAGTGCTTTATCAGGTTGAAGAGAACCCATCAATGAGTACTCGAGCTATTGTCTGGTGTGTCCTGAATGAATGGCAAATCCACTCACCCATCCACACGCCATGTTCCCTGCGGACTTTTTGCCACAAATCAATTTCTGTACTTGGTTTTTACACAGTTGGGTGGATCTTCCTCAATTTCCTAAGCGAATTTTGGTCACCGATGCGTGCATTTCTACAGGGGAGATGTTTTGACCGCTCGAAATAGCTACATTTGGGTTGAAGAAACCCAAAAGCCACGTAAACACCAAGACTGCAGCCCATCTTCGGCGTCATTGTCTGGGCATGTGTCTGCGATGATCGTATTGTTGGGCCCCGTAATTGATGGCAGGTAGCTCACAGTCCAGCAATAAGTGCTGGGGAAGTTTTTGGAAGATGTGCCATTGGACAGTTGGCGTGAGGGCGTGGCAGAGCATTTTGCTGTTCTCGTCCGAAACTAATGCGTTCTACAGGCGCAGATGCATCTGTAGACCACGTGCTTGGCCACCACGATCCCCAGTCCTTCCAACTACAAAGACAAGCTGAAAAAATAGGTCCCAAAAAACCCCATCGAAAAGGCCTAGATAATGAAAAATACAAAATTCACCAAAACATTTCAAGGGGAAGAACAAAGAATAGAGATCTACATCTACATATACATCTACGTATGTACTCTGCAAACCATCCTGAGGTGAATGGCAGAGAGTACGTTCCTTTGTACGAGTCATCAGAGTTTCTTCTTGTTCGATTCATTTATGGAGCGCGGGAAGAATGGTTGTTTGAACGCCTCTGTGCGTGCAGCAATTATTATAAACTTATCATCACGATCCCTATGTAAGCGACACGTATAGCGTTGTAATATATTCCTACAGTAATCATTTATAGCTGGTTCCTCAAACTTTGTTAATAGACTTTCTCGGGATAGTTTACGTTCATCTTCAAGAGTCTTCCCGTTCAGTTCCTTCTGTATCACTGTGACACAAACTTCTGACGATTCATTCTGCCCTTCTTTGTATACGTTCAATATGCTCTGTCAGTCCTATGTGGTACAGATCCCAAACACTGAAGCAATATTCTAGAAACGATCACACGAGCGATTTATAAGCAGTCTCCTTTGTAGACTGACTGCACTTTCCCAATAAATTTAATTCTGTCACCTGGTTTACCCACGACTGAATCTATGTGATCATTCCATTTTATCTCCCTAAAAATTGTTACATCCAGATATTTTTTTTAGTTGGTCTATTGCAACGGTGACTCATTGATGTTGTAGTCATAGGATACTACTTTTTTTCACTTTGTGAAGTGCACAATTTTACATTCTGCACGTTTAAAGCAAGTTGTCAGTTTCTGCATCGCTTTGAAATTTATCATGATCTGACTGAATATTTATGCAGCCTCTTTCATATAGCACTTAATTACAAATAACTGCATCATCAGGAAAAAGCCTGATTTTACTATTAATACTGCCTGAAAAGTACTTAATATATAACATGAACAGCATGGGTTCCAACACACTTCCCTTGGACACATTCGAAATTACTTCTACAGCTGACGACGACTCTCCACCCAAGATACTAGGTTGCGTCCTCCCTACTAAAAATTCCTCAATCCAGTCACAATTTGCACTTGGTAACCCACATGAACATACTTTTGACGATAAGCGTAGATGTGATTCTGAGTCAAATGCTTTTTCGAAACCAAGAAATACAGCATCTACCTAACTGCCTTTATCCAAAGCTTTCAGTATTTCATGTGAGAGAAGTGCGAGTTGGGTTTCAAATGATCGATGTTTTCTAAATCCATTCTGGTTGCTATTGAGGAGATCATTCTGTTCAAGATACCTCATTATGTTCTAAGTTTCTACAATAAATCGCTGTCAATGGTACTGGACGGCAGTTTTGTGTATCACTTCCGCTACCCTTCTTGTAGACGGGCGTGACCTGTACCTTTTTCCAAGAACTGGGCACGATTTCTTAATCGTGGGATCTGCGCTGGATTATAGTTAGGAGAGGGGCTAACTCAGCCAAAACTTCACTATGGAATCTAACAGGGATTCCATCGGACCCTGGAACTTTGATCAATTTCAACGACTTCAAGTGTTTCTCAACACCACTGACACTAATACTTATTTAATTATATTTTTAGGGCTATAAGCATGAAATTGGCGCAATTTTCCTGGGTTTTTCTTTGTAGAGAATCATTTGAAAACGGAGTTAGGTATTTCAGCTTTTGTTTTGGTATCCTCAGTTTCAGTTTCTGATTCATTCACTAGGGACTTCAGACTAGCTTTGGTACCACTAACCTTTACATACGACTAGAATTTCTTTGGGCCCCGTGAAAGATCACTTGACAGTATTCTGCTAAGATAGTCACTGAAGACAGCACGCACTGCTCTCTTGACAGCCAAATGCGTTTCATTCAGACTTTCTCTATCTATAGCCCTATCTGTTATGCAGTAATCTCGGTTTCTTCAGGAGTTTCTTTACAGTGACTGTGTACCACGGAGGTTCCCTCCCATTATGAACTGTTCTACTGGGTACATATATATCCAGTGCATGGCCATCTATTCTTTTAAACTTCAGCGAGAGTTCCTCTACATGCTCCTGCCCTGTGCTGAAAGTTGCAAGCCCCTCATTGAGATATGAAGCTACTGATTTTTATCTAGTTTACTGCACATATATATCTCTTTCGGCTTGTTATAGTTGTCATTTGTACTTTGGTAATCATTGTTGTCACAGCCGCATGATGATCACTGATACCAGTTTCGATGTGGACATGTCCAAAGAGGTCAGGTCTATTTGTTGCTATTGGATCCAATATGGTTCCATCTTGGGTGGGTTTCCGAACGATCTGTTCTAGGAGATATTCAGAGTAGACTTTTAGCATAGTTTAAAAGGATGTCTTATCACGCCCAGTACTAACAAAACTGTAGTTTTCTCAGTTAACTGTTAAATGATTAAAATCTGTCCTCATGATTACAGTATGAATGGAAAACCTACACACAAGTGAACTGAGGTTATCTCTAAAGTTTTCTATTACATCAGAAGATGAATCTGGTGGGCGATAGAAGATTCCTGTTATCATTTTATGCCCAACACTGATACCAAGTCTTGCCCAAACAATCTCACATGCAGCTTCCTACCTCTGTGGATCTGAGTTTCTAGTCTACTGCGACAAATACACCGCCTCCATTTCCCGTTCGCCTATCCTTTCGATGTACTCTTACATTTTACCCCAAACACTCACTGCTGTCAATTTCAGGTTTCATCCAGCTTTCTGTACCTTGTATATAGTGAGATTCACTGCTTTTCATGAGCACTTCGAACTCTGATACCTGTGGGGGCCTTTCTTTCGATCTTACATTGGTATTTCTGGGTTTCCTACAGCTGTTGCTATCTGGATTGGATGGAGAGTCACCTAATATAAAAAAAAAACACTTGCGTGCACCCCACACACACAGAACTACGTGGATAGCAGCCTCTGATGTGAAGTGCACACCTGACCCGTTTAGTGGGAACTTACATTTCTCAACCCTGTGGCTCAAGTCTAGAAAGTCGCAACCTAGCTTGTCACAGAACTTTCGAAGTCTCTGGTTCAATCCTTCCACTCGACGCAGAACCAAAGTGCGACGATCAGTTCTAGGGACTACGCTGCAAATTGTTAGCTTCGTTTAAGCTCCATGCTCAAGCCAGGTCTTCTTAACCTTCTCTGTGTAACATCCACGAGATAAATTTTAGCTACAGTGCGACGAGAGGAAATTATTCCTCTAACAGCTATAAACATTATCTATCCGCGTGTAGGAAAACAGTGAAATAAAACAAAACAATGATAAATATTAATTATTTATATAATATTTTATGATGTAATTGGACATATCGATGTGTATCGTACAAAGACAATGATAATTGTAAATTCCTTTTATGATATGCGTTTGTCTTCCTTTGTTTTTACCTTTTTTTGGTAGACTTTTGTAGGTCGCGGATGCAAGACGCGTATCAAACTGAGTTCTGTGAAGAAATTGTAATTATTTATTGTTACTTGAGAATAGAGTTCATTATTATTATAAATATGAGTGAATAATTATTTGTGACTTTAATTCCCCTCTCAATAAGCATTATCTGTGTTAATTATTTCTTTCCGCTGCAAGGAGCGCAGCCATTGATGATAGCGATTTGTATCGCATTTTTATCTGTGTTTCTTACGAAAGTATCAAAGGTTTGCTTGATGAAAATTAGTCTAAATAGTGCGCAATATAAAATTAAAGTTTAATAAGCATTAATTCAAATGCTTATCCGGTTAAAAGGAAATTTGCTCTAACAATAGAGTGTCTCTGTCTATTGTCTGTCGCCATCTTAACAATTATTTCAGCGGCAAATTCAAATTACACAACTCTGCAGACAAAAATGCCGAAGGTAATAAAAATGTGTAAAAATAAATGTGGACCGGTGATCCCGAACTCATTTTAATGAAAATAATTCGAATCTGATTGGTTCTTTAAAAACAGTGCTCATAGCACGATACATATAACAAAATTTTTCTTGCTGATATATGGAGCCGAAATTAATTACGCACGAGTTGCGAAGAATATTGTTTCAGGTAACATACGTCAGTGTTGTGCGCGGCTGATATTCGGTGGTTTTAATCATCATTTTGCTGAAGATAACTGTTTCCATCATAATCAATAGTTGTATAGAATCTGTTGTATGAACTGTGATTTAGTGAGGCTTACACAACTTACAGACAACACTTTAACACAACGTTAACTTGGAGTTCTTTAGCAACTTGACCATATCTTTAGCCGGGAGAAAAAATTATTTTGTAATTACTCATTGTAATGAAATAACATTATGATTTTCATTTACTAATTAGTTAAATACCAAACCACTGAAAAACACAGGGAACGCCACATCTGCCAGTCGCTGGAATGACCCAAGAACGACCTCGCAGCCCAGACAACAGGAAACATTTGATCCAAAGCGTGCCACAATCTGCATTTGGTAGCACCCCGTTCCCTCAAAAAAGAGTTAATTTACGATAAATGCAGATAATATAGGGGCACTCCTAGTTTAAGATAACACAAGACATAACACAATACGTTTGTTGGAAAATCTGCTCTAGTAACTAAATAAAGAATGCCGATTTGCAACATATTGATCAAAAAATGTTCAAATGTATGTGAATTCCTAAGGGACCAAATTGCTGTGATCATCGGTCCCTAGACTTACACACTACTAAACTAACTTAAGCTAAGGACACACAGACACCCATGCCCGAGGTATGACTCGAACCTCCGGCGGGAGGGGCCGCGCAATCCGTACATGGCGCCTCAAACCGTGCGGCCACTCCGCGCGTCAATATTTCTCATAGATTATGCAAAGGACAATGGTAGCTTCAGAAAATTCTCAAAGACGCAAGTTTGTTTGCGTTGGTGTACAATGAAGTTCAGGGATGATGTATTCTTTTTGGCGGAACTGTGAACCACAAATACTGATTTGCTTCGAAATAAATTAAGTATCCAAAACGCTTGTACCGGTAACTTACGAAAATATAGTTTTATAAGCGTCCGAAAATTCTCAAAATAGCCTGCTTTTAACGTAATTGTACAATGAAATTAGAGAACGATTGTTTTGAACAAGGATAGACCTATTGTTCCCAAAAAATTTTATAAGAGCACAATTAATTTTAAGCCTACAGTTAACGATAACTGTACGAGTTTATTGCGACACTCGTGACTACTGAAAATTTCACAATATATTGAAAAACAAAAGGATATTGATAGAATCAATGAAAGATTGCGCAGAAATGACGCGAATAGCAAAATATGCGAATCTAGAACTTTAAATAGGTAAATGATCTCGTACACGATCGTGAAAGGATCCTAGAGTAAGGTGAAACGAAAGAAGAAGGAGAACAACGTACCTACTAGTCTGCTGGGTAATTTCCAAGAATGATTGCCTGTCGAAGTTGCGGTGTCCAAACGATACATATCGCACGTGCGATCGTAAATCCATCATGCGACTCTGGTGGCGGGCGTTGTGATCAATTATTTGTGATCGTCATTTTTATCTGTTTTTCTTCGTTCCCTTACTTGCTCTAAATTACATACCTCCACGAATTATTTGTCAGTTGCTAGGGAATCCCAGACGATTTATGTCGTAAGTGAGTGGGATGTCTGCTGTTCTTGAGGATTCTTCGACGGATTCTCTCACATAGAAAAATCTAATTCCATGTTTATCCAGCGTAGAAAATTGTTCGACTTTTTGTCGCAAATATGGATTACTACCGGATGAGGAAAGAAGGGACTGTGTAGACTGTGGTGGTGCGAAGTGTGTAATACTCCGTAAGAACAGTTTCGTTGCTGAAATACCGTTTTTCAGTTTCATTGCGGACAGTGTGGGAAACGAACGAGTAGCAGGAAGAATTCATGGTTCTTCCAGACTATCCATCCAGACCACTGTAATGGACCCTCACATGATGACAACACAGACGACGAGTACGGTAAGTTGTCTCCTTTTCAATTACAAGTATTTTTGTAACGCTCTCCTTTTGTCGTTGCTGTAGCGACCACCCTAAACTAACTCATAACGCCTGCCACCAGGGTCGCATGATCGATTTATGGTCGCACGTTCGATATGTATCGTTTGGACACCGCAACTTCGATAGGCAATCATTCTTGGAAATTACCGTCTGCTGAAACTCAACGTTAACCACGTATTGAAATCAAATGTTGACACCTGCTTCCACACTGGATGATGTTTTCCATTAGAAACGGAATACACGGATACACGCAACAGTCCACAAATTTCATTTATCTTATGCCATTCTTCATTGCCTGGCAACCATCAACTAGTTGCTAGTTGATGAAAAATATGTTGCCAACAGCAATATCAACTTGATGGCAATATTTTATTAACTGGTCCGTACTATGCGTAAAGGCGTGAATGTACTGCCCGACCGTCACCCGCTGACAATGTGAGCCGTGCATGAATGGCGTCGAGCCGCCGCTCATTTGTCGGTGGGACACTCGCGCCAGTCCGCCGCTAGCATCGAAGTCCGTACAATAGTTCCCCACAGTAGTCTTCACACTTATTTTGTGTCTCATGGTTTGACGCGGTCCGCCACGAAATCCTCTCCTGTGCCAACCTCTTCATCTCAGAGCAGCACTTGCAATATGTCTTCAATTATTTGCTGGATGTATTCCACTCTCTGTCACCCTCTCCAGTTTTTGCCCTCTACAGCTGCTTATTCCCTGATGTCGTAATAGATGTCCTATCACCCTGTCCCTTTTCCTTGTCTGTGTTTTCCATATATTCTTTTGCTCCTCGATTCTGCGCCGAACCTCATTCCTTACCGTATCAGTACACCTAATTTTCGACATTCATCTGTAGCAACACATTTCAAGTGACTCGATTCCATCTTGCTCCGGTGTTCCCACCGACCATGTTTCACTATCATACAACAGTGTGCTCCAAAAGTACATTGTCAGAGTTCTTTTCCTCAAATTAATGCCAATGTTAGACTCTAGTATATTACTCTTGGCCAGGCTGTCATTTGTTATTTTGCTGGATAGGTAGTATAATTCCTTAACTTCATCTACTTCGTTCTCATCAAACCTGATGTTAAGTTTCTCGGTGTTCTCATTTCTGCAACCTGTGGTTACTTCCGTCATTCTTCAATTTATTCTCAATCCATGTTTTGTACTCATTAGATTGTTCATTCAATTCAGCATATCTTGTAATTCTTCTTTACTTTCACTCAGGATAGCAATGTCATCAGTGAATCTTATGATTGCTGTCCTTTCACCTTACCTTGAATTTTAATCCGACTCCTGAACCTTTTTGTTATTTCCGTCATTGCTTCTTCCATACACACATTGAAAAGTATGAAACTTCCTGGCAGATTAAAACTGTGTGCCGGACCGAGACTCGAACTCGAACTCCCGAGTTCGAGTCTCGGTCCGGCACACAGTTTTAATCTGCCAGGAAGTTTCATATATGCACACACTCCGGTGCAGAATGAAAATCTCATTCTGGAAACATCCCCCGGGCTGTGGCTAAGCCATGTCTCCGCAATATCCTTTCTTTCAGGAGTGCTAGTTCTGCAAGTTTCGCAGGAGAGTTTCTGTGCAGTTTGGAAGGTAGGAGACGAGATACTGGCAGAAGTAAAGCTGTGAGGACGGGGCGTGAATCGTGCTTGGGTAGCTCAGTTGGTAGAGCACTTGCCCGCGAAAGGCAAAGTTCCCGAGTTCGAGTCTCGGTCCGGCACACAGTTTTAATCTGCCAGGAAGTTTCATATCAGCGCACACTCCGCTGCAGAGTGATAATCTCATTCTAGATTGAAAAGTAGCTCACAGCTTTTATAATCCGCGCACTTCTTTCTTGGTCGTCTGTGTTATTATTCTCCCTTGGTTCTTGTACATATTGAACATTACGCGTCTCTCCCTATAGCTTACCCCTATTTTTCTCAGACTTTCGAACATTTTGCACCATTTTACATTGTCGAATGCTTTTTTAAGGTCGACAAATCCTATGACCGTGTCTCAACTTTTTTATTTAGTCTTGCTTCTATTATCAACAGCAACGTCATAATTGCCTATCTGACGCCCTTACCTTCCTTAAAGGCAAACTGAACATCTAACTCTTCATCAACTTGCTTTCCCATTTTTCTGTATTTTATTCTTGTCAGCAACTTGAATGCATGAGCTGTTAATTCGATAGTGCGATAATTCTCGCACTTTTCAGCTTTTGCAGTCTTCGGAATTGTGGAAGAGAATTTTTCCGAAAGTCAGATGGTTTGTCGGCAGACTCATACATTCGACACACCAACGTCAACAGTCGTTTTGTTGTCAGTTCCCGTGAAGAGTTAGGATATTCTGATGGAATATTATCTGTCACTTTTGCATTTTTTGATCTTAAGTCCTCCATAGCTCTTTTACATTCTGATTCTATTACTAGATCCCCTATCTCTTCTAAATCGAATCCTGTTTCTTCTTCTATCACATCAGACAAATCCTTCCCCTCATTGAGGCGATCAGTGTAATCTTATTCCTATCCACTCTCTCCTTTGTATATAACAGCGGAATTATCATCATTACTTTTAATGTCATCGAAGGTTTTTTTGACTTTCCTATATGCTGAGTCAGACCTTCCAGGAATCATTCCCTTTTCGATTTCTTCACATTTTTCCTGCAGCCATTTCGTCTTAGCTTCCCTTCACTACTTATTTCTTTCATTCCTACGCGACTCGTCTTCTGTATTCCAGAATTTCCGTTATCATTTTTGTACTTTCTTCTTTCATCGATCAAGTGAAGTACTTCTTCTCTTACCCATGGTTTTTTCGCAGACTTCCAATTTATATTATTACCCTCTTCAGAAATGTCCATTCCTCTTCAGCTGTACTGCTTACTTTTTTCTTTTCTTTTTCTTTATTGAATTTCAATTCCCCCCGAAGGGGGCGGGCTGGCAGCAGCTTCGTATGACGCTCTTCAGCCTACAGACTTTGTGAGAAAGAGGAAGAGAAGAAATAATAAAAACAGGCGATAAAATCGGAGACTTAAAGAGTAACATGGCGAAAAGAAATCGTGGAACTTAAAACAAAGAACAGAGGGATGATGATGCTAATAAAATACATACGAAGCAGACAGGTAAAACAATAGACAGACAATTAAAAAACGCGGCGACAGTCTGGATTCTGTTCGCAAAAGACGTAAAATTCACACCTAGCGACAGCATGGTTTCTGTTCGTAACACGAGAAAGACGAACAACACTGAATAGTCACTGGAACACTGCACTAAAAAGTTGGCAAATGTGACACAGGCGAGAGCAGGTGGGGGGAAACTGGACAGATGATGGGAAAACAAAAAAGGGGGGAAAGGAGAGTAAAAGCGAAGGGGGGAACCGGGAAAGGAGCTGATGGAGGATGAGGACCCGTAAGAGGGGTGAGGGGCAGACACGACAGGGAGTGGGGTACGCAGAGGGGACTACAAAAGGACTTGGGCGGGGCGAGGGAGAAGGGAGGTAGGGAGAGGTTTAGTGGGGAGAAAACAGGACGGAAGGGGGGAAGAGGGAGCCCAGGGAAAGGACAGAGGAAAGGAGGGGGAGTGAGGATCAGAGTTGATAGGAGGGATAAATGGAGGGAGAGAGGGCATCATCCGGGAGGGGGAGTTGATGGAAGCCACCTTGGGAAAGGAGATGTAGGGTGTAGAGATGGAGGGTAGGGGGGACACAACGGTGAAGACGTGGCAGGGGGCAGGGATGGGAGAGGAGAGGAGTAACCAGGGGGTGAGGGGGTTCAAGACGGTGGTAGGTGTAGAGGATGTGGATATGTTCGAGGAATAGGAGCAGATGGGGGAAAGGAATGAGATCATAGAGGATCATCGTGGGGGACGGGAGGCATATATGGAAGGCGAGGCGGAGTGCATGACGCTCAAGGATCTGGAGGGACTTATAGAATTTGGGGGGGGGGGGCAGATATCCAGGCAGGACTGGCATAACAGAGGATGGGACAGATTAAGGATTTGTAGGTGTGGAGGATGGTAGAGGGTTGCAACCCCCACGTCCAGCCAGAGAGGAGTTGAGGAGTCGGAGGTAGTTGTGGGCTTTGGATTGGATGGAGCGGAGATGAGGGATCCAGGTGAGGTGACGGTCAATGGTGAGGCCAAGGTAGGTGAGGGTGGGGGTGAGGCGGACAGGACGTGCGCAGACAGTAAGGGAGAAATCCAGGAGCCGGAAGGAGCAAGTGGTACGACCTACGATGATTGCCTGGGTCTTAGAAGGATTGAGTTTCAGGAGCCACTGGTTACACCATGCAGCAAAAAGGTCAAGGTGATTCTGGAGAAGGCGTTGGGACCGTTGGAGGGTAGGAGCGAAGGCGAGGAATGCGGTGTCATCAGCATATTGCAAGAGGTGTATTGGAGGGGGGGGGGGGTTGGGGCATATCCGCCGTGTACAGGAGGTAGAGGAGAGGGGGGAGGACAGAGCCCTGGGGCACACCTGCAGAGGGGTAGAAGGTGTGGGAGTTGGCATTATGGATGGTAACGTAGGAGGGGCGGTAGGAGAGGAAGGAGGCCACCAGACGGATGTAGTTGATAGGAAGGGCATAGGTTTGGAGTTTAAACAGGACACCGGGATGCCAGACACGGTCGTAGGCCTTTTCGAGGTCAAGTGAGACAAAAATGGCGGAGCGACAGGAGTTAAGCTGGAGGGAGAGGAGATGAGTGAGGCGGAGGAGTTGGTCATCAGCAGAGAAGGAAGGTCGAAAGCCACATTGGGTGTTTGGGAGGAGGTGGTTTTGGTGGAGGTGGAGATGGATGCGCCGGGAAAGGATGGATTCCAAGAGCTTGCTGAACACCAATGTGAGACAGATAGGACGCTAGGAAGAGGCATCAGATGGAGGCTTTTTGGGTTTGGAGAACATCAGGATACAGGATGTTTTCCACAGGTCGGGATAGAAGCCAGTGGCAAGGATAACATTGTAGAGGGTGGCAAGGACGGAAAGGAAGGAGGGAAGGCAGTGTTTGAGGTGGCGGTAGGTAACGCAGTCGTGGCCGGGAGCAGTGTTGCGTTTAGTGTGGAGTGTGAGGCTGATGTCCTGTGTAGTGATGGGAGTATTAAGTGCAGATGGTGGGGTGTGGCCCAAGTACTGGAAGCTAGGAGCAAGGGGAGGAACAGAGGTATTCGTATGGTCCATGACATCAGGGAAGAGGGAATAATCAAAGTGGGGATTATCTGGGGTGGAAAAAACATCAGAGAGGTGGGAGGCAAAGTGGTTGGCCTTACTGAGGTTGTCAGGAAAGGGACGATCATTAAGGAGGAGAGGGTACTGGGGGAAGGGGCGGTTCCCAGTAAGGCGGTGGAAAGCAGACCAATACTTGGAAGAGTTTATGGGGAGCGTGGTGTTGAGTTGTGTACATGTCTGGCGCCAGGCACGGCGTTTCTTCGCAACAAGCAGGTTGCGGATGTGTCGTTGTAATTGCCGGTGGCGGGTAAGTGTATCCCGGTCACGAGTGAGGAGAAAAGAGCGGTAGAGGCGGCGGGACTCTCGAAGGAGAAGGACGGCCTGTGGAGGCAGGGCGGGGCGGTGAGGGTGGATGGCTTTGGTGGGGATATGGGTGGCGACGGCGTCAGACAAGGTCTGGTGCAGGAAGGAAGCAGTGCGAGAGATGTCAGCAGGAGAATGGAGGGTAAGGTCGTGGCCATCAACCTGGGTGTGAATGGAGTCCCGGTAGGCATCCCAGTTGGCACGGGAGTAATCATGGACAAGTTTAGGAGGGACGTCAGGGTGAGGAGCGTTGCGGGGATGGCGACCATTAGAGATAGTGAGGAGAACAGGAGCATGGTCACTGCGAATGAGGTCAAGGACCTCTGCGGTGATGCGCCCAAGGAGGTTGGGAGAGGCAAGGACCACATCAGGAGTGGTGTTGGATTCGGGTCGGGTGGGCTGAGGCAGAGGAACCAGGTCTCCCTGGAGAGTGGTGAGAAACTGATGCCACCGCTGGAGGTCGGCAGGATCACAGCTGTGGATATTGAGGTCGGCAGCAATCACGTAGGTGGAGAAGGTGCGGTCAATGTGGGCCAGGAAATCGTACGGGATGGGGGTGCGAGGGCGGACATAAATGGTGGCACAGGTGATGGTAAGGGTGGGGAAGAAGAGGCTGAGGGTGAGATGCTCGGCAGGATTGTTAAGGAGAGGTTGGGGCTGGACGGGGAGGTGCTTGAGGTGGCCTATAGCAACTCCGCCATGCGCCAGAGGGTACGGGTTATTGGTGTGGTGTAGGGTGTAAGGAGCCATGCAGACGGAGATACGGGGTTGAAGAAAGGTTTCATTTAGGACGAAGGCATCCACGCAGTGCTGACGGAGGGAGTGGAGGAAGAGGAGTTTGTGGGTGGGCAGGGAGCGAATGTTATGGTACAGGATACGGTAGGGTTGTTGTACCATTGGAGGGGAGTACTGCTTACTGAGCTGTTCCTTATTGATGTATCTACAGTCTTACAGAAATTCGAGCGTTATCTTAGTACTTATGTATCCACTTCTTTGTGTATTGATTCTTCTTGACTAATCTCTTAAACTTTAGGCTACTCTTCATCACTACTGCATTGTGATGTAAGTCTATATCTGCTACTAGGTACACCTTACTATGCAGTATCTGATTTCGGAATCTCTGTCTGACCAGAAGATGGCCGGAGCCCTGACTGAATGCGCAGAGGTGATGCGCCAGTTCCACTAGACTACGAAATCCAGCTTTATTAGGTTCTGGGAAAAGGAGACCTAGAGTTTAGCATGGAATCTGAACTACGTTTTGATTCTGGTAAATGTCCACATCATTGAGAGGTGAATTCTAGTTTAAAAGACAGAGAAACATCTGTGGCCTAGGTGGGATTCTATTCCACGACCTTCTGGGTTTGAGACACGTGCTAGACTACAAGGCCCGACGCAGTCTTCTAAGGGTTTGCTGCTGCTGTACCGCTAGATGGCATTGTTTGCACAATGGCGGCGACTTCAATCCATCGTTCAGTTCGACATGTCGAAATACACCCTGAAATTTTTCACACAGGGAGAATACACCAAAGAAAATTCACTGTAAAATTATAGCTGTTGAGGCTTACTGCAAGTGTTTTTCTTAATGTTAAAGTTGTTCACTTTTGCCAGACAAAGAACCGTTCCTAACAGCGGTTTGTACAGCCGTTTCTGCGTAGTGCACAGACCCACCTGTGACACGAAAACATAGCTCCCTATCGCGCGAAGTCCAAAGTGCACACACATGACTTTTCAGCATGTAAACCATTTAAAAATGTTTCAAATCATCAATCATTTATCAACTAGCATTTCATGTCGACAGCTAATCTGTTACAGGTGTAATTGTTACACAAATGACTTTCAGAGGAGAGAAAATCAAGGCAATTACTGATGTTAAATTACAGGCGACTTCCATCAAACGAGAATTTAATTTGTTCACACTAAATGTTGTATATCAGTTCCTGTAGTACAGTTCTTATGAAAATATTTGAATAATGTATATTTTACTGACAATTAAACAGTAACTTGTTTATTCTCTGAAGTCATCACAAAACTGCACAGTGTCTATTCGATGACAAAGACGAACATTTTCCTTACACCAGGCATGCTCGATCAAGAAAAGAAAGAATGCATATACTACTAATTGTATTTAGACAGAACTGGAACTGAGTAAGAAGTGGTCGTGGCCGTTCTTCCGCTTATTGTGCTGCGTATCAGGCACACTTGATCAAAGTCCTAAAGTGTGGTGATGAAGACCGACAATGCAGAAATGACAGACGTGTAACAACAATGTTCCGCGGATAAACCTGAAATGACAAAGAGCTATATTGTCTGACAGTTTTCTCAAAAATTCTTTACGCCATTGATAATATTTTTTTTATCTAAAGGCAGAATCAGAATACTAGGTCCGTGTGGAATTATATTAACAGTCTTTTCATTGTCCTCTTAGAGATAGAGGGCCATTATGTCCAGATCAAGAGTCCAGCAGAAGCAGTGAATTATTTTATTCCGTCTTTTGCTATGACGTTTGCGAGACTTTTGCAAGAAAACAATCCTTTTTATAAATTTTTGGTCTTAATCTGGCTTCATGTTCATGAGGATAGGATAGGATCCTTCAATACGGCAGTGTCAGATAGCACCTGAAGAAGGCAACGAGCTACGTGGCCGAAATATTGTGCCAGAGCGACACAAACATCCGGCAGCAGACCCGATTATTCCACATGTCAACATAAAATGTTATCTTCTGTAAGTTTTCAGGACTCAGTATGGTGTCAAACGCACTAATGAACACCGCTGTTAGCATATTCAGGCCAAATGATAATCATTTAAATTTGTAACCTGTGTAAAAAACGACAAATGTTGTATATTTTCTACATTCAGGCGCCAGCTCCATCTGCCAGAAGCTATAAAGTAAGTCAGTGGATGAAAAAACCTTTCAACCATGAAACTCTTGAATTAGCTCTCCTAACTTTTCAGGATGATCTGTCTCTGCGTTAATGTTGAAGTTTATCTGTCGGGAATCAAGCACTAACGTGATACAGCCATCTTTTTTATTCACAATATGGGGAGGCCTAATATATGTTGAAGAGGCTGGTTCAATGATGTCATCATTTAACATTTTGGATATCTCCATAAATACTATATCCCTGTCAGTTAAAGTTATTGTATAAGGTGGTATTCTAAATGGTTTGTGTTCCTTGGCTTCAAATTTGTATTGGAGTGTTTAATACAGCCTGACTTGGGTGAAAACACCTCAATCTTATCCTGCAAAATATTTTCTGATTCCCTTTTACTTTTATTTGGAACGTCTTTTGCCTCTAGCAGTCTGACATCGATTTCTTTTTGTACTTCTAACAGGAGTTCTCTAGTAAGATGAGGAGATTCCCCCCACCCTTCGTACATATCGCTGTGGTTCCTCATCATCCTTGTATAACATCATTCTTAATTGGTTATTCATTATCGTATTTCTTCTAATGTCAGCTTTTGCTCAAAGAGAACTGTAATGCTCTCAAATGTCATGCTACCCTTTCCCGTGTCTATCACAGATCGGCTTTCATTCAGAAAATCAGGACCTATTATCATGTCTACCATTATTTTCAGTACGATAACGAAATTAGATTCGATCTTTTGATCTTGGCACAAAAGCGTTAACTTGGTTTGTGTACTGACATCCGCTGCTGATTTTTGATGGGACCCTTCCCTTTAATCTTCTTCGTTTTCAGGATCGGTAATTCTTCATTAGTATTGGATTGGTTAAAATCGCGGTTAGCCTGCCTCCGACGTATATGATACAGTAATTGGTGCTTTTGCTTTCGTGGCTTTACAACTAATTGAATCTCGACCTGTTTGCTCTGTTCTTCCTCATCTCTCTGCATTAAAGCATCCTCTATTGAATCATACGTGTGTCGTTACATGATTTTTTACCTGTGAATTCGAATCGTCTGTAGGATAAGCCACGACCACTATATCTCTATTCTACAACTTCTTCTGCTCTTTAACTTCATCTTCCCTCAGCTCAACTACATCTGCCTCTTCTTTCTTAGTGGGAACTCCCAAATAATATCGTCTAAATGCCCTTATCATATCTATGTAACTTCCATCATTGTACAAATTGGGACCTGTGCCCAATTATAATTTATCTTCAACTTCCGTTGACTGCACAATGACCTCTATGAGTTCGTTTTCTCTGGTCTTAACCTCAAATAACTCGGCAATTCCAATTACTTCGTCCCTATTCTCTTCTCCCATGGTGCCTTCTTCTGGTAGCTGATTTTCTTCATCAGTACCCTTTCAATTAATATCTACCCAGCATGATGTTTTTGTTTTCTTGCCTTCGTTTCATCCCTGCGATCATATTTCATCATTTATTACTTGACGTGACAAAATGTTTATTTATCAGGACGTACGTTGTCCTCGTGGATACACTCTCCCTAATTTCAGTATTAAATAACTCTGCAATGCTAATTACTTTACCTCTTAAGTCGGCTTTTTATGCTTGCCTCATCTTGCTCTGGTAGTCCGTTTTTTGTGAAACCTTGCCAACTAATCCGTCTCCAACCTGATGTTCGCGGTTCTGTTCCTTCATTTTTTGCCTTTCGTGATAAGGTGTATATTTTTCTCGTAACGCTGCTGGAGCTTGCCTGGGTAGGTGCGATCATTATACCTGAAGGGAGGCCGTAGCCATACATTTCATTTCATATCTGACATTCCTCCGTGAGATCTCCGGCGCATTTCTCTGTCTTTCATTCACGTTTTCAGCGGTTTTCGCTTTTTTCTTGTCTCATCTTCCGAAAATATGAATTCTAGTTCTCTCAAAATTCCTTTGGAGGCTTCCACGTCATTCCCTCCACGCCCTACCAATGACTTGGTATTTTGGTAGCAGCTTCAGAGCACACAATTTAATCAATTCTGCATCGCTGTATGGCACATCTAGACATTGGTTTTGGCGTCTTCTTTCTGAAATTCTCGAAGCATGGATTTTGTAATGGTTCACTCTATTTTGCACTTCACTCAACCAATAGCGTGAGATAAACTTATCCCTGAAATCTTTGCTGGCATTTTTTGTGTTGATTCTGTTACTGTTCCAGACATATGGGCACATATGTTGATTGTGTGCTAATGTCCAGTGTTCTGGTAGTCCTACTCTAAACTGATCAATGGAGATTCGTGGATGCAGTGAGTTTCCTTCAGAGAAATGTTGAAACTTCCTTACACTGAGGAAATGTTCGTTGTCGTGCCTTGTAATGGTACCATACGAAATTCGAGAGTCCCCCCGCTTCTGTTTCCGATCTTTCAAGTTGTGGTAAATCCAATGGATATGCCCACTGCAACTTCCGTCTGGTCTTGCATTATATCGTTTCAATGGAACGCAATGACTTTCTTCCATCGGCTCTGCAGAGTGGCGGTATGCATTACGCTATAGCGTTCGCGCCCTTGCCCTTGCCTGTCGCGTATCGGCTCTGTCTTGCCTGGCTAATCTTGCCGCTTCATCATGTGGTCCGAATTGTTCCAAAAAGTACGCCTGAGGTACCCGATGTTTTCGTGGTGCCAACTGATATTCAAGGGTTTCGAAACATGCCTGTTCTGTTACTGGTGATCGGATATCACGTAATTTGTCTTTCGCCTGTGATTGGAATCGTATTTGCGTGAAATTCTTTTTCTTTGGTATATAAAAGTGTAAGAGAAATGCTGATGTTGACTTTGGGTAATGGGAGAGACGTCTTTGCGGAGCTGAATGTGGAAGAGATGATCGTGGACCATTGCCAGGTAGCTCAGTCGGCAAAGGCAGGTTTCCGTATTTCGTGCACGAACTGGATCATAGTTTTAATATTTCACTTGTGAGTGCCTGAATATTCATAATCATCTGTGTCACGAAGACATGCTGTTCATGTTGTATCAAACCAATCAAATTTTTCCATTTGCTTATAATTCTCCGTATCTGTCAGCATACAGTTGTTAGTGGCTGGTGACTGGGGAACTGATCGTTTAGACACAATCACCAGGACCTACAAGTCAGTTACTTGGCCTCTTCGTGAACAGTACAGTAGTTTAAGTGGAGCTAAGGTGGTAAACTGGTCAGCAAGAAACGCTTGGTTACCTTGTGGATGGAAGCACCGGGGAAGAAGGCTTGAAAACCATTCGTGACACACATGAAACAATTTTTACCTCACTTTGCTACAATGACCAAGTTGCTTCACAAATATACAGAAGTTAACAAAAGGAATATACAGAAGTTAAAAATACAATGGTCTGAAGTCAGACGGAATAAGTTTCATTTGCGACGCTACCGGCTAATCGGGATGCTTCACGTGTCAGACTCGTCAAGGGACTAATAGACCGTTTCATTCTAAAGCACAACGTAAAATATCATTAAAGTGTTTGTGATAGCTCATAAGATTTACTGCTTGGATTCTGCTGTTAACTACGAGAAATTATTTTCTCTGAAAACAAATTTAAATTGACGAAATAAATCTCGGGGGAACAGCCTGGTATGAGTGTGCATAGGACACAACATTTCGGCAATCGACCACGTTGCCATCATCAGCTGCATGAATTTAAATTGATTGCAATCAACTCCCAATAATTTCTAATGCTTCATATGTGTTCGAAACGTCGAGTACAACGCTCACGTCAAGGTATTTACTAATAAAATCAGATAGTACAAATGGACATGTACCAAAAAGTGGACAGCAGGTTGTCTGAGGTTTTAGGAACGCACATGCTTTTATACAAGTACACAAAGCTTGACGCTTGACAAGATATTTTTTAAAAAGTACTTAAACTTGATTTTGAACCCAAATGATTTAAAGAAACGCAAGTGAGCTTGCACTAGAACCAAATGCCGCAGAAAGTGTTCTGTATTTGGAGCAAAGCAGCGATCGTTTTATAATGATAATTTTTATTCCTTACCAGCCGGTTTCGGCCCTTTCCTCAGACAATCTTCAGACTTTTTTCCGCCACCAGCATCCACAACGGCGGAGAAAAGCCTGAAGATTGTTTGAGGAAAGGGCCGAAACCGTCTGCTAATGAATAAAAATCTGAAAACTCGATCGAGATTGATTTTGTTTGATGTTTAGTGAAGCAGACGGGCCGAATTAGTGTAACAATTATACAATGAGCTAACAGTCAATCAGGCAACATCAAATAGCTTAACAAAAATCAAATTTTTTCACAGGTGTTGTAATTGCCAACACCCGTTGGCGTGTAAACAACGGTTAGGGCTTACTGCAGTTCGAGTTACTGTGTCAAGCAAAAGGCAGCTTCCGTCACCACACCAGAAGGGAACAGCATTAATTCGCAGATTTCTCTCGGAAAAAATCATGATCAGGCCCGCCCAGTTAGCCGCGCAGTCTAACGCGCTGCTTCCCGAGCGGGAAGGGGTGCCGTCCACGGCACGAATCTGCCTGGCGGATTAGTGTCGAGGTTCTGTGTGCAAGCCAGCCTGTGGATGGTTTTAATGCGGTTTTCCATCTTCCTCGGCGAATGCGTGCTGTTTCCCCTTATTCTCTTTCAGTTACACTATGTCCGCGTTTGCTGCTCAAACACTGTCTCCACGTACGAGTACCTCATAATTACTCTACCATACAGACATTTGGGATTACACTCGTCTGGTATGAGAGTTCGCTGGGGCCGGGGGGAGGGGTAGGGGGAAAGTGTCCTCTTGGGGCCGAACCGCACAATAGCCCTGGGTTCGGTGCGGGGCGGCGGTGGGTTGGGTGGACTGCTGTGGCTTGTTGTGGGTTTGTCAACCACTGTGGACTCCGGAGGGACGAAGCCTCTCCGTCGGCTCTAGGTCCCCGGTTTAATACACACACCATGATCAGACAGTCTATTCAAAGGACGCACAGGCGCAGAGTGCATTACGGGATTGTTTTATGCACCACAAAATTTAAATGAGAACTGTTCGCAAAAACACGATTATAAAAGCCAGAAACACTATCTAAAACATGATTGTCCGTCCCCAGAAAATGAGATCAACACGAGTCATTAACACGAGGAGTAGGATACACAGCACCGACGATTAAACCACTGACGAGTTAGACGTGCGACTCAACGACGGTAATCACCGGGAAACTTCCAAAACGCGCGTGCAAAATCCGATAAGCTGCTAGAAATCACAAGTTGACGTCGGTGTGAGGGCCATGTTCCTGCAGTGGTAGGGCTCCCTCTCTGCTATCCGCTGTCCACAAGAACCCCATCGCGGCGGTAAACAGCAGGCGGCTTATCCCTTGCCGCCGGTCCCTTGCCTCGCGTGCAACAGGAAGGACCGCGGCGACGAACCACGGAACCAGAGTATTAGCCCACTCGAGCCAACACCGAGCGGAATTACAGCTCCACTCCCAACTCTGCACATCAGGCAGGTTCATTGTCCCAGAGCCGAGCTTCAAGAGTGTGAGGCCGCTGCCGGAGCGTCCGTTCAAGCTGCCAGTCACGCTCCCTGGCCAAAGATGAATACAACTGAGCGTGACACGATCTTTCGGTTCGAGCAGCACGGCTCAATATGAAAACCTTTGGGTAACCTCACAGTTCGAGTGCGCTTATACCTCGCTAACTAATAATGTGGCTTCTATAAATGCCTGCAACAGAGTAGTTAAGTACTAAGACGAAATGGCTAAGAAATTGCTGTGATAGGTTGATAGGGAACTCTCGATGGCACCCAATCAAAAGAAGAAAGAAGTCACTCGGACCAGAAAGAGTTCCCTATCCTCCCTACAGCTCTGATTTAGTGCCAAGTGACTTCCGTTACTTTCTTTATCTGAAATACGTCTTTGGTAGCCTGTTTTTGGCGGAGAATCTGAACTCCGAATAATTACCCAGGACATTTCTCGTCAGGGGGCAACATTCTATGACAGCTGCCTAAAAAAACCGATACTTTAGTATTTCAAGCACTTTCGCAACAACAGGATTTCTGTATCAAAGTTAATTGAGACACAGCGCAATGCAATGAAAGTCCTATGAACAAATTCTTCTGCAAGTATGAATCCGCTCTCAATGTTGGCTTACGTGGCAAATTCGCTGCTGCTATCATAGGAAGAATTTTTCAAAACAGGCCGTTTATTCTTCTTCCATCTCCACATCATGCGCTATTTCAGCTACAAGTGTTACCTATAGGAACCTCTAGCTCCCAGAATACCATATTACCCAGATATTTAAATTCATACGTTATTTAACCCTTGCAAAAAAATTTCAGTTCTTCTTAGTATCTAGTAGTTAGACGATAAAGTTACCTCTGGCGTGCCACAGGGGAGTGTTATGGGACCATTGATTTTCACAATATATATAAATGACCTAGTAGATAGCGTCGGAAGTTCCATGCGGATTTTCGCGGATGATGCTGTAGTATACTGAGAAGTTGCAGCATTAGAAAATTGCAGCGAAATGCAAGAAGATCTGCAGCGGATAGGCGCTTGGTGCAGGGAGTGGCAACTGACCCTTAACATAGATAAATGTAATGTATTGCGAATACATAGAAAGAAGGATACTTTACTGTATGATTATATGACAGCGGAACAAACACTGGTATCAGTTACTTCTGTAAAATATCTGGGAGTATGCGTACGGAACGATTTGAAGTGGAACGATCATATAAAATTAATTGTTGGTAAGGCGGGTGCCAGGTTGAGATTCATTGGGAGAGTCCTTAGAAAATGTAGTCCATCAACAAAGGAGGTGGCTTACAAAACACTCATTCGACCTGTACTTGAGTATTGCTCATCACTGTGGGATCCGTACCAGGTCGGGTTGACAGAGGAGATAGAGAAGATCCAAAGATGAGAGGTGCGTTTCGTCACAGGGTTATTTGGTAATCATGATAGCGTTACGGAGATGTTTATCAAACTCAAGTGGCAGACTCTACAAGAGAGGTTCAAAATGGCTCGGAGCACTATGGGACTCAACTGCTGAGGTCATTAGTCCCCTAGAACTTAGAACTAGTTAAACCTAACTAACCTAAGGACATCACAAACATCCATGCCCGAGGCAGGATTCGAACCTGCGACCGTAGCGGTCTTGCGGTTCCAGACTGCAGCGCCTTTAACCGCACGGCCACTTCGGCCGGCTACAAGAGAGGCGCTCTGCATCGCGGTGTAGCTTGCTGTCCAGGTTTCGAGAGGGTGCGTTTCTGGATGAGGTATCGAATATATTGCTTCCTCCTACTTATACCTCCCGAGCAGATCACTAAACTAAAATTAGAGAGATTCGAGCGCGCACGGGGGCTTTACGGCAGTCGTTCTTCCCGCGAACAATACGCGACTGGAACAGGAAATGGAGGTAATGACAATGGCACGTAAAGTGCCTTCCGCCACACACCGTTGGGTGGCTTGCGGAGTATGAATGTAGATGTAGAACGTAGCTGTGCCGTGCGGGTACATCGCGCCGCGATTTAGTATCGATGGATCCCTATGTCTGCTAGCATTACTGGCACTGGCAGAGACTGACCGTTATTCCGCCGCCAGAGGGAAGCGCAGTGACGCGGGGACGGTTGCCTTCTCTCACTCACCGGGCGTCTCGGAGTTTGTGTGGCGACGGCGCGTAGTCAGCGTTGTGACATGGTGGTCGACAAGATCCTTGGACCGCTACTGCGTTTGGAATATTAGTTCGAGCGGGTTACGTGATGTCCTGTGTCGGGCGGATCGGTGGGGATCGTCCGGTGTTGAAGTTATTTCCGTGTGTAGCTTTTCATACTAGAATTTGGATTATTACGAAGAAACCTTGTCCAGTGCGGTGCCGAGTTGCTTTTCTGTGAGCTAGTTCCAAAGAACCGAACACGGGGTCAACTGGTGGATATGTTCAACCTATTGCGGCCATTGATTGGGCGATTGTTGACTTATGTTCCATACTTCTTGGGAATTGTACTGAGCGTTTAATTAAAGAACCAACCGTTGTAGTTGACGAATGGAAATGTTGTTCTCTTACTTGCCGTCTTGTTTATCCGTCGGCATCTATAAAGCTGGTTTTGTGAATTTTGCAAGTGATCTCACTAAAGTCGTTTTAATGCCCATTTTTGACTATTAAACTAACGGTGTGGTTGGCTCGTGCCTGGGTTTGGCCTTGCTAACTGCCTTTATCTAAATTAAGCAGTACGTGATTTCATCGCACGACCCACTGTTTACAGATTTTCTCCAGTTTCTGTGATATTTTAACTTATTCTACACTTATTAACTAGTAATTTATATGTTACAGGATAGCGTGAGTACAATTTGGTTTATATTATATTATTATCTAAATTAAGCAGTACGTGATTTCAGCGCACGACCCGCTGTTTATAGATTTTCTCCAGTGTCTGTGATATTGTACCTTCTTCTAAACTTGTTAACTATTAATTTATAGGTTACAGGATAGCTTGAGTACACATTTGGCTTATATTGTGAATACCGCTAAAAGGGTCTTGAGTGGAAGAAGTGTTTGTCCTAAAGCAGTTGCTCTGTCTCTTAACCGTACTAAATCGGTAGCGTAAAAGATTAAGAGTTGTTTTCACCCTATATGGGCACTTTGTCTGCACGACCAACTCCCTGTTTTTTATGTAAACTTATCATAAGCCTATTTACTTGGATTGCTTGTTTGCTTGAATTTTTGGAATGTTTTGTTAAACGCCTCGTTGTTGATCTTATTAAACATCTGTGTTACACTTGGATTTAATGCCAAGATTTCAGAAAGTTTTCTTAAGATTCATTTCTGAAATATTATCTTAGACGTTTGGTAAAAGTTTATCATGTTTCCAAAAGAAAAAGTCACTGGTAAATTAAATTCTAGTGGTAAATGCTGAGAGTTTTTAGATCTTCTATTTTTCTTAAAAATTTGTTATTAAAATTATGTCCCAGTGTCCTATCAGTCAACACAACTCACTATCGCATCTCAGTGACTAGTCCAGGATATTTTTAGTTTGCTTTGGGCAATGTGTAGTGTTCATAATTACACTTCTGATATAAAAGCTAACATGATATGACATTTAATTAGACACAGTTTCGTCTGTATGACGAAAAGTGATTGAAAGTATGATACTGAGTTTTTGAAAACGTTTAACATGCCCCCTCAATAGGAAAAATAGTTACATTTGAACTGCCGTAATGAGAATTCTCTCATTTTTAGGACCGTTCATAAACCACTATGTTTCTTCCTTCCTTACAACCACACAATTTACTGGCATTACATGAATGTCTAAAACGTAAGGTATACTCAACTCTAATTGTTTTTCAGCTAATTCTTAAAAACGGATATAAAAAAATTCATGAATGTCCGTACAAGTGAAAAAGATTACTTTTTAAATAGAGGCATTTCCTTACGTTTATTACTGATGTAAATCGTGGAAGTTAAGAGTATTTGTTGCGCGTACGCTTGACTTGTAAATATGTTTTGTTTAGTGTTTTAGTATTTTACCCGCCTTCGGCAACTCTAGTTGTGTACATCGAAATAATAAGCAACCACTTGCTTAAAGGAAATTTTATTTCTTTAGCCGGTTTCAGGCACTTTCCTTCTTCAAAAGGTTACGATTACTGCATTATTTGCTAGTGTTTGGAATGATATGTGTACTTGTTGTTTGACTTCTTTGTACCATTTTTGTATAGGCACCATGAACCACATGACCACAGCAATACGCTGCATGTGTCTTATTGTTGGTACTCGCAAATAATGCGATAGTTATAATCTTCTGAAGGAGGGCACTAAGTGCCTGAAACCGGCAAAGGAAATACAATTTCTTTTATGCAGCTGATTATGAATTGGGTGATTTTGAAAATCAGCCTTATGCAACTGATTATTTCGACATATAATATACGTTGCATTGTGATTGTTGTTCAGTACGGAACAGTACTATAAGCATACATTGAGACTGCTCTAACTCAGTTGGTAACACAACTGACTTGAAAGCAACATAGATGAGTTGCGTTCTTTTGAAAATCAGCCGTATGCAAACACAATTTGTTTGTTTTTGTATTTATCTAGACATGTTTCGACACCTATACGTCATCTTCTGTGGGTCAAACTTTTTTTCTGTGAAGTACAATATGGAATTTATAACAATTTAACTGTTGTGGACCTAAGAATAACAATATGTGCAATTAGCTGAGAATCGTTTAGACACATAGCAAATTGCACATATCGTAATTCTTAGGGCTACAACAGTTAAATTATTATAAATTTCATATTGTACTTTCAAAGAAATAAAAATTTGACCCACTGAAGATGACTCATACGTGTCGAAACATTTCTGGATAAATACAAAAATAAACAATTGTGTATGCTTAAGGCTGATTTTCAAAACAACCCAATTTTAAATCGCAAACACGGAAGAACACCAAGAGGAGCTTATAACGCTACTGGCGTAGCGTGCTACCTGTCTCCTAATAACCGAACTTATAGTTCTCTCATAGGAAAGCCAAGTATATCGCTACTGCCAAATGCATAATGCCAAATATGACCTTAAAATGCAGTAAGCGTTACCCTCTGGGAGGAATTTTTCTATTTGACTGTGCTTTAACCTAATCGATAGAGGGTGCCGAACGTGTACTTCGTATTGTGGTTATTAGTAGAAAGCAGAAAAACTATAATTTAGAAAATAATGAAAGTAGTGAAAATATTTACATAAATGAAACAAAAGACGGTCGCCATCCTAATTAGGCATAATAATGTGCAAACACTATTCTCAGTGCATTTGTATATGCTCTTGCAAAAGGAACTTCCATAAATTCTTTCTTAGTAAAGTGCAATGAACACCTACAACAATCACACGAACTATACAGTGGGTAGCAGTAGTTATCAATTGCATAAATTATCGGTCACAGAAATATAAATGAGACTTTCCCCTTATTAATTACAGTCATCACCTCAACCTTTAACTAATTCAGCACAAAGTTGTTCTCAAAGACAACATAAGACTATGTGGCACCTAAGAAGAGTTCAAATTCGACTAACACTCATATACGCATCACAAATGCAACAATATGACACTGAACTAACACATTTCATATTAATTTCACAATTGTAATGCTTCAGATTCATGAGCCAAAACCCAGATTCACATTAACTTTATTGAATATTAAAGAGGGGGGGGGGCTTAAACTGTTCCTTTCTTAATCATCAACTATGCACACCTTACAGAAACACTTTTCATTACAATAATACTGATTTCCAATCCCACTTGCAATTAATTATCTTGCATTGCTTTATAATCATTAACCCTGACAATATACTTAATTAACTTCAAAATGATTTCAAATTAGAGTTAAATTTCAAATAGGATCAAAATGAAGTGCTTTATAACAGCACTTGTGAAACAAGTGATTTTAACTGAACACAATTATGTTCATTAGTACTAAAACTTTGACATTTTCAAAGTAAAAGCAGTTGATAGCAAATTAAAGTTTTTCACAAGTTTAATATTATGTGCCTCTTTTATTACTTGTGAAGCAAGTAGTTTTAACAAACAACACTTGTGCTCTTTAGCACTGAAACTTGGGCACATATAAATTAAGACAAATTATTAGTTATTCACAAACAGGATACTCGGTCTATAGCACTTTTAGGATAGGATCCTGCTTGGTACCATGAAAACGACAACTTCAAAGGTGAAACACAAATTTTGCAGCACCTGAATTATTATTGCAAAAACAAACACAAGCACATTGGTTCGTACTCGTATATATATCTGTTTTCCAAAGTAGTTGAAGCAGTGGCGCAATAGTTGTAGCAATCATGTGGCGGCTATCTGGTCTCTTCTCTGGCGGTTTCAGGGGATCAAACCCTGCCTATCTAACCAATGTTAATTTAGGCAAGTGTCTGACCCATTTCTGAAAAAATTATTTGAGGGAGGACCTTAATAAAAATGGTTCAAATGGCTCTGAGCACTATGGGACTCATTAGTCCCCTAGAACTTAGAACTAGTTAAACCTAACTAACCTAAGGACATCACACACATCCATGCACGAGGCAGGATTCGAACCTGCGACTATAGCGGTCGCGCGGTTCCAGACTGTAGCACCTAGAACCAGTCGCCCACCCCGGCCGGCCGGATATTAATATTTTTACTGAATGTTACATGATGCTAATAGAGTCAACTGTACAAAAATCTACTTTATCCGTTTTACAGTTTTTAAGAAATACTTTTTTAAATTTATTAACAAAAAATAATTAAGTTTTTCTATAGAGAATATTTCTTGTGACTTCCTAATGGGCGAATATTAATGAATGTAGTACCCGTATTGCTTTTGTGGGCATATTAGATGCTGACCTATCTGCATCGGCTACCCTCATTTTATCGCAATGTTGCAGCCCAGTGATCATATTTTCACCAGGATTAATTCCCAGCTTTTTCAGTACCAAACACTTTCCAATGTTACCACAATAGAATGTAATAACAGCATCATGATCTCCTAGTTTCATTGTATACATGCCTAAAAATATAGTTTTAGGCAGGTGGTTCCAAATTATGCTGTTGAAACATTCATTTGGGTTCTGTGTCTGCCCATGCAGACATTCCTGAGAAGGTCAGAATGAGCAAAGTCTCTGAAAATAGGTTTAATTGCTGTAATAACAGCAGTAGGAAGAGAATGCTGGTGAGAATAAGATTCTCCAGTTGTCTGGGCCCTATTTTATTTGCACCACAAATTTTCTCCTGATGGACACAATCCATGACATGGCTTCTCATCAGTAGAGGACTTATGGAAGAATGTGGCCCAAATATCTCTCTTCATTGCCTCCAGATTTCCTTTATTTCTCCTAATTGCCTGCCCATAGTATACCTGCAAGATTTCTATTTCAGTTTTGTTAACCGACCCTGTCTGGTCAACAATTTTCCATCTTCTAATTTTTTTCCTCTTATATCAACAGTTAGTTTTCTCAGATTTATTCCCAAACGCTTTTGAACGTGGCCTACACATTCTATTTTGCTAATAATGGCATCTCCATATGGCTTAGAGTTCACCACATTGTTGTATGCCTTACTTTCACCATCGCTCAAATATGTACTGTACCATACGTCTCTTGTTTCTAAGGTGTGATGAAATGTTTTTTGTGCTCCATGAACTTCCATACCGCCACTTGTTCCTCTAAAATTAGCCACACAGTTGTGTTCTTTATGTTCATTGACTTTACAACATTTTCCTATATTTAGAAATTATCTCCACATCTAACACT
This sequence comes from Schistocerca cancellata, assembly GCF_023864275.1. Classification (NCBI taxonomy): domain Eukaryota; kingdom Metazoa; phylum Arthropoda; class Insecta; order Orthoptera; family Acrididae; genus Schistocerca; species Schistocerca cancellata. The sequence goes on along the minus strand of NC_064626.1, from coordinate 436,351,959 downwards.
TTACCAGTGTCTACACTTGTGGCAGTCACTACTCCATTCAGAGAAGTAAGTCCTCTTTTCTGCCAATTTCCATCAAGTGCAACTGCAATATCCAAACATCCATCATATTCTTCCACTGCTTCCCTAGCAGCCAGTTTCATGCTTTCCTCACTTACCTCACATACAGCTTTGTCTAATATTGAAGTCAGTTTGTCAAATTTATTTGGTGGTTGATATAACTTCATCACTGAACAAAATGTTCTCCCTACAGCCATGTCCTTGCCAATGGATCGTAATGCTTAAATTAACCTAGTATTGATTTCATAGGGGCCACTTGCATCTGGTTTTGAAGAATGAGCATTTTGCTGAGCATTTAGTGCAAATTAAATCCAAAGCAATTGCTAGGCCTTTTCTCCCACTGGCACTCTCAATTTTCACCCTCTGTGACTCACCACACTGTTTACATTGTACAAATTTGGAAATTACATCTGATAATGTTCTCAAATCTATAATAATGTTACTGCACCCCTTGTCAGTTACAGTAAATTCGTTGTAGCTCTCTTGAAATGGTGAGAGCTTCTTTGATGATGCACTTGTTGAAGAATTACAATTAGAATTATCGTTGCCAGGTGACATAACCTCTTGTACAGCAAGCTTTCTAGACTTGTTTCCTCTAAATTGTCGTTTCTTGAAAGTACCTTTACGTTTCATCATCTTCAATAAACACAACAAAACACAGGTAAACAAGCACTGCAAACGAAAGTATAACAACTACTCACAATCCCACCTGAACAAAACTAACAGCATGTTTGAAAGTGTGTTGTTTACAAACAGCAGAAACAAAAGAATACTGACCGTCGCATTCCAAGGATAGCCAACACAGTCGGGAGTAAAAAAAAAATCCCTAACATGCTATGTAGGGGATATAAAGATCTAAAATATATGCAGAAAAGTGGGTGACAGAAAAGTGGGCATGGCACATCAACACACATGGTAGCAAAATGCTCTTTAAATGCTCGAAAAAAGATTTTTTTCAGAAAAATCCTTTTAAGAGTACGTAAATTAAATCTTAATCTCCCAAAATATGATGAAAACCGAAAATCGATTTTTTTCTACATGAATCACTGTGTGGTCTCCTTCATGCTCTATTTCATTTCTTCTTAGCGGCGAGTTAATCATTTTTAGAGAAATTCCAAATACAAGAGTACGATTTTACAGCCAGTAACACATGTGAGGCCATTCCATCGTAGATTTGGTTTCAGAACGCCTCACCTGGCACCTGCGGTGTTGACTAAGCGACTGTTGGCCACTGACTGTCTAACGTGCTGTCTCTCTTGCCGCTCAGATTGACCGCCGCTTCCACCTTTTCTTGCGCGCCAAGCCCCTTCCGTAGTTGAGGGGGTTCCCTACACCTTTTAAGTTACATCATATAATTTCCCTATGTATGAACCAGTTACTTACATACCATTTGGTTTTAACAAACAGGCATATTTAATAAAGTTTCATTATTTAAGCACACTGTTGAGTTAAACAAATTATACATCATTAAGTTCTATTTCCCTCCAAAAATTGAAAGATCGTAACTCATAAAGGATAAGTACTCCATAGTTACATACAATTAATTACACTGTACCAATCACTCACAACCGAAAATGGTGTTACACATGCCCCCAGTTTCATTGTGGTTTCCCAACAGGGATACATCAATGAAACATCAATAACACCTATGCAGTGTTGAGCAGTCCAAAAAGAAATTAACCCATCCAACCAGGGTTGGGTATAAAAAATGTCAAAAAATACAATGAACACACTAAGAAACAATACACTTCATACACATTAGTTTCAAAATACAAAAACATCTGTATTCATTTCCATATACACATGACAATCCACTCGCATTTTATGAAATAACAAGTTAAACGATACACCATATTTCATGCATTACTCACAAAAATGTATAAAATTTAAGAAACATGTAGGTAACCATATGTAAGTATAACATGACAATGGCACAAAACATTTTACTCTGTATACTATATAAACTCCATAACATGTTGGTAAATTTATCACATAAGAAATTTTTTCATGTTGTTTTCATAAATAGCAGTCCATTTATGGTTAATTACGCTGACATACACACAGTTACATTGGGCCTAATATTATTCCTCACTGATCTCGATAGAAATAGACAGCCCATTTTTTGAAAAATCATAGCAAAATACCCACAACAATAGTTAAGATAATGATCAGATTATTTAGGTGCCTGCAATAGTATTTAGCATTCCATGTTTGCAAACGCTTAGACATATATTTACATAGAAAACACTCAAAAGAATTTGAATTTTTCGTACACTGCACAACACTGATGTATGGCATTCCATGATGAACATATACTCTCTTGACGCAGTTAGGCAAGTCTTTATTGCTACCCACATTGTTTTCAAGGCAGTCCTTTGTCATTTTCTTTTTCATTGTTTGTCTGTCCTGTAATACCTTTGGCAGTCAATATAATATACCCATACTGCAATACTTCATTATTGCAGTTTTTATACACATCACAGTCATATATATATATATATATATATATATATATATATAGTACATTTCATTTTTGTTATATTGGATCTGAAACTTACAGACAGGGATTAGAGATTTCTTTTCAACATGCAACACTTGGTAATAAATGTCAAAATAAGAATCATATAAACTAAGGTATATATAGACATCATTTTCACTGCTGTATCTTATTGTTCGCTTCTGTGGACATACAGCTTTAGATCTACAATATTGTGAACTCCTAGTGGTTTCTTAGTTTTGGGGTACACGAGATAATATGCATTGGTATACGGAGTTCCTTGCACTGCAAAGGGACCATTATAAATATATTTGAATTTAGAAATTTCATGGTTAATTTCGCAGGATTTTTCATGAGTTTTTACTGAAACAAAATCGCCAATTCTGAATTTATCTATTTTGAAGCCCTTATCGTGCCTTTTAGCTCTGCCGTCAGCTTGTATTAGTTATATGCGAGGGATGAAGGTCTTGCGACATCTTGAACGCCTTCAATGTCCTAGAACTTGTTAAAGCTACTTCATAGAAACTCATACAAACTTCTTCGGCTTAAAGATTTTTATCGACGTATCTGAAACATATGGATTGTTGTTCCTTCACTGATATGTCGGAAGTATCATCTATAATAAGAGAAGAATATAGTGCCTCCTTAGTAGAGTTCAGAATGTATTGCTGCACATCACTGGACATTAAAGAGAGAAATTCACTTATATGAAGTTCGTTGCGGCCAAGATTTCAAGGCAGGAGCATCTTATTGTCTAAGCAGCAGTAACTGATGAATATTTGATGATTCATGGGTGTGACAAGGTATTCCTCGCTGTCTTAGAAATTGGAGCGATATTGTTATCCTTAAAATAATTTTGTGTGCATTTTTCTTATCTCGTAATTTACGTGATGAGATGAAGGATGACAGATGGATACCTTGTTAACACGCCTTCAGTCCACAATATAAGCTTCCACGACCTTCAAAGCCATTGTCTCAATAAAAAAGATAACAATCCAGTTTACATCTAACCAGTGCCACTGATATCTTAAACCACGCCGCTGTTTTGTTTCAAAAAATTGCTATTGAGGTAGTTTGTAACAGTTGGCTTCCTTGTATCTCGGATTATTCTTTATTATTGCTCATTGTTGACGAATGGAGTGGACATATTGTAGCGCGTCACTTGTAAGGAAACATGGAAGCAAGCCGAAAAGACGGGATTCCATTCACACTATAGTACGACTGTTATTCTGGGGAGTGCCTTTGACTTGGCCAGAGGAAGGCAAGGAAAGGTGTTGGTTGCCCTTGCTTGAAGCCGTTTAAAACATCAGATATGTTTTAGAGGTCAGAAATTTTAGCTTCCGTCTCAGTGTCTTAATAGTTCATTACTTTTTGACAAAGACAAGTGAGAAATATTTATTTTATTTTGTGGATGCGGCACACTCACAATATTATGCAAGTGAGTGCTCGAGCCCGGGCGCATCGACGTAGCCGGCGCGCTTGTGCATGCACACTACCACGGGTGTGTTTGTGAGTGTAAAACAGAAAGAGTGAGAGAGGGAGAGAGGGGTGCGGCTGAAGGCTCGGTGGTCAGAGGTAGGAGAAAAGAGAACAGAGAACGTGAGAGATGGTGCGTGCTCGTGATGCAGAAGGAAAGCCAATTTCGCACCCAGGTTGCGCGCAAATACCGCACAACAGATCCGGCGCATTCCGATTAATGGCACGAGGAATCCAATCAGCGGGCGCCGCAGCCGTCCGCATTGTGCGACGAATGCACCCAATGCCTGCACGCCCGTTTCGCCCAACGCCGGCGCTCTTGTACGATCACCGCCAAAACGCACACAACGGCCTGCATCTCTCGGCAGCGGAATGTCATCATTGGCAATTGTCATTGCTGGCAGCTTTTGTTCGCTTGTGATGAGCCAGAAACATTTGCGGTGGCTTTACTTGTCTCGGATAGGCCTTCAATAACAGTCATTAGCCCAGAGATGGTACTGTAGCTTTTCTCTGCATCTTTCATGACAACGGTTAATTTTTATGTTGTGCAAATTGCTCATCACGAAGTTGTGAATGAGATGCAAGTTCAGCTGTAGTATACATACTGCATGAAAGCGTCCTGAGACGTGGCGGTCGTATTCTGCACTTACAACAAGACTGTCATCTTGACCGCAAGTATTTATTTTAATTATTTCATCCTTTCGCGTTTTGGTATCACTTCGTATTCAAAGGAACAACATTCTGTTTCACCTCCAAGTTAATCGTATTAAGCATAAGCGCGAAGCTCCAGTTTTATAGTGGCTTGAACTTAACACTCAGCGCAACAAAACGGGCAATCGAACTGCTGAACTTCGTTTAGTTCTATAAGAACGAAGTCTTTCACGACGACAGTGATATGTAAAACATTCTCGGTTTTCTTGCTGCGTCAGTTCGGGATAAAATCTCGAGCTTTCGACGATAGCCTCCATGTCAGAAACAACTGACTCTTCTCTGTTATTTTTTTAAATTTCATTTCTAGCCCCCCCCCCCCCCCCCCCGAGGGGGGCGGGCTAACCGAAGCGTGCAGTGCCGCTCTGCAGCCTACATATGTTAAAAACATAATGAGAAGATAATAAAACAATAAAAACAGGGAACAAAACGGTGACTGGTTAAAACTGGAAAATGGCGAAAAGTTGCGAAGTGAAAATAAAAAAAAAACATAGGGTTGGTAATGCAGATTAAAACAGTAATTATACAGGCACATTAAAAAAACACTGTGACAGTCTGATTTCTGTTCGCAAGAGTTAAAAAAACGCACCTAGCGACGGTATGGCGTCTGGTCGCAACACTGAAAGGGGATGCTCAACACTGAACACTCACTTTAAAAGTGTGCACCATAGAGGAGATGGGGAGGGGGGAGGGGTAGGACCCAGACCGCTGAGGGGGGGAAAGGGGGGGAGAGCAAAAGAAAAAGGGAAGAGACGATGAAGGGAAAGGGTACATAAAAGGGGGGGGGGGAGACAGGGCGGACACAGGAAGATGTGAGGAAGGCAGAGGAGGGGAAAGCAAAACGGTGGAGAGTTCGGAGTCAGAGGGTAGGCGGGGAAAAAACAGGATGGCAAAGGGGGCGAGAGGGAGCCTGGGGAAAGGTTTAGAGGGAGGGAGCGCGAGGTAAGGATCAGAATGGATAGGAGGGATAAATGAAGGGAGAGATTGCATGACCCAGGAGGGGGAGTTGATGGAAGCCACCTTGGGAAAGGTGACTCTTCATTCTTGCTTTGGTGGCCCTATATAGCCAGTGGATGGCTTTTGATTGGTCGGTTCGTGATTTGTCGGCGATTACTTACTGCTGTCGCAGATGGTATCAATGTCGGCGCTGGTGGCGCCACCGCTTCCGTGGGAACGTAAACCCTGCAAGGTATGTCTCTGCTGCTTTGCTGCATCGAGCGCTCGTTTCCACGCGCCGCTCAGATAATATGCGCTATCATTGTTAAAACCCTTCTCGATCATTCTAATTTCAGCAGGCCCCTTAATAGAATTCCAGTTTGTGGAAGCATGGGACAAAATTTTTATTTCATCAAACAGTATCTTATGTTTGTTGGTGAAGTCGTGCTTCGAAATCACCGATTTCTCCAGTTTTCTATTTTTAATATACCGTTGGTGTTTTGCACAGCGGTCGGCAACGGTACCAATGGTCTGACGAATATAATTGCTAGCACACTCACTGGGTTATAAATTCCAAAGACCCTGAGACCGAGACTGTCCTTAACTGGGCGCATCACCTCCTTAATTTTCTTAGGAGGACGAAAAATCGGTCTTGTACCCCGTCTACCCAGAACTCTTCCTATTTTACTGGAATAGCGCCACAAAAAGGAAGAACCGCAATAGCTGGTTCATCCTGTGAGTGTGCAGCTTTTTCAGGTTTCCTTTTCTTGGAGAATGCTGCCTTTATATCGCGTGCACGTACTTCAGATGGTTAATTTCGGACTTCAAGTGGTCCTCGTCAGAAACAGCCTCTGCTCTACATACTAACGTGTTCAAAACGGTTCACTTCTGAACAAGATGCTGGAAACTCTGTGCATTAAGATGTAAATCGGTATGCGTCGGCTTGCGGTACACGGAGTGGCCGAGACGCCCGTCCGCCTATCCGCCTATCGTTGTACTGAAATGTCTAAGAATGGCAACATTCCTTCCTTCTCCATCTCGACAGTGAACTGGATATTCGGATGTATGCTGTGCACTTGTTTTACGAATTGTTCGAGAGAATCTGCACCGTGTGGCCAGACCATAAATGTATCGTCAACATAACAATAAAGGCAGTCAGTTACACCTGGAGCCATGAAAACCGAGAATGTTTACTCGTTTAGTTCTCCTGGCGTGCTCGAGGCGATGTAGCGTGGCCTACACTACACATCGATAGCGCTGCGGACCCAACATGATCCACGACTATACTACAGCCGTTCACTATTCAACGGTATGTGTGTCCATGCTGCAGACTTCACCTTTCCATATTTCCTCAACAGCGTGGAGGTGAAGCGGTCTTGGGAGTCACAACAGCGTAAGGCGCCTTCACATTATTCCCACAAAATTTGGGTCTTTGTCTACTTCCACGTGCAGGTCGCCTGTGCAGTTGATGGGCAAACAGTACATCAGGTTCCTGTATCGTTGGTCAGAGACGTCGTCAGACTATCAGGGCCCATTTTTATACCAAGTAAACACATCCCACATGAAAATAGCTTTATGACTGCCATTTGTTTCGATTGGGAAACAGGAAGCATGGTCCCCACGTACTTTTTCATGTAAATATGCCCTGTGATCAACGACAATGGTGATCAACTAATTAGCTGCTTCTATAGATATAACTAATCCGCAAGCCAACGAATAATTCTGACGAAGTGTACTTCGCTACACTGTGACAGGGCCGGCCGGTGTGGCACAGCGGTCGGCAACGGTACCAATGGTTGACCAATACAATTGCTTCCACATGCACTGGGGGTTACAAATTCCAAGGATCCTGAGTGCGATACTGTCCTTAACTGGCCGCATCACCTACTTAATTTTCTTAGGAGGACGAAAAATGGGTCTTGTACCCCGACTACCCAGGACGAAAAATGGGTCTTGTACCCCGACTACCCAGGACTCTTACTATTTTACTGGAATAGCGCCACAAAAAGGAAGAACCGCAATAGCCTGTGGGTACTAGGCACTTCAATCTGGAACCGCAAGACCGCAGCGGTCGCAGGTTCGAGTCCTGCCTTGGGTATGGATGTGTGTGATGTCCTTAGGTTAGTTAGGTTTAAGTACTTCTAAGTTCTAGGGGACTGACGACCTCAGATGTTAAGTCCCATAGTGCTCAGAGCCATTTGAACCATTTGAACTGTTAGAGGTTTCCTGCCGATGCCATTTGCATACTGAATCAGTGAAAAATGTCTTTCCGCCTCTGTGCGCCCACTAATGTCTCATATCTCAGTCTAGCAACCCTACGTAACGGATACGATGGGGCTTTTACATTTTTATCATTCTGCCTTGGACAGATGCGGCCCCCCACAGATCCCACTCTTGTGCCAACCTCGTCGTCACCGAGTAGCACATGCGCCTTAAGCTTTCAATTATTTGTTTGTTGTATTCCAATCTCTGTTTTTTCCTACACTTTGTACCCTCTACAGCTCCCTCTTGTATCTTGGAAATCATTCCCTCATGTTTAACACACGTGTACCATCCTGTTTCTTCTCCATGTCATTGTTTTCCGTATGTTCCTTCCGTCGCCGATGTTGAGGGGAATCTCCTCATTCATTTCAGTACTCTTAATTTTCACTATTATTTTCCAGCACCACATCTCAAAGGATTCAGTTCTTTTCTGGTTTACCCACAGTCCATGACTGACTACCATACTTTGCTGTCATCCAAACGCACTTCCTCAGAAACGTCTCCCTCAAATGAAGACCAGTGTTTGAAACTAGTAAACTTCTTTTGCTGACGAATATCCTCTTCGCCTGTGCTTTCTGATTTTTAGGTACTCCGTGTTTCGCCCCTCATATATTAGGTCCAAGGTAGCAACATTATTTAATTTGATCTACTTCATGTTCACCAATTCTGATGTTAAGCTTTTTCGCTACACCTCATTACTTCGTCTTTCTCCGATTAACTGTCAATCCATAGCGTGTGACCATTATGCTATACGTTTGTTTCAAAAGGTCTTGCAGCTCTTCCTCATTTTTCACTGAGGATAGCAGCGTCGTCTGTGAATCTTGTCATTGATATCTTTTCATTCTTAATTTTAATCCCACTTTTGAATCTTGCTTTTATTTCCTAATCGACTTCTTCAGTATCTATATTGAGCAGCAGTGGAGAAAAGCTACATCCATGTGTTAAACCTGTGTCGGGTTCCCACTCATTTAGAATGGGTCACTGGTTCCACAGTATGAAGCGAACTGCTTAAAACGCGCCTGCTACTGACAAGTAACGGTAGATGCAGGTTGCACATAGAATTCAAAAAAAGGTGTATAGCAATAGTCCAAAAACCATTGCTGAGCTGACAACAGTCACTGAGGAGGACATCTACATCATCGATGTTCCAACACTTCAGTGAGACATGCTGAATTTCGATATTCGTCTGCACCAGTTCATCCCCGATGATGGCAGGCATATTAAACAGGTCATAAACCAAATCCGAATAGCTGTAGTGCCGCTTAGATGTTGAATAAAGTGTGTCCAACCCGTGGTATGTAACTAATTTACGTTTTTTCTTCATATAGTTCAACAATTGTCACCCTATATAAGTACTTGGATAAGTTAAGTGTTTCGCTGGAGTGTTCAGAATCGTCGTGTGTCCATATACTTAGCAGGTGTTTTACTGTATGGAATGAAGGTGTACAAACCAGAGATAGTGATTAACCCATACTAAGGAACTTGTACTTTGTATGACAGTCTGAATGTCCTATCTTCTTCATTAAGAAACGTGGAACTTCTTGAAATGCTACTCTCATGTAAAATTACAGATCTCAAGGGACTGGTGAAATGAAATATTATTGACTGCGTGGAAACATATTAGTCGTTAGGATATTAATGCGCGAATCTGAGTAACAGCAGATAAATTGCTCCTACGTCTTTGTTAGCACATATCGTACTTATCAAACAACGTCGTTCTCGTGGTCAACTTAACTAACGTGATAAAAACGTGTAACTGCGAGAGAATTGTAGTCGAAAATAAGACATATTCAGCCGAATTCTATTACTCTTTCGGATAATTGTAATATTCATCCCCACACGATGTAAACTCATTATTTATCAAAAATTTCAAGAGAAGAAAGGGGTGTTGAGATGGGCTAGATTAAATGCGGGGTGAACCTTTCATTACACATTTACACATACTAAAAATGTTTTGCGTCACCTCGGTTCCGAGAGTTCCGGAACCTGTACAGAAAATTGGATTAGAGATCAACATAAACATCATTTCCGACCTTTTTATTGCTCAATAAAAGCACACAATGCATGTTGTGCCACCATACAGCGAGATCTTCAGAGGAGGTGGTTCAGATTGCTGTACACACCCGTACCTGCATTACCCACTAGCACGTCCTCTTGCATTGACGCATGCCTGTATTCGTCGTGACATATTATTCACAGGTTCATCAAGGCACTGTTGACCAGATTGCCCCTCTCCTCAACGGCGATTCGGCGTGCATCCCTCAGAGTGGTTGGTGGGTAACGTCCATAAACAGCCCTTTTCAGTATATGCCCGGCATGTTATAGGGTTCATGTCTGGAGAACATGCTGGCCACTCTATTCGAGCGATGTCGTTATCCTGAAGGAAGTCACTCACAAGATGTGCACGATGGGGGCGCGAATTTTCGTCCATGATGACGAATGCCTCGCCAATATGCTTTCGATATGGTTGCACTATAGGTCGGATGATGGCATTCACGAATCGTACAGCCGTTACGGCGCCTTCCATGACAACCAGCGGCGTACGTCAGCCCCACATAACGCCATCCCAAAACAGCAGGGAACCTCCACCTTGCTGCACTCGCTGTACACTGTGTCTAAGGCTTTCAGCCTAACTAGGTTGCCTCCAAAGATGTCTCCGACGATTGTCTGGTTGAAGGCATATGCGTCACTCATCGGTGAAGAAAGGAAAATGCCAATCCGGAGCGGTCCATTCTGCTTGTTGTTGGCCCCATCTGCGCAGTTTGAGTCGTAACACGACGTTCTATGGCTGCGCGAAAAGCATTATTCAACATGGTGGCGTTGCTGTCAGGGTCCCTCCGAGCCATAATCCGTAGGTAGCGGTTATCCGCTGCAGTAGTAGCCTTTGGGCGGTTGCAGTAGTAGCCGTAGCCTTTGGGCGGCCTGAGCGAAGCATTTCATCGACAGTTCCTGCCTCTCTGTGTCTCCTCCATGTCCGAACAACATCGCTTTGGTACACTCCGAGACGCCTGGACACTTCCCTTGTTGAGAGCTCTTCCTGGCACAAAGTAACAAGGCGGACGCGATCTAACAGAGGTATTGACCGTCTAGGCATGGTTGAACTACAAAGAACACGAGCCGTGGACCTCCTTCCTGGTGGAATGAGTGGAACTGATTGGCTCTCGGACCCTCTCCGCCTAATAGGCGAATTTAGTGACAACTCTAAACAGTCGAAGGTGCTGTGTCCGTAATACAATACCCACAGTCAACGTCTATCCTCAGGGGTTCTGGGAACCGGGCTGATGGAAAACATTTTTAATGTGTGAATTTTACAAATGCACAAGGTGCAACCTGGAGACACGCTTTATTAAGAATTTAGTTTTTGCCCCGTTAACTACAATTGAAATCAGTTGCAAAATAGTTGTCAGACACAAGCTTATTTAAAAGTAATATAATGTAACATTTAACAGTTTGGATCTCCATATCACAAAAAATTATAAATATTTAGTTGAATGCAATAACGAAAATCATTAAAAATAATAGACAATGAAACCATTCCAAAATTGCAAAACATGCTCTGACATCTCTGCTGTGGCCCCCACATACATAAATACAAATTAATTTTGCCCACAGCCATGCGCCATAATACGTTCAATAGCATTCAGTTCACTTACTCATCCTTAACATTGCCCAGTCTGTTTAACATTTAGATGACAATCTGAAAGTAAACAAGTATTAATATCGCATTAAAATTAAGATCACTTAGAATTTATCTGTTAAACCCGTTTAACGCTATTGAAAACAGTTGACAACATCGTCAGGGGCACATGCATTCAGTAAAATAGGGAGGGCGTGACAATGATCTTACCAGGAGATGTTGTACCATACATTTGTCAAAGATGAACTGACATTAAACACAAGAAGCAACTCAGCGAGGGTGGCCCCGTGGATCTCTAACTTTGCAGTACTGGAAGTAATCATCAGCCAACGCAAAACATATTCCACCCCGACAGATCACGACTGTGATGCGCAGTTATCAGTCAGAAGCTCCCTTAAACACCTGTTACCTTTTCGCACATACGGTTTCCAGTCGAATGCGCTACCTCCTAAAGGCACCAGAGGTAAATATAGTCGCATTATCCGTTACAATTACCTGGCGTAGTCCAAAAGCGCTGTACTTTCCAAGCCTTCTGTAGCCACCTGGGTAGTTGTCTCGAATGGAAGATAGCCCACATTTGCACTTATTATGTTTATTCTAAACCTTGACCATGGTTTCTGCTATAATAATATAGCCTCCTTCAGAAGACCTAAAAAGTGATCAAAATATCATCTAGACCAGTAATACAATATATTCATAAACTTCTAAAATTACTTATGTGAAAACATATTACTTACATAAGCTTTTAAAAATGAAAATCATCTTAACCCAGCGGCTGCGTCAAGATCAAGAAAATAAAGTAACTTCAACAGACATAAGCCTGTTTCAATCATAAGTAAAACTACATATGGCACCGTATGTCCTCCGCCACTATATCTGTTTATGTATAGTTTGTATTACTGGTCTAGATGTTATTATGATCACTTTTTATGACTTCTGAAGAAGGCTATATTACTATAGCAGAAACCGTTGTCAAGGTTTAGAATGAACATAAGTAACGCAACTTTGGGCTGTTTTTCATTCGAGACAATTTCGTAACGGTTGCTGGTTTTGCTGCCATGATGAAAATAATGACCTGGGTAGTTGTCACCGTCTGGAAAAAAACACGTGAACCTCGGAAACTTGTTGGCTAAATTCAGGGAAGGGGACTACAAAGTCAACATATAATTTCTAGAAGGGTCTTTCGACTGATTTAGATGCTAAAAATCCGGTCTTAGAGTTCTGGGGAGCCTTAATTACTGCACAGATCCTACACAATTGGACTCTATTCCTAATTTCCACATTTATATTTTTCCAAATAAATTTGGCACTTGTTTTCCCTTGGGTCTTAACCAGTCTCAAATGTCCTCCACGTAGTGAAATGTGAAAATAATAAAAATTGTATACCACAGATATATTTAGAATAACAATCTTAGGCTTTTCATCATTCTGGGAAACACAACAAACAGCTTTAAACAGCTTTATCACATCCCCACTTCCTAACATTTCTTTGAATTTTTCTTAACTTAAGGGTCCTGTAGGGTACCATGGAACAAAGCGGGGAGTCCATTGAGTGTAAGGTTGATGGGCTGGGGCTGGACCCGTGGTAAAATTATGCTGGTGTCCTGCTCGTTACTTTTCTTTCCAAACAACTAACTTTAGCTGTCAGTTACATGAGTCTCATTAGCAAGTATATTACCTACTTTGAGTCCGCCTGCTTAACTGGACGGTAAAGTGCTTGCCTCCCATGCATTGGGTGTGGGTTAGATTCCCAGCCGGGTTGGGGATTTTCTCCGTTCAGGGAGTGGACATTGCGTTGTCCCCATCATCATTTCATCCTCATCATCGGCCGCAAGTCGCCAAATGTGGCGCCGATTGAAAGAAGACTTGCGCTTGGAGGCTGAACCCGAATGAGACCTCTGCCAACAATACCGTACGATCATTTCATTTTTACCTACCTTGAATTTAAAAGCTATGGTTCAGGTGGTCCAAAAAGCTATCCGGACAGTTTTCCATGGTGAAGCTAAGTCCCACCTTAACTCTTGATTGTCTGTTTCTATTGTAAAGTCATTAACCTCGCTGTAATATTTAAAATTTTCTAAACCAAACAACACTGCTAGCGCCTCAAACTTGTAGGATGACCCCTTACTCTCTAGCTTACTAATACCCCATTAAAATGATAAATAACTTGCTGTCCTCCCCGGTCTTCCTCAGTAAAACTGCCCCAAGACGTTACATAGCTGAGTCTGACTTGAAGTCGGGAAATGCTGAAAAGGGTGCTGCACTCAATGACTGATTCAGTGCTATAAACGCCACTTCCTAGGAATCGATCGCAACACTCAAATTCCTGAGCCTTTTTCCTCAATAGATTCAGCAGAGCAGCCTTATAAACAAATTCAGTGATGAATTTCCTAAAGAAATTTGCTTACCTTAATATTCTTGGGTGTGGGACACGTCAAACTCGCCCTAACTCAATCTGCATCTACTGTTACTCCTTCTGGGAAAGTACATGTCCCAGAAATCACATACTAGTACACACAAACATCGGTTTCCTTGTGTTAAATGCGTCCTCTTACTTGAGTCACCTCAAAACCTCTTTGAAGTGCTCTAAGTGTTCTTGAGAATTATGACTCTCAATAACTAAATCATCGTGGAAAAGATGTACAAATTAAGTACTATGTCAGAAAATACCATGTTCACAACTTGTGACAGATGCGACCCCAGTGTTCACGCCAAACATAATGTAGGTGAATTCAAGTAAATTCCAACTGGTCGTAAAAGCTCTCAGGCGCCTGGAGTCATCGGCTAATGGAATATGATAGTAGGCTTGGTTTACATCGCATGTCATAAAAATTTGAGTACCACTAAACGAATCAAAGCAGGAGTAGGATCGGACGTCAGACAATCTTTCTGTTTAACTTCCGGAAATGAACCACGAGATAGCTTGGGACTAAGAAAACAGGGGCAGCCTAAGTGAACTAGATGGGCAAATAGATCCTTGGTCTAACAGTATTTTCAAAGTGGCGCTAAGTTCCTTTATACGAGGCGTGGGTATCAGCAAGGGGTTTGTGTACAAACAAATTATTGCTCACTACTATTTCATATTCAGTCAGTGATGTTAATCCCCATTTGGTGGTTGACATATGCGGAAGCTCTCGACGAATGTCCTTAATTTTCCTGCTGTACTCGTGATGCAAATGCTGCACACTCCATCACGTTCCTGCATTATACTTCTCAGTACTACAGCCTCGTATGAATTTCTCTTTCTGACAAAAGGACACATTAGGCTCCTGAGGAAACTGAAAGAAAAATTATAATTCATAAAATTAACTGTTCAGCATAGTTCTCTCATTAAATCTGACCTCAAAATACAATGTGCTGACAAATCAGATGTAACTCGATGTTTTCCCAGCATCAACATTAATTCCAATCTTGACATAAATGACGCTTTTCACACCGGTCTGAGTACTGTTAGCAGTTGTATAGCTCCTTTCCTGTGTGTTTAACGGACCCCACTTGCTGAGACTGTTTTTGCTCAAACCATCCCTCATCTACAGCACTGATGTTACTGCTGAAAACTAAGAGGGCAGAAACTGACTCAGTATTCTTATGGCAATGAACGAAAGGCAAACCTTTTTCAACCTTGTTGCGTACGTCACAAATATTGTTACCTTGTTGCAGCTCCTTTTATCGATTCTACCCTTTTCAGGTTGTCATAACAGCTCCCAGTTCTGTGACCTTTGCCAGAAATTCGTCGTAGTATAACATTGCTTGTCACAATTAAAGAATTTAATGTGTTTACCTTTCCTCTCTTCAGAAGTATCAACCTTGTGACTAATTTCCTTCCTTCTATTATCAACGTAACTCAAGGCTTGAAAGCGTCTCATCAACTGATCCACAGTGTAAAAATCATGAAGAATCTCTTCCAAACGCTGCGCTGTCAATTCTCTAGTTTTATCCCACTTGGAATGCGTTGTACTATTGGCGCTTCAGTGGATACTAAATATAAAGTCACAACACTCGTTTTTATCCCATTAACGTCTGCTACGCCAAATCATTATGAAAATATGTAAAATTATAACCACATTCATTGCCTCCTAAAATAACTGCAATAAGCTGCCTTTTACCTTAACTGCCATTACGCGTAACAAATAATGATTGGGACTGCCCAGTGCTCTACCATCACTCTTCCATTTTACCATGAAATGTAATGCATTCAACACTTGTGGAACTGACGGAACGATTCATGTCACCTACCTCCGCAAAAAATCCTCCAAACGATCAGAGAGATTTTAATATAACATACCTGGATAAGTAAATCTTCCGCCATCGTCCAACTGACGCTCATAGTCTTCCACATCCGCAACTGCCTTATTGGTTCCCGACAAGCACTCACTAATCCCAGTAATTCGGGTCTCAAGATTGGTCATTCCAGATTTAATTTCAACACTTGGTGCCACCTCACCTAATCAGTCAAGAGATTTTGGAAAAGTTTCAACAATGCTTGAATTCGTCTAACTTGACTATACGAGGGAGCTGTTTCTGTAAACAACTTTGTCAGCATGAAATTTTGTAACGGCACAACAAAAGGTGGCCACAGACGAACTTACCTACCCCAGATCTGATGCCGGACTTGGTAGGTTTATCCAGAACATCCGTTAATTGTTGTACTAAATCACAGCTATTTCGTTTGTATCCTTCCAAGTCTCAGATTTGTAATCCATGGAATGTGTCCTCCTTTTTTTAAACAAGCCACGTCATACATATCTTTCTTCGACATTGGAACAGAGGAAAAGGCCAACTGGTACCATCTCCACTCCCTTGTACATACCTATACTTTAGTTCGTGTTCACTTGGAAAGTGTGCTACGAGACTAATGTTTACAGTCATGCAGAAAGCAATGTCCGGTGCCGGAGATGAGTCACTGTAATCGTTCCTTAGCTCACCTCGGACACTGCTTCTGCAACAGTCATTGGAGTCGTCAGACGGCAGACGTTATGAGGTCTAAAAGAAGAAGAATATAAAATGGCAACGTGCCAGATTCCCGATGTCAGTCTGATCCGCTGTCCTGTCATACAGCTCTCACTGTCAAGATCTTTCAGATTCTTGAAGAAAGCGTGTGCCTATAGGATGTGCCGAGGTTAAGTGATGGTACAATTTTATGTGCAAAGCAATGGGGGGAAGTTTATCGATATGTTTAAGTGGTGTATAGCCGCTTTATAAATATTCTATTTCAAGTAGTATCTTTTAGCCCTCACAGTAACTCATTTAAGATGGTTCAAATGGCTCTGAGCACTATGGAACTCAACTTCTGAGGTCATTAGTCCCCTAGAACTTAGAACTAGTTCAACCTAACTAACCTAAGGACATCACAAACATCCATCCCCGAGGCAGGATTCGAACCTGCGACCGTAGCGGTCTTGCGGTTCCGGACTGCAGCGCCTTGAACCGCATGGCCACTTCGGCCGGCAACTCATTTAAGAGTATACAGTCCGTTAACTGATCAAATTCTCGAAAAAAAAAATGCTACACAGACACTCTTCACAACACAGTCTATATTACATCTGTAGTTCACAGTCTTTCCTCAGCCGGAATAAAGCCTATAACTGCTCAGTACACTGCCTCAGTGAATTCTCTGTATACTTAAGTTTGGTAATGATTACTGATACTTCCCGTACATTGTTTGTTTTGATAACCTTCTGATATTCTGCGTCGATTTCTCTACGAATCTTCTTGAAATCTTCTGCGTCTTCCTTTCTTGTAATGATCCCCTCTTGTGATTTCTCTTCTTCGGTGAAATATCAAAATCGTATCTCTTTTAAAACTTTGCCTTTTACTGCAACAAAGCTGCTAAAATGGTTGAGCCATGCGCGCTTTCGATATCCAATGGAAAGCACAATATAACCTGTCTGCCGGTTGCCAAGCAACAGTCTGCCTCAGCGTTCCGCCAGGGTCCCACTCGTATTCTTGACTTAGCCCCACTCTGTATCAGCTTGGCCTCAGTCGTTGCTTACCACTAGCAGTAGGAAAGCCATCGAAGAGATTCGACTGGAAATTATGAGAGATCTGATGGCTGCCAGTATCTGGCGGAAACGGATCGTATTTTGAGCGGAAGTCTGGATTGCTACATTCACTTGGCTGCAACAAACGGCTGTCGCATTACAAGATGGTCTTGGTTTCACCCTGCGGTTTATTATCTGCAGATACACAGGCAAAGTGGAGATGCGAAAGCATATGGTATTGTTTGGTGAGCCTTGTAGTCTGTGCTGCATGGCGCCTGCACTCTGTACTCCACTCGACCCATTTGGTAAGACGTGTTTACCGGTTGTTACGTCATCAGTGAATTTGACTTTATATTATACTTATGTGCGCTTGTGACCGTTTGTGTCTTGTGCATTGTGAATGATTTACGGATATTGTGAGTTGTGCCTATAACACTTGTTCGGCATGCAGAAAAGTTTAATATTTTTGTTTTAATTTGGTCCTCTGCGGTGTTCTGGTTCTAATTGTATTTGCATATCTTTTATTTAAATTGTCAAGGGTGCACTAAGGATTTTGTCTGTTTGTTACAAATACTTTGTTAGTGGAAGTCAGTTGGTCTTTTTTTGAATTTATTGATATATCTTTTATCATTGCCCACTTGTTTAACACTACCCTTTCTTAATTGGAACTGTATGTGGTTCGGGATCAAACTAATAGTAATTGCTCATTAGTTGCCACTGAGATCATTTGTGTCTTAGTCTGATTATGCTGGTTCAAGTTCATTGTTAGTCCTCCCTTATACACATTGTTATCATTGCCCATTTCTCTTATAGAGTGAGCATTCTGTTTTTAGATTTTCACTGTTGGCCACGACTTATTACTGATGTCAATTGTGTAGTGAGTTTTGTTTGTACATGTTTTGACCATTGGCCTCTGTTCTTATTTTTATTTATTTTATCTGTTCATTTATTTAACATGATGTGATTAGGGCCATGAGCCACTCTCTTGGATCGGACGAGGGTTTCACATGTACAGTACCTTTTCTGCATTATAGTTACATAAGAAATAATTTTAATATTAAATATGGTAACACAATACTTTGAGTGTCTATAGTTAAAATGTGAGTAAATAAATGACTATGAACTAATAAATTTAACTGCTGCTGCCGCCTCTAATAGTGATAATAATAATAATAATAATAATGATTATAAAAATAATTATGATAGTGGCAGATATAAAAAGAATTTTTATAGTTAAGCTGGACTCCATTACATATTTGTGTGTGCAGCGATAGTTGCATATTCAAATTTAAAGAAGGACTGCAGTCAGTCGCAAAATCCGTCATTTATTGGAACAGACTTAGATTTCGATTATATTGTCATCATCGAAGAAATTACCAAACACTGACATATATAACATATATGCCAAAGTGTCAGAACATAAACACAAGCCTTTAGGGGATCTACGTCTTCATCTAATTTACATAGATACTCCTCAAGCCAACGTACGATGCCTGCCGCAGGGTACACTGTACCACTCACTACCTGTCACTTCCTTTCCTGTTCCACGGCAAATCGAGCGAGGAAGAAACGACTGTCTGTATGCCTCCGTATGAGCCCTAATTTCTCGTGGTCCTTACGCGCAATGTATCTTGGAGGCAGTAGAATCGTTCGTCATTCAGCTTTTCGAATAGTGTTTCTCGGCAAGAGCGATGCCTTCTCTCTAGCGATTCCCATTTCTGTTCCCGAGGCATCTCCTTAACACTTACGTGTTATTCGAACCTACCAGTAACAAATCTAGCAGCTCGTCTCTGAACTGTTTCGATGTCTTCCTTCAATCCGACCTGGTAGGGATCTCAAAAACTCGAGCAGTACTCAAGAATAGGCTGTCTCCTTTACGGGTGAACCATTCTTTCACAAAATTCTCCCATCACACAGAAGTCGACCATGCGCCTTCCCTACCACAGTTCCCAAATGCTCATTGCACTATCGCTCTGCAACGTTACGCCCAGCTATTTAAACGACTTGACTGCGTCAAGCAGGACACCAGCAATACTGTATCCGAACTTAACAGGTTTGATCTTCTTCCTCATTCACATTAACTTACATTTTTCCACATTTAGGGCTAGCTGCCATTCATCACACCAACTGGAAATTTTGCCTAAGTCGTGTTGTTCCTACATCCACTCAACTTCGACACCTTACCGTACACCACGGTATCATCAGCAAACAATCGCAGATTGCTGCCCACCCCGTTAGCCAAATCATGTCACGTAAAGGCTTATGTCATTTGTTATTGTTTATGCTGTGGCACTTTGGAGCCTACGTCACTCCTTGGAAAATGCACCGATGGTCGCTATGTAATACTGACATCTACATTAGCTCCAATAAATGACGAATATTGCGTCTAACTGTTGACGTTATTTAAATTTGAGTTTTTATAGCGTTTTGTAATAGTGGCTCATTGTTTGGTCTGAACCGGTGACTTAACTCCCGTTTGTGTCAGTTTATTAGTAGGTAATTTGCTAATGCAGACGTTGTCCTCTTTGTTTTAACTTATACGTGCTTGCACCATAGAGGGGGGAAACAGAGCGACTGGAGAGCTTGATATAAACAGATGTTATAACGTTCAATATCAAAATGCAAAATATTATTATCTACCTGATTACATGTGTTAGAGCTATCGTAGTTACGATGTTCCAGTGCCATTACATGCATGCATGTCCCAAGGAACAAGCACAGTGGTGATCAGTGCCATTATGAAATAGGCAACGCGTATTCACAGTTGCGAATATGGACAACATCAGCAGCATATTAGAATGATAACAATGGAAATTTGTGTCGGACCGGGACTCGAACCCGGATTCTCCGCTTATTGCGAGCGGTCGTCCTACCATTAGGCTATCCGAGCATGAGTGTCGGCCAGACCCAGACTTCCGTACCTCGGCAACCATGGGTCTGCAGAATGTAAAGAGACATCCATAATGTATAGTCCTGTATAGGTTAGACATTTTACTTGAAAGTCGCCTGCCCGTTGTCGGTGAATAAATACGATATTACGGTGCCTATACTACTCCGAAATACTATGTAATGTTCCGTCAGACAATGGGCTGCAGACATTCGGAAGTTAGGGTCTGTCCAGAAGTCGTGCTCAGGTAGTTACATGGTAAGCCGACAACTCGCGATAAGCGGGAAATCTCGGTTCGAATCCCGGTCCGGCACAAATTTTCTTTGTCGTCATTCCGTTATACAGCTGACAACTAACTCCGCCCGAACAGGCCATGAAGGCCCAATGGTACCGACCGGTCGCCGTGTCATCTTGAGCCCACAGGCGCCATCGGATGCGGATATGAAAAATCAAATGGCTTAGATGGCTCTAAGTACTATGGGACTTCACATCTGAGGTCATCAGTCTCCTAAACTTAGAACTACTTAAACCTAACTAACCTAAGGACATCACACACATCCGTTCCCGAGGCAGGATTCGAACCTGCGACCGTAGCAGCCGTGTGGTTCCGGACTGAAGCGCCCAGAAGCGCTCGGTCACCGCGGCCGGCCTGCGCATATGGAGGGGCACGTGGTCAGCACACCGCTCTCCTGGCCGTATGTCAGTTTCCGAGACCGGAGCCGCTACTTCTCCATCAAGTAACTCCTGAGTTTGCCTCACAAGGGCTGAGTGCACCCCACTTTCCAACAGCGCTCGGCAGACCGGATGGTCACCCATCCAAGTGCTAGCCCAGCCCAACTGCACTTAATTTCGGTGATGTGACGAGAACCGGTATTACCACTGCGGCAAGACCGTTGGCGATGTACAGCTGATGGTTGTCCACATTCGCCACTGCGAATACATTTCGTTCTATCATACTTGCTAGAGGTGTGCTAAAACAATGAAGCACATATTTTATATTTCTGAATAAATGTCTTTTTTCGGTACAGACCTTATTTTATTATTTTCATAGCACCTTACCCGCTCCCAGCTCCTCGGTAGTTAAACTATTTTAATGTTCCTCTGCAAATTTGTGCTTTCCGCTTTTTTTTTTTTTTTTTTTTTTTTCGTACTGCTTCATCGGACTCAATATTGTAATTCTGTCGGATACATACAACATTGTGACTTTCGCTATAAATAAACTGCTCCTATTTCCACTAAATTGCTACTCTTTAAGTGACATGCCCTCGCCCTCGCCCTCGTCTGTCCACTCATTACGTTATCGAGTCAACCACACAAGCCCTTTTCACTTGCCTCTTCCTCATTAGAAATATTCTGCCGGGCACGAGCGTATTCTTTACATCTAAATTGCATGCAATTAAAGTGATATGAAACATTACAACAAATTTATAGGACACTTTAAAT
Organism: Schistocerca cancellata; assembly: GCF_023864275.1. Lineage (NCBI taxonomy): Eukaryota > Metazoa > Arthropoda > Insecta > Orthoptera > Acrididae > Schistocerca > Schistocerca cancellata. Next base: position 436,330,075 of record NC_064626.1, on the reverse strand, counting down.
TTCATTCACACATAAATACAAAAGAAAAAAGGAACTAAGAATGTACAACCTATATACACTCACCATTACTTTTATAGTTAATCACTGAAAATGCACTGTATTATTTTATGCTGGAGAAGATATCCGTTAAAAGGCAGCGTATTTATCGTCAAGAATTCCGTGCTGTGCACGTAGAGAATCTCTGGCATCGAAGCCACACGAAAGAGGAGCCAGCAAGAGCCGTGAATCAAAGTAAACAAGAATCAAAGATTCATAAAACGTGAACAGAAAATGTTTCCAAATTTCGGGCCAGTGAACCTCGATGTTGGTGCCCTTACTAAATATCCTGTGGGTTCCTGTAGTCAAGGAGGCGGCTGCACGTACTCCTCTGCAGTCTATCCTATTTTCTATTTCTGTTTGTATGAACAGAAACTATGTTCGCTTGCTTCTAATTCGAAGATAATGTCTAATATTTTATGTACAGCTTCGCTAAGGCGTCTACCGCTTCTATAAAGGCGAATGGTTTTGTTGTACAGGTGTTTTAACACAACAAATATTCCCTTGGAAACATTGTATTTTTTCCGCTATATCAGATTAAAATTATTTTTTTGTGTCCTGTGGTTCAAAATGTGGCACTATCGATTACCGTCCTCTTTCTGTAACGTTGTCAGTAGTACGGTCCTAAAAAATGTGGCAGAAAATATATTTCGTAATATTCTATTACAAACGAGAAATTCGTATTCCATAGAAAACAAAGGTTTTCTGAAAGTGAGGTGACGGCGTAAGATTTCAACAGTTCACCCAGAGAAGAGAATAAATAAACAGGCGTACACACGAACTGTTGATTGAGATATACAAGACAAAGTATTTACTGTAGAAAAACACATCGGATGCCGAAAACGAAACAAGGTTCTGTAATAGAAATAAAAATTCATAGGCAAAAGAGTTCAGCATAACAACGGCACAAGACGAAGGAAGATATTTGTTTTGCTTTAAGAGAAAAAGAAACTTTCAAGTTATACACAGCAGGATAAACGCTGGAATGAGTACGAGAACTCGGAGTGAATAAGCAATGACCTTTCACAAGTTTTTTCTCAGAAAAAACAATAAAAAACAACTTTATAAATATCAACCTGACTTTTCAAAGCAACTCTTCTGAGGACCTAAATATCTTTTTTTCTCTTAGATATTCGAAAGTATCTCGAGTAATGCTATGATCTTGATGTTCGCAGGAGTTTTTGTGCTTTTCGAATTACCTTACTCGTATCCACGAAGGAAACATCGCGGTGAAGTTCCCTCGATAGCGTAAGTTTCAGAGACACAGTATATTCTCAAACGCACAAGGAAGCCAAACGAATTACACCGTCGTCTTTTCCAGGGAATGTTTGATTTAGTTAACAAAATCTTAATGGCCGTTCAGGGGTTTCAAATCCGCTCCTTCAGAATACAGTTAGATCTACATCCATACTACGGAAACGCTCTTATACTGACTTCTGCCTTTCGAACCATTAGATTTATATTCTCATTTTACTTTAGGTAGCTCCGGTTACTCTTAGGTATTTTACACAACTCGTTTTATGTGGTCATTCCACTTTAGGTCGAACAACACGTTTACTCCTATGTATTTTATGGTTGTTACTGTTTCTACCTAATTATCACCAGCAGTGAAATTGAACAGCAATGGATCCCTCAAATGAGGTCGTTTGCTTTTCGAAGCAGATACCACTAACGGCTGCGAAATGAGAAACGATCCCTACCTACTTACGCTCGCTTATACCAAAACTGGTTTCACTCTTTTGTAGTGTTTATCTACCATCTCCTAAGGAGTCTCCTGTTTGACAGCCTGAAATCGATCCTCTTTTTATTACACAGATTACACCGACAATTGTGATAAAATACTTTAGTAATGTTACTGTTTTTAATATACACCTCAGTTGAATGGTCCTACGTCGTTGAACTAGCGCCTGCTAGCCACATGCGAAGTCTGAGTGGTGTGGAACAGGATGCCTGTCACACCGGCGCGGCGGCTTGGAATCAATAACTGGCTCTATCTCCACAGCGACAGTTTTAAAGTGCCCAAGAAAGGTGCGCAGGTGCCACAGTGGGCGTTGCCGAAGTGTGGAAGTGTGTGGTCTCACAGGGAACCTTTGGCGCCGTTTCATTCTGTGACATGTCGCAACCCTTCCCCTCCCACTCTCACAAATACACACTCAGACACACGCACCCATACACACAACCCTCGTGATCACGCCGCAGTAGAAATGAAAAAAGCATGAAACAGCTTTGCTTCTTCGGATCACGTTCAAATTTCGTCGAATGTTTTGGAACGGCTCCTTGTGGTTCCACCCTGTACACCAGAGCGAAAATTGTGGTCACGCTACTCTCCAAAAGGGCGGGAACACGTGTATCTACATCTACATCTACATCCATACACCGCAAGCCACCTGAAGGTGTGTGGCGGAGGGTACCTTCAGTACCTCTATCGGTTGTCCCTTCTGTTCCAGTCTCGTATTGTTCATGGAAAGAAGGATTGTCGGTATGCCTCTGTGTGGGCTCTAATGTCTCTGATTTTGCCCTCATGGTCTCTTCTCGAGATATACGTAGGAGGGAGTAATATACTGCTTGACTCCTCGGTGAAGGGATGTTCTCGAAACTTCAACAAAATCCCGTACCGAGCTACTGAGCGTCTCTCCTGCAGGGGCGTCCACTGGAGTTTATCTACCATCTCCGTAACGCTTTCGCGATTACTAAATGATCCTGTATCGAAGCGCGCTGCTTTCCGTTGGATCTTCTCTATCTCTTCTGTCAACCCTATCAGGTACGAATCCCACACTGCTGAGCAGTATTCAAGCAGTGGGCGAACAATCGTACTGTAACCTACTTCCTTTGTTTTCGGTTTGCATTTCCTTAGGATTCTTCCAATGAATCTCAGTCTGGCATCTGCTTTACCAACGATCAACGTTATATGATCATTCCATTTTAAATCGCTCCTAATGCGTACGCCCAGATAATTTATGGAATTAACTACTTCCAGTTGCTGACCTGCTATATTGTAGCTAAATGATAAGATATCTTTCTTTCTATGTATTCGCAGCACATTACACTTGTCTACATTAAAGTTCAATTGCCATTCCCTGCACCACGCGTCAATTCGCTGCAGATCCTCCCGGTTTCAGTACAATTTTCCATTGTTACAACCTCTCGATATACCACAGCATCATCCGCAAAAAGCCTCAGTGAACTTCCGATGCCATCCACAGGGGCATTTATGTATATTGTGAATAGCAACGGTCCTACGACACTCCCCTGCGGCACACCTGAAATCCCTCTTACTTCGGAAGACTTCTCTCCATTGAGAATGACATGCTGCTTTCTGTTATCTAGGAACTCTTCAATCCAATCACACAATTGGTCTGATAGTCCATATACTCTTACTTTGTTCATTAAACGACTGTGGGGAACTGTATCGAAAGCCATGCGGAAGTCAAGATACACGGCATCTACCTGGGAACCCCTGTCTATGGCCCTCTGAGTCTCGTGGACGAATAGCGCAAGCTGGCTTTCACAAGATCGTCTTTTTCGAAACCCATGCTGATTCCTACACAGTAGATTTCTAGTCTCCAGAAAAGTCATTATACTCGAACGTAATACGTGTTCCAAAATTCTACAACTGATAGACGTTAGAGATATAGGTCTATAGTTCTGCACATCTGTTCGACGTCCTTTCTTGAAAGCGTGGATGACGTGTGCCCTTTTCCAATCCTTTGGAACGCTACGCTCTTCTAGAGACCTACGGTACACCGCTGCAAGGAGGGGGGCAAGTTCCTTCGCGTACTCTGTGTGAAATCGAACTGGTATCCCATCAGGTCCAGCGGCCTTTCTTTTGAGCGATTTTAATTGTTTCTCTACCCCTCTGTCGTCTGTTTCGATATCTACCATTTTGTCTTCTGTGCGACAATCTAGAGAAGGAACTACAGTGCAGTCTTCCTCTGTGAAACAGCTTTGGAAGAAGACATTTAGTATTTCGGCCTTTAGTCTGTCATCCTCCGTTTCAGTACCATTTTGGTCACAGGGTGTCTGGACATTTTGTTTTGATCCACCTACCGCTTTGACATAAGACCAAAATTTCTTAGGATTTTCTGCCAAGTCAGTACATAGAATTTTACTTTCGAATTCATTGAACGCCTCTCGCGTAGCCCTCCTCACACTACATTTCGCTTCGCGTAATTTTTGTTTGTCTGCAAGGCTTTGGCTATGTTTATGTTTGCTGTGAAGTTCCCTTTGCTTCCGCAGTAGTTTTGTAACACGGTTGTTGTACCACGGTGGCTCTTTTCCATCTCTTACGATCTTGCTTGGCACATACTCATCTAACACATGTTGTACGATGGTTTTGAACTTTGTCCACTGATCCTCAACACTATCTGTACTTGAGACAAAACTTTTGTGTTGAGCCATCACATATTCTGAAATCTGCTTTTTGTCACTTACGCTAAACAGAAAAATCTTCCTACCTTTTTTAATATTTCTATTTACGGCTGAAATCATCGATGCAGTAACTGATTTATGATGGCTGATTCCCTGTTCTGCGTTAACTGTTTCAAATAGTTCGGGTCTGTTTGTCACCAGAAAGTCTAATATGTTATCGCCACGAGTCGGTTCTCTGTTTAACTGCTCAAGGTAGTTTTCAGATAAAGCACTTTAAAAAAATTCACTGGATTCTTTTTCCCTGCCACCCGTTATGAACGTTTGAGTGTAGTTGCAGGCTCACGACTTCCTTAGAGAAGGGTTGAGACGTTCGGGGGCGTCAGAATGTCGAAGATCGTCGAGAACATCGCCCTGTTGCTCATCGCACCGCGAAATGTCTTTGTGTACTGAGTACCCTGTGGGAACAGGGTACTCGGTACCTTCCCTTTCGTACTGAAAAACAATCATTACATCACGAAATAAAGTTAGTTCGCTATAGTCCCCTGCACACTGGAAATTCATGATGATAATCAGCAAGGGTTATCTCTCTGGAGGACATGGAAGATGATGCTTTCCTATTAATAAAAAATGAATAATACTGGATCGCTCCAAACGCACTGCTTGACAGCTGCCAAGGAAAAGAAATTTCATTGGACAGGAATATTCAGAGGCACTATGGAAGACATGAAACACAATATATACGTAACGGAGGTAGAGTGCTATATTTATAATCGGCCCGGGTGGCCGAGCGGTTCTAACTGTTAGCTAGACGCCGCCGCGAGCGCTAAGAGGCGCGCGAGTTGCGTACGGGCCGCGAGGTGCCGTCACGAGCGCAACCGTATATAAGTGCCGACGGAGTTCGGCCAGCTCTCATTTTGTTGGCATCTCATTTTTGCCTATTCTCTTATTTGCTTAGTTGCTTAGCTCTTATTCGTTTATGGCTCATGTTATTGTGCTCTCTTTCAGCCATTCTGATTGTTTTGATTTACTCCCAATTGAGAAGTGCTCATTTTGCCATTTCACTTTTGCATATTTCTCATTTTGCTAATAATATGCTCGTTAGCTTTTTACAGTTGAATTGATTAACATAGTCTCATGTACTGTTTGTTCATTTCAGCCTGTCCATATTTTGATGTTCTTTAAATACTGTAATAATTATCGGAAGCATTTCTTCCCTTAAACTTGTGTAAAGTATTCTCGATGTAGGATTTGTTCTGTGACACAGGTGTAAGGTTTTGAATATCAATTATTACACGATACTGAGCTTTAAAAGGAATTTATTTTTTCAGTTTGTACTACATCAGACGACAATTTTGTGATATGAGGGAGAAATTTGAGGGGCGAACCCATGGAAATAGTCTTAAGTGATCCCCTTTAAAAATAAAAATTTGTGTGACACTGAAAGACGTGACACTGTAGGCACCGAAAATTTATATGCGTCACAAGTGGAAACAGGAAGGTTAGTGTTGCTACGCTATTGGGGAAAGAAACTTTTGTGATCTAGCCCACTCAAGATGAAAACACTGACCTACATATGCATATCGTACAAATATTCAGGGCTAGAGAAGGGAAAAGGTTGCTAATCTAAAAATAAAACAGAAAGGCTCCATTGTATTCCTTTCGTAATTATTGACATATGCTCAACTAGAGAACAGAAACAACAAACCTGTGACTTTAGGAATGCATGAAATCATAAACTGTGGAAGAAGACACAATACAACCCTTTCAACCCTCTCGTAGTTCTGTGCAAAATGCTACATTTACATACGTCCAGAGTTGGCCTCTGTGCCAACACTGGATCCTCTGCAGGTTTCCCATTAGGACTTTTACGTCTACGTCTACAAACACACTCCGCAAGCGACCGTACTGTACGTAGCGGAGGGTGCCCTGTACCACTGTTACTCACTTCCTTTCCTGTTCCACTCGCAATTACATAGACGAAAACCGACTGTCTATACACCTCCCTAGGAGCCCTTATTTCTCTTATCTTTTTGATGCTTACGCGCAATGTATGTTGGCGCAGGTAGAATCGTTCTGCAGTCAGCTTCAGATGCCAGGTCTCTACGTTTTCTCAGCAGTATTCCTCAAAGAGAACGTCACCTTTCCTCCTGGGATTTCCATTTGAGTTGCCGAAGCATATCCGTAATACTTGCATGTCCTTCGAATCTACCGGAAACATATCTAGCAGCGCACCTCCAAACTGCTTCGACGTCTTTCTTTAATACAAGCCTCGTGCCGATCCCAAACACTCGAAGAGTTTCCAATAATGGCTTGTACTAGTCTCCTAGTTGCGGTCTCCTTTACGGAGGAACCACAATTTCCTAAAATCGTTCCAATAAACTGAGGTCGACCATTCTCTTGCCCTGCTACAATCCTAACACTCTCGTTCCATTTCGTATCGCTTTGCAATGTTACGCCCAGATATTTAATCGACGTGACTCTGTCGAGCAGCACACTACTAATGCTGCATTCAAATATTACGGATTTGGTTTTCCTTCTCACCTGCTTTAATTTTCTACGTATAGAGCTAGCTGCCATTCATCACCCCCCTAGAAATTTTGCCTAAGCAAACTTGTATCCTCCTACAGTCACTCAGGGACGACAGCTTACCGTACACCACAGCATCATCAGCAAACGGCCGCAGATTGCTGCTCATCCTGACCGCCAGCTCATCTATGTGTAAAGAAACCAGCAGTGGTCGTGTCACACTTTCTTGTAACACTGCTGACGATACCTTGTCTCTGATACACACTAGTCGTCGCGGATAACGTACTTGGCTCCGTTGTTTAAGAAGTCTCCGAGACACTCAAATAGCTGGGAACCTGTTCCACGTGCTCGTACCTTCGTTAACAATCTGCAGTGGGGCACCGTCTCAAATACTTTACGAAATTCTTCCTGTTGGTCTTCAATCTCGATCGCAGCATATCATGTGAGAAAAGGGTAAGCTGAAATTCGCACGAGCGATGCTTTTTAAAGCCGGTCGATTCGTGGACATAAGCTTCTCTGTGTGAAGGAAATTCATTGTATCAAAATGAGAATATGTTCTAGAATTATGAGGCAAATAGATGGTAAGGATGTTACTCTGTAATTTTGTGGGACCATTCTTTTACCCTCCTTATACACTCCTGGAAATGGAAAAAAGAACACATTGACACCGGTGTGTCAGACCCACCATACTTGCTCCGGACACTGCGAGAGGGCTGTACAAGCAATGATCACACGCACGGCACAGAGGACACACCAGGAACCGCGTTGTTGGCCGTCGAATGGCGCTAGCTGCGCAGCATTTGTGCACCGCCGCCGTCAGTGTCAGCCAGTTTGCCGTGGCATACGGAGCTCCATCGCAGTCTTTAACACTGGTAGCATGCCGCGACGGCGTGGACGTGAACCGTATGTGCAGTTGACGGACTTTGAGCGAGGGCGTATAGTGGGCATGCGGGAGGCCGGGTGGACGTACCGCCGAATTGCTCAACACGTGGGGCGTGAGGTCTCCACAGTACATCGATGTTGTCGCCAGTGGTCGGCGGAGGGTGCACGTGCCCGTCGACCTGGGACCGGACCGCAGCGACGCACGGATGCACGCCAAGACCGTAGGATCCTACGCAGTGCCGTACGGGACCGCACCGCCACTTCCCAGCAAATTAGGGACACTGTTGCTCCTGGGGTATCGGCGAGGACCATTCGCAACCGTCTCCATGAAGCTGGGCTACGGTCCCGCACACCGTTAGGCCGTCTTCCGCTCACGCCCCAACATCGTGCAGCCCGCCTCCACTGGTGTCGCGACAGGCGTGAATGGAGGGACGAATGGAGACGTGTCGTCTTCAGCGATGAGAGTCGCTTCTGCCTTGGTGCCAATGATGGTCGTATGCGTGTTTGGCGCCGTGCAGGTGAGCGCCACAATCAGGACTGCATACGACCGAGGCACACAGGGCCAACACCCGGCATCATAGTGTGGGGAGCGATCTCCTACACTGGCCGTACACCACTGGTGATCGTCGAGGGGACACTGAATAGTGCACGGTACATCCAAACCGTCATCGAACCCATCGTTCTACCATTCCTAGACCGGCAAGGGAACTTGCTGTTCCAACAGGACAATGCACGTCCGCATGTATCCCGTGCCACCCAACGTGCTCTAGAAGGTGTGGCCAGCAAGATCTCCGGATCTGTCCCCCATTGAGCATGTTTGGGACTGGATGAAGCGTCGTCTCACGCGGTCTGCACGTCCAGCACGAACGCTGGTCCAACTGAGGCGCCAGGTGGAAATGGCATGGCAAGCCGTTCCACAGGACTACATCCAGCATCTCTACGATCGTCTCCATGGGAGAATAGCAGCCTGCATTGCTGCGAAAGGTGGATATACACTGTACTAGTGCCGACATTGTGCATGCTCTGTTGCCTGTGTCTATGTGCCTGTGGTTCTGTCAGTGTGATCATGTGATGTATCTGACCCCAGGAATGTGTCAATAAAGTTTCCCCTTCCTGGGACAATGAATTCACGGTGTTCTTATTTCAATTTCCAGGAGTGTATACTGGAGTCACCTGCACTTGTTTTAAGCCGCTTGAGACTTTACGCTGGGCGACATATTCGTGATATATGCAAGCTAATCAGGGAGCCAATGCTTTGCAAAACCGAATTCGGATTCCATCAGGACCTGTCGATGTGTTTGCTTTCAACTCCCTCAGTTGTTTCTTTACGCCAGGGTTCAAATGGTTCAAATGGCTCTGAGCACTATGCGACTTAACTTCTGAGGTCATCAGTCGCCTAGAACTTAGAACTAATTAAACCTAACTAACCAAAGGACATCACACACATCCACGCCCGAGGCAGGATTCGAACGTGCGACCGTAGCGGTCGCTCGGGTCCAGACTGTAGCGTCTAGAACCGCACGGCCACTCCGGCCGGCTTACGCCAGAGATCATTATTACTATGTTGTCCACACGGGAGTCTGTGCAATGGTCAAACGTCAGTATGTTTGTACAATTCTCCTGCGTGAACGATATCTTAAATGCGAAATTTAAAACTTCGCATTTCCTTTTGAAGCCTTCCACTGCCACACCAGACTGGTGAACGAGTGACTTTATAGAAGCCTTATACTCGCTTAGCGATTTTAAACACGACCAGAGTTTTCTCCGGTTGTCGGGAAGACTTCTGCTAAGGTGTGACAGTATTTCTTATATGCTTCGCGAACAGATATTTTTACAGACGCACGAATTTCTTCTCACTTTAAGCTGTCGTAATTTTCACGTTCTCTTTTGAACAGGCAATTCAAGTCTTTGCTTCCTCAGCGGTTATCGAATTTCATTGTCAAAGGACGGTGGGTCTTTTCCGTCTTCAATTCAAACCATTTAAACACTGTCCATAGTTCCATTACGTCCACCATACTGGAACTGAATGATGTCACTTCATTGTCTGAGTACAATGCTAGCAACTACTTATCTACTATTTATAGCAGAAATACTCTCCTAACTTCTTCACTGATTAGTTATCTTCAGTAACCACAGTCGTTATGATGACATGATGATCACTAATCCCTTTCTCTACATTGATGACGCCATCACTGAGATCATGCCTGTCTGTAGCAACAAGCGCTAGAAATTATGCATTGCGTATGGGCTGTCGAATTAGCTACTCAAAACAGTTTTCGGAAAACATATTCAAAAGTTGTAAGTAGGCTGTTTAGGTTTTTATATTGGTAACGCCACGTAGCGCTCTGTATGAAAATCACTGGCTGTGCTGTGTGCAGTCTGTGGCTAGTTTGCATTGTTGTCTGCCATTGTAGTGTTGGGCAGCTGGATGTTAACAGCGCGTAGCGTGGAGCAGTTGGAGGTGAGCCGCCAGCAGTGGTGGATGTGGGGAGAGAAATGGCGGAGTTTTGAAATTTGTAAGACTGGATGTCATGAACTGCTATGCATATTATGATTTTTCAACACTATTAAGGTAAATACATTGTTTGTTCTCTATTAAAATCTTTCATTTGCTAACTATGCCTATCAGTAGTTAGTGCCTTCCGTAGTTTGAATCTTTTATTTAGCTGGCAGTAGTGACGCTCGCTGTATTGCAGTAGTTCGAGCAACGAAGATTTTTGTGAGGTAAGTGATTTGTGAAAGGCATAGGTTAATGTTAGTCAGGGCCATTCTTTTGTAGGGATTATTGAAAGTCATATTGCGTTGCGTTAAAAATATTGTGTGTAAGTTTAAGGACAGTCATGTATAATTTTTCTAAGGGGACGTTTCATACAGGTTTAGGTAGGATTTTCTTGGAAATAAATGATGAGGTAAGATAATGGAAAATAAATAATGAGGTAAGAAATGCGTGAACATATAAATACAGAAAGCATTCTTGGACAGAATTTTTTTGGTGGAAACAAATGTTGAAATAAGAGGAAAGATATATGGAATGAAGTTTTGGGGTGGACTGCAGTACCAAATGTCACACTGAAAACAAACCCTGTCCTGTATTTTTGTGTTATTACACAATGTGAATTTGTGTTTTTCCTGTCTTAATGTGTTTAGCTAATAAGATTTACGTTGTAGAATTTTTCAAATACTTTGTTGTTTTCTTTGTAAAGATGTTTAGACATTATTTATTCTGTTTTGTTTTAATGCTCATGTGTGAAATTAATGTTTCGAAAACTATTTTCAATATTTTATGTATGTACTTATGTCATAATTCTTGTAACACTGATGTGCATACTTATTTCTATTCTTTTGTAAAGCCTGTTTTACTACAAATGTTATCTGTGTTATTATGTTTTTAATGATGTATTTTGTACCTTTGTTATTGTGTTCTTATGTTATAAAATTGTAATTGACATCAGTTCATCATATTATTAACTTGTAAGTTCCATTTCACTGCACACGTTTCTGTTGGTCATAGTATATGGACAATATGTGAGAAGTATGGACTGTTAGTGTTTGCACGTGTGTTAATAATTCAGCAAGGGACTGGATAACAGCATTGCTGGTTCTAAGGACAATTCAAAAACTTTGTGAGTGCACAAGTGGTTGTTATGGACTTGCTATATTATCCGCAAGACTCGTCAATGGTGATTGTGCACCTGCACAGTCACAACAGATGGCTGCTGGCCATCTCTACAAGGACTACAGTGGGTCTGCATCTTTGATGACCCACCAATACCATTATTTCTACAAGGACTGCAGTGGGTCTGCACCTCTGGTGGCCCACCAATACCGTAATCTCTACCAGGACTACAGTGGGTCTGCTCTGTGATGACCTACCTGCCAATATTCTTCAAAACGTCGAATGACTCTGCTGTGGGTTTGCTCTGTTGTGGCCCATTACCTGTCAGCACGTCAAGAGTTAGCACTGTCTTTCCGTTGGAAGGACAACACTACTTCTTCAAGACTGCATGGAAATCCACTACTTCCGTGTGCATTGTCTTTTACTGCTCAGACTTTGAGAAAAGAAACGGCAGTTTTACTGTGATGAATGATCAGGACTGTCTTTATGGACTGTGAGAAAATTTTAGGTTTTGACCAACATTGTATTAATAAGTGTGTGCATTTGATATCTTTCTTACTGTAATTATGAAATTTTTTTTTTCAAATCTGTATTGGCCAGTGCCCAAAGCAATTTGTAAAATTTTTTGTGGGGAGCATGGGGGCTAAGTAAGTAGGCTGTTTAGGTTTTATATTGGTAACGCCACGTAGCGCTCTGTATGAAAATTACTGGCTGTGCTGTGTGTAGTCCGTGGCTAGTTTGCATTGTTGTCTGCCATTGTAGTGTTGGGCAGCTGGATGTTAACAGCGCGTAGCGTGTAAGCAGTTGGAGGTGAGCCGCCAGCAGTGGTGGATGTGGGGAGAGAAATGGCGGAGTTTTGAAATTTGTAAGACTGGATGTCATGAACTGCTATGTATATTATGATTTTTCAACACTATTAAGATAAATACATTGTTTGTTCTCTATTAAAATCTTTCATTTGCTAACTATGCCTATCAGTAGTTAGTGCCTTCCGTAGTTTGAATCTTTTATTTAGCTGGCAGTAGTGGCGGTCGCTGTATTGCAGTAGTTCGAGCAACGAAGATTTTTGTAAGGTAAGTGATTTGTGAAAGGTATAGGTTAATGTTAGTCAGGGCCATTCTTTTGTAGGGATTATTGAAAGTCATATTGTGTTGCGCTAAAAATATTGTGTGTCAGTTTAAGGACAGTCATGTATAATTTTTCTAAGGGGACGTTTCAAAGTATTTTGCAAGGGTGACTGTCTGTATCCCCTGCAATGAATCTATAGACTTCCGGGTCTATACTTGATACAATGAAGTCGCCTCCAACTAATAAGAGTATTGTACGATATGGGTATTTCCGCGCTACTGACTTACTTTGAATAGTGACAGGCAAGGCATACTTCAGAATTCGGATGAGGCCCCCCCAAGCAAACAAACCGAGAGCACATTGGCTTTCTTTCCGACCCCGAATTTCGTTTTGCTAAGGGGCTCCATAATTCGCCTGACATGGGAGCGCCCGATAACTAGCAGACGACTGCCCCTGTGCAGTACACACCTGCTGCTGAATGAATGGTCACCAGGGCGAACAGGCGGGGGTAGAAGAGACGGTTAGTCAGAGTAAAAGTGTGTGTCAACACGAGAATCGTACCTGGGACCTTTACAACAAGGAATGCAGGACAGTGTGCATGAAATCAGGAAAGTTGGAGGGAGGCTGTGGTTGAAGTGAATCTATGAAAGTGGATGGTGAATGTCGCCTGTATTAGTCGGTTGGACTGCCCAGCAACTGTTTCGTATTTGAATCCCGCTTTGACATAACCTTTTCTAATACAGTTGTCCTTTGTATACATGGCTAAGTATGAAATAAAGCGATTACTTTCAAAAATAAAAGCAGCCATGGCAGGACTATGCCTTCCTTCTGGAAATGGTATAGTCACTATATGTTCCACAAGTTTTCGAAAGAGTCTGCCTGTTGCACCAAATCTTCTGTTAAAAGGTCCGACACTGTCAAGACCATTTCTTTGGCGAATGCGATTTACATGTCACATTTAACTGCATGAGTAGCTCATGGTATCCGGAATCAAGACACGTGGATGGCACTACGTTTGCCAATTACGGCACTGGAATAGTTCAGCAACAGATGCAAAGCAACAACGACAGGATATACTCACTCCTACATCTCGTGTCTCGGCTGGTCGGCATCGACGCTCGCTCATTTATCGGCTACTAGATGCTACCTTCTGTGAACCTGGGATCTGCTAGGCGTCACCTCTCTCTCATTCGTTACGGTATCAGGACCTTGCTCGTAATCGGCTTTAAATGTAATCAAAATAACTTCCCCATCTCTTTTTGAGTATCCATTACGTTTCATTGCAGTTTGAATGAAGAATGAACGCTGAAGCTACACGTGTGGCACATACCATTGTGGACAATGTCTCGGATTCTACATGCTATGGTCCAAGATTTGAAGAGAGTTGAATGGTGCATACTGACAGACGCTACGTCACCGATACCCTCACTAAACAAGAGACGTAGGGGAGAGCTGCTAGCGATATCAGGAAGCCGACATTTGGCGTTACTGGGATATGTATCGTACAACATGGAGTATCGTGTCAATGAAAGAATCCGATTGTAAGTAGTGACTTTTTGACCGCACAAACTTTGATCTCAGTTATTTCATTAATACGATACGTCATCTGTGAATAAATATTTTATTTACAGAAGCTAATTAGTTAACGTTTGACAAGTCATCTGCTTAGCAAACTGTAACAATGTGCAATAATCAGTTCACAAATTTTAAGTAATATATTTTTGCATTCGGATACATTCTTGGATCAAAAGAGAACATGGAAATAACGACGAGCAAAAGGTGGTAGAAATTCGTGTGTCTATAAAAAAAAAATCGATGAGCGAAGCATACAAAAATTTCCACCGTCGTTCATTTGTAAAGAATATTGCCGAGAACTCGAGGAAATTCTAGTCCTACGTAAAGTCACAGAGTGGGTCGAAAATTTCTCTCCAGTCAGTCTTCGATCAGGCTGGTGTGACAATAGAAGAAAGCAAAAGGGAAGACGAAGTTTTAAATTTCACGTTTAAAAAGTCGTCCATGCAGGGGGATCATATAGACATTCCATCGTTTCATCTCTCACAGACTTGCGTATGGAGGACTTTGAAACAGGTATCCATGGCGTTGAGACGGAACTGAAAGAGTTGAAAATAGACAGTCCGCCATGTCCGGACGGAATCCCAGTTCGGCATTTTGAAGAGTACTTTACAACGTTGGCCCCTTACTTCGCTTGCATTTATAGCGAATCTCTAGCCCAGCAGAAAGTCCCAAGGAAAAGGAAAAAAGCGCAGGTGACAACTTTATATAAGAACGGTAAAAAAATGGATCCGAAAAATTGCAGAAACATATCCTTCATATTGATTTGCAGCAGAATTCTTGAAAATACTCTCAGTTCGAATATTGTAAATTTTCCTTGAGACAGAAACGCTTCTGTCCATGGATCAGCACGGCCTCAGAAAGCATTTCTTGGGCGAAACTCAGCTTACCCTCCTTTCCTGTGGATCTAGGGATGTTTAGGAGTGTGGAAGTCTCACGTACAAATGTATGACGCAAGTGACACCCAATCACCTCACCACTTTCGAAGTCAAATGACTACTGAGTTCGCTGATATAGCAGCAGATGGCAGCACAATGCACCTAATACGAAAAACGTATGTTTTCGGGGTGTCCGGGTACCTTTGATCAAATAGTGTATCTTCACGCTTGTCAAATGCAACCTAGGATACCAAGGTCACCGGATCTCTCCCCGATTGAGAAAGTTTGGAGCATTACGGGCGGAGCCCTCCAACCACCTCGGGATTTTGACGATCTAACACGGCACTTGGACAGATATTCCCAAGATATCCCTCAGGAGGACATCCAACAAATCTATCTATGAATTCCAAACCGAATAACTGCTTGCGTGAGGACCTCAGAGGTGGACCAACCCGTTATTGGCTTGCTCAATTTGTGAAGCTCTTTGCCTTGAATAAACCATCCAGTTTTTCTGAAGTTGTAATCATTTGTTTATCTGTACACGTACATCACATCTACCCATTTACGTGGCATTCCGGTAGTTGCTTCGTGGTGCATCGCTTTTTGAGTCTTGGAGTGTAGAACCGAGTACGTTATCCTCGACGGCGAACGTTCATCAGAGACAAGAAAATCTTCAGTAGCCAGTAGCGCACCAGGGAAGTGTGATAACATCGGTCTCGTTCTCTCTGTAGATAAATGGTCTGACAGACAGTGTGTGCAGAAATGTGCGGCTGGTTACTGATGAAGCAGTATTATACGGGAAAGCATCGTCGTTGAGCATACAGGCTGACTTAGACAGTGCTTCTACTTGAAGTTATGAATGGCAGCTTGCTCTAAATGTAGAAACATGTAAGTTGGAATGCAGATGAGTAGAATACGGTATTATTGAATGATGCTTGCCAGAATTATTTCGATTAAATATCTGGGCTTAACTTGGGAAAACGACAATAGATGGAAAGAGGTCGTAAGGCAGGTAGTACGGAAGGCCAATGGCCGATTTAGGTTCATTTGAAGAGTTTTAGGAGAGTGTAGCTCCCCTGTTAAGTAAAGCGCGTGTAGAGCTCCAGGGAGGCCCATTCTTGGGTACAGCTCGTGTGGGTGGGATTCCCACTTGGTCGGATTAAACGAAGACATCGAAGCAATTCAGAAGCGTGCTCCTACCTTTGTTACCGGTACGTTCGATCAACGTCGAGTGTTATAAAGATGCTTCGTGAACTCAAATGGGAATCCCTAGAGGTAAGATGACGTTCTTTCCACGAAACACTCTTGAGAACGTTTAGAGAACAAACATTTGCAGCTGACTGCAGAATGATTCTACTGACACCAACGTACATTTCGCGCAAGGACCACAAAGACAAGCTAAGGGAAATTAATTCTCCTATGGTGTCTTATAGAAACTTGTTTTTTCCTCACCCCATCTGCTCGTGGAATAGATAAGGAAATGGTTAGTGGTGGTGAATGGTGCCCTCCGCCGTGTTCCAGAAGGTGGTTTGGGGAATACATAGGTAGATTTTGATGTAGATGCCACACGTGAATACGGCGATGTTAATATGGGACAGATTATGCTAGCAAGTGCTATCTTTGTGTAATTCTTGAGAATGTCAGGAGGCAACACTGAGTCATTTCTAATTATTGCTAATTTTTTTGC
The DNA here is from genome assembly GCF_023864275.1 of Schistocerca cancellata. NCBI lineage: Eukaryota > Metazoa > Arthropoda > Insecta > Orthoptera > Acrididae > Schistocerca > Schistocerca cancellata. The sequence goes on along the minus strand of NC_064626.1, from coordinate 436,313,442 downwards.
GAGGCTTCCTGATTATGAGCAAACAGATGTTTCCATCTGAAGGACAGGATCACTGCTGCAACTTTTAAGAACACAATGACTCTAGGTATCTCGACGCAGACTGTAGCTGGGTCAATGGTCAGCGCAGTCAGTAACGAAGTCGCGGACACCGACTACTAGGATCCTTCTGTAAGAAGTGTCACCGATACTATAGACACGGCCGGGAGGTGAACACAGCGAAGGCACTCGAGAAGGTCGTCTGCATACCGGCATAGGGTGTGGGAAATGGAAAGTAATGTGCAAATTATTTAGAATTTTCTTCAGCTGGAGTTGAAGCACTGGCCAGCACGATTGTTAGCAGAAATGAACTGCGGACCAGAAGTAACAAGAAGACTGACAGATAAAAAATAGTATTGTCACATCACTGAACCTCAATGGCACAAACTGTACAGCCAAAGTTTTCAAAGTTTGTCAGGGTTGCTGGCTGGAAGTTGAAATGAAGTTCTTACTTTAGCAAACAAAAAAAAAAGAATAATCTACATACATACTGCCGTTATTATCTCACAGCTCAAACACATTGAAACTGGCACAGTGCGCTCCTATGCTTTGTGCTTATAGTTTTTTAAAACAGCGGACGCAAACTAAAAGACTAATACGTTGTGACGTTGAATCAACTCTATCACACGAAAAACATAGATATGATTATGGGCTCGTCATCATTTTACAGGCTAATCATTTCCTAGCTAACCAAAACAAAAAATAATTCGAAATCGGTGTAGCACCCCGGGGTCGATTTGTTGCGATAACATCGTTAAAGCGACCCAGCCTTAATCAGTACACAGCGCCTAACAGGGTTAGCAACTGGACTAAATTGGGTTAGCAGCGGGGAGGCGCTGAATTTCCCGGCGCGAGTGCATCTTGTCGCCATTTAGGCCACCGAAACATCTGACGCCGCACCACCGGAAATTTTTGGCGGTTGCGAGAGATTCAAATAACAGTAAATAACGGTCGAGCACGGCCGTGTGCGGCTGCCGCCATCTGGGCCACTAACAGATAATGCGCCAACGCCCAAATCTGAATTTAAAAACACGAAACAACCAAAAAAATGTGGCAAGTATGGTTTGGCTGCAAAAACGCACAGTGGGTCCGCTGCAGCGGCCGACCGCATTGTTATCTGGCGCAGCGATATTCGGAACGGAAAAAAGGGAGTCGGACGTCGGAGGGGCGGTGTGATGTGCTGCGCTTAATGACTTCGTAAATGCTACCAATGAATGTACTGCCGCGCCGAATAACAACTCGGAATTACGAAGAATCGTAATAATGTACTTGGCAGAAGGTATTAAAGCGAGATGGTGGTTCAGCACGTAAAGTGGAAAACATAACCATCATGACAACCATTTCCATCAGCAAATCGAATGTGCTACTAGTAGGTGAACTTTTCCGACCACTGCTAACAAAATGGACGGAAGTAAACGTTATTTAGTAAAGCTGTTACACTAAATATTTGTAAGATTGAACAAAAGTCAAATTAACGTTTCGCCAAGATAACGGCCATCTGCACACGCTGAGAGTTTCCATTGCTTGTGTTCATGTTTGCCAGACCCTACCTTGGGCAGCAAGGTCACCGTATCTCTGCCCAACTGACAACATTTGGAGCACTGTCGGCAGATCTCTCCAACCACTTCGGAATTTTGACGATCTAACGCGCCAATTGGACAGAATATGGAACGGTACCCGTCACGATAGCATTCAACAATTCCGCCAGTCAGCGCTAAGCGGAACAACAGCTTACATACGGTCCAGAGGTGAACCAATGCATAAATGACTTCCTCAATTTATGAATCTCGTTCTCGTGATCAGTTTTTTTTTTAATTATGGTCATTTGCTTGTCTCTATACATGTACATCACATCTAGCGATTTCCATCCCATTCTGATACTTCCAGCCTCGTGCGGCGATTTTTTTTTTTTTTTTTTTTTTTTGCCGTAGAGTGTATTTCTGTGATCTGAAGGTGATTACTAGCGGAACGGAAACCGATCATACCATATTATAAACTCGTGATCTGCACAAATATAACTTACATTAAAAATTACGGTCGCTTTTCCACATTCTTGACCATGTCAAGCCTGATGAAGAATAGGCCTATACTCTGAAGTTTTTGATAATGCGGATTCAGTTCATTATCTCAATCATTTCCTGGTGTATCACGCATAAATTCCTCTTCGGGTAAATGTAGCCCATTTACTTTACGCCTTGCACTGTATGTTGCCTTATTTAGCGAACAGTAGCTTGTTTTCTAATGTTTGGCCTTTCGCAGTCTTGTGTCACTGTATCAGTTCCTAATCGAAAATAATGACTTCGGGCTCTACCTCCAGTCGTAGTTATCTGCAGTTTCCATATAATCCTCAAACCCATTGCGGAAAACGCCGCGATTGCTTTCGAAACAAGCCCAAAACCGATTTCCTTTACCGCCCTTGTACAGGTTATCCCATGATTCATTCCTGGTGATCTCACCGTAGATAATAATCTTTTGAATCCACCATTCCCTTAACTTTCCATTTGTTACCATTTTCTTTTATTTTATTTCATACCAAATACTGAGGTAACCGACATCGGTTTTAATGTGATGGTATATCACAGCAACGTATAATAACGTAAATCTGAAAAGAAGGTGTAAATGCACGCCTCATTCCTGTTTTTCAATAAGGGCTCGACAACTTGGTAAAATTTGTTGGTTGAAATCTTATGTGTTAATGTAGTTTGTTTGTGCACGACAAGAATAGTTGGAACATGCTTCTATCATGCTTTTATCATGTCACGGTAGAGGTGGCGCAGTGAATGGACACCTGTTCGGGAGTTCCGTCCTTCTACACCTGTCTGGCTACTTAAATACAGATCTTTAAGGGGACTAATACGTGTCATAAAATCGATTTGTTTAAAAATTTTCGTCATAAGAAATTGTCTGTAGTCTTCTGGACAAGAAAAAGATAACTTCGAGGAAATCGTATAGACGAAAGATCCAAAATTAGAATAATTTAAATGTGTCTGCATAAATAACGACACCCCCATGTCACGCAAACAGCTCTGTTAAAAACAGAATTTTGTTCTCACATGTTTGTTTTTCGACTTTTTAGTCTCTAGTATCTTAGTGACAGAACATTAATAGAGAAATAATTACATAGCAGGTCTCAACACCAAAATAAGAGTTTTAAGAACCGTATATCGGGACGGATAACAAAAATTATTATGGTAGGACTAAATACTTTGAGAGCAGATGTTCTGTATGCTCTCTGTGTTTCACTGATAGTGTAATGTCAAGGTCTAAGGTTATGAAACTGATAGGAGTGCCTGTTGAACTAAATATGCAAAGAACTTTAATAGTCATTGACTGTAGGAAAATATTCGAAGGTGAGGAATCACCGTCGGAAGCTACCAAAGAAGCGAGAATAAGAACAAGAAGTCTGGAAAAGAAAACAGAGGGAGGAAAACACCATAAAGAAGATTATTATTGAAACAAGATGACTATGGACCTAGGGTGCATTAGCGTTATATAGGGTAGGTCTAAAAACAAGCTTTAATTTCCATAAAGATCACTTTTTTGAGGTTCTGGTAGACATCGGTTAAAAGACATTACAGATAGAGTGCTGAAATTTTCTATATTGTCTTACAACATACTTACATAATAAGTCATAATATTAGTCTACTATTTGGTAGACTAATATTATGATTTACTATGACTTAAATTTGATACATAAATAACTTTTTAAAGAAAAACTGTAAGTCAATTACCGAAATTTTTATTAAACATTATTAAAAAGATTTCAGTCATAATTTATGACACTAAAATCTTTTTAAGAGTCGTCTATAAACATAATAGCATAAGGAATTTCCAGAAAAAATGTCAAGATTCTACTTTGTTTTTATTTCAAGATATGGGTACCTATGCTGCATACAAATAATTGGCGTGCTTTACTTCACTTGCAACACAAAACACAATTCAGAAAAAAATGTGAGACCGAAAGCTGTGGTTACACAATAAATTCTTCTCAAAACTTCTGTTATAAGATGGCAAGCATTGAATGGGCTTACAGCTCTTAGTCTTTGAGTTAAACCATTTATAAAACTGACAAATTTTTCGTTTCCCCTTGTGTTCACGAACAAGTCTCCTTAAAAGGTCTTTTGTAGTTTCTTTAAGTCGTTCGGGGTAAATCCTAAGATAATTCCTTCGAAAGTAATCAGTTTCCTACCAACCCACTTATTTCTCAGTACACTTTATGCTCCGTCTACATCGTCGTCGATGAAACCTGAATCACTACCCTCTTTCCTTCCTTTTCTGTCTTAGAAGCAGTGAAGGAAGTGAAAGGAATTTATAGAACAAGAGTGAGAATGACAGAAGAAATGAAAAAATAAAAATCTAATAGCAACGTACCGCAGATAACAAAGCCATTTTGTTCGACAGTAAAGAAGAGTTATTAGACTGAACAGCCTATTTAGTACAAAACATTTTTTCCAGAGAGCCAAAGCAAAGGCGTAGGTAATCAAGTGTGGAGGACTAGATGACGGTGTCACCTTAAGTAGGAAATATTAGAAGGGGAAACAGAAGAATATCGTCCCTTCCACTTTATTAGAGGCAAAGTGTTGGCTCACTTGGACGTGGGTAAGGAATATTGGAAGTGGCTTACTTAGAGAAAACAAATTAGTATTCGCCTTGAGTGGTTTACAGAAACTGTGCGAAACTTAAATGTGGATGACGAGGACGAGAATTAAATTCCAGTCTTCTCGAGTGGAACCCAGTATATTAAAACTGTGTCACTTCAAGTAATAGAAAGTGGAAGATGTTTGCGGTATATGGAAAGCGATAGCGAAGAAACAGGATGAGAGTGGTACAGGCTGAGAAAGCCTTTAGCGTGGAGATAGAGGTCGTTGTTCAACAGCCATGACAGTTGCAAATTTATCTACGTCAACACTAGGAAATCCATTGTACAGTGCATGATCAAAGGTAGTCCACACGAATATTGGTGGTTTCTTTCCTATACCATCCACATACTGAGTGAGGAAAAATATGCCTCGGTATACATCTTAATCTCCCTTCTCTGCTTTTCACTATTTACATGAGATTTCTGCTTGACAAAATAGGAGAAGCACGCATAAGACATGGTCAGAAGTTACTGTAACTTCGTACACATACACACCATTGGAGGGTGTTAATAATTATAGAGTTGCAAATCTCCGTGACGTGTGTAATAGGTGCCAGAGTAAGGCAGGATATGGCAGGGTGTACAAGGGGCGTGAATAGAGTCAGATATTGAGTTAGGACTGTGATGGATAATGAGACGTTGCGTACCCGTTTGAGATAGCATTATCATAGCCTGAAAGAGTTTGAAAGGATCTATTTCTGCTAGTTACTCGAATCGTGCAATAGATAGATTCGTGGGGCACTGGAATGTGGCAGTGGCTTCATGTTGAACTGTGCGGGAACGTGATGGTAGGCGTATTCTTCGTCAAGATTCCGGCCGACCACATCACCACAAGGAAGGACGCATGTATTACACACCAAGCACATCGTAACCCCCCCCCCCTTTTTTTCACAATTTTACCTGCCTTCCGACAGTAAGTAATGGGTCATCATGCACCATCGACTCGCTGGACTCTCTGCAACACTCTGCGTCATCATGCACCATCGACTAGCACGATTCATCAGAGACTAGCAGCAGCCGGGGTTGGAAATTAATGTTCGATTCTTATACTGTGACCGGGAAGCATGGATTGCTGATAAATGGCCTCACCTTGCGTTCAGTGACGAATCGCGTTTCTGTCTACCAAAATGTACTTTGTTGGTGACTATGGTGGAGACGTGGGAAGAGATTCCATTCTTCCAATGATCAGTAAAGGCGCAGCAATGCGACTCCTGGCACTGTGATTTAGTGAGCCGTCGGCTGATTCTGTCTGTGGGAAATGACGACACAGTGGTACATTAGGGACATCCTACGCTCTCATGTGTTACGTGTGACAGATCGCGGTGCCATTTTTCAACAGTAGAAATCTTTTCCACACATGGCATACGTCTCTATGAACTGTTGCGTGATGCTGAGGTATTCCTGTGGCCAGCAAGACCTCAGATCCGTCCTCGCTGGAACATGTGTGGGAAAAATCCAGACGTGAGCTCGGTTTGTATATCCTAGTAGCTATTATATACAGAGCCATTTACAACAGTTTTGGGCCAGCTCTTCTGAGGAATTATACAAAGGCTTTATAAGACCCTTACCTACTGGATTAGTGTGTGTATCCAGACCAGGAAAACGTCATACTGAAAAGTGGGCTCTAATAGCCACGTTCTTTATCAATTTGAGTCGATTTTTTAATCAGGTTAAATAACATAATCTTCTCAAGGGGTGAAGTTTCATTTCATCCTACCCTCCTGAGTGGTATTTTCATGCAGTGTATATAATGAACACGCCGGCCGCGGTGGTCTAGCGGTTCTAGGTGCTCAGTCCGGAACCGCGCGACTGCTACGGTCGCAGGTTCGAATCCTGCCTCGGGCATGGATGTATGTGATGTCCTTAGGTTAGTTAGGTTTAAGTAGTTCTATGTTCTAGGGGACTGATGACCACATATGTTAAGTCCCATAGTGCTCAGAGCCATTTGAGCCATTTTTTATAATGAACATAGAATTGTTGGTCTGTTTTTGTCGAATACTAGTTCTCAAAATTACCCAGCGAATTATGAGAGAACAGAGAGTAATTCTGGCACCACAGCCGAAACATTTTCTGGTTCCCAGTTTTTCGATGCGATGTAAGCTCGCCAGACAAGAGTTAGTCCACACAGGTGACATCGTGTCTATGCTGTGTAAACCTGCCTCTAGCTATGACAATGGCCTTAGTTGGGCGAAGTTTCTTCAGGTGTGCCATATCCAGGTGAATAAACTCACTAATGGTTAGATTCAGTAGAGCCTCCAAGCTACAGGGTTATTCACCCACTGTTGGAAACAGACCCAGACGTTTTCTAATGGCTTTAGATGGGGTGATGTAGCGGGGCAGTGGAGATTAGAGAGGGTGCCTTAGGGTTCGTCAAAGCGGAAAACGCCGCCCTTTGAAGACGGCTGCTGTTGCTTTGGAAGGAGGGAGTGTCAACTTCATATGCAACATGATGTAAAAGAAAGGACAACACATGTTCACCGATAAGTATCCTGGTTAACGCACATGGTAACGTTAGTGAGTGCGCCCTATTCACAGTACACTGAACACACCCAAAAGGTTGCAGAACTACCTCCTCTCTGAAGTGCGCCCTTCACGCACTGCATATTAAACACCTCACAGGGGTATTGGTGTTCTCCACGCGTTATATCGCTTGAAAAGGTACGAAATCGTGACACGTTGGACCACGCCGAACGCATCTAGTCAGTTACTGTCAATGTCTCTCGACATTGGCGATTATGAGCCACATTTCTTTGGGTTCTATTCTAACAGCATGTAAAGCAGCACAGTCAGGTGCTATATTGTTTTCTTCTTCCCTTGTCTTTAAGTGTGTTCATTTTATTTATTATTCCTAACCATTTTTCATCATATTACAATTTAGCTGAAGCTGATCCTTTGTCAGTAAGTTATAAGTGTGGTAATAGCCATTAAGCTGCATTTTTAAACTGATTACTAAGTTTATTTTCCAGTTGTCAAACTCCGAACTTGTATTAGGTTTTATAACTTTTGATATTTGTCATTTTATCCTGTTACATCACTTACATGTGTACATAAGACAATATTGATAATGTTATTCTGTTCACCACATGTAGGATATTCCTTACCATCAAGTATTTATTTATAAAAGATTTTGTGTGATCTGTAATGTGAGTCCTGGTATACACTTGGTTCATCTACATCTACATCTACATTTATACTCCGCAAGCCACCCAACGGTGTGTGGCGGAGGGCACTTTACGTGCCACTGTCATTACCTCCCTTTCCTGTTCCAGTCGCGTATGGTTCGCGGGAAGAACGACTGTCTGAAAGCCTCCGTGTGCGCTCTAATCTCTCTAATTTTACATTCTTGATCTGCTCGGGAGGTATAAGTAGGGGGAAGCAATATATTCGATACCTCATCCAGAAACGCATCCTCTCGAAACCTGGCGAGCAAGCTACACCGCGATGCAGAGCGCCTCTCTTGCAGAGTCTGCCACTTGAGTTTGTTAAACATCTCCGTAACGCTATCACGGTTACCAAATAACCCTGTGACCAAACGCGCCGCTCTTCTTTGGATCTTCTCTATCTCCTCCGTCAACCCGATCTGGTACAGATCCCACACTGATGAGCAATACTCAAGTATAGGTCGAACGAGTGTTTTGTAAGCCACCTCCTTTGTTGATGGACTACATTTTCTAAGGACTCTCCCAATGAATCTCAACCTGGTACCCGCCTTACCAACAATTAATTTTATATGATCATTCCACTTCAAATCGTTCCGCACGCATACTCCCAGATATTTTACAGAACTAACTCCTACCAGTGTTTGTTCCGATATCATATAATCATACAATAAAGGATCCTTCTTTCTATGTATTCGCAATACATTAAATTTGTCTATGTTAAGGGTCAGTTGCCACTCCCTGCACCAAGTGCCTATCCGCTGCATATCTTCCTGCATTTCGCTACAATTTTCTAATGCTGCAACTTCTTTGTATACTACAGCATCATCCGCGAAAAGCCGCATGGAACTTCCGACACTATCTACTAGGTCATTTATATATATTGTGAAAAGCAATGGTCCCATAACACTCTCCTATGGCACGCCAGAGGTTACTTTAACGTCTGTAGACGTCTCTCCATTGATAACAACATGCTGTGTTCTGTTTGCTAAAGACTCTTCAATCCAGTCACACAGCTGGTCTGATATTCCGTAGGCTCTTACTTTGTTTATCAGGCGACAGTGCGGAACTGCATCTAACGCCTTCCGGAAGTCAAGTAAAATAGCATCTACCTGGGAGCCTGTATCTAATATTTTCTGGGTCTCATGAACAAATAAAGCCAGTTGGGTCTCACACGATCGCTGTTTCCGGAATCCAAATTGATTCCTACATAGTAGATTCTGGGTTTCCAAAAACGACATGATACTCTAGCAAAAAACATGTTCTAGAATTCTACAACAGATCGACGTCAGAGATATAGGTCTACAGTTTTGCGCATCTGCTCGACGACCCTTCTTGAAGACTGGGACTACCCGTGCTCTTTTCCAATCATTTGGAACCTTCCTTTCCTCTAGAGACTTGCGGTACACGGCTGTTAGAAGGGGGGCAAGTTCTTTCGCGTACTCTGTGTAGAATCGAATTGGTATCCTGTCAGGTCCAGTGGACTTTCCTCTGTTGAGTGATTCCAGTTGGTTTTCTATTCCTTGGACACTTATTTCGATGTCAGCCATTTTTTCGTTTGTGCGAAGATTTAGAGAAGGAGCTGCAGTGCGGTCTTCCTCTGTGAAACAGCTTTGGAAAAAGGTGTTTAGTATTTCAACTTTACGCATGTCATCCTCTGTTTCAATGCCATCATCATCCCGGAGTGTCTGGATATGCTGTTTCGAGCCACTTACTGATTTAACGTAAGACCAGAACTTCCTAGGATTTTCTGTCAAGTCGGTACATAGAATTTTACTTTCGAATTCACTGAACGCTTCTCGCATAGCCCTCCTTACGCTAACTTTGACATCGTTTAGCTTCTGTTTGTCTGAGAGGTTTTGGCTGCGTTTAAACTTGGAGTGAAGCTCTCTTTGCTTTCGCAGTAGTTTCCTAACTTTGTTGTTGTACCACGGTGGGTTTTTCCCGTCCCTCACAGTTTTACTCGGCACGTACCTGTCTAAAACGCATTTTACGATTGCCTTGAACTTTTTCCATAAACACTCAACATTGTCAGTGTCGGAACAGAAATTTTCGTTTTGATCTGTTTTGCTGTTTTGACTATCTATTCCTGTCAGTGGCGGTTCCTTGAATTTTATATTCATAATACCCAAGGTTCATGTCATTTGTAACATAGGTATTATAGAAACTGTAGCTAAAGGCCGAGGTTTCCCTACAAGTCTGGTATAGTATGGACCAGTAACGCAGGTAGCTCCATGGCATGTGCAATCTGCGCCTTATGAAGCTTAATTTTAGATTTTCATTGCTGAGCAGAATATATTTTTATTTGTACACAGTTTGATTGTCATTATGTGGCTCCTCCTGAACCAGAGATTAGTTTTGATTATGTTTTATTCGTAATTCGTATGAAACGTAACTTTCACAAATAACACTTTTCAACAGCAAACATAATTGTAACTGAGATTCTAACAGAGAGAGAGCTAACATAACAGAAGATATCGCTACAATCTAAAACATATGCTTATACTACCAAAACAAAACATTAAACAATGTAACACCTTCTTTTTCTGAAGCCTTTAGCTTCCTTGAAAAATCTTAATTATTTTATTGTATTAATATACTTATCAAATTCAAACAAAAATTGACATAATAACTTATCTAAACAAGTCAAATTAAATAAAAATAAATATTTCGATTACTACACTACGAAAGAGTGGCTTCGATAGCCACCCTTGAACTAAGTGTTCCGAATTATGGTACAGCACACTTAGTTCAACAAAGGCACAAAACAATGAATTTCGCTAAGCTCTCTAAACTGTATGAGCCTAACACTTCTGTTCATTGAAAATATCTGAAATTATAACCGCAGATAGACTTTTAAGTAATTAATACCAGTAATTATTTTTTAAGGAAAATTAATTAAATATTTTAGTGAAGAGATTAACAGGATTACTCATTTATATAATTCAAAAATATTATTCATTTAATATTTTAAAGAAATTTCTCTAAGTAATTGTTCTGAGCCTAACCTAATTGCTCAATTAATGAAATCAAAATGTATATACATCATTTCTTTTAACAAATTTTGTTTTGTTGTCTTCATGATTGGCTACTGTAGCTGTCGTCTTGAAGATCTCTTGATTACCAGGTGGAACGATCCACTATGTTTGTGGCCAGTGGGTTGAAGCCGCGAAACCTAGCAGGACCGTCTCTCGAAGGTTGATGGCCAGATGTCATGACCAATAAGGGTTGTGGCTGGCGCGTTGAAAAACTGAACCCTAGCATGACCATTTCACGAGGTTTACCATGAAACAATATAAATAACATGTATAAGACCCTTCTCACACAATATTCCTGGAAACACAAAGTAATTGTTTTTTAATTCCTCTGTGTTCCAGGTTTTCACTTTGTATTATTATGATTCGCCAAATTTTTGAATGTCGCTATACTCACTGTTCACAGTCATTGTATCACTGTAATTACAGTTCGTATACTTCTGTCAATAGAATAGTTCAATATTGTCGCTTGCACAGATATTGTGGATTTTACTCATCGGATTCCCATCACACAAACACCCTAAAAGCGTTAGTTACAGTTCGTTACATAATCAAGATTACCTTGACGTGATGTTCAGTATGCGTAAGTAGATAGTATTCACATAATCATATGGTCAGTAAACATTCGTAATAACAGTATTATACGCAATTTATGACGAATTTTGCACTAACAAACAACCCTTTCATTAAATATTATGGATCCAGTTATTCGACTGCGAGAATAATAAGTCGCCACACGATAACTTTAATTGATAGTGGAACATGACAAAATTGAAACATTACCTCACCTCTAAGAGAACAAATCTTACACCTAACAAAACAAATTAAAAGTAGACAAACATATATATTTATTATAAACAAAAATTAAGCCCCCTCCCCCACATAAAAATATTCATGTGAACGGCTACTATGTCATTATTGATCATAAGGCTTAACTCATATAGCTTTTTCAGGTCCATGTGATGATATAAACCCTTCACCAGCCGGCCGGAGTGGCTGAGCGGTTAAAGGCGCTACAGTCTGGAACCGCACGACCGCTACAGTCGCAGGTTCGAATCCTGCCTCGGGCATGGATGTGTGTGATGTCCTTAGGTTAGTTAAGTTTAAGTAGTTTTAAGTTCTAGGGGACTTATGACCACAGCAGTTGAGTCCCATAGTGCTCAGAACCATTTGAACCATTTTGAAACCCTTCACCTCTTTATTTTCAGCTTGTTGTAATGAATAACTACCTTCATGAGGTATATTACTTATTACATAAGGTCCAGAACAAACTTCTTGCCACTTCTTATTTTGTTTCTTCATTAAAGAGGACTTCGGGTGATTTTTTAACAAAATCTTATCGACAATATTGTATACTAAAAGATTACCTAATTTAGTATCGTATTTTGCCTTTTTTTTAAGAGCAACAGAGTTTAGCTGTTCTATGACCAGTTGGATAGTGTCTTCTTTGCTTGTTGCCACTTCAGGAATACAGGTATGGGATTAATCCACTCGTCCTCTTCAACTTCATTAAGCATCACTTCCGCAGGTGTATGAGGTGGATAGATGCGTAGGTTATTGAATATATTTTCGAAAACAGATACATGGTCTATCCACTTACATTGTTGCCCTGGAGGATACTATCTAACAAACTGACTGAACTCTAACCACTTTTTCAATGGGGCTGGATTCCTGATGGAATCGGCTTATTAAAATGTGTTTCATCATTTTCTCTCTGATACAGTCTCTCCATTTATTTCCAATGAAATATGAAGCATTATCAAATAATATTGCGTTAGATTTTCTGACTGTAGAGACATAATACCTGACTAAGCGTCTAATAATAGAAGTAGCTGTAGCAGTTTTAATAGGATATAACTTAAGATATTTGGAAATAAATCATAACAGGCTTCAGTGTATTTAATACCACCCATTGTTGTGGGCATTGAGTCAGTTACATCACAGGATAACAGTTGAAGTGGCTTATTGAGTGTAATTGGAAGTAATATCTTTCTACTTCTATTTAAATGCTTAGCCTTTTGGCAGACAATGCATTTCCTTAAGATGTTCCTTACCTTTCTCCTCAGGTTAGGGAAATGTAAGATCTTAGCTATACATTTATCTGCTCCAAAATGACCCCAGACATAAGGAGTAAACCATATTACGTGCAATAAATAATTTTCTGGCAATAATGTCTTCCACATCCTAAAGCTGTCATCACTCCTATACAATAAGATATCATTAAACAACTTATATTTAACAGAACTGTTGGATCTTCATTCATCATTCGATCTCTTATCTGTTTCGAGTACATGTCCTCCTTTTGCAATTGTCTTAGATGTTTACACAAAGACAAATATTGACTTTTGAAAGGAGAATTCGTAACTATTACTATTCTAAAAGCAGATGATTGTCCAACAACTTCATTTAAACAATTTAGGCTTTATGGCAATCGTGATAGAGTGTCAACCACTAAATTATCTTTTCTGCTAACAGGATATTTTCCAATGCTCATTTTACAGCCAACACCTCCGCTATGCTACTGCATAAATACGTTCGCTGGACGATATAACTCGATTATCAGATCCAATTACTCACATTTCTATTTCAGCCCCTATTAGCTCGAATAAACATGCACCTAACCCAGTTAAAGATACATCAGTGGATAAACAAAAGTCTTTATTCATATTAGGGTGGTACAAAATACAAGGGTTAGACGCAACGTTTTTGATCTGTTCATATACTTCTGCACAATTAGTTGACCAGTACCAAGGAGTATTTTTCTGTAACAAATTTAATAAATGATCTTTATTCAGTAGATGATTGGGTACGAATTTTCTAAAACACAAGGTCAACCCTAGAAATTTTTTTATTTTAACTACCACTTGTTTGTCGGATGTGGCGTATTTCTTAATGCATCCAGTTCCTTCTGGTCTGGTTTGATTCCCACAGGTAATGTAGTGTGACCAAAAAAATTAATTTGATTCCTACCAAACTTTTTAAAGTTGCTGTGGTGCCATAATCATTGAATTTCTTAAACACCTTTTCTAAGAGTTCGATATGTTCTTCTCAAGTTTTTGTAATGGCTATAATATCATATACATACGATCTAACTCTACCTAGAAACTCAGGTCCTAGTACTGTATCCAAGGCGGCTATAAACATTCCAACTATCTTTACCGCAAAAGGCATTACCAGAAACTGGTAGCTTCTTACAGAAAATATAAAAGCTGTATATTTGCTGGATTTTTTTACCGAGCTTTATTTTTCAGAACAATGATCTTAAGTTTACGGAAGTTAAAATATTTTACACCATAATTTTTTTGTAACAGCTCTTTTAAGTTCTCTGTCACATAGTAACAGGCACAATATTTTTATTTTAATCTCGAGCATCCAACACGATTCTAATGTTACCATCTGCTTTGCTAACAAAGGACTGCTGCAAGCGTAATTTGAAGGTTCTATAATATTCCTTTCCAACATCTTACGAATTTCTTGGGATACAGCTTCTTTTTTAGAATAAGGTATCGAATATGATGACCTGCAAAATGTTTTATGAGGAGATATTTCTAGATGACGAACATAACCTTTGATTACAACTAGTTTATCGTCAATAATCCTGATACACGTTTTTAATAAACGACTTAACTTGATCTGTTGGTGTTCTGTAAGATAAGTAGACTCAGCTAGTTTTTCATTAGTAAGTCCACTGAGCTCTGCGTCCGTTGCAGTTATGGATTGAGTATGCATTAGGTACAATGTATCTTATATTTACGCCATTGCCATACTTTGAAAGATGAACCACATTGCTCACGAGATTTAATGTAATCACCTTACCACAATTATTTAACATAGTATTACCTACATCTAGGTCTATCATTGCTTTTATTTTACATAAAAGTTCCCATCCCCAGATACATGGTAATTTATTCACGACCAAGAAGATGCACTGTGTACCATTCTTCTGGACTTCAACATCGACCATGATCTGGAACTTAGTTGATTGAATCTGCCTCCCAAATGTGCTGGTAACATAACATTTCTGAACAGGTAATATTGGAATTTTCCTTAGCATATTCAATTGCTTATATGGGCTATAATCTATCACAGATATAGTGGCAGCAGTTTCAACAGCAATGTTAACAGGTATATTATATACATGAGCCTTAACTACGACTTGGATTATCTTAATATCAGATTTTTCCTCAGCATACTCTTTACCTTATTTGTCTTCAATCTTCTCGCTGTTATTATATCTGAGCATTAGCAAAATGTTTTGGAATTACTTCCCTCCTCTGCGACCAGCCTCAGAAGGCTAAGACTGGTTGTTATAAGTTTTCCAATTTGTTAGTTCCATTAGGTCGTTCATCATTAACGCCTGTTGTCCTGTCCACGCCTTTGATGTGCAATGTTGGTCATATCTGACTGAATCACTCTGATTATTAATGGGATTGGACATCTGCAGATGCTGTTCATTATTAATAACTGCAGCAGAACGCTGCCAAACACCCTGGCAATTATTCTACCAATTATTTGTGTTATTTCTTTGGTTACTTTGGGATTGCCCATTGCCTTGAGAATCATTATCAGATCCATGTTGGCTATTATTATATTTTTTTTACCACTACTGTTATCGTTATATGGTTCAAAATTAGGTTGATGTTGACCATTATCATTTCTCATGCTACTAACAAAGTTTTCAGGATTATTTGGCCTTGTGGAATTACTGTTACTCCCATTCCCATTACCATAATCATTCCCATTTCCAATTCTTTTAGCTTTATTACCGTTAAATCCACGATAGGCAGTCCTATTAATGTGATACCCACTTCCATACTAATTCTCTATTCCCATTTTTGCTAAACTGCTTTATATGTTGCTGTATAAGATGAATGGAATCTATTATAGACAGAAAGTATTCCAAATCAGCATCTGGTACATAAATGATCTTTTCTCTAAAATCAATGGGTAATTTTGCTTTTAAAATATTAATGGCCTCTCTGGGTGCTATTGGTTCATCCCAAAATGAAGTTTTATTAACATATTTCTCAATGTATTTCCTTAATGTAGTCTTTTTGGAATCATAATATTCTGGATTATAAACTTCTCTACATAATTTCTTTTGTTTGATAAACGACCAAAATTTATTAATGAATTTACACTCAAACTCCTTTCAAGAACTATAGAAATCGTAAGTGTCATTTGCTCACAAAGCTGCCTTTCCTACAATATGAGAAATCACAAACTGAATTTTGTGCCTTTTGTCCCATGTTCTTGGAAATACATTCCTAAAGCTTTTAATAAAGACTACTGGGTCTGAAGAGTATGTTTGAAACTGTTGGTTATTAATAATACTTTGTTCTATTTTTAGAACAGATAATGCTTGGCAACTATGTATTGAATCATTTTCTACCTAACGTTTATTACTTTTCCCTTCAGCTGATTCACAATACCCCAATGAATCATTAATATTGTTCTCTGTATTTCTAATGCTACCACCCTTTTCACTTCTAAAAGATGTTTCATTTACCAACGAGTATAATGTTTGATTAATTTCCTCCTGCCACTTAGGTAGATCTGAAATTACTTCGTCTTATATATTATATATTATAAAATTCCTCTTTAAAGTCATCGACATTGTCTGATGGTTTAGCACTGGATACTTTATTTACTGATTCTGAAACTGTGAACTCTGCTTTTTGATTTATTTCTCCACTTTTTGCCTCCAACAAATCAGAAACCTCTTCTTTCCACTTTTGAGCGTGCTTAGTTAAGCATTCCTCAATCTGGTTCTGATTAGTTAACTCTATGTTGTTGATTCAGTGAATGACTCTACAGTTTTACTTAGACTAGATCGTTTCATTGTTACCTCACCTACATTTATAGTTATTTGATTTACCAGATTAGGCAAATTTTCATATTTTTTATTGATACCATGTAATCTTTGGTTCATACATGTTAGATCGTCAAAGATTTTCTTATCTCGCTCTTCCCTTTCCTTATCTTTCTGTTTTCCCATTTGTCATTATCTGCTAGCTTCATTAAAATTAATTTTAATGTAACATGGTTAGTTTGCTGATTAGGTCCGAATTATCTGAGTTATCATTTGATTTAGGTATCATATCATCATCTACACGATCTAATTGGTAATCACCTACTTCAGAATTCATATTGGGTTGTTCTAAACACATTTGATTATTAGTTGAATTAGATGGCGCAATATTATCCGTAGGCATTATTAGGGATGTCGGAATATGTTCCGTTTGTGACTCATTATGGTCAGTAATAATCTTAACTTTACACGTTTTAGCTGTCTTATCATCTATCACCACCTTACGTATCTTAACCATATCCTAAATAATCTCAATATTCACAGTTATTTGGTAAAATCAATCGTCACATGCTATAGGTACACATACAAATTCTATTATCACTTGGCAAATTACTGTCAATCTATAAAAAACCCTCTCCTTCTTTACACTAACTATGCTACAGATATACTGACCCAACACACATCGAGATGAAAAAACGATTAAGGTGGTGGCACAGTTACCAGTACTTACTTGTTGATTGTAGATCATCTGTCATGCATTAACCATCAGCATATGTTACAGGCTTAGTTAGGTCAGAAATTTTTATCAACAAACATAGCATTATCATGCTACATAACAGAACACATATTAGTTATATGTCACAGAATAGTTACAAACAAAATATTATCACATGTGGTAAATATTTCGTAGTTAACGGTAATTTTAACAACTGTTAATCACCATTTATATTGTCTTCATTATGTAAGATCTCATTCTGAAATTTCATCAGTTGTTGATTTCTTGATAATTACATAATCTTGATGTTTCTTGTGTCCTTTTAATCCTTATCTCTTAATTATCTTCGGGCCCCACGTTTGGCGCCAATTGTGTTTCCTTTTTGTAGTCTTTCGTGGGTGCCAAATTTTAGTTTATTAAGTGACCATGTTTTCGATCTCCAGGGTCGTGTTCAGTTTACTTTTATTTAAAGCTAGGAGGACGAGTCACAAACTTCATTAAAATATCTTGAAACAGTAATAGTGGATGTAAAGTAGCTTGACATCATCGTAAATTATTTATTCACAAGCCCTGTTATTAAGCAAGCTCAGACTAATTCGGTGAACGAAAACTATTTGTTTTTACAATGAAATGAATACCCCTAGCTGCATACAGGCGTTGATATAAGTCAATGGGGACAGTTGAAAACGTCTGCCCCGACCAGAATTCGAACCTGGGGTCTCCTGCTTACATGGTAGACGCTCTATCCATCTGAGCCACCGAGGACACGGAGGATAGTGTGTCTGCAGGGACTTATCTCTGTCACACCCCCCGTGAGACCCACATTCCCAACTTATTGTCCCACCCTGTAGTCATAGTGCTCATTACTCGCGGCTTTTTGGTGATTCCCGTAAGAGTTTGGGCACCGTTTGTGTATTCGTACATTAGAAGATGGTCAAAGGGCCGGTGAGCCTAGTATATTATATGAAGATGGTATCTGTTCTTGTCCAAATATTTTGCACTGGCGATTTCTCGCTCGCTATTAGGTGAACGAGCGATCGCACGGCTTTGTCGCCCTGGCCGTTGTTTTGCATAGAACATTGGGGGTGTGGGGCTACCGACGCTGAAGTCATTGGCACACGGACTGTGCTTTTGAAGGTCAATGGTGAGCGAGCGGAGTTCAACGTGCTGCTGAACGCTCAGAAGCGATGCGACTTGTGCATACGGTTCGTGGTCCCCAACGTGGAATACGTGATAGCAACGCGCTCCAGCGGCAGCTGTCGGCTATATGTAGCTCGTAAATCAGATATTTTACGAAATACACGTACATAATTTTCCTATGTTTGCTGTATTAGTGCGCACATTTTCTCCGTCGTCCATACGAATCATGTTGTTCTACCTGTTGCACACATAAATAGAAACTTCAGTAGCCATGGACATCCTGCAAGGCAAGAAGGAAAATGCCAAGTCCTGCCGAACTGCCGAAAAGGAAATCGGCATGTCAAAGTTCCGTTACATATAGTTCAATACAAATTTACAATAGTTCTGCACATAAGATAAAAATTATTCCTTCATTTTCACTTTTTAGTAAAAACCCTAAGGTCACTCTTATTTGATTACTGTTCCTGTTTAGTAGCATAATCTTTAAAACATGTGAATTACAAAACTTGAAAGAAAGAAAGGGCAAAATATCTTACTACAAGGACTTACTATCCTGTAAATTGAGCTAATCGAACGAACTCACTTCTCAAACAGAGCTCACTTCTATTTACGTGACGTCGAATATTATGGCGTATACTTATTAAACTAGGTTAGAAAACAGAATTTGAATGTACTGGGACGCTACCCACCAACACACCCCTTTTTATGGCAGAAATCTGTTATGCTACCCATTTCTCCATCGTCTCATTTTGTTCGTTATTGTCCGTTGCATCTCGATGGGGCGGACATCATACAACACACGTACAAATTCGTCGAAGATGTTATAACTCCGTATTTTTTTTATTTTTAATTACGAACAGAAGCCAACTGTCTGGCAGAACACGCTGAGCTACCGAGCCGGTGCCGAGCTAAATCGACCACGAGTTTTAATTGACTATATCTTGCATCTTAACGTCTCCTGAAAACTGTTTATTGTAGCTATATTACTAACTGAACAAACTGTAGAATGAAAAATGCATTTTCGATGGATCCTCAACACGCCATTGCCTTGAAATGGCATTCTCTGATAATATGCAATAATTCTATTTCTACTAATACTGCCGGCCGAAGTGGCCGTGCGGTTCTAGGCGCTACAGTCTGGAACCGCGTGACCGCTGCGGTCGCAGGTTCGAATCCTGCCTCTGTCATGGATGTGTGTGATGTCTTTAGGTTAGTTAGGTTTAACTAGTTCTAAGTTCTAGGGGACTAATTACCTCAGAAGTTGAGTCCCATAGCGCTCAGAGCCATTTGAACCATTTGAACCTACTAATACTACTTTTCTTGTCATTTTATTACAACGAACCATGCAATTAACAACATGCTTTAGAGAGATCCTCAGTTGGCTGATGCTCAGAAGCGGCATATATACAGGGTGGTCCAAAAGTCCGGAAATACCCTCATAAAATTCAAATGGAGTGGCAAACAAGGAAACAGAATCCCTACACACGAGGAACGGGAAGGGGGAAACCTTATAGGCTATGCCACCAACATGGCGGCCATCTTGAAAGCCGCCATCTTGGATTCAACTCCAAAATTTCAAATGGGAATTTGGTCATGTGACATACAAGCAGATAGAGAATTTCACCAGAAAAACAATGCCGTTGTTATTTTAAACACAGCTTCATTCATTCTCGGGTTATAGCCAATTACATCTGGCAGCGGTGGGACGCTCGGCAGCATGTCCGTTATTTATGTGGCGAAGAGACATTACGCCGATGTTACACAGTCCCGAGAGACCACCAACAGTCATAGGAATGGCTCGATATGTTGTCCATTATGTTGGATTTTTAATGCTATCCTCCGAACCCAGTCCTGATTGAACTTTGACCAACACATCTGGTCGAATTTGACAACACGCATTAACAATGCGCTGCTTTAGATGATGCAAATCACGTATTTTCACAGAATAAACCAGTGCTTTGACATGAGCCCAAAGATAAAAATTCAAAGGAGTCAAATCTGGTGAAGGTGGTGGCCACTCCACAGCACCGCTACGACCAATCCACTTTTGAGGGAACTGCACATCCAGGTATGCTCGCACATTGCGTCCATAATGTGCTGGGGAATTTCGGAGATGTCCCGTCCTCCGTTAACAACGAGGGAAATACTGCTTCATCCAATAACGTCGGATAACCGTTGGCTGTTAACGTACCATCAATAAAATAAGGTCCAACGACTTTTTGGTACCCCACACACCACACCAGACCAACAGTTTTTGTGAGTCCACCGTTTTGGAAGCATCAATCCAGTGCGGATTTGTGTCGGAGCAGTATCTGTGATTCTGCTTGTTCACCATTGACAAAGAAATTGGCTTCATCACTGAACAGCACCTGATAGGGGAAACGTGGGTTTATCTGCAGCTGCTGTGTCACCCATTCTGCGAGCTGTACCCGACGGTCTGGGTCATCCTCGTTCAGGTTTTGGAGCAGCTGAATTTTGTACAGGTGCCATTTGTGCTGCGATAAAATTCGCAGTATGGAGGTACGGCTAACCCCACATTCTTGTGAGAGGCGACGAGTACTCCGTTGCGGACTCTTGCTAAATGATGCCAACACTCTCACTGTTGTTGGTTCATCGATGGCGGATTTTGGTCTTCCAGCCTTAGGTTTATCTGCGACAGAACCTGTAGCTCGGCATTTGGCTAAAAGCTTGGCAACTGCGCTGTGAGTCACGGGCTGTCTGGTTGGGTGACGACTCTTGAAATCCTCAGCAGTGACCCGTGTGCTTCTTTCTCCTGATATCAAGATGATTTCAATGCGTTCTTCATGTGTTAAGAACATTTTGTAACCTGTAAAAAGGAAACAATGATTAAAACGTTAGCATAAGTAATTGATACCTAACAGTTCAACACGTGTAACATATCAGGCATGGTATAGTCACTTTGCACCGTTTCAGACTCCATTTTATGGCTTCTCAGTTCGTAATACTGACGCTGCCACTACTGCTGCAAGTAATTGGCTATAACCCGAGAATTAATAAAGCTATGTTTAAAATAACAGCGACATTGTTTTTCTGGTGAAATTCTCTATCTGTTTGATATGTCACATGATCACATTCCCATTTGAAATTTTGGTTCAAAATGGCTCTGAGCACTATGGGACTTAAACATCTGAGGTCATCAGTCCCCTACACTTAGAGCTACTTAAGCCTAACTAACCTAAGGACATCACACACATCCATGCCCGAGGCAGGATTCGAACCTGCGACCATAGCGGTCGCGCGGTTCCTGACTGAAGCACCTAGAACCGCATCCAAGATGGCGGCTTTCAAGATGGCCGCCATGTTGGTGGTATAGCCTATAAAATTTCCTCCTTCCCGTTCCTCGTGTGTAGAGACTCTGTTTTCTTGTTTGCTACTCCATTTGGATTTTATCAGGGTGTTTCCGCACTTTTGGACCACCGTGTACATACGGGCGTCAACGGAAAGCCAATACGTCGCTCCACAAATCTGTATGGAAGGGTGATGGCGTGTATGTGACGCTGGTGGCGTTATGCCATCTCATTGGTCAACGTTCAAAAACAGGTCCAGAATATCTAATGTGCCAGATATTTCTGTGCACGTGCGAAAGGACCCCACAACGTGCTAATCTACTGGGGACAACTTAGTCCAAGTTATGACGTCAGAAACTCGGCACGCTCAGCGCTCAGCGTTGGAGTGCACAGTCCGTGTGCCGGAACCTTAAGGAGAGGGCGGTAGGACAGCCGTGGCGGCACATCGGCATTACCCGGGGCAGCCCTGAGCTGCCAGCAACAACAGCCAACAGCACACCCCGCTCTCCGCAGGCTCCATCTCCCCTGTAGAGCAGGCGGCGACACGCGCCGCGGTCGCCATCAAAACAAAGTGCCGAGACCGTTCCGGTGCGCACAACTTCCCCCCCACAGCAGAGGCGGCCATATTTCTAAATCGCGGGCACGGATTCCTGCGTGAAGGCGGCGCCATCACCGGCAGACAAAAATAGAGAGAAGGAAAAAGAATCCCCCTTTCCTCCCGATAGAGTGGATTTCTTACACTCTGAACGTAAACATGGTACCATGCCCAACTTCGTAATGGAATTAGCCCTCTCGGATACATGTAACTTCTTTGTTAATTGTTTTTCATGAAAAGAAATGTTTCTCAAACTCTGCAGCTGTCATTACATAAATCACAAAAATACATCCGTCATTTTCCTCCTTCAATAGTTTTCTATCCGAATTCACTTTCATCATTCATTACTCTGTTGATTTCATACACACCAACCAAACGAATTTAATTATATACTTCTTAAATTTTCTTGTTTGTTGTCTCTTTTTCAACTTTGTGAAGCAACTATGTCATCTTTCGTTTTGTCCATTACGATGCGTTACTTGTAATATTTCGACTGTAAAATTTACTGTTATGTTAAGATCATAATTAGTGTCCCTGCTGTCACTCTATATAATTAAAACTATCCAGACAGCAGTAGACAGAGTTTAAATGAATTATTTGTACAAAAGTAACCTTTAATCTTACTCAAATCTTTGATACAGCGCTCAATGCAGTATATCTTCAAATTTATTTACAAATGTTCGAATGGCTCTGTAACTTAACATCTGAGTTCATCAGTCCCCTAGAACTTAGAACTACTTAAACCTAACTAACCTAAGGACATCACACACATCCATGCCCGAGGCAGGATTCTAATCTGCCAACGTAACGGTCGCACGGTTCCAGACGGAAGCGCCTAGAACCGCTAGGCCACACCGGCCGGCAAATATTCGATGTGGCTATCTTTTGTAAGAAGACAAATATCCCGTCTGTAATCAATTTTATACTAAATCCTATCAAGCAATCTTGATGTATGGTGGCAGCTGCTTGTGTTATCTGTTGCCGCAGCGCTTCGACGTTCCCCGGAAGCAGAAAGAAGAACGAACGCTCCGTCTTTATTAAGAAAAACATCTTCAGTTTACGTTTTGTTAAACATTTCTACACAAAACTGAGCTCGTTTTTCTTTGTCACTTTCTCTTAAAGCTTGCAACAGTTCCTGTTTGTAGGGTATGAATGACAGGCTTTTCCGTAATATCCTCCACACTGCTAACACTAGGCTTATTCAGTTCTAAACTGACACGTCTCATTGGTTTACGCCGACTACGAAAGTAAGAGTGCCGAACTTGTTCAAATGCCGCGTCACAGAACGCTGGCCGACTCTTAACAGGCGTCCTTTGTGATACACAGCCAATGCCGGTGAAATTATTATACCGCTTAACAACAGTTTGTTTTTGAAGTACTGGCTTGCGATATATACTTCTGAATTGTCTCAGAATTGTAGCAGCAGATTAGGATTCATGAAACCATAAACAACATTACGCATGGGCTGCTCCGTTATTCGACTCTGTGATGGCTGCTGCGATAGGTCATTCACATACGCCACTCAGTGGGAACGTTTGGAACTAACAATCTTAGACGGGAATAAATCTTGAAGATATATTGCATTTTGTATAACTAATGTATAAACGTCCAGAAAATTGTGAAGTTGACATCTAGATGACATTAGAGTTGGACTCGACAATGTAACTTGGAGCAGGCAGTATTGTGTCAGTAGAGAACCAATAACAGCGGAATAGGTCCATCGGCAGAGCTCCGTGTCTACCAACACTGACGGGTCATTCAAGATCACCCTGAGTAACAAACCTATCAAGGAAATTTCAAACCTTGTAAAGCTGTCCGAATAAACCGCTGGTGGTGTCATTACGAAATCGCGACGGAGCAACCACAGCTAAACCAAGACCAGGCAGACATAAAGAGACAGACTAGTACTGCCCAGTGTGGTTGCCAAAAATCGAATTAAATGACTCATGAGTTCCAAAGTTCTATCAGCAGTCCAGCTAGTACAATGACAGTGCGTAGTTGCTTAAAAAGAATAGGGTACAATGATCGAGCAGCACATTTATGTAGTCAGTGCTAGGCGACACTTAAGGTGAAGTAAAGAGCGACACCACTAGACCATGGCTGATAGGAAACGACTGGTTTGGGGCGATGAATCGTGTGATACCCTGTGGCAATCCGATGGATAGATTTGGCTTTGGCATACAACTGGAGAACGTTACCTGCCATCATGCGTTCTGCCAACAGTGAAGTAGACAGTTTCATGTGGTTAGGCGATGGTCCCCATATTTGCTTAAAAAACGCTAAGATATGAATACATTTTATACATCGTGTGTTGCATACAGTAGAGGAACAGCTGGCAGACGGTGACTGTATTAGCACGACATTGTACCGTGTCGTAAAGTAGCATATAAGAGGCAATATTTTGTGAAAATAACCTTCCTGAAATGTTCTATACTGACCTGAATCCCAACCTAAACTCAACGGTTTTCTATTGTGCAGCTATAACATAACTGGCTCATAAATCAGTACCGAGAATGTTACATATAACTTGTCAAATGTGTCGTGTACTTACCAAACATGTTTTCGAACTTTGTTACTCCGTTCTCGAATAGTGTAAAACAAGGAAACAAATCATAACAGAATATTCAAACGAAACGTCAAATCAGCTGTCACCAAAGCTTTCAACCACTCACTAACAGCTAGTACATTCATATTCAACACCATACAATTTAAACCACCAACCTCCCCAACCCCCGCCCAAAAATAAACCCCCCCCTCTCTCTCTTTCTCTCTCTCTCTCTCTCTCTCTCTCTCTTTCTCTCTCTCTCTCTCTCTCTCTCTCTCTCTCTCTCTCTCTCTCTCTCTCTCTCACACACACACACACACACACACACACACATACACGATACAAACATCATGAATAGAAATTGGTTTTGAACATATACTTCATTAGGTTGGCAACAAGTAGATAAACACACCAAAGAGGAGGAAACGCATAATGGAGTTGTAATATTTACGTTGTGAAAAGCAATGTCCGAAGAAATAGTTATATCGAGTGGCAAAAGAACAATAGTACACCACAAAAAAGAAGAAGAAACATGGTGAACAGTGTGAAAAAGGTCAGAACTCAAAGCTGTGCTTGTATGTCGGTAATAAAGTGGCAGTGCAACCTCCAGACCAGATGAGAGGAAACGCATATCACAAAATTGTAAGTAATTACTTTTTTAAATAAAAAATCGTGACGTGAACATTTGATAATCTAAAAATAAGAAAACTGTATCGTTATATATCCCACTGATGATGCCTTCGAACAAGAAAAAGGCGAAAGGCGTCTAGGAACAATTAATAAACTGGGAGCAGGAAAAGGCGGTTTTACTAAAAAAACAAGGAGCTAATGATATACACCCATTACACTAGTGATGTTGGGAACTATTCACAGTAGAATATTGGGTGGGCCTCCAGGTTACTTTGATAAATATAACATCCGTCAGCAAGACGACTTTATCCAGGCGCATTCTTCCAGGAGTACATGTAAGCAAACAGTTAAGCCATAAATCAAGGTGCTAACTAGGATAAAAATTCGTGTCCTGTATCGTAGCATTATGGCCACTCCGTCGAATGAAGGAAATTAAAGGAGGTCACTATGTAATGGAAACACGACCAGGGTGGGCGATGATCCCTTTGCACCGGCCGCCCATACCTGTCGCCGCCGTTCTGGAAACAATGGGAGCGTCTCCTGTCGGTCCTGGCGGTCGCATCCTACCTTCTATTGCCACCTCCGTCCGACCGGATCTGCTCAACCCTACTATTCTGCATCGATCGCTCCATCCGCCGTGCTGCCGATCGCGCTCTCTTGCAGCAACCGTCGCTAAAATCGATCTGTCGCTGCGACGCTATTGCCTCCACCAGAACCAGAACATCTCAGAAGCAAAGGACAAACAGGAATTCGAAGGAGGTTCACATCTTTTCACAACTTCTTGCGGAATGGAAGCAGAATTCAGCAACGCTGTCGTCTTTCTTTGTTTCTCCGTTTGGGGTCTTTATCAATCATCCTGTACGTTGGTTCATTCAACAGGCTATAAGTTTTTTAGTTGTAGGGCCCAAGTGATGATAAAACAGTGGCGTTTCCGTTGTCTGCCCGAAAACCTCACAGCTCGGTCCCACCACGGTTAAACGATCTTCCAAAATTACGCAAGGAAGGTCTTCCATGAAATCCTATTGTGAGCTTCAAGGTGAAGAACTGTCACGATTTTTGCAGCATCTGAATTCTATTCATGAGAATATCAAATCTACGTTGGAAATGGAGAAACTCAGCTATCTGCAATTTCTGGCCTTTTTGGTCAGACGGAAAATGGATGGGTCAATGGGGTATTCCTTTTGCCGTAAGCTGACACATACAGACTTGTATTTTTATGCGTCTAGCTGCCATCACCCATCACAAACAATGAACGTTCTTGGAACGTTGTTTTGCCAGGCACGTGTTGTGTCTGATGGAGACAGCCTTGCAAAGGAAATGCAACACCTACAATCTGTGTTCAAAGATGTTGTTGTTGTTGTGGTCTTCAGTCCTGAGACTGGTTTGATGCAGCTCTCCATGCTACTCTATCCTGTGCAAGCTTCTTCATCTCCCAGTACCTACTGCAACCTACATCCTTCTGAATCTGCTTAGTGTATTCATCTCTTGGTCTCCCCCTACGATTTTTACCCTCCACGCTGCCCTCCAATACTAAATTGGTGATCCCTTGATGCCTCAGAACATGTCCTACCAACCGATCCCTTCTTCTGGTCAAGTTGTGCCACAAACTTCTCTTCTCCCCAATCCTATTCAATACTTCCTCATTAGTTACGTGATCTACCCATCTAATCTTCAGCATTCTTCTGTAGCACCACATTTCTAAAGCTTCTATTCTCTTCTTGTCCAAACTATTTACCGTCCATGTTTCACTTCCATACATGGCTACACTCCATACAAATACTTTCAGAAATGACTTCCTGATACTTAAATCAATACTCGATGTTAACAAATTTCTCTTCTTCAGAAACGCTTTCCTTGCCATTGCCAGTCTACATTTTATATCCTCTCTACTTCGACCATCATCAGTTATTTTGCTCCCCAAATAGCAAAACTCCTTTACTACTTTAAGTGTCTCATTTTCTAATCTAATTCCCTCAGCATCACCCGACTTAATTCGACTACATTCCATTATCCTCGTTTTGGTTTTGTTGATATTCATCTTATATCCTCCCTTCAAGACACCATCCATTCCGTTCAACTGCTCTTCCAAGTCCTTTGCTGTCTCTGACAGAATTACAATGTCATCGGCGAACCTCAAAGTTTTTACTTCTTCTCCATGGATTTTAATACCTACTCCAAATTTTTCTTTTGTTTCCTTTACTGCTTGCTCAATATACAGATTGAATAACATCGGGAAGAGGCTACAACCCTGTCTTACTCCCTTCCCAACCACTGCTTCCCTTTCATGTCCCTCGACTCTTATAACTGCCATCTGGTTTCTGTACAAATTGTATATAGCCTTTCGCTCCCTGTATTTTACCCCTGCCACCTTTAGAATTTGAAAGAGAGTATTCCAGTCAACATTGTCAAAAGCTTTCTCTAAGTCTACAAATGCTAGAAACGTAGGTTTGCCTTTCCTTAATCTTTCTTCTAAGATAAGTCGTAAGGTCAGTATTGCCTCACGTGTTCCAGTATTTCTACGGAATCCAAACTGATCTTCCCCGATGTCAGCTTCTACTAGTTTTTCCATTCGTCTGTAAAGAATTCGTGTTAGTACTTTGCAGCTGTGGCTTATTAAGCTGATTGTTCGGTAATTTTCACATCTGTCAACACCTGCTTTCTTTGGGATTGGAATTATTATATTCTTCTTGAAGTCTGAGGGTATTTCGCCTGTTTCATACATCTTGCTCACGAGATGGTAGAGTTTTGTCAGGACTGGCTCTCCCAAGGCCGTCAGTAGTTCCAATGGAATGTTGTCTACTCTGGGAGCCTTGTTTCGACTCAGGTCTTTCAGTGCTCTGTCAAACTCTTCACGCAGTATCGTATCTCCCATTTCATCTTCATCTACATCCTCTTCCATTTCCATAATATTGTCCTCAAGTGCATCGCCCTTGTATAGACCCTCTATATACTCCTTCCACCTTTCTGCTTTCCCTTCTTTGCTTAGAACTGGGTTTCCATCTGAGCTCTTGATGTTCATACAAGTGGTTCTCTTATCTCCAAAGGTCTCTTTAATTTTCCTGTAGACAGTATCTATCTTACCGCTAGTGAGATAAGCCTCTTCATCCTTACATTTGTCCTCTAGCCATCCCTGCTTAGCCATTTTGCACTTCCTGTCGATCTCATTTTTGAGACGTTTGTATTCTTTTTTGCCTGCTTCATTTACTGCATTTTTATATTTTCTCCTTTCATCAATTAAATTCAATACTTCTTCTGTTACCCAAGGATTTCTACTAGCCCTCGTCTTTTTACCTACTTGATCCTCTTCTGCCTTCACTACTTCATCCCTCAAAGCTACCCATTCTTCTTCTACTGTATTTCTTTCCCCCATTCTAGTCAATTGTTCCCTTATGCTCTCCCTGAAACTCTGTACAACCTCTGGTTCTTTCAGTTTATCCAGGTCCCATCTCCTTAAATTCCCACCTTTTTGCAGTTTCTTCAGTTTTAATCTACAGGTCACAACCAATAGATTGTGGTCAGAGTCCACATCTGCCCCTGGAAACGTCTTACAATTTAAAACCTGGTTCCTAAATCTCTGTCTTGCCATTATATAATCTATCTGACACCTTTTAGTATCTCCAGGGTTCTTCCATGTATACATGTTCAAAGATAAAGGACATTATTCACATCAGATCAGCACCACCCATGTGATCAAGCGGAGAAGGAGCTGTTTAGTCCAGGGCGTTCCTGCCGTCCGTCGGCAGTATTCCGTCCAAATCAGGCAGAATTTCAAGAAAACATCAAGTCAAAGTAATCTTCTGTCAACCTACAAAGACGTGTGCTCCTCTCGATTCGGCAAAGGACGATCTGGAATTGCGGAGGGCTGGAATCTACAGAATACCTTGCCAGTGTGGCAAAGTCTGTATTGGCCTGACAACGAGCACAGTCCGTGAAAAATGTGTTGAACACGATTGCCACAGTCCCCTTTTGCAGCCCATTAAGTCAGCCATAACTGACCGACGTTTCTTCACAGGAAGTTCCAAGAATTACTCTGTCACAAAATCTCCGTCTCGGTCTCCTAGGAATCAGTTATTAAGGAGACGGTGGACGTACGTTTAGCGCAAGATCTTATTATTCGTGATGGCGGCTACCAACTGGATGTTGTAACCAATGATACGTCTAGCGACACTTAATTTTATTCCGACAGAGAGCGCGCATGCTTCTGCGCACAATAGATGGAGCAATATTAGAAGAGGTCGCTCATGTTGCGGTTGGCCTTGCGCAGATATTTTGTATAGACGTAGCGATATGAGAGAGCCATCTCTAGTACAAAACACGCACCTGAAAATTGCTGAATGGTTGTGAGACGAAATATCGTAGCAAGAAGTCGATGATATGTGGCTACAACCTCGAAACTTCAAGGTACGAGATCACACATTTCATTAATGACGAGTAACATTCTCACTATTGAACCAGATGGAATGCCTGTGAGATTAGTTAGAACCTCGACTTCACCTCAGACCTCAGCACTCGCCACCTACGTTATACCACGCAAGCCACGTAACAGCGTGTGGGGCTGAGTACCTCTGATACCACTAACTGATTCCCCCTTCCCTGTCCCATCGCGAATGGCGCGTGGAAAGAATGACTATCGGTAAGCCTCTGTATCAACTCTAATTTCTAAAATTTTCTCGCCTTGGTCATTTCGTGAGATGTATGCGAAAGGAAGTAATAAGTTATCCGAATCTTTGTGGAACGTGCAATCTTGAAATTTCAGTAGTAAACCTCTCCATGTTGCACAACGCCACTCTTGTAACGTCTGCCACTGGAGTTTGTATAGCATCTCTGTAAGCCTCTAGCTCTATTTCTATCAATCCTATCTGGTAAGGGCCCCAGACTGATTAACAGCACTCGAGAATCGGCAGATACTGTTTTCAGCAATTTATCAGCAGTAGTGTAATTGTGCAGCAGTGGATTTCTTTTCATATCTATGCTCAATACGTTACATTTCCTTACGTTCAGCGTCAACTGCTGGAGACTACTGGTCCAGTCACACTGCCTTGGGCAACTCAGGGAATTACCTTTACATCTGTCGATTCTGTTTCGTTAAGAGCGACGAGTTGAGGTCTGTCTGCATGGAAGTCTTGAATTAAGTTGCAAATCTGGTCCGATGCTCGGTGAGCTCACGTTTTTTTTTTTTTTTTTTTTCATTAAATAGCAAATGTCTTCCTGCACTCAAGGAACACGGCATCTACCTGAATGGTTTAAATGGCTCTGAGCACTATGGGACTTAACATTTGAGGTCATCAGTACCCTAGAACTTAGAACTACTTAAACCTAACTAACCTAAGGACATCACAAACATCCATGCCCGAGGCAGGATTCGAGCCTGTGACCGTAGCGGTCGTGCGGCTCCAGACTGAAGCGCCTAGAACCGCTCGACCACACCGGCCTGCGGCATCTACCTGAGCACCGTTGTATACAGCGCTATGGATCTCACTGAGGAACAGAGTGATCTGTTCCGCAAGATCTCTTTTTTCGGAATACATGTTGATTTTTATAGAGGAGAAGAAAGGGGAAGGGAAGACTAGAAGATGGACAGAAACAGGGCAGAGCATTAGACGGACAGAGAGGAACAAAGAGAAGGAAACTGACATAAAAAGGAGGACTCATAATGAGATGGGGAGGAAGACACTGAGGTAAGTACCAGATGGACAGAGGAGATGGAGCAGATGGACAAAGAGAAGGGGAAGGAAGAGATGGGCAGATATAGGGGACAGGAGGGGATGATCAATGAGTGGAAGCAGGCGCAGATGAAGGGGCAGGAAGAGGCGGACATGGGGAAGAGAGAGAGATGGACAGAGCGAGAAGGAGCAGATGGCAGAGAAAGGAAAGAGGAGGAGATGGACAAAGCGGGTAGAGAGAAGGAAATGGACAGAGAGTGGACATTGGCACAGACTGAAGGAGTACATTGACAGTGAGAGAGGTCAGGATGTGCAGAGATAGTGGGAAGGAAAAGGGAGAGGTGGGAGAGGAGGTGGACTTAGAGTTGATAGATGGGGAGGGGAGACTGCCTTAGAGGGGCGAGGGAGGAGCAGAAGGACAGAGGCAGAAGGAGCAGATAGAGAGGAGAAGAGCAGATGGACAGAGAGAAGATAGAGGAAGAGAAGGATACCGATGGGGGAGGAAGAGATGGGAAGGGAGGGGGGGAGTAAGAGATACAGGGAGAGGAGGAAGCGAGGAGGAGGAGATGGTCTAAGAGAAGATTAGCATAGATGCATGTCGGGGGAATGCCAAGTACTATATAGTGTCGCTAAAGGACTGTGTATTTCATTTGAAAGGCACACTCATTCGAAACAAGAAGCTTAATATGGCCTTATGCCCTGTTCTGAATGGTTTCCGAAATGGAGCAAATTGTACTTACGTACAGTAATTTTAGAAGAACGAATAATACACCTAGAGGACATAGCTTTGACCACGCAGACTGCCATGTATTTCCAGCATGGAATGGCTCCTCCACATTTTGCGACACGTGTCAGGAAATCTCTCGATCGCATTTACCGTAATCACTGCATTGGTCGCAGTATTTTTAAGTGCCCAACAATACCGGCAAACCTTAAACACTGAATTTTTGTTTATGGAATTGGATGAAGTCTGAGGCGTACAAATGAAAGATGAAAACTGCTTGGTCGTATCATGAGCACTGGTTCCCTCCTTAGGGAACGCGCAGAGGCATTCACACAAGCAGCATGCTCTCCTAAGTGTGCGTTGAAGTCGACTGTGAGATCTAGAATAAAATTTTCACTCTGCAGCGGCGTGTGCGCTGTTATGCAACTTGTTGGCAGATTAAAACTGTGTGCCGGACCGAGACTTGAACTTACCCGCGAAAGGCAAAGGTCCCGGCTTGGAGTCTCGGTCCGGCACACAGTTTTAATCTGCCAGTAAGTTTCTACTGTGAGATGCTCGAATTCTATAGCGAAATGTGCAAAATGTTTAGTGTGACGTGTACGACAATGTTTAGAGGTGAATGTGTTTAAAAATACGTATTTATCAATTGATACATCGTAAAACGCATATTGTAATGATTACTAACCACTGTATTTATTTTATTTATTTATTTATTTACACGTCATGTTCCGTAGGAGCAAATTGAGGAGCAAATCTCCAAGGCGTGTCAGTACATGAACTTACAACATAAAAGCAATAACAGATAAAAATAAGTGTTCATGAACCTGGAAAAAGTCAGCCCATAAGTTTAAGTAAACGCTATCAGCAATACAATAAGAATCACCTTAATTTTTCAAGGAACTCCTCGACAGAATAGGAGTGACCCATGAGGAAACTCTTCAGTTTCGATTTGAAAGCGCGTGGATTACTGATAAGATTTTTGAATTCGAGTGGCAGCTTATTGAAAACGGATGCAGAAGTATACTGCACACCTTTTTGCACAAGAGTTAAGGAAGTCCGATCCAAATGGAGGTTTGATTTCTGCCGAGTATTGACCGAGTGAAAGCTGCTTATTCTTGGAAATAAACTAATATTGGTAGCAAGAAACGACAATAAGCAATATACATACTGAGAGGCCAGTATCAAAATACCCAGACACGTGAACAGAGGTCGACAAGAGGTTCGTGACCTCTCACCACTTATTTCCCGAACCGCCCGTTTCTGAGCCAAAAATATCCTTCTAGAAAACAATACCATACGACATAAGTGAATGAAAATAAGCAAAGTACACTAATTTACGTGTCGAAGTATCAATCACTTTTGATACTGTTCGAATAGTGAAAATGGCAGTATTAAGTCTTTGAACAAGATCCCGAACATGGGCTTTTCACAACAGCTTACTATCTATCTGAACACCTAGAAATTTGAATTGTTCAGTTTCACTAATCATATGCCCGTTCAGTGAGATTAAAACGTCAGGTTTTGTTGAATTGTGTGTTAGAAACTGTAAAAACTGAGTCTTACTGTGATTTAACGTTAGTTTATTTTCTACAAGCCATGAACTGAGGTCTTGTACTGCACTACTTGAAACCGAGTCAATGTAGCACACAACATCCTTTACTACCAAGCTAGTGTCATTAGCAAACTGAAATATTTTAGAGTTACCCATAGTACTAGAGGCATATCATTTATATAAATAAGGAACAGGAGCGACCCCAACACTGATCCCTAGGGCACCCACCACCCCCACTTGACAGTACCCCACTCAGATCCCACATCACAGCCGTTATCAACATTGTGAATAATGACCTTTTGCTGCCTGTTGCTAAAGTAAGAGGTGAACCAATTGTGAGCTACTCCCCTTATTCCGTAATGGTCCAACTTCTGGAGCAATATTGTGAGATCAACACAGTCCAATGCCTTTGTTAAATCAAAAAATACGCCAAGCGTTCGAAACATTTTATTTAGCCCGTCCAGTACCTCAAAGAGAAAGGAGAATATAGCATTTTCAGTTGTCAAACGACTTCTAAAGCCGAACTGTACATTTGATAGCAAATCGTGTGATATAGAATGATCAATTAACCTTACATACACAGCCTTTTCGATAACTTTTGCCACCACTGATGGCATGGAAATAGGTCTAAAATTATCTACATTATCCCTTTCTCGTTTTTTATGAAGCGGCTTTACTACTGAGTACTTTAATCGCAAAGGAAGCTGACCATTCCTAAACGAAAATTACAAATATGGCTAAACACAGGGTGAACATGAGCAGCACAGTACTTAAATATTCTGCTAGACACTCCATCATAACCATGAGAGTCCTTAGTCTTCAGTGATTTAATTATTGAATCGATCTCCCTCTTGTCTGTATCACATAGGAGTATTTCAGACGTCAATCTCGGAAAGGCATTTGCTAAGAAATTTATATGATTTCCTGTAGAAACTAAATTTTTATTTAATTCACCAGTAATGCTCAGAAAATGATTGTTAAATACTGTACATACATCTGATTTATCAGTAACAGAAATATTATTACTGCGAACTGACTTTATATCATCGACCTTGTGCTGCTGACCAGACACTTCCTTCACAACTGACCATGTGGCTTTAATTCTATCCTGTGAATTAGCTATTCTATTTGAATATCACATACTTTTTGCCTTGCTAATAACGTTTTTAAACACCTTACAATACTGTTTGTAATGGGCTACTATAGCTTGATTGTGACTACTTCTAACATTTTGATATAATTCCCACATTCTTCTATATGATATCCTTATCCCACTAGTCAGCCAACCGGGCTGTCCATTACTGCTAGTACCCCATTTAGAATGTTCTAATGGAAAGCAACTCTCAAAGAGCATGAGAAATGTGTTATGGAAAGCAATGTATTTATCATCTACATTATCGGCACTATAAACATCTTGCCACTCTTGCTCCTTGACAAGTTTTAAAAAACTCTCTATTGCTGTTGGATTAACTTTCCTATGTAGTTTGTAATTAAATATGACATTGGTTTGAGTACAAAAACCTTTTAGTGTTAAAATTTATGCATCATGGTCTGAAAGGCCATTCACCCTTTTACTAACAGAATGCCCATCTAGTAACGAAGAATGAATAAAAATATAGTCTATGACTGTGCTACTGTTCCCCTGCACCCTAACTGAAAAAAAGTACAGTTTGCATCAGACCATATGAATTTAGGAGATCTACCAACATCCTTTCTCGCACAATCATATACAAAATTAATATTGAAGTCACCACATATAACTACTTTCTGGTACTTCCTACAAAGTGAATCAAGAACCCTCTCTAGCTTAAGCAAAAATGCTCTGAAGTTGGAGTTAGGCGACCTATAAGCAACAGCAATCAGAAGTTTAGTTTCACTAAATTCAACTAATGCTGCACAACTTTCAAATATCTGTTCAGTGCAGTGTCGTGATACGTCTATGGATTCAAATGAAATACTGTTTTTTATGTACAGAGCCACTCCCCCAACCCGCAAGGAACTCCTTGAGAAACAGCAAGCTAATCTGTAGCCTGGTAAAGGAAGCCTCTGAATTATCAAATTATTTAAGTGGTGCTCTGATATACCAATATTTTCAGAGTTAACATATATTAGCAGTTCACTAACTTTATCTCTAATACCTCTTATATTTTGATGAAATATGCTAATTCCTTCTCTACTTGGAAACATTACATCCTCTGGAGGTGAGCCCTTAGTTAGAAGCACTTCCTTTAAGCAGGTATACCTATCAGCTGACTTCAGTCTAAAACAGGTGCAGCTCTAACACCAACTGCTACAGGAATTATTCCATGAGTGACACCACTACCACCACCACCACCACCCACTACACTGTCACCTATAAGTTTAGCCAGCCTCCCCTTCCCATATCTATTGAGGTGAAAGCCATGCCTAGTGAAACCCCATCTACTGATAGACCCAACTGGCACCACTGAGATGTGATCCATGCCCTCCGCCATCAGTGCCCTCCCCAGCCCCACATTAACGCGCCTAACAGCCGCATTAAGGTGAGGCCGATCATGACTCTGAAACAGTTGTACGAAATGCACATTAGTGCCACCAGTTTGAGTAGCTATCTTAACCACGTCACCACTAACATCATATTCCCCGTCCCTATCGAGACTGTTCCCTGCTCCACCCACTATCAGTACCTGACCTTCCTTCATAAAATTCTTACATAACTCCCCTATGCTTTCAGTCACCTCAGCCAACCCTGCACTAGGCTTCACAACGCTGGTGACCTGGTACTCACTCCCCAACACTTCCTGCAACTTCTGGCCCACACCTCTACCGTGGTAACTACCTAGCAGCAGAACCTTCTTTCTGCTAGACTTTGCAACTAACCTAGGCCTCCTAATTGATGACGACTGCAGCAAGTTACCTACATCTACAGCTACACGAGGCTCCTCTCCACTCAACTCTGACAGTTGGCCGTATCTATTGCATGTATGCAAAGTAAAACTGTCTGAATACCTCCCCTTCCTAGCTACCTTCTTGCCAACTGCCAGTTCCCATTCCCCACCACCCTTCACCCTCCTCAACCTATCTAGTTCCTCCTTTGCACATTGTAACTGCACCTGAAGGGCACAGATCCTACGCTCCTGCTCCTCTGTTAACTTGTTTCTACTACAGATTCTACATTCCCAGGAGAGGATCTCCCTAAAATGACCACTGGCTTCCCCACTGCATTCCCCCCAATGAAAACACTTTGAACAAATCCCACACCGTAATCCACTACTCACAAACCTACGACAGAGCCCATACTTTTCACTCATGGTAAAATGTTACAGTTACTGAAAAAAACTGTATGTCTACGTTACCAAAGTTCAGTTACACCAGTCTAACTATTTAAGAACTAACAATAATGGTCTCGAAATTCTCTGCCTACTAAGAAAGCAGCTACTTGCATTAATACTACTACAACACCGCCGATACCAATACCAGCAAAACCTCACAAAATTATTAGCTAAAACCAAAAAATTAAAACACCACTGTAACACTAAGCGAAGTTAAAACACCGAATAAAAATTTTACTGAAATATTTCACTAGAAAGAATAACAAACGTCAGTTGAAAACTAAAGCACCAAATTTACTAAACGATTTCAACACACTGAAAACTCTATAAAACACAGCGAGCGAACGATTACAAAAGTTTATTAAGTCGTTATTTCGCCACAAACGGCACGCAAAACCGTTGAAATCTATTGAATTTAATAATTGTATTACAGAGCACAAATAAGTTTGTCAGTACTTAGCTTATAACCGCTACAGCTGCAGTGCACGTCGCAAAATGTAAACACACTACTGAGGCGCGAAGCTTAGACGAACGACGAAAGCACACTCACAAATAATAGACCACTCGAGTCAATAACACAGGAAGAAAGACTGAGATTCATGAAAATCCACTAATAAATTACTTTTACGGCAAATATTAACACAAATAAACTGTAAAACAAGTAATTGAAGTCTAAAATTTATAAAATATTAACGAGCTATTTTAACAGCATTGCAGCACACGTGACGTACCTGTGTACATATGTTTCTGCTGAATAATACGCAAAACAAACACTAATGTACATTGCTGTATCTGTGAAACCATTGGACAGGGCATGTGTCCATATGACGTTTTTTCGGTTATATAATCGTTCTTGTCTTATCCTTGAATACTTAATTTCAAAAATTAATTAATTAAGAGAATTTCATAATGCATAAGCATAAATTAAAAATGCAGTGCTATGACTGACCTAACGTGCCGATTATTTATAGAAGCGATAACGTTATATTAGATATAGCACTACATTTTAATTTATACTTGTTGATCATGGAATTCTCTTAATTGATTAATTTTTGACATCATAAACTTTTTCATTAGTTATCAAATTATACGTTTTAGAAATATGGGACTCGTTTTTCTTTAATATTGGTAGCCTCTCATTCGACTTTTATTATCATTCGCCAGCATATTATGATGAAGAACTATTTACTGCATTCCGACTGGTCTTTCTCAAGAACATTTGCTTTTATTTCCATAAACATCGTGGGATTTTCACGAAAGAAGGAAGTTTTAGTAGGAAATTTATGTCGAAAATATACATGCGACATTCTGTCAGTCCAGGAAACACACAGAGTCTAACATTCTGCGTGGTGTCTGTTTTTTCTAAGTCGTGTCTCCCTACCACTTTCGCGCAACGACGCTCTGAGCGTGTTTTTTAGGAAATTGACTTGTTTTAACCTGGAACCTGTTGCTGGTAAGGAGACGCCAGGCCACACATGACATGTAGAGTTCAGAAGAGTTCAGTGAGACTAGCGATGATATAATCAAATACTTAATGATTTCAGCGTCAGCTCCACTGCACTCCCTGTAAAAGAATCTCAATACTAACTAAATTTAGTGGAAGGGTTTCAAGGCTTTCATATTTTTAGTTAGCTGGTAAAATAACATCGAAAAAGCAGTTAGGTTTACCATTGGAAATTTTATTCTACTCAGAAAACATTGTTTATAAATTGCACTATTGATAAAAGGAAATATTTTAATACAAGATGATAAAAACCAACTGCGTTCAACAAAAATGTGAACGAATATTCCCTGAATGGGTTTTCAAGTTCTACAATGGATCGAAGGATGACCTATGCCATATCACATGTATAATCTAGATTTAAGTTAAGTTTCATAAGAGAGAAAACTATCAAAATGGTCTACAGTGACCCTCAATTATCTTTAATTACTTTTCTAACTTGTTGTAAATTACAGTGGCTGATGTGGCTTCTCAGTAATTATATAACAGAAAAATCATCGAATTTCAAATTTTTACTTCAAGTAGCAAATGTGAACACCATGAGATTTAATTGACGATCGACACCAGTATTACGTAAAAAGGGGATGCAACAGATGAGACTTCTGCAGTTCTGAGTGAAGCCTTACGAGCTCTAAAATGCGGCATCACGTGCGTTCATTACTTTGTCGGTATTTAGGCAGCGTCAGGGGGCGGCTGGCGGCGCAGCTCCACACAGCTCACCGTCTCGGAAGCAACTCTCTCCTAATTTCTCCTTACTACAATTTACCGAAGTTGGTTTAAAAAAAGTTATCTGCCTGTGTTTTCAACTGACCAATCAGGGTCTCAATGTTAACCTTAAGCTCCACCTACAAAACTTCTGTCTATCCAATGAGAAACGTTATACTTCTCGTGGTGGGGAAATGTTTTTAATGTTTGCTATGTAACAGAGACGCGAAAAAGTCTCACGCTAAAACTTGCAACTGGTGTGGCCCTTTTAGTGTTATCGTAAGATCTATACTGTTTTTCTGGAGGGCTCTATCTTTTAACATGGGCTGGAGGGCTCTATGGGCTGGGGGTGATCTTAGCGGTCGGCTGGAAACGTGGGTGTCCGTCCCTTATCATAGGGCCTTCTCGCTTACACGACTCTGCTCTCGGCTTCTGTTCTCGTTTCTCCCCTCGGAACTGCGTCTGCTTCATGGTGGGAAGGTGTGACATGCATTTAGGCGTCCTTGTGTTAGTCTGTGGTATTCCATTTGCTCACTCGTTGATCGTATTACTTTGGTTAATTTAATGTCAGGATTTATTCGGAACTATGTGACATACCGTCGGATTTGCTATCATGTCAGGGTTTTCATGGAAGGTGTTGGATTTGCCTGACACCTTACAAGAGGTAGTGCTAAAAATCGTAAAAGAATTGCAGGTATGGAATTAATACTGGAAGGGTCTCACGACAAGTACTGCAGTGCCATCTTTGCCAGACCTAACGTGAATATCACATCTGCCTCACTGACTGAAGACAATAACTTCGAACTCCTCGCAGTGCGAGCTCCATTCTTCTGTGTAACATCCGTCTACAAACCACCCGATGCCAATTTCAGCATTAAAACACCATCCCACTTCAACGATCATGACTCAGAGAAGCAAACAGCAAAAGAATTGTGTTAATGACCTCGAGTCGCCGGTGTGAGAAAGGGCATCCAGCCACCAACTAACTTCTAGTAAGTGCCACTAAAAATGTCGACCACGTGGAAGAAAAGGGAAAAGCTAAAAGAAAATGACCTCCAGGGTATTAACAAACTGAATAGGCACAGTGGCAGAAAAAGAATGTTTGCTATGAATGTGCATTACTATGTTTACATGTGGCACTAGACATGGACTTTTAACGCGAAATTTCCATTTCAATA
Source organism: Schistocerca cancellata (assembly GCF_023864275.1). NCBI lineage: Eukaryota > Metazoa > Arthropoda > Insecta > Orthoptera > Acrididae > Schistocerca > Schistocerca cancellata. The sequence goes on along the minus strand of NC_064626.1, from coordinate 436,273,195 downwards.
ATTACTAGGCGGACATGAAAAACAGATGGATCAGAGAGCAGACGTAATTCTGATATTCATGAAAATGAAATCGATCTGAACTAACGTATTGTAAATCTACCATAAGAATTCTTTGATGATTAGAAGAGACATGAAAACTTCGAGACTGGGATCTAATTGGAGACAGGTAGGTAAGTGCGAAAAGAGGCAGGTGGCAACTTTAAGCGAATAAATGAAGACTATAATGCATGTGAGAAGAGGGTGTAATACATTAGTGCATGTTAAGTGGTATGTGATGAGGATTATGACGCTTTCCGATATGTGAAACATAATGTCAGAAGCACTGCTCGTCATAATTAATCAGGAGTGTAAACAATAGACGCATATAACACATATCAGAAAACAGCTCATGCTGAGGTGCTTTTTACAAGATAAAACCAGTGAAACCGGAATTAAGTTAATAAATAAGATTCAGATTCTTGTAAGTCTCAAATTTTATGTTCAGTTTTTTAATACTAACCCGTATATTACAGCTGCAAATAATAGCAGCAAGCAAATAGCTACAGAAAGTCACATCAATTTGTTTAATTATTTTCATTACTAATTCGATGCAATTCCATACACTTTGTAAGTAGGCTGTTTAGGTTTTCTTATTGGTAACGCCACGTAACGCTCTGTATGAAAATTACTGGCTGTGCTGTGTGCAGTCTGTGGCTAGTTTGCATTGTTGTCGGCCATTGTAGCGTTGGGCAGCGGTAGCTGGATGTGAACAGCGCGTAGCGTTGCGCAGTTGGAGGTGAGCCGCCAGCAGTGGTGGATGTGGGGAGAGAGATGGCGGAGTTTTGAAATTTGTAAGACTGGATGTCAATTATGACTATTAAGGTAAATACATTGTTTGTTCTCTATCAAAATCTTTCATTTGCTAACTATGCCTATCAGTAGTTAGTGCCTTCTGTAGTTTGAATCTTTTATTTAGCTGGCAGTAGTGGCGCTCGCTGTATTGCAGTAGCTTGAGTAACGAAGATTTTTGTGAGGTAAGTGATTTGTGAAACGTATAGGTTAATGTTAGTCAGGGCCATTCTTTTGTAGAGATTTTTGAAAGTCAGATTGCGTTGCGTTAAAAATATTGTGTGTCAGTTTAAGCACAGTCATATATAATTGTTCTAAGGGGACGTTACAACTTATTAAGATAAAATATGCAGAAGTTTTTTATTGTCACTCTCAAAGCATCGTGCTGCGCACTGGAGTTTAGTTCATGAGGCAGTGTACCTGATATTAACGCTATTGTCCCACTGAAAGCTTCAATTAGCTCCGCCATCCTGTCACAAAATTTTGTCGTACATACTACCACTTAATAACTGCTTTTACGGTTTCATAAAATACGGTCTATTACGAGAAAACTACCAGTATCCAGCAAGTGCTGTACAATGGAAGTAATGACAGAAAGGCAGTGCTAATGGAAGCCGATAATGTCATAATAGCATGAGTATTTACCTGTCCTGTCGCAGGAAAGAACATATAGTGCTGAGTAAGCAATATAGCCCTTAAGAATATTTAATTATTTAATTCCCCGACTTGTTACACAGATTTCTAACTACATCTGACTTTTTTTTTAAAAAAAGGAAAAAAAAGATTTGCTATACTGCAAAATCATATTCTATATTTTTCTTTTTCTTATCCATCTGTTGTGTTCCACTAAAGGCATTCTTAGCAGTTCTGGTAGTCACAATTAGCAAATGAAGTTCTGTACGTAACTACACCTCAACTTAAGTGCCGTATCAATGTAAGCAGATTACCGATAAGGGAAGTAATTTGTTAATTATGATCACTAGAATGTGCGAATATCACGTTGCTAAATACAAAGAGCTCAAAGATATAAGCAGTCATCGATTGCAAGACTTTCACTCAAAAGTGGTAGATATTTCAGAGAAGTACACAGTTTCGTTTCATATAAGATGACAAGTCGTAAATCCTCGGAAACCATGAAATTATGACAAGAGAGAAAACGTAATGAGAACAAATTAAAACACTCTGTGAACAATGAACAGTCACTCAAAAAAACTGTTTTAAAATTTTTACTTTCGAAAGGGCTAATCCCTATCCTTATTCTGCTACATAAATACAAAATTGGGAGCGTATGTCTTACAATATGTTCATTTGTTCAACGTGGAAAAAGACACTCCTCATCGATTAGTCACCAGGGAAACTTACTTGAAGAAGAAACAGCGAATAAGCAAATAATTGATAAAGTCAATAAAAGTAAAACACACTAGAAGAAGGATTAGAGAACCATTCATTCATCTTTAAATAATGATAATATCTATATAATGGTAAATTAAGTAGGTCGTACAGACATCAAAGTGTCCGCCTCTGTGGCTGAGTGGTGAGCGCGGCTGACTGCAATGCATTGGAGCTGGGTTTGATTCCCGGTACTGCCGGGAATTTTTCTTTGGTGGGATGACTGTAACGGGGTGCACACAGCCTCATCAGGACTATTAACGACCTTTTCTTTTTTGAGTAATCAATCTTCTGACTGGTTTGATGCAGCCCGCCACGCATTCCTCTCCTGTGCTAGCCTTTTCAACTCAGTTTAGCACTTGCAACGTACGCCTCAATTGTTTGCTGGATGTAATCGAATCTGTGTCTTTCTCTACAGTTTTTACCCTCTACAGCTCCCTGTAGTACCATGGAAGTTATTCCGTGATCTATTAACAGGTGCCCTATCGTCCTGTGCCTTCTTCTTGTCAGTGTTCTCCATATATCCCTGTCCTCCCCGATTCTACACAGAACTTCCTCATTCTTTACTTTACCAGCCCACCTAATTTTTAACATTTGTCTTTTGCATAACCTTGCAAATTCTTCGATCCCCTTCTGTCCCGGTTATTCCACAGTCATTTTACACTACCATGCAATGCTGTGCTTCAAATGTATATTCTCAGAAATTTCTTCCCCAAATTAAGGCCTATGTTTGATAAATGTAGATTTCTCTTGGCCAGGAATGCCATTTGGCTAGAGCTAGTCGGCTTATGATGTCCTCCTTGCTCCGTCCGTCATTGGTTATTTTGCTGGCTAGGCGGCAGGTTTCCTTAACTTCAGCTACTTCTGATCCCCAGTCCTGATGTCAAGATTCTCTCTGTTCACATTTCAGCTACTTCTCGCTACCTTAGTCTTTCTTTGATTTACTCTCAGTCCTTATTCTACACTCATTAGACATTCATTCCATTCAGCAGATGTTGTAACTATTTTCATTTTCACTGAGGATAGCAGTGTCACCAGTGAATTATATCATTGATATCCTTTCACCATGAATTTTAATTCCACTCCTTTCCTTTATTTCCATCATTGCTTCTTCGATCTACGGATTGAACAGTAGGGGCGAAAGACTACATCTCTGTCTTACACCGTCTTTAATGCGAGCACTTCGTTCTTGGTTGTCCACTTTTATTAATCCGTCTTGGATCTTGCACGTTTTGTATATTACCAGTCTGTCCCTATAACTTACCTCTTTTTTAGCGGAATTTCGAACATCTGGCACCATTTTACAGTATCAAACGTTTTTTCAAGGTCGACAAATCTTACGAAAGTGTCTTCTTTAGTCTTGCTTACATTACCACTCGCAACGTCAGGACTGCCTCTCTGGTACCTTTAGCTTTCCTACAGCCAAACTAATCGTCATGTAACACAACCTCAGTTTTCTTTTCCACTCTTCTGTATATTATTTTTGTCAGCTTGGATGCATGAGCTGTTAAGCTGAGTGAGTGACAATTCTCACACTAGTCGGCTGTTGCAATCTACGGTATTGCATGGATGATGTTTCTTCCGAAAGTGTTGTGGTCTATGGCTAGACTGATACATTCTACCCCAGCGTAAATAATCGCTTTGTTGCCACTTCCCCCCAGTGAGTTTAGAAATTCCGATGTTGTGTTACAGTTATGTTATCACTCTTGCTTTTAATTTCACCGAAGGCTATAACTTTGCTTTACGCTGAGTCAGTCCTTCTAGCTATCATTTCTTTGTCGATCTATTCACATTGATTTCATTCCTCAGCGACTTGTATTTCTATATTACTGAATCTCCCTGAACCTTTTTGTAATTTCTTCCTTCATCGAGCAGCTGGAATATATCTTCTGTTACCTACAGTGTCTTCTAAGTTACCTTGTTTGTACCTATGTTTTTCTTTCCAACTTCTGTGATTGCACTTCTTAGATATGTCCATTGCTCTACAAATGAACTGCCTACTGAACAATTCCTTATCGTAGTGTCTACAGCCTCAGAGGACTTCAAGCGTATCTCTTTATTACTTAGTATTTACGTAACCCACTTCTTTTCTCAATGATTCTTCTTAATTAGTCTCTTAAACTTCAAACTACTCGTCATCACCATTCATTGTGATCTCATTCTATACCTGCTCCCGTGTATGCCTTACGATTCATTATCCGATTACGGAATCTGTGTCTGACCATAATGTGATCTAACTGAAATCTTTCCGTTTCTTCCAGCATTTTCCAAGTATGCCTCCTCTTCTTGTGTTTCTTGACCTAGTATTCGCTGTTACTATCTGAAATTTATTGCAGAACACAATTAGTCTTTCTCTTCTGTCATTCATAATACCAAGCCCATTTTTTCCGGTGACCCTTTCTTCCACTCCCTTCTATACAACCGCATTACAGTCCTCCGTGACTATTAGATTTTCATCTTCCATTACGTACTAAATTACCCGATCAATATAGTTATATAATTTCTCTATCTCTGAGGAGCTACTTGACAGAGAAGTGCTATTTTCAATCTCAAGGAACTCGACAATGGCCGCGAGAGCTGTGTGCTCACCACACGGCCGTTCATACCGCAACCTATAAAGTCTGCAGAGGATGACAAGGCGGTCGTTCGGTCCTGACTGACCCATCTGTAGTCAGAAAGCGGAACTTCACCTTTTCTTACAGATTTCAAAGTAGTGTATAATAAGATGAAACAACAGATAAGTTCTATTAGAAACGGATAGCTCACGCCGAACCCTGCCATAATGTATGTGTGGTAATGTCCTGAATGACATTAGAAAATGTTATTTTATGTATTTCATCTACATCTACATGATTAACACGCAATTCACAATCAAGTGCAGAGGGTTTTTCTAATTTCCTTCAAACTATTTCTCTACCTCTCTAACCTCGAATACCGCGCGGAAAAAACGAACACAAATCTTTCCGTGTGAATCCCGATTTCTCTTATTTTATTGTGATGATCTCTTCTCCTTACTAGCTGGCGCAAACGAAATATTTTCACACTCTGAGGAGGTAGGTGGAGACTGAAATGTCACGAGAAGTTACTGCCGCAGCGAAAACCACCCATGTTTTAATGACTGTCACGCCAATTCGTGTATCATATCCTTAGCATTTTCTCCCTTATTTCGCAATATTACAAGAGGACCTGTCCTTCTTTGAACTTTTTCGATGCCCTCCGTAAGTCCTATCTGATGTGGATCCCAGACTGCACAACATTACTTCAGAAGAGGAGGACAAATGTAGTGTAAGCAGCCTCTTTAGCAGACCTGCGTTCTGCCAGTAAATCGCAGACTTTGGTTAGCTTTTCTCACAACATTATTAGTGTGATCATTCCAATTCAAGTTATTGGTGACTGTAATCAGTAAGAATTTAGTTGAGTTTACAGTCTCTAGATTTGTGTGATTTATCGTGCGACCGGATTCCTTTTAGTACTTATGTAGGTGACTTCACATTTTTCGTTATGTAGAGTGATTTGCCACTTTTCGCAGCAAACAGATATCTTGTCTAAATCATTTTGCAATTAGTTTTGATCATCTGATGACAAGACGGTAAATGGCAGCAGCATCTGTAAACAATCTAAGAGGGCTGCTCAAATTGTCTCTTAAATCGTTGATGAATATTAGAAAAAGCAAAGGGTCTATAACATATCGTTGGAAAACGCGATATTACTACTGTTTTACGTGATGACTTTCCCTCAGTTATTACGCACTGTGACCTTTCTAACAGGAAATCACGAATCCAGTCACACAAGTGAGGAGGTGCTCCATAGGAACGCAATTTAATTAGAAGTCTCTTATGAGAAAAGGTGTAAAAGCATTCTGTAAATTTAAAAATGTGGAATCAATTTGACATCACCTGTCCGTGGTACTTATTACTGCCTGAGAATAAAGAGCCAGATGAGTTTAATAAAACAATATTTTCTGGATCTGTGTTGGCTGTTTCTCAAGGAATCGCTTCCTTCAAGGTAATTCACAGTGCTCTAGCGCAGAATATGTTCCAAATTCCTACTGCAAATCGACGTTATTGATATGGCTCCGTATATAAAGCTATTGTATCAGCATACTCTTAAGGGAACCTGACTGGTGTAGAACCTGGATCGGACGCTTTGCCTTTCTTAAATATTTTAACCTGCTTCGCTACACCGAGGACATCTACTTCTAGTTACTAGCGTTAGCAATTGTCTTTGATTCCAATTCTGGAATATTTACGTCTTCTTTTGTAAAGGAATATCAGAAAACCGTGTTTACTAACCCTGATTTAGCGGCGGTGTCATCAGTAACATCACCATTGTTATCGTGCAGTGGAAGTGTTGATTGCGTCTTACCAATATAACATCGGGTTTTCTGGCAGTTTTCGAGACAGAGTTTCATCGTGGAAACTTTTAAAGGCATATCGCACTGCAATTAGTGCTAAATTTCGAGGTTCAGTAAAATTTGGCCAATGTTGGGAATTTTTCGTTCTTTTTAAACTTAACACGCTTTTTTGTTACTTCTGCAACAGCGTTGTTACCTGTTTTGTGTACGCTGACAGATCAGTACCACCTCGTATTAATTTATTTGATACACGAGGTTTGTTAGAAGAGAATATCTGGCCTTTTTTTTCTCACTTGATGCATTTGAATCTAGCACCTAGCACCTAGCACCTAGCGTGCTTGTATGAGACGACCTTGAACCTTCGTGTTCATGCGTGAATTTTCACTCCTGTCGATAGCTTCAGTTGCTGGCAAATAGCAGTGGACTAAGGTAGTATGTAGTGCTTGCGTCTGTTTCTCATTGCAAGGGAAATGACGGAACGAATGGAGCAGCGGTACTCCATCAAATTTTGCCAGAAATTGGGCGACAGCCAGATGGAAACCATTCGGGAGATTCTGACTGCTTTCGGTGAGGGTACTATGGGCATCACACAGATTAAGGAGTGGTACAACCGGTTTAAAGACTGTTCTACATCTGTGAAGAGCGAGCCACACTCCTTTCTGCTATTACCCTTGCCAAAATGACCAGGTCCTTTGCCAAAGTTGTGACGCGGGACTGTCGTGTGACTATCAGAGAAATTGCGGAAGAGGTAGATATCAGCACTTTTGGGCACGTTTCATCGTGACTGAAGATTTTGCCACGAAGAGAGTATCGGTGAAATTCGTTCCGAAGCTGCTGACGTCAGAGAAAGAGCAACTTCGTGTTGAAGTCTCACACGACATGCTGGACTCTGCAAACAGTGACCCCGACTTCGTGAACACCATAATCATCATCTTCACCATCATCTGTCCTAAGGGGCAATGTATGTTCCCCAATGGCGCTTCTGTGTATCAAAACGACAGTGCCCCCGTTCACATAGCTCGCATCGTCGAGGAATAGTTCTGTTCGTACGACGATGAACTGTCGCTATCCCCTGGTCAGAAAGTCACCAGGTCTGAATATCATAGCGCCTTGTGGTCTACTTTGTGGAGAAAGGAGCTTGACCATTATCATTACCCGAATGTGCCACTACGTTGCTGGAAGAAAGGTATAAGATTCCTTCGAAAACCATACAAGACCTGTATTTATCCTTCACAATACAGTTGGAAGCTGTTTTAAATACCATTGAGTTTCGTATACGGTATCAACCACGGTAATGTGCTGCGTTTTGTTTGTTTACATATTTCTGTTCACTCTCTGTACCACGTAACAACTCCGTCCGAAAAGGCCTTGCAAGGTCCAACGGTACCGACCGGCCACCGTGTCATCCTCAGCCCACAGGAGTCACTGGATGCGGATATGGAGAGGTATGTGGTCAGCACACCGCTCTCCCGGCCGTATGTCAGTTTACGAGACCGGAGCTGCTAATTCTCAGTCAAGCAGCTCCTCAGTTTGCCTCGCAAGGGCTGAGTGCACCCTGCTTGTCAACAACGCTCGGCAAACCGGAAGGTCACCCATCCAAGTGCTAGCCCAGACCGACAGCGTTTAACTTTGGTGATCTGACGGGAACCGGTGTTACCACTGCGGCAAGGCCGTTGGCCCACCACTTAAGAAGAAATGCTAATAATGCATTCGTAAGGGATATCGCATTTCTCCATTCCTTTCTAACTATATGGAAGTTGTTTCATCATTTATTGGAAATGTCACCAGTGGGAGGAAAGACATTACTTTCACTCACTGTGTGAAGAGCTGACGGTTTTCTAAATTGTCAAGAGTACTCCTCTTCTCTCTCTCTCTCTCTCTCTGTCTCTCTCTCTCTCTCTCTCACCCATCCACCCACACACATACACACATACACCACACCCACCCACACACCCACCTACCCACCCACACACAAACACACACACACACACACACACACACACACACACATATATATATATATATATATATATATATATATATCCAGAAGAGACTGGAACAGCACATTATGTCCACATGCTAACACCTTTTTATTGGTCTTTTTCACTGACGCACATGTACATTACCATGAGGGCTGAGGTACACGTACACACGTGGTTTCCGTTTTCAATTACGGAGTGGAATAGAGTGTGTCTCGACATGTAATGCCAATAGATGTTCAATGTGGTGGCCATCATTTGCTGTACACAATTGCAATCTCTGACGTAATGAATGTCGTACACGCCGCAGTACATCTGGTGCAATGTCGCCGCAGGCTGGCACAATACGTTGTTTCATATCCTCTGGGGTTGTAGGCACATCACGGTACACATTCCCCTTTAACGTACCCCACAGAAAGAAGTCCAGATGTGTAAGATCAGGAGAATGGGCTGGCCAATTTATGCGTCCTCCACGTCCTATGAAACGCCCGTCGAATATCCTGTCAAGGGTCAGCCTAGTGTTAATTGCGGAATGTGCAGGTGCACCATCATGCTGATACCACATACGTCGCGTTTCCAGTGGGACATTTTCGAGTAACGTTGGCAGATCATTCTGTAGAAACGCGATGTATGTTGCAGTGCTCTCCGATACACACGATCGAACAGCGGAGGAGTGGTACTCAAGCGCCAGGTTACAATATCTCCGGATGTAATTAGCATTTTACAATGCAACAAACGGCACTGATTACGTATTTGTTTATATGTTCAGATGTGCTAACAAAACTAACGGGGTTCCATTTAAAAAAACGTAGATTTGTGTTAAAAAACATACTTCCGTGCATTTGTGCATTTTTGTATGGTTTGTATTAAAAAATTACACTAGCCCCTCTCCTCACGTTCGGTCTGTGGAATCGGTTCGTCAGTATTTGATGTGGTTTACGAAATATATCTAGCGGTAACGTTAGGTGACTCACCCTGTATATATATATATATATATATATATATATATATATATATATATATATATATTATTCACGTTTGGGCCCTACTGGACCACGCGAAGTACAATCACGGGGCATTCAGTTATTTTCTTTTAGACTTCCTCTCTGTCCAAATTGTTTTCATTCTCTCGGAATGAGCTCTTTTAATTTCATCAGACCATGTGGTTCCAGTTTTCTTTGGTTTTTCAGCTTGACCAACTACCCAGTCATGAATTTTTTGCCTATATAATTTTCTGTCTTGAATTTCATCTTGTTTTATATCTGCCTCTTTCATGTCCTCTTTTATAGCAGCAATCCATTTTATTGTCTCAAATTTAGCTTTACTGCGATTTTCGTAGAATTCCACTACTTGTTTAGTTAGTCTGGTAGCATCCATTCTTTTAATATGCCCATAAAATTTTAATCTGCGTTTTTTCATATCCGAATATATGCTGGTGTATTGTTGAATTTCACTATTTGCTCTTAGCCTGTATGTTCCTTCTTCAGTATCTTTTGGACCTAGAATTTTTCTGATTACTTTTCTTTCTCTTTTTTGGATTTCTTGAATGTCCTTTTTTCTGTTTAAAATTAGCGTTTCAGCCCCATAAAGGCACTCTGGTTTTATGACCGTGTTGTAATGTCTCAATTTAGAGTACCTCGAGAGACATTTTTTGTGGTAGATGTCTTTTGTAACTAAAAGCTGTCTCCATCTTTTGACAACGAATTTCATTTCCAATTTTTTCTAGACCAGTCTCTGAGATTGTTTCACCTAAATATTTGAATTGCGAAACTCTTTTGATTTTTCCATACTTAGTTTCCAAAAGTTTGGGTGCCAGTTTGTTGCTAGTCATATACTGTGTTTTTTCAAATGAGATTTGGAGACCTACTCTTTCTGCTGTTTCTTTAAGAATTTCTATTTGTTTCTGAGCAATTTGGATGTCCTGCGTTAGAATAACCAAGTCGTCTGCAAAGGCCAAACAGTCTATTCGAATATTTGTTCGTCCTAATTTCACTGGTTGGTCAATTTTGAACTCCAATTTTCGTTCGCGCCACTCTTGTATTACTTTTTCTAGAACGCAGTTAAATAGCAACGGAGAGAGTCCATCACCTTGCCTCACGCCTGTTTTTATTTCAAAGGGTTCTGAAATTTCTCCTCTGAACTTTACTTTTGATTTTGTACCAGTTAGCGTGTCTCTGATAATTGCCGTGGTTTTAGGATCCAGGCCTTGTTCTTTCACAATTTGGAAAAGAGATTCACGATCCACTGAGTCATAAGCCTTTCTAAAATCTACAAAGGTACAAACTAGTGTTTTATTGTAAATTTTTTGATGTCTGAGAATTAGTTTGAGGACTAAAATCTGTTCTGGGCGAGATCTATTTGGCCTGAAACCTGCTTGATATTCGCCAATTTTCCATTCAAGTTGTTGTTGTGCTCGGTTCAGAAGACATTGAGAGAGGATTTTGTATGTGACTGGAAGAAGAGAAATTCCTCTGTAATTATTAACATCAGTTTTGTCTCCCTTCTTATGAAGTGGGTGAATCAAGGCGGTTTTCCATTCATCAGGAATTTTTTCAATTTGCCAAATGTTTTGCATGATTGAAGTAATTTCTTTAACGGTTTTTGGACCAGCTGCCTTTAAAAGTTCTGCAACAATTCCATCTTCACCAGATGCTTTGTTGTTTTTCAACCTATGAATTTCTTTAATGATTTCCTCTTCATTTGGTGCAAGTGAAACTGGATTGCATTGTTGGGGAATTTTTGGTGGAAATCTTTCTGTGGGCTCGGGGCAATTTAGAAGATTCTTAAAATATTTAGAAAGTTCTTTGCAATTTTCTTGGTTGTTAAGAGCCAACTGTCCATTTTCCTTCTTGAAGCAAAGATTCTGCGGTTGGTACCCCTTTATTTTGGTTTTAAAAGTTTTATAAAAATTTCTGGTATTGTATTTCTGAAAATCTTCTTCAATTTCTAAGAGTTGACTATTCTCATATATATATATATATATATATATATATATATATATATATATATATATATATATATATATATATATATATAGGGTGTTACAAAAAGGTACGGCCAAACTTTCAGGAAACATTCCTCACACACAAATAAAGAAAAGATGTTATGTGGACATGTGTCCGGAAACGCCTAATTTCCATGTTAGAGCTCATTTTAGTTTCGTCCACCTACGCTCAATGGAGCACGTTATCATAATTTCATACGGGATACTCTACCTGGGCTGCTAGAACATGGCCGGCCGCGGTGGTCTAGCGGTTCTGGCGCTGGACTCCGGAACCGCGGGACTGCTACGGTCGCAGGTTCGAATCCTGCCTCGGGCATGGGTGTGTGTGATGTCCTTAGGTTAGTTAGGTTTAAGTAGTTCTAAGTTCTAGGGGACTTATGACCTAAGATGTTGAGTCCCATAGTGCTCAGAGCCATTGCAACCATTGATAGAACATGTGCCTTTACAAGTACGACACAACATGTGGTTCATGCGCCATGGAGTTCCTGCACATTTCAGTCGAAGTGTTCGTACGCTTCTCAACAACAGATTCGGTGACCGATGGATTGGTAGAGGCGGACCAAGTCCTCCACGCTATCCTGACCTCAACCCTCTTGACTTTCATTTATGGGGGCATTTGAAAGCTCTTGTCTACGCAACCCCGGTACCAAATGTAGAGACTCTACGTGCTCGTATTGTGGACGGCTGTGATACAATACACCATTCTCCAGGGCTGCATCAGCGCATCAGGGATTCCATGCGACGGAGGGTGGATGCATGTATCCTCGCTAATGGAGGACATTTTGAACATTTCCTGTAACAAAGTGTTTGAAGTCACGCTGGTACGTTCTGTTGATGTGTGTTTCCATTCCATGATTAATGTGATTTGAAGAGAAGTAATAAAATGAGCTCTAACATGGAAAGTAAGCGTTTTCGGACACATGTCCACATAACATGTATTCTTTCTTTGTGTGTGAGGAATGTTCCCTGAAAGTTTGGCCGTACCTTTTTGTAACACCATATATATATGCGCAGCGCGTGTGCGTTTACACAAACGCACTTGGTTTTTCTATTGTCACAGAAATGTACCTGGTATATATGTGGGTCCTCTTTTATCTTGTTAACAAGCACAGAGCATTTCCAGAGGCGAATCCTGCAATATCAGAATAAATTCTAGGACAAATTCGTATCGACTTCTCCAACCTCTCCAGTCTGACATGTCTTTCGGTCACAAAACCACACCGTATTCAGTTACGCTTTATTGGATCGGACAGAACCTTCCTTCTCCAGTTACGGTACCGTAAAGTGTCAGGAAACAGTTACCAGCCACAGGGACGAGGAGAGATATGTTTCAGTCAGCGCCATTCCACCGCAGACGGTGATCCCTCAGAAGGTGGAAGTGACGCCCATAGCTGGCTTCATAAATTTTCATGTTGACGATGGCTGCCACAATAACCGACACCGCTTTCTCCGGCGCAGGTATCGGAAAACCATCAGACGCGACCTCGGCTCGCAGCGAAGCACGCAGCCGTAACCTGTTGACTGTTGACGGCGCGGCGAGCGAGGCGCATCGCGTCGCACCGCGCCGGGCTGCCGCCTTCCGTAACCGCCGGGCTTGTGGGACTTCATATGGGCTACAGCGTGCTGTCCCTTGCGAGAACGAAGCCAAAACGAGCAGAAGGAGAACAATGTCCGACTCGTTTAAGGAATTCGGAAATAAAATACTGTCTACCGATGGGAGAGATGATTTATGATATGTTTTGGCGCTATCTTGACTCAGTAAGTCGATCGAAGCCTTCTGTCAGTCGCTTAGTGGTCATATAGGCACCGAAACTGTGGATGACAGAGAGAAATGCCTTATTCCATTCTCCAAAGTAGTTTCACCGAGGAAGAACTTTCTTCGTTGGAAAAAAAGAAAAAAATGATTACAGATATCTTGGTATGTGGCCAACGGACACGAAACTGGCTTAAATCGCTCAACAGGAAACAGGCCAGAGTTCTTGGCGACTGGCCATATGGGATACCTACATAGTTCTGCATACAGTATGGGAAAGAACTTTCTCCTCTTTTTACCAGCGGTCTATCGTTGGACCGTGGAGGAACGAAGCGTTTCAAGCGACCAAAAAGGTAGGTCCTATGCGGTGATCAGTCCAATTTTCGTGGATGGTCGTTATCCATGCAAACATCTGTATGCTTATATTGCTGTCGCTGGTTTTTTCTAGAATTCTGAAATACACTGAAGAGCCAAAGAAACTGGAACACCTGCCTAACATCGTGCAAGGCCTCCGCGAGTACGCAGAAGTGCCGCAACACGACGCGTCATGGACTCGACTAATGTCTGAAGTAGTGCTGGAGAGAACTGGCACCATGAATCCTGCAGGGCTGTCCATAAATCCGTAAGAGTACGAGGAGGTGGAGATCTTTTCTGAACAACACATTGGAAGGCATCCCAGATACGCTCAATAGTGTTCGTGTCTGGGGAGTCTGGTGGCCAGCGGAAGTGTTTAAACTCAGAAGAGTGTTCGTGGAACCAATTCTGGACGTGCGGGGTGTCGCATTGTCTGGCTGGAATTGCCCAAGCCCGTTGGAATGCACAATAGGAATGAATGGATGCAGGTGAACAGACAGTATGCTTACGTATGTGTCACCTGTCAGAGTCGCATCTAGACGTATCAAGGGTCCCATATCACTCCAACTGCACACACCCCACACCATTGCAGAACCTCAACCAGTTCGAACAGTCCCTTGCTCACATGCACGGTCAATGGATTCGTGAGGTGTCTCTAAACCCGTATACGTCCATCCGCTAGATACAATTTTAAAACGATATTCGTCCGACGAGACAACATGTGTCTAGTCATCAGTTCTAAAAAATTGTTTCGAAATCCAGGAGGATCATCGTTCAGCGCAAGGACTGGTGGTTACTTTTCAACGCAAACGATGCAACGTATTGCAATAAATAATCGGAAACACCCATTATTGTTCGATTGGATGACTACAGAACAACCACTGAAAATTGTCACAGCTGATAATCTGGGAGTAATGGTAGGGAGCACATTAAGGTGGAAGAACCATGTAATATCCATTCTAGGAAAGGTAGAGACCAGACTCGAAGAATCCTCACACTGTATAGTTCATCTATCAAGAAGGAGGGTTGTCGCACCTTTGTCCCACCGAGAGTGTTGTTCCGAAGTGACGGTCGTTTACACCTGTGCACCGTGCGCTACTTCCAGTGCGACTGTGCTTCCTCCACAGGCAAGTAAAGGCACGCGTGTAGGTTGCATGCCTGTTCCCCAACATGTGCGTGCGAGTGATACTATTCACACCTATGTTCACACCGGGCTCCTCTACTTCCGTGTGGGCAAGCTACTGCCGCACAGCGACTAGTCGCAAGGCGTACAGGTGTAAAAGCTCCTTAAGATCGCTTTCCGAGAATTGCGGTAGATGTAGATTATAATTGTTCCTCTTATTATCGTTACTGCATTAAAGCGATGGACCGCTATTACCCGCATTTCTGGATAAAAAACGCTGATTCTGCATAGGCGAAGAAACGAGACGAGGTTTGCCGTAGAGACAGACTGGGGAGAAAAATCTTATGTAAAACGGTTGAACAGGCTGATAATCTGTGTGCACTGAGAATTATAGTAAGGGATTTAGTGTTCTTAGCTATGGACTGAGATGGAAGAAAAGCGGTTTGCGAACATTCTTTCACATTGGCAGGAAAAAGTCATCGACTGAATGGTTTGCTGACATTGCTTCAAGACATAACGCGAGTGTCTGATTGTAAACGAAATTTGTGTACGATCAGCAATCATGACAAACTCTTCAACGAACGGTTAGGGAAGTAATAATATTTGCCGTACCAGCACTTGTTAGAAAATTTATTACATTTATTACATTGAATTCCAAACAGACATGTCATGCAGAGAATCCAATATACTTCTTTGCAAGACAAGTACATTTGTAAGGATTCAAAAGTGTGAACGGCTGCTTATTTTGTAAGGATTTGTGATACGTCTAAAAAAGGAAAGATTTTCATTAGGTATAAATGTGCTAGAGAAGCTAGCCCGGCTACAAATGACGTAGGACTTGTAGGTATCGTCAGCTGGCACTTATATGTCGCACATTTGTCATGGTCGTTCTACATCATGTAATTTCAATATCTACTGCCCAGTTGGTCGTAGGCAAAGTAATTTCGGCGCCGGAGAAGTTTCTTGCACTTTTTAACAGTTAAGCGAATTGTCAAAGGTAAAAGGAGAGGCAGTCAACTCGAAGGTTGTGTTGAACAGCACATTCCTTTTCTAAGCGTGGTTCTACCGGTGGTGTACGTTCTTGGCTTCCTCCTCCCTCTGCACTAGGACTAGCTAGTTAAATAGGTCATAAATAATGTAAATGGTTGTAGAAATTTCGGTTTGGGTAGAAATGAAGCTTAGCAGCGTAATAGAAATTTTTATGAACTTAATTTTGGAATGATGAATCTTTCAACTTGCAATAACTGTTTCTACGATTTGCTCCGGTGACTTAATCATGATGAGCAAATGGCTGATACGTAAATGTCGACTACCCACTTGCGTGAAAATTTTATCTGAGTTACATAGAACATTTTTTTCTATAAATTATTTATGAAATACTTAATGATTGTGTTAGGTTTCAGTTTCTTCGTTATTTACTACTTCTAAAAGTTATTATTTCCATCAGTTCTCCTATGCTAATGCCAATTATAGAGTAGCGGTTGTTTGTTTATTGTTTCCGCAAAGAATCTTTGACTCCACACTGGAGCGTGAGCCAGCGTAGAACGTACCAACAGATTGATATAAATACGCCAGCATTGGTAACAGTCAACTCATGCAAACACCTGGGTGTAACGATTTGCGGGACTATGAAATAGTAAGGTGCAGTCGTAGGTAAAGAAGGCGGCAGGCATCGATTCATTAGTAGGATACTGGGAAAATGCAATCTTTCTTCAAAGGATATTACTAAAAAGCACTAGTGCGACCCAACCTAGAATATTGCACAAGTGTGAGCCTCTACCAAAAAGGACTAACAGGAGATATTGTATGTTTACAAGAAGGACTGCAGATGTGTTTGACCCATGGAAGAGCATTGCGAAGATCGTACAAAACGTGAAATCGCATATGCTTACAAAGTTTCTAGAACATACTGCAACCGCTGTCTATCGCCCTCAGAGTTATCGCAAAGTCGTAGCTAATTACAGCACGTACAGTACCATTCAAGCAATCATTCTTCTGGGCTCAGTAATCGAATGGATGGGTAGTGCCCTAATGAATGACACAACGGGACGTCTCCTCTGCCACGCACTTCACTGTGGTATCAGGAGCTGCTTATAAATGTAGATCAGTACTCCGTGTCAGACTGTGAATCGAAGTAGCATTTATGTCTTTCGCATAGGTCTGTGTTCGAACGCACTTAAACTGTTCGAACAGTTGGGGAAATCTCGCGCTGTATCCGCTCTTTATATTAGCCCGCGACTTAGTGAGTGTTGGTGGTATTATGACCACGACCAGTCTTAGGTACTATGTCCACGACCTGTCTTAGTGTTTTTAACGCACTATGTATTTTAAAAGTGAAAACAACTGTGAAACATGTATTAAAATATCTTCTAGCGTGAAGGTCATATGTAACAACAGGTACTAATAAATAGTTAATAGTTTGCAATCATGATTCTGCTCAGTTCTAAGGTTTTCATTCGTCCCGCTATCTAGTGTGTTCTGATGGTAGTATCTCCAACACTGTCTTGTCGTTGTAATTCTCACGATAGCAAACATTTGGAAATTTGTGGTACGTTTCTATGGGACCAATCTGCTGAGGTCATTGGTCCCTGGGCTTAGACACTAATTAATCCATCTTAAACTAACTTACGCTAAGGACAACACACACACTGCCCGAGGGAGGACTCGAACCTCCGACGGGGGAAGCCGCGCGAACCGTGACAAGGCGCCTAAGACCGCACGGCTACCCCGCGCGGCACGATAGCACAGTCACATTACGACATTATGCTTCGTTTGTTAGGCATTTAATTCTTGATTAATTTTCTTCCCTGTTTCATCTCAGTATTTCATCTTGTTTCCAACCTGATATGAAATGTTTATACATGCTACTATAATGATATTTATGCTGAGATTAATAAAATATTGTGCTGGGTTCGGTCACGTAATTTTTTTCAGAGGACAGTATTTCTCCTTTGCTGTTATCCTTGATTAAAAATCATCATAAATGTTTACGAATGCCTTCATACCGGTTCTGTATGAGAACACTTACCGCAGATTTATTCATATCCAACTGGAGTGTGTGCGATAGTAAAATTTAATGTTATTTTCTTCTGAGTTTTACAGAATTGGCAGGTTTTAAGCGGAGTCATAGCCTATTATTGTGGCTGGTCCGTAGTTTATCTTGTATGCCTTGCTCTTGCGCCACTCGAGTCAAACGGCACGTGACTGGTAGACCAGCCTCGATAATGTATCGAACACTGCGGCGTATCTGGAAAGCTCGAATCCCGTTTGAAAGCTGGTATCGTTTGCCCAACCTTACTTTCACAGGCAACCCAGGGAGATGTCCTGGCAGAATGAATCTATGAATCGAGATCAGGAGTTACGTCTAAATAGCTCATTCGGTAAGACAGCTACCAGTTTAATGTATCTCACATCATAAAAATAAACCTAATGTGAATTGCACTATGTGTTCATCCGCCTTTGCTGGAACTCATTGGATTTCCGTTCCACGTGGGACTGCAGCCAAGCTGTCTCGAGTAGTGTCAAGTGCGATAATGAAGGTACGTTTTGTGCTGTGCATTACGCGCACATTGACTTAGCGATAATACGGGACTACAGATTTACCGGCGCATTTAACTTGGATAGCACTGACCATTCAGCTGGTACAGCTATCCTGCAGGACATGGCCAGCTGCCGTTCACATGTAAGAAGAGATGAGCGGAGGAGCAGTACAGCTTCGAACATAATTTAATTTTTAAGCAGAATGAAATAGTACACTGCAAATCTACCACAATACGCTCCTTAGACGACAAGACGAAAACCTTACTAAAAAAATGTTCAAATGTGTGTGAAATCTTATGGGACTTAACTGCTAAGGTCATCAGTCCCTAAGCTTACACACTACTTCACCTAAATTATCCTAAGGACAAACACACACACCCATGCTCGAGGGAGGACTCGAACTTCTGCCGGGACCAGCCGCACAGTCCATGACTGCAGCGCCCAAGACCGTTCGGCTAATCCCGCGCAGCAGCTAACGTACTATTCTAATTAAAAGCAAGGATGATGAAAATTCCTGACTTAACCACAGGGTAACTTTTCTGCATAGACTGTGTGTAACGTATGAGAGTATTGAAGGATTTCACCGTATAGTCAAATATTGAAGCCACTGAAGATATTACTTACAGTCAGTCGTCTGGTAATCTCTTAGCTCCTTCCTTATCCGAATCCGAGAAATACATTTCAGTTCTGGAAGTGTCACCTGCTACTTTGATAACGAGCCTATCTACAACAGAATCCACGAAGCCAACCAGGCGCATCATTTTCTCATCTTCTTTCGTGACGAGCCGCTCTATATCCCGCCAGCGTTCGGCAGTGACGTGTGAAAAAGCTGCTTGCGTTAGTTCCAGTGCGTCTGGCAGCTTAATAGTCTTGTTACTTCTCAGGCCAAATCTCGCAGCTTGGCGCCAGATCAGTTCTGTTGGGATTTCTACCATGTGCTCGATGTTGTGAAAATGATTGTTTCTCATGTTTCTACGATACTTATCTACCTCTGTGGGATAAAACGATGGACACAGTCAAAATAAAGAGGATTTGGTTTTTCATTTTTGGCTTAAAAATTAAATTGTTATGTTTTCTTAATTTAAACAATTTGTATGAACAGTCTTTCATAAAACATCGATAATAAACAATTTGTATTTCAAATGAAAACAGGAATTTCGTGTCCAGTATGTAATTAGAAACAAGAAGACGTGCATTATTTACAAAGAATTACGAGATGTAGGTATTTCAAATTGAAAGGGGGAAAATGGTTATGGGGAGATCTGAACCAACGCAGGACTAATCTCATTTGGTTCTTATTCCATTATGATGCCAACTGCGTTCCACATTCGATGTGCGTATGTTTACCAACTGCATTGGATACAAGAGTGGGAAAATTTCAGAGCTGATTATCTCCGTAAATTTGTGAAAGACATTAGGAACTACGTATTTCGCTGCACTTTTTAACCGTCTTCCACACGCGTGCTTCACTACGGAACAGAAAGCAGTCTGAGCCATTTTCATACTGCGCATTAACAGCGCGACAATCAGAGCAAAACGCTGCAGAGGCTGCGATTGTACACGGTTTTTGGAATAAAAACTACGTAGCTAAAGCGTGATTAAGAAAAACGGTGATTGCTGTTAATACATTTGATTATCTTAAAGGAGTCATTTACCGTAACTTAGTAATAAGAGGCCGGCCGCTGTGCCCGAGCGGTTCTAGGCTCTTCAGTCCGGAACCGCGCTGCTGCTACGGTCGCAGGTTCGAATCCTGCCTCGAGCATGGATCTGTGTGATGTCCTTAGGTTAGTTAGGTTTAAGTAGTTGTAAGTCTAGGAGACTGATGACCTCAGATGTTCAGTCCCATACTGCTTCGAGCCATTTGAACTACGAGGGCAGTTCAATAAGTAATGCAACACATTTTTTTTCTGAAACAGGGATTGTTTTATTCAGCATTGAAATACACCAGGTTATTCCCCAATCTTTTAGCTACAGAACACTATTTTTCAACTTAATCTCCATTCAATGCTAAGGCCTTGCGCCACCTTGAAATGAGGGCCTGTATGCCTGCACGGTTCCATTCCACTGGTCGATGTCGGAGCCAACGTCGTACTGCATCAATAACGTCTTCATTATCCGCGTAGTGCCTCCCACGGATTGCGTCCTTCATTGGGCCAAACATATGGAAATCCGACGGTGCGAGATCGGGGCTGTAGGGTGCATGAGGAAGAACAGTCCACTGAAGTTTTGTGAGCTCCTCTCGGGTGCGAAGACTTGTGTGAGGACTTGCATTGTCATGAAGAAGGAGAAGTTCGGGAACAAACCTTTGAATATCCCAACTGGTGAACAATTGTGACAGCACTACCAACAGAGATGTCAAGTTGAGCTCTGAGTTGTTTGATGGTGATCCGTCGATCATCTCGAACGAGTGTGTTCGCACGCTCCGCCATTGCAGGAGTCACAGCTGTGCACGGCCGGCCCGCACGCGGGAGATCAGACAGTCTTGCTTGACCTTGCGGCGATAATGACACACGCTTTGCCCAACGACTCACCGTGCTTTTGTCCACTGCCAGATCACCGTAGACATTCTGCAAACGCCTATGAATATCTGAGATGCCCTGGTTTTCCGCCAAAAGAAACTCTATCACTGCCCGTTGTTTGCAACGCACATCCGTTACAGACGCCATTTTAACAGCTCCGTACAGCGCTGCCACCTGTCGGAAGTCAATGAAACTATACGAGACGAAGCGGGAATGTTTGAAAATATTCCACAAGAAATTTCCGGTTTTTTCAACCAAAATTGGCCGAGAAAAGAAAAGTGTTGCATTACTTATTGAACTGCCCTCGTATTTTTTTTAGTAATAAGATGTCTAATACGTAAGTAGAACCTACTTACAAGAGCGTAACGACACCAGTGTAGGCGTGCGGGCTTCTGACCAATCATCGCGTTTGTGTTTGTTTACATTAGGTTTATTCTTATGATGAACGGATTAGCAGGTGTTGCATTCTCTTGTCGAAGTAAGACATCAGACTTCGGCCACCTACTCCTATAACGTCTGACGATATTTCCTGAATAAGGACCGACCTATTAAACAGGAAATCACGCCTAAGATAGTGGCATACTTCTCGTAAGTGAGATGTCACCAAGGAGTCACTCTGTTACAACTCCGAAAGAACAGACACCACGCGGAATCCGCAGCTGTGGAACATATTACGTAAACTGCAGGTGGAGAGAGGAGGAAGGAAAGGAAAGAGAAGGAACTGCTGATGTCAGCTGCATCGGAACTTTATGCGCAGTCAGCGGCGCAGAATGAAAATATTTGTCGCACTGGGATTCGAAACAGGGATCTCCTGCTTATTTGGCAGTTGCGTCAAGTATTCCACCACCTGGACAAAGTGTTTATTGCAACTACATCTACATCTACATGGATACTCTGCAAATCACATGTAAGTGCCTGGCAGAGGGTTCATCGAACCACCTTCACAATTCTCTATTATTCCAATCTCGTATAGCGCGCGGAAAGAATGAATACCTATATTTTTCCGTACGAGCTTTGATTTCCCTTATTTTGTCGTGGTGATCGTTCTTACTTATGTAGATCAGTGTCAACAAAATATTTTCGCATTCGGAGGAGAAAGTTGGTGATTGGAATTTCGTGAGAAGATTCCAACGCAACGACAAACGCCTTTCTTTTAATGATGTCCAGCCCAAATCCTGTATCATTTCTGTGACACTCTCTCCCATATTTCGCGATAATACAAAACGTGCTGCCTTTCTTTGGACTTTTTCGAGTCCTGCGAATATAACGCAGTCTTTGCTTAGCCTTCCCTACAACATTTTCTATGTGTTACTTCCAATTCAAGTTGACCGGAATTGTAATACCTAGGTATTTAGATGAATTTACGTTTTTTACATTAAATTGATTTATCGTGTAACCGAACTTTAACGAGTTCCTATTAGCACTCAGTTGGATGACCTCACACTTTTCGTTATTTAGTGTCAACTGCCAGTTTTCACACCATTCAGATATCCTTTCTAAATCGTTTTGCAGTTTGTATTGATCTTCTGATGACTTTATTAGTCGATAAACGACAGCGTCATTTGCAAACTACCTTAGACGGCTGCTCAGATTGTCTCCCAAATCATTTATATAGATAAGGAACAGCAAAGGGCCTACAACACTACCTTGGGGAACTCCAGAAATCACTTCTGTTTTACTCGATGACTTTCCGTCAATTACTACGAACTGTGACCTGTCTGACAGGAAATCACAAATTCAGTGACATAACTGAGACGATGTTCAATAAGCGCGCAATTTCACTACGAGCCGCTTGTGTGGTACAGTGTCATACTCGCAACTGCGAGCACTATCTCGGTACGCCCCACCTAGCGTCACCAATCCGCAGTCCCCGTCCATATCCATCATGCTCGCTATTTGGAGATTCCCACAGGAGGTCGAACATGATTGTCAGAAAGAACAGAGTCTACGTACTAGTACAATTTAGATGCCGCGACAGGTTATGAATCTACCACCTTCAGTGAGAATGCAAAACCATGTTTGACCTTCAGCGGGAATCTGAAAGTAGCTTGCATGAAGTACATGGTTCGGGACTGCGTTCAGGTGACGCCAGGAGGGGATGTTGGTTGGTCAAGAGGCATACCGAGGTAGTCATTTCAGTAGTCAATTTCAGTAAATAATGTGTCCAGGAGGTGCAGTGGTGAAGGCAGCTGCTTAGTAAGCAGGAAATCACGGGTTCTGTTCCGGTCCAGCCCACTTTTTCACTTGGCGCCACTGACTCCGCATTAAGTTCCTATGCAGCTGACATTATGATTTCCTTCTCTTCCCTTTCCTTTCCCCCTCCATCTTCAATTTACCGTTTCAACTCACTTGAAAAGAAGAGTTTATCTACGACGTGGCGAATGTGTTGAAATTTCGTGCTGCATAAAATGAATTTCCTGAAAGTTTTACGTTTCTCTTTTTTCTGGTCTCAACAAGCTCTCGTATTCGCTAGTGGCAACAGCACAGCGGTAGCTGAACCACTACGGGGAAAGGGTATTATAGAATTTCAGTCCTTTATACGAACAGCGCCGTCGCCAGCTCTCTCTGCTGCGGATTATTGCATTCACACTTCCCACTGACATTCCAGCCATTATCGGGCCACAGTCCTATGCTCTGCGACCCCGAAAAAATTTTCAGTTCAGCGCATTTTCGAATATTACGACGAAAATTCGCTGAAATTGAATAACAGATTCTGGTCATTAGTTCAGAGGATTAGAATTTTAATTAACTTAAAAATAATAATTTCAAGAGTGCAACAGATTTTAATTTCAGATCAAACATTTAATTTATCGCGATGTCTTGGCAGCAAATATTTAAATAGACCTCTACGACGGCAATTCCCCCCGCCCTCCCCGCAAGATTTAATGAAATACACATAGCAGGAGGGAGTGAAACGCAATCAGTTTGATGGATAATTATGGCGACTCAGGTAGACCAAAAGAGAGACGAAATGAATTGAACCGCTCTCTGCTCCATCGCGGGGGGCGGGAGGGGGAGGGCCGCCATCGAGGTCGAGGGGGGTTTGGGGGTGTGGAGTCACCAGAGGGCAACCCTTTGACACTAATTCGTAATGCGAATACCGCTACTATTCATATCCATATTTTCGACATCCTAATTACCTCCTGCTCCCTGTGTCCACATCACAATATTACTGTTACTCATTCGGCTCTCATGCAGTAATTAGATTTGTAGCGTAGGGGACTTCTCACGATAATGGCTTGCGCTACCGGTAATAAGCCGTATGCACTAACTTTAAAGAAAACTGCCAACGCACAGGTGACATGAAATGTCCTGTGGCTAGGGCCTCCCGCCAGGTAGAGCTGTCGCCTGGTGCAAGACTTTCTAGTTGACGCTATTTCGGCTAATTGCATGCCGATGGGGATGATATGATGTTGAAGACGACAGCCAATCCCTGAACGGAGAAAACCTTCAGTCCAGCCGGGAATCGAACCCGGGCCTCGTTGCTTAGCATTTAGTCTCTCTGACCACTCAGATGAACAACGTACAGGTAAGAGAAGACTTTTTAATACGATTTTCTCATGCCTTTGAACACAAAAATGGGAGTACACAGGCTTCGCATGTAGTGAGTTAATTGAGCCTGTCAACCAACATTGTGCCCAAATTCAGACAAAAATAATTATTGTGTCTACGAAGGCTCTCGTGGCGTGTCAGCGCAGAAAGATGACGTTTTTCTTGTCACACAAGATCGCAGTGTCAACACAGTGTTAAGCAAAGGCTATTCTCCTTTTCGTCTTGTGCGATCCTATGCGCCAAGGAACCCGTGAAGATTTTATCGCAAAAGTGTCTGTACCTTAACGAATATAGTTTGCATATACTGTATAATGAACACGAACATACATTTACGGGACCAGTAATATATCGTATAAGAAAATGGGATGTACAGTCTAAGGCAAAGGAAAACGACGCAATACTAAGGAGTTACGAAAATTGGCCACAAACTGACGTTTTTACAGATATATAAGGAAAATGCAAAATTGTAAACTTGGTGGCCGATGGATGACTGTTTAACGCTGCAGCGCAATTTTATCACGCAGCTGGCAGGGGCAGTAAACAGGACACACGTCAATACCAGGGTATGAAGTCTTTGCGAATTGCATTCCTTGTACTCAGTAGTACAGTAACTATGCCTCGCAGATGCCAACATTTGATAGCAGACATGTAATTGCGGCCCGGGTAGCCACGCGGTTTGAGGCGCCATGTCACGGATTGAGCGGTGTCTCCCGCCGGAGGTTCGAGTCCTCCCTCGGGCATGGTTGTGTGTGTTTTTCTTAGCATAATTTAGTTTAGATAGTGTGTAAGCCTAGGGACTGATGACCTCAGCAGGTTGGTCCCTTAGCAATTCACACACACACACACACACACACACACACACACAAGACGTGTAATTGGGCTCAAAGAAGCCGGTTGAAGTAGTCGGCGAATCGCTCGACATTTAAATAGGTTCGATGCGACTATCCGACAGTGCTGGCGGGAGTAGGTGATCCACGGACTAACACGGACTCAAAAACTGAGCCCAATGACCAGCAAGGATGTGTCTGGAGATGCCCTGGACAGCGGTGAAATGACAACCTGGCTGTCACAATTTGGCAACGCAGTGGTACGCCAATGATATTCTACGCCACATTTTGTTGCCCTTCATGATGTACCACCTTGGGCTTACATTTCACCACCAACGGCGGAAGTTTCTATTGCTTGTCTTTGTGCTTACCAAACCCTAGTTTGGCCAGTTATATCGCCGCATCTCTTCCTCATTGGGAATGTTCGAAGACCGGCCCTGTCACTCCTAATAATTCTGTGAAATTTCATGGGCTCTTCAAAAAATTATTGAATAATTAACTGGGAATAAACTAAATAAAAACAGATTTAGTTAATAATACAAAACTAGCAGTACAAACTTCTCAATAAGAAGTCAACTTTCTGAATTTTAAATAAAATCCTTCAGCCGTCTATCAGAATAACAATAAACAATAAATATTCAGCCGTTAAATATTTTATATTGACCATCCTCGACACAGTTAAAATGGCCAATATCTTCACAAGTACACTCCTGGAAATTGAAATAAGAACACCGTGAATTCATTGTCCCAGGAAGGGGAAACTTTATTGACACATTCCTGGGGTCAGATACATCACATGATCACACTGACAGAACCACAGGCACATAGACACAGGCAACAGAGCATGCACAATGTCGGCACTAGTACAGTGTATATCCACCTTTCGCAGCAATGCAGACTGCTATTCTCCCATGGAGATGATCGTACATATGCTGGATGTAGTCCTGTGGAACGGCTTGCCATGCCATTTCCACCTGGCGCCTCAGTTGGACCAGCGTTCGTCCTGGACGTGCAGACCGCGTGAGACGACGCTTCATCCAGTCCCAAACATGCTCAATGGGGGACAGATCCGGAGATCTTGCTGGCCAAGGTAGTTGACTTACACCTTCTAGAGCACGTTGGGTGGCACGGGATACATGCGGACGTGCAATGTCCTGACTCTCATCGCTGAAGACGACACTTCTCCATTCGTCCCTCCATTCACGCCTGTCGCGACACCACTGGAGGCGGGCTGCACGATGTTGGGGCGTGAGCGGAAGACGGCCTAACGGTGTGCGGGACCGTAGCCCAGCTTCATGGAGATGGTTGCGAATGGTCCTCGCCGATACCCCAGGAGCAACAGTGTCCCTAATTTGCTGGGAAGTGGCGGTGCGGTCCCCTACGGCACTGCGTAGGATCCTACGGTCTTGGCGTGAATCCGTGCGTCGCTGCGGTCCGGTCCCAGGTCGACGGGCACGTGCACCTTCCGCCGACCACTGGCGACAACATCGATGTACTGTGGAGACCTCACGCCCCACGTGTTGAGCAATTCGGCGGTACGTCCACCCGGCCTCCCGCATGCCCACTATACGCCCTCGCTCAAAGTCCGTCAACTGCACATACGGTTCACGTCCACGCTGTCGCGGCATGCTACCAGTGTTAAAGACTGCGATGGAGCTCCGTATGCCACGGCAAACTGGCTGACACTGACGGCGGCGGTGCACAAATGCTGCGCAGCTAGCGCCATTCGACGGCCAACACCGCGGTTCCTGTTGTGTCCGCTGTGCCGTGCGTGTGATCATTGCTTGTACAGCCCTCTCGCAGTGTCCTGAGCAAGTATGGTGGGTCTGACACACCGGTGTCAATGTGTTCTTTTTTCCATTTCCAGGAGTGTATTTGTTATCAAGAACACTTTTCTGCTGCTTTGTAACTGAGTAGTCCAAGAAAAGAGATAGGTTATTAGCCCTCTCAAAGTTGGTTTAACTTGAGTACAATATGCTAATCGTACACACACACACACACACACACACACACACACACACACACACGCACACTCCACTACTACTACCACCATCACCAGCAGAAACGAAGTTTGTCTGAGACAGTTGACAATATTCTCTGAAAATACGAGTAAATTATAACTATGTCCTGCCCCCTGCTTGGGATCAAGGTTTTCAGGAGGTTCTCTTTGATCCTCAGACGAGTTTAAGAACTCAGTTCTCCAACACATTCCAAGTAGGGATACCCTCTGCCACACTCCCAGTCTACCGCGGCATTTGGTTGAAAACAACGAAGTTTGGTATACACAAACTCGCGGCCACCAAACATTTTACTGAGTTCAAGAATCACCACACAGCGCTCATTAGTGTGGACTTGTTGATGGCAGGATTCAATTACATCCAGAGAACTTGGCCTATATATAAGACTTTAAGGGCATGTCAGTGTTAATATACTTTGAACATTGTTATTGTGACAGTTGAATTCCGTCATATCACCGTGCCGTTTGAATACCCACCGAACAACTTCGGTGCAACCAGAGGACGCCACAGGACCAGTATAAAGGCTGGCCGCAACTGGGGGACGACCTGGGGCTCGCTTTGGGCGGCTCCTGTTTTATAAATGGCTCTGAGCACTATGGGACTTAGCTTCTGAGGTCATCAGTCCCCTGGCCGGCCGATGTGGCCGAGCGGTTCTAGGCGCTTCAGTCTGGAACCGCGCGACCACTATGGTCGCAGGTTCGAATCCTGCCTCGGGCTCGGATGTGGGTGATGTCCTTAGGTTAGTTAGGTTTAAGTAGTTCTAGGTTCTAGGGGACTGATGACCTCAGATATTAAGTCCCATAGTGCTCAGAGCCATTTTTTCATCAGTCCCTTCGAACTGAGAACTACTTAAACCTAACTAACCTAAGGACATCACACACATCCGTAGCGGTCACGCGGTCCCAGACTGTAGCGCCTAGAACTGCTCGGCCACACCGGTCGGCTCCGATTTTATAATCGCGGTTTATAGCCACCACACCATCGGTGCGTCAGTTTAGTGCTAGGTACCTCGTCCTGGTGAGAAACTGGACTCATGACAGGAATTCGCCATCAGCTTATTACCTTGGGTCGGTATCGGCAGGGTTCCGCTTTTGTGAAACCAGGAGCAATTGTATCAAATGAGCAGTTTTGTTCTTGGTTCGGTAAGAACATGTATGGCAGCGTAATTGGGTTAAGTACGTCCTAAAACGTCGTTAAAAGTAATGTAAATTGATGGTGGAGATTGGAGAAAGAAATGAAAATGGAAGAAACTGATGATATGAGCTGCATTTTGCGGAATTGGTGGTGACGAGTGAAAATATGTGCGGGACTGGGAGTCGAACGCAAAATCTTCTGCTTACTACACAGGTGTTTTAACCAGTGCGCCATCGGGACACACTGCTTGTCGCAGAAACACGGACTAGCCCGGCTAGCTCCAACCTAATAGTTCACATTGCCATCTGAATGGCAGTTGTGGTTTTCACCAAGGGCTGCTGTGATAATTGGTAGGCGTCTTTATTTCTAATGTTTCGGCTGTTGCATATTTTGAGTGGCTCTATTTAGACTAAACAGTGTGCCTTTCAACCTCTGCTGACTACTGTTTGATGCTGAATTTTTGGATGGACGAAGCTAGAGATTCGAAACCATAATGGTCTGTGTGTTTGGAGTAACGAATATCGTTCAGTGTACTAACAATGTTCTGGGACGAATGCTTGTTATGTTTCTGCTTTAAAGGGAACGTAAACGGAATAAGAGACCCGATATATTCAGGATGCTTTGTTTGTTACTTTGACAGCTGGATATTGTGAGAGTTAAGCTTTGTAAATTACTGTAGAAGTGATGCTGTCCTGTATTTTATTATTGGCTTTATATTGGGGTAATTAATCAATTGAAAATGAGAACTGGGTATCAACCTCTTCATTTTGAATTTTTTAAGCTTTTAATAGAGATGGTACCTCTCATCCCAGCACCACCACTTCCAACCGCTATTACAATAATATGATCTTTCATCGAAGATTAAATCATTATAAAAACTATTCGTTAGTCATTCGACACCTCTCATATGCATATATGGATCGTACTCCATGACACCACTTTGCAGCTTCCTTGGTTCCACACAACGAAACATCTCTCTTTCCAAGCAACGCTGTCTTTCCGCGACAGTACCTACAACCTCCTTAGCTCCTAGCTTTACAGCAGCTGAAAAAGAACCACCGGCAGAACAAAAATCACATTGCCTCCATCAAGATTGAGTGTAAACCATGAGATTACATTGTGTTCACATGTTTTGTCCTGGGTGTCATATTTCGTAAATCTTTGTCGCATTTGGAACAACAGTGTACAAATAGCAGCTGGTACACAATGTCGTTACGTACTTCTGGTTAGGGGCGGATTAAGCCACAAGGGGCTCACAGCATTAATGACTTACAAGGCCCTCTTCACCTACATGTCCTAATAAGTTTTTTACTTTGCAGCACATGAAATGAAGGGAATTAAATGTGGCAGAGGATTCAGAGAGCGTAAATTCTTAACAAAATGTAAAGAACTCAGAGTACGTAAGCAAGACTGAACAATTAGAAGAGTCGGCGCTTAGTTTATGAAAATGCCACTTATGACCTTTAAATAACTTGCGGCTCTGGATACACCAAACGTTAGAGTATGAGGACACGGATTTATGTACCAAAATTAACAATACCTTCAAACCTAATACAACACAACAAGGAATCAATAAATCAACTCTCTAAATTTATCCAACATTACAACACATGGGACATTAACTAAGTTATCACAAATCGTAAGAGGCAATACAAAAGGAACAAGGATCCCTAACTTGTTACTAGATAGGGAATACAAGACAGCCGTAATAAATAGATAAATACTAACCATTCGCACACTATGCTGGATGCAAAAGATAACAATGAAACCAAAAACAATGAGAGATAAAACTTCATACTAAGCACAATTCGACCAACCATAGTCTTTCTAACTGAATAAGTCATACACAACAGCGGCCTCGTTGTTTTTCTTGAACTAATGACCTGAGTAGGCCAGCCGTGACACAGCTGTCTGCACGTAAAGACAGCACTGGCCACACTAGACGCATTCTCTTCTAGCTGCTCTAACCGAGAACTTCACACAGCGAGCAACTTTTGATTACTGGCTCCACTGTATTCCTTGGATCTGTGAATCCAAGGACCCTCGACTATTCCAACGTGAACAATGCTCTGTGTTGACAGCAAGCCACGGCAAGCCTCGACTGTCAGACCACCAGGCTGCATCGCTGCTCAGCTCCATCTTTCCTTTCCTTTGTCCCTCCTCTTTGATTGGCCGCTCCGAGCTCTGCTGCATTGGGACTTGATGTTGCTGACAATAAGAGTGGCCGCCTCAACCTCCGACTACTCAGGGATGCACTGTCACAGGCAGCTCCCTCGGTCACCCACGCCAGGAATAAACGCGCCCACATGGCGCACCATGCCAGACCCAAAGACTTGGCCACCGCTGCCCGCAGTAGCTCATGTTGTTGTTGCCACTACAAATCCAGTTAATAGACTGCCCTCCACTGTTCTCCTTAGTAACTTCTCACCTCATTGCTACAATGCGTCCGTGACTTAGCAGACACACATGTCCTCAGCACTGGCAAGAACACATGAGTCGCAGTGGCACCACCTGCTAGGCTGGGCAGGAATTCAGTTGTGCCATCACCAGTAAGGGATGCGCATTGGCTTCTGAACCGTCATCTAGGTACAAAATGAACCAAGGCACTGTGGCTACCTCCACATTCGACTATTATTGTCATCACTGACATAGCAGAAAAAAATGTTACTGTTTGCAAAAAATGAGTCACATGAGCATAAAACTGCTCGATCACGGGGTCTCCTGTTCGATTCCCGGCCGGGTGGAGATTTTCTCTGCCCGGGGACTGGGTATTTGTGTTATCCTCATCATTTATCATCATCCTCATCATTCGTGACAGTAGCTTGAATGGACTGTGAAAAAAATTGGTCAGTGAAAAATTGGGAATTTGTATGAACGCTGATGATCGTGCAGTAGAGCGCTCCACAAACCAAACAACCAAGCAATCATACAACTGAAATAATTTTTTGTATTACTCTCCAGTTAGCGCATACACTGAAGATGACCATGAGTTATTTCTCTTATTTTAACAAAGTGGGTAGAATAATGCAGCCAGTGTTCCACTATCAGGAAGCAGAAGTAACAGTTACCCACCGTTACAAAAAACGAATTGAGCAGACTGTTTCGAAATTAATTACGTTGTTACAGTTCGCTTTAAAACGTACCACCATTCATACCTAAATCTTCCGAAATTTAGACAGAATCGAACAAAATTTTACATGCCACAAAAATACTCACACACCATGCTGGGAAGGCCTCGTATACGTTCTGTTTCGTCGTTGAAGCTAGAAGCCTACTACTGTGAACATACCCTGCGCCTGAACTCAAAATTAGTGAAAGGAGCGAAAAACATGATCGTAAAAACCAAACTAAATGAGCCATAAAATCCTGAAATCAAATGATTGCGTGTCAAACTTAGGGACCATAGTGGTTATCCGACTATTCTGCAGACCTTCCAACATCAACGCGTGTGATCGTACGTTAGCAAACATTTCTTAGGCGAGTTTTGTTTCTACGTAATGTAAACAATCTCTTAAAAATTAAATCATTTTGAGCTCCGCGGCTGATTCTTGTTAATATTAAAACCAACCATCACAGCTGTACTGAAAGCCATTTAATAAGTCATGACCGGTTTTGTTCGAAAGAACATCATCAAGTTATGTCAATAGTCTTCATAAGAAATCCTCGCAGTGTATTTATGTTACCTTTAGACTTTTTAAGTGATGATATTTGCACAACTCTGATGAAAATTGTTGACGTGTAACCTGATGTTGCTCTTCTGAACAAAACTGATCGCGACGTAACAACGGGTATCAGCTTAGATGTGGTGGTTCTCATTAGTATTAAACAGTCTCTGTCGAAAATACTGTGACACGTGTTCGCATAATGGGCAAAGTGGAATAAAATACTTAAATAAAGAAAATATGGTTTAATAATATAGAACTACGTCGAATTTATTCTTTAAACAGCAAAGAAACACACAGTTTCACGTCAACAATTGGTTAAAAATGAAGCACCATCATGAGTATACAATGATAAGGGGGTAACCCTCTCTGAATGCATGTAAAATAACTGATACTCGTGAGTTCTTCAAGTAAAATAAAAAATAATGCCAGAACTGATGTACAGTTTCATTCTTTACACTTCTGTGTTCAAGAAAGCATTTTTGTGTTCACATCGGACGCTCCCTGTTACGGCTGCTCCAGGTGGAAGGATCCCTCGCAGCCGGAACATTGGTCGTCGGCGGGAATTTCCGAAACCCTCCTATTACACCGGTAACAAAATAATTTTGTATAACTGATTTTCATCATAGTTTTTATCATCATAGATAGGATAACTGAAGAATATTAAATTCCAAAAAAAGGTGATCTGTTGAAACAAAAGTTATTTTGTTCAGATACAAAATTGGAACAAAAACGAGCAACGGAAATAAACTTTTGAAGATTCCCAAAACGCCTATGTACGCTGACAAGAGAATAAAATTTAGAATGCTACCATCACATTTCGGTCAAAACCGTATCGTTCTCAGTTAATGTTTTCATTTGAAAAATCTTGTTTCGAGTAAAACGCTTTAAAGTCTTGGCTTGCATTTTCTGTAATGAAGTTAAACATGCCTGTAGTCAGCGATCGTTGGACCATACAGCAATCCTTCCACATCCAAAAGAAGGTCCTCCTCCGTCTTCTTCCTGGTAATGGTGGTCCTGCAGGGCTGTTAGGCGGCTTCGGACATCCGCTTCTCTGCTTGCTCGATACGATTTTGGTTCGCTTTTAAGTTTTAGCAGGCTGGTCTGCTCTCGAGCACTTTCATATTACCATAATGCCTGTCAGGCCGTCATTGAATTTACACGTCGACTTTTTTTCCCCGCTGTGAATGGTTTTCGGAGACATTTTTTCACAAATCGCCTTGTAATTCAGTAACGGAGTTTCTTGCAATATTGGGACGAACATTGCAACAGACTTCCCAGACAACATTTTAAGCCCAAAAATCGACTTTTTAAAATTTTCAAAGAGAGCTGTCCCCTTAAACAGTAGGGATGGGCAAATCTGTTCGACTTTAACTAGTGCGTTGGCGACCAGCCCTTTTTTGGACCCGTTCGTTTTCACTCGTTCACCGTTCCTTTTATAATCTGATTATGTAATACTATATAAGATTAGCTTTCAAAAGAGTCCTGATGGAAATCTGGATGCTATTATCATTATCAACTGTGTTCCCTAGACCTGTGTGGCATATGACGAAATAATTTTGAGATTTCACGACTAATGGTTCGGGGTACATTTGGTACTATATAGTCAGTATCCATTACACGTTCTGTTTTTCTTCAAATTGATACCAACTGCTGCATCTCTGTGTGTCTTGGGACATGATGTGGATATAGTTTGTATAGATCAGGTTTTCTATCTGCCGAGGGGGGTGGGGGGCAGCTGGTTACGCCCATGTCCTATAACCCATGACCAGACTTCAGTATACTGGATAAAATTATAGCAGAAAATTTTTAAGTCAAAAGTCATAAAATTTTCTAACAAAATCTCTGGCTGTTGTGACATGTTCTCTGTTCAAATAAAAAAGTGTATATATGACATAAGAGACTGTCATTTTAAAAACCTGAAACATTTACAATGCACCTGTAAAACACAAAACATTTGCAGCCCATCGGTACAGTGACCAGTAGCTCATTGCATGAAACTGTAAGTATTCATAACAAATTATAATTTGATATAGCAATGTGAAACATCAGGGTCGGTTAGACTGTCAGTGAGAGTGCACCACTAGTTCCTGCTACTAATAAGGCCACTACATCATTCGCTTGTTGCATATTTTTACAAGCTTAAAACAGGAGCGACTGCAGTAATGGATAGGAACTGTGATTGTTGTGTACAGATGCGAGCTGAGTTGGCGACTCTTCACTCACAGCTCCATGCTGCGTTGGCTTCTGTCACACAGCTTGAGGCTGCTGCCAAGGGGCGTCACTGTGGGGGATCGGACACGGAGATTCAAGGGACGTCGAGCACATTCCACGTTTCCTCTGATCGGTCCACTGCTGTGACCACCCCGGGTACTGCCTGCACTGTGGTTGGCCCCTCACCTGTGGTCGAATGGGAGATCATTCCAAAGTCTGGCAGGCAGCGAAAAACTTTCCAAAGGGTCGATCATACGGCCTGCCCAGTTCGTTTGATGAACAGGTTTCGGGCGTTATCTGTGGCTGACGATGTCTCTGAGCTGGATGCAATCGTCCATCCTGTCCCAGAGGAAGCTTCTCGGCCAGCAAGGTCTGGGCATTCACAGAGGGTGGGTTTGCTGGTAGTTGAGATCTCCAACGTTAGGCACGTAATGGGGCCCCTCAGAAACATGGCTGCCAAGGTGGGGAACGAAGCCAGTGTGCACTCCGTGTGCATTCTGGGGGGAGTCATTTCAGATGTGGAAAGTGTGCTTCCGTAAGCCATGAAGAGTACAAGGTGCAGCCAACTGCAGGTGGTGGCTCATGTCAGTACTAATGACGTGTGTCGCTTTCGTTTGGAGCAGATTGTGTCTGGTTTTGGGCGGCTAGTGGAAATGGTAAAGACTGCCAATCTTGCTTCCGAGATCAAGGCGGTGCTCACCATCTGCAGCATCGTCGATAGAACCGACTGTGGTCCTTTGGTGCAGAGCCGAGTGGAGGGTCTGAATCAGAGGCTCAGGCTGTTCTGTGACCGTGTAGGCTGCAGATTCCTGGACTTGTGCCATCGGGTGGTGGGTTTCCGGGTTCCGCTTAATAGGTCGGGAGTCCACTACACACAGGATGTGGCTACACGGGTAGTGAGGGCTGTGTGGAAGGGATTGGGTGGTTTTTTAAGTTAGAGGGTCTCGGGGAACCACAGAAGGGGCGTCCGTCTAAAAGTGGACAGGTAAAACACAGTAAGGTCGTTGTAGAAATGATTGGTATTATAGTTGTAAATCGTCGTAGCTATGTTGGAAAAGAACCAGAGCTCCAAGCCCTAATAGAAAGCACTGAAGCTCAAATTGTTGTAGGTACAGAGAGCCGGAAATAAGTTCAGGCGAAATTTTTTCAAACGATATAACAGTGTTCAGAAATGATATATTAAATACAGTTGATGGTGGAGTATTTATTGCTGTCAGAGGTAGTTTGCCTTGTAGCGAAATTGAAGTAGATAGTTCTTGTGAAATAGTACGAGTAGAGGCTATACCTGATAATCGG
Organism: Schistocerca cancellata; assembly: GCF_023864275.1. Lineage (NCBI taxonomy): Eukaryota > Metazoa > Arthropoda > Insecta > Orthoptera > Acrididae > Schistocerca > Schistocerca cancellata. Next base: position 436,237,649 of record NC_064626.1, on the reverse strand, counting down.
ACAAAACTATTAATTGGATCGTTTTACCGACCCCCGACTCAGAAGATATAGTTGCTGAATAGTTCAAAGAAAACTTGAGTCTCATTTCAAATAAGTACCCCGCTCATACAATTATAGTCGGTGGTGACTTCAATCTACCCTCGATATGCTGGAAAAATTATACGTTTAAAGTCGGCGGCAGGCATAAAACGTCATCCGAAACTGTACTGAATACTTTCTCAGAAAATTATTTTGAACAATTTGTTCATGAGCTCACTCGAAGCGTAAATGGTTGCGAAAGCATACTTGACCTTTTAGCAACAAATAATCGAGGACAAACAGTGAGTACTGTTGCGAATACAGGAATTAGCGATCACAAAGCAGTTTCTGCTAGGCTGAATACAGTAACATCTACAACCATCAAAAAGAAACGCAAAGTATATCTATTTAAAAAAGCTGATAAAAATGCTCTTAACGCCTTTTTAAGAGACAGTCTTCACTCCTTCTGATCTGATCATGTAAATGTATAAATGCTGTGGAATTTTTTCAAAGAGATAGTATCGACAGCAATTGAGTGATATATACCACATAAATTAATAAGTGATGGTACTGATCCCCATGGTACACAAAACGGGTCAGATCGTTGTTGCAGAAGCAATGAAAAAAGCATGCCAAATGCAAAAGAACGCAAAATCCCCAAGATTGGCAAAGTTTTACAGAAGTTCGAAATATAGCGCGTACTTCAATGCGGGATTCTTTTAATGATTTCCACAACCAAATTCTCTCTCAAAATCTGGCAGAAAACCCAAAGAGATTCTGGTCATACATAAAGAACACCATTGGCAAGACGCAATTAATACCTTCACTGCGCGGTAACAACGGAGAAGTCACTGATGACAGTGCCACTAAAGCATAGTTATTAAACACGGTTTTCCGAAATTTTCTGGATTCATGATTTCCTGTCAGAAAGTTCACAGTTTGTAGTAATAGACGTAAAGTCATCGAGTAAAACAGAAGTAATATCCGACGTTCCCCAAGGAAGTGTTTTAGGCCCTATATTGTTCCTAATATGTATTAACGACACAGGAAATAATCTGAGTAGCCGTCTTAGATTGTTTGCAAATGATGATGTCATTTACCGTCTTGTAAAGTCATCAGATGATCAAAATGACTTGCAAAATGATTTAGATAAAATATCTATATGGTGCGAAAAGTGGCAGTTGACCCTGAATAAGGAAAAGTGTGAAGTTATTCACATGAGTACTAAAAGAAATCAGCTAAATTTCAATTACGCGATAAGTCACACAAATCTGAAGGCTGTAAATTCAACTAAACACTTAGGGACTACAATTACAAATAACCTAAATTGGAACGATCACGTAGATAATATTGTGGGTAGAGCAAACCAAAGACTGCGATTCATTGGCAGAACACTTAGAAGGTGCAACAGGTCTACTAAAGAGACTGCTTACACCACGCTTGTCCGCCATATTCTGGAGTATGGCTGTGAGATGTGGAATTCCCATCAGGTGGGACTGACGGATGACATCGAAAAAGTACAAAGAAGGGCAGCTCGTTTTGTATTGTCGCAAAATAGGGGAGATAGAGTCACGGACATGATACGTGAATTGGAGTGGCAATCATTAAAACAAGGCATTTTTCGTTGCGACGGGATCTTCTCATGAAATTTCAATCATCAGTTTTCTCCTCCGATTGCGAAAACATTCTGTTGCCATCCACCTACTTAGGGAGAAATGATCGTCACTATAAAATAAGAGAAATCAGGGCTCAAACAGAAAAATTTAAGTGCTCGTTTTTCCCTCGTGCCGTTCGAGAGTGGAACGGTAGAGAGACAGCATGAAGGTGGTTCATTGAACCCTCTGCGAGGCACTTTATTGTGAATAGCAGAGTGATCACGTAGATGTAGATATAGATCAAAAACAAAATAAAACACCGTTTTTATTTGCCGATACATAATGTGTGAACTGTTAAGTCATACTTTGTCACTCGAGCATCAATTTGCACCTTGAAACAAAGGAGGTCCTTTGCCATGGTACATGTAAAACTTGCAAATGAACAGAATTTCCTTAGTGTCTTAAAAAGTTTGCCTGTCTCTAAAATGGAAATTTCTGTTTTGAATAGTTTCTGTTACAAAATGTATTTTAGATTATCAAATACAGTATTTTCAAGTGTTTCTCGACAGCATCACTTCTAAATTACAATGTAACGGTATTTATGTCTCATTACACTGAGAATCGTGTGCACCATACCGTAATATTGTCAATATATTTTGTATAAATTGTAGCATCGCTCGTAGAGACTGAAATCCAGATCGATTTCCTTTATTTTACAGATCGATTTGGTCACAGTGTGACGATTTTCAGCGCAAACTTTTCGAACCTTTTAGGCCTATATCATAATAACACAACATTTTCTGTTATGTGTAACATGGACTGTGATGATTACTTCAAACAGTTATCTTCACTTTTTCTGCATACAGCATGTTCGATCGACAACTGCTAGGGTCATAAGATAAGTTCATCTGTAATTTCAAAAATCCTGCATGCTGTAAAAGTAAAGATATCTGTTGGAAGTAATCATCAAAGTATATCTTACACCTCATAGAAATAGCTGTTCAAATGGTGCAAATGGCTCTAAGCACTATGGGACCTAACATCTGAGGTCATCAGCTCCTAGACTGTTTAATTATTTAAACCTAACTTACCTAAGGACATCACACACATCCATGCCCGAGGCAGGATTCGAACCTGCGACTGCAGCAGCAGCGCAGTTCCGAACTGAAGCGCCTAGAACCACTCGGCCACAGCGGACGGCAGAAATAGTTGTGTTATTATGATATGGACCTCCAAGGTTTGCACTGAAGATGGTCACGCTGCGACCGAAATCTAACTGTAAAATAAAGGATTTCATTCTTTATGACCGATGTTGCCATTTATCCAAAATGTATACAAATCGAATGTTTGTTTCTAGGTTCATGACTACGTTGCACCCTGGAACATGTTTCCACATTTGGAAAAAGCTTAATTTTCTGGTGTAATTTTGTGTAACTCCAGAAAAATGATACAGAACATGAAAGGTGATTGCCATTATTTAAAAATAGAATTAATAAGTGATGGTACTGATCCCCCATGGTAGACAAAACGGGTCAGATCGTTGTTGCAGAAGCAATGAAAAAAGCATGCCAAATTCAAATGGAATGAGATAATGTTTTAAACTTCTATTACAGGGCTGGCTAGAGGCGAAAAACTAGGAAATTTTCCATAGTACAACACTGTCTCCTAAGTGTATTTGTATGAATGGAGAACGTGTAACGAGAGAAACTGAACACCAATGAGTCGACGTAAAGAAAGAAAGATGCTACAGGCGGACAAAGAACGGTGAAACTGAATGAAAACTGGTCAAAGACCGAGACAAGCCGAACGAGCCCAAGGTGAGAACGAGGAATGGAGGAGTTAAATGATGAGCGATTGTACACCCGAATAAACAGTGATACTGACTGAACGAGACCGAGACGGGAACGAGACTTACCTGAAGGCTCGGGGAACGATTGCTCTTTAGAAGTCGTTCCTCAGTCCTTCTGCTCAGTTCAGGGAACCGTTCCTGTGAAACCATTCCTGCGTGAATGATCCGTCTTTCTTTAACAGTGTTCACAATATTTAAGGATAAATTTAATCCAACAAAAATTTTACAGTGCGGGTGAGGGGCCTCGGAAAGTGCAGCGTCCGTGGTATGTGCTTTATGGATGAACTGCCTCTATTTCCGATTCATGTCGAACAACAAAGCTTTGACCTTGAAATATTCTTTCCGATTATCTGTCCAAAAATAACAACTGTTTTGATAAAATTACGCATTATTCAGAGCTCAAATCTGTAAGATACTTATTCCCACTGGCTGCATCAGACAAGATGGTGTGGTAGCGAAATCACTCTCGGCTAATGCGCCAAATCTGGCAGGCCTCTGACACGACGAGGATGCGGCGCCGTCCATTTTCATTACTCATCCGCGACAGTTCCTTTTCCATCTTGGAGAAACACAGAAGAGAGATTCCTCGGCTCCGGCGGGCCCCTGGAGGTCGGGGATCCGCACTATTTCCTGGCGCGCTCGCATCCCTGACGCGGACAGAGTTTCGCCATTAATTCGTCCGCCGAGCAGGCACTCAGTCATCGGCGAGGAGGGCTGGCACGGCCTGGCGTGGCGTGCCAGAATCAATAAGAGCCGCGGATGAGTGACGAGGCCGCCTCTGGCCGCCCGCGACCCTCGCTGTCCGCCGAATTAGCCGCGCTGCGGGCTGCGGGCCTGCAGGGGCTGGCCGCCCCCGAGGCGCCGCGCTGCTCCGCGCCGCGCAGAGGAACGAATCAGGCGCACGTCCGGCCGGGGCTTCCCCGCCCTCAGCCCCCCGCCCTTGCTGCCATCTATCAATGGCAGTGCCAACTACCGGCCGCCGGCTGCTTGTCTGCCGTGATGGATGGCCGCCCGCCGCGGCGGCACGCACGCTCCACACGCCCATCATGCGCTGCTGCGATCGCCGCTCGTGGCGTTGCGGAGCGCAGCAAGTAAGCGACACTCCCGCCAAATAGCTGACGCCGGCTGATCTTGGTGGTTGTGACCGGAAATTTTATACGGAGGGTGTTTCAAAAGTAGTGAATCTTACAGTTTTGTCGTGGTATGCGGCTGCAGCCGTCAGTGTTACCACGAGCGAAACCGAGAGGCGCTACCAAAAGCGCGAACTGTGTCTGATGAACATACAGCAGGAATGTAAACGCTTTTTCTGTGGGTCCTGTCGGTAACAGTTCCATCCCAGTAACAGCTCGGCTGCCTTGCGCGGTGGTACCTCTGAAGGCAGGTGACACCTTAAGCGACAGGCATCTGTTGGTCACGTCGAGATTACTTGTAACACAGCTGTAACGGGTCCACCGTTACCACGTTGTTGCTAGTTTCCACTCGTGCGAAGTCGTAACCCGACAGTGTTAGGCTGAGCAAAATCATTCAAGCCGGCGTCTCACAGCCCAGCAAAGGAGAAGTAAGAACAAGAACGGATCGCCGTAAAGGCGACAATTATATTTTCATTTATACCAAATCAGACAATGAAGGCTGCCTCGCGGCTACATACGAAACGGGACGAGAACGCTCAAATACTCTGAGTGAAAAACCGCTACACTGAAAAGTAATTATGTAGAATAACGAAATTTTTAGGAATGCATTTGTCTGAGTAACATATTCAACTGATTAACAGTGCAGGATCACAGGTAAGCGCGAGACACGCCACTGCAAAAGTGAACTGCTGATATATTGACAAACGATGTAATCGCCAGAGTGTTGAATGCAAGCACGGAAACGTGCTTGCATTGTTGTAAAGGTGCCAAATGTCAATTTAAGCGATGGAGTTCCATGTTTGTTGCATGAGACGATTAATGTTGGTTGTGGATGATGCTGGAGTTGTCGTCCGATGATGTCCCCAATACTGCATATTCTGTTGAGGCAGATCAGGGGATCGAGCAGGCCAATCCAACATCTCAACACTCTATACAGATGGATCCAGAGAGGGTAGTGGTTGCTACCATGAAGATCATTGTCCACTCCTCACTGAGCAGTGTCTGCAATGGCAGGTGAGCAGGAGACATCTATGACCACAGATGAACCTATAGGGGTGCTGAAATGCATAGTGTGACCCACTTTTGTCAATCTGATATCTAATATGTGATATCTGTAGCTCAGTTGGTAGAGCATTTGCTCGCTAAAGGCAAAGGTCCCGAGTTCGAGTCTCGGTCGGGTTACAGATTTAATCTGCCAGGGAGTTTCATATCAGCGCACACTCCGCTGTAGAGTGAAAATTTCTTTCTAGAAACAGGCTGTGGCTAAGCCGTGTCTCCGCAGTATCCTTTCTTCCAGGAGTGCTAGTTCTGCAAGGTTCGCTGGAGAGTTTCCGTGAAGTTTCCAAGGTAGGAGACGAGGTACTGGAGGAATTAAAGCTGTGAGGACGGGGCGTGAGTCGTGCTTGGGTAGATCAGTTGGTAGAGCACTTGCCCGCGAAAGGCAAAGATCCCGAGTTCGAGTCTCGGTCCAGCACACAGTTTTAATCTGCCAGGAAATTTCACTCTATACAGCGTGTTAGGCTACAGCAGCGTTATCTGGGCGGGCGTTACCCTGTTGGAATTCACTAGCTGGATTGCTGTTCATCAGCGGCAATAGAACAAGTCGAGTTGCCAGACTGACGTACAAATTTGCACGCAGAGTGCTTGGAATAACCAAGAGAGTGTTTCTGCTGTCACAAGAAATCGCACAACAAAACGTATCCCACCTGTAGGTCCAATGTGTCTAGCAGGCAGACAAGCTGGCTAGAGACCCTGCAACTGACCTCCTACTAACCAACACACGGCCATCACTGGCACCGAGACAAAACCAGCTTTCATCAGGAAACTCAACACTCTGCCCTCCAACGTGCTCTCGCTTGACATCACCGAAGTCACGTGGTTCGCGGTCATTCGAATGGACGCTACAGAACTTCGGGCTCGGACCTGCCCTTCAAGTAACCGATGTAACAGTTCGTTGTGTCACACTGGTGCCAACTGCTGCTCCCATTGCCGCTGCAGATGCAGTATGATGCGCCAGAGCCATACGCTGAACACGATGGTGGTCCCTCTCGGTAGTGCCAAACGGCCGCGTGGAGCCCGGTAGTCTTGCGACCGTAAATTCCCGTGATGACCGCTGCCAGAAGTCATGTATAGTGGCTATATTCCTGTCAAGCCTCTCTGCCATATTGCAGAAGGAACAACCAACTTCCCTTAAACCTATTACTCGGCCCGGTTCAAACGCAATGAGAGCCTGATAATGGCGTCTTTGTCGCCTCAAAGGCATTCTTGGCTAATACCAACTCATCACGTCCGATCTCAAAGGCAACTAACGCTCACCACGGTCACAACATGTGTTTACAGCAAATCTAACTTGCATCCTCACAGTGGTGTTACTAGCGCCACTCTTATGCGAATGGTGCACAATTTGAGAAGAATCATCTTTCAGTTGCATAATCACGCTTACCAACTTTCACTTATTTCTCTCAACTCCTGCTTGATGTTACGATTTTTTTCCGTCAGTGTAGTACCGTCATTGTCTTGAGAAGGTGGAGAATTTGGAGAATTTATTTATTTACTTATTTCTGACAGACACTAACCTCGGCGATATTTATAAATGTGCCGAGCCTGTGACGGTCTGCTTCCGACCAGTGACGTAAAATTTTGTATTGTCACGTCTGGCCTCTCCGCATTTAACACTGATGGTACTATACCTATCGCAGGAATTGAAGTTTTCGGTGCAGTCTCTCTGCATCACCTTCATAGGGAGCGCTGGGCACTGTGGCCACGGCGGGCAAGTGACTGTTGTGGTGCCGGGAGCTATAAGATTCCTCGAGGTACTCTTCCTATACGGCCAGTCATTCCAGGAGGCCTTAACAGTCTGCTATGCCGCTCCTCGGAGTTTTAATAATTTTCGTGGGTTTTAGTCATCCTGATGTTTGACAAGAAATCACGTTTGTATGTACACTCCTGGAAATTGAAATAAGAACACCGTGAATTCATTGTCCCAGGAAGGGGAAACTTTATTGACACATTCCTGGGGTCAGATACATCACATGATCACACTGACTGAATCACAGGCACATAGACACAGGCAACAGAGCATGCACAATGTCGGCACTAGTACAGTGTATATCCACCTTTCGCAGCAATGCAGGCTGCTATTCTCCCATGGAGACGATCGTAGAGATGCTGCATGTAGTCCTGTGGAACGGCTTGCCATGCCATTTCCACCTGGCGCCTCAGTTGGACCAGCGTTCGTGCTGGACGTGCAGACCGCGTGAGACGACGCTTCATCCAGTCCCAAACATGCTCAATGGGGGACAGATCCGGAGATCTTGCTGGCCAGGGTAGTTGACTTACACCTTCTAGAGCACGTTGGGTGGCACGGGATACATGCTGACGTGCATTGTCCTGTTGGAACAGCAAGTTCCCTTGCCGGTCTAGGAATGGCAGAACGATGGGTTCGATGACGGTTTGGATGTACCGTGCACTATTCAGTGTCCCCTCGACGATCACCAGTGGTGTACGGCCAGTGTAGGAGATCGCTCCCCACACCATGATGCCGCGTGTTGGCCCTGTGTGCCTCGGTCGTATGCAGTCCTGATTGTGGCGCTCACCTGCACGGCGTCAAACACGCATACGACCATCATTGGCACCAAGGCAGAAGCGACTCTCATCGCCGACCACTGGCGACAACATCGATGTACTGTGGAGACCTCACGCCCCACGTGTTGAGCAATTCGGCGGTACGTCCACCCGGCCTCCCGCATGCCCACTATACGCCCTCGCTCAAAGTCCGTCAACTGCACATACGGTTCACGTCCACGCTGTCGCGGCATGCTACCAGTGTTAAAGACTGCGATGGAGCTCCGTATGCCACGGCAAACTGGCTGACACTGACGGCGGCGGTGCACAAATGCTGCGCAGCTAGCGCCATTCGACGGCCAACACCGCGGTTCCTGGTGTGTCCGCTGTGCCGTGCGTGTGATCATTGCTTGTACAGCTCTCTCGCAGTGTCCGGAGCAAGTATGGTGGGTCTGACACACCGGTGTCAATGTGTTCTTTTTTCCATTTCCAGGAGTGTATTATAGAGAGGAAATATTACTTATGTTTCTTTAACGAAATTGTGCTGAAAGTGTCATATCTTGACTCCATAATTCTACGTCTGTTATTGAAAGCTCAGTAATGCTATTAGAGGCTTACAGATTATGTGTAAAGGAGTCAATGCGAACAATGTGGCCGCCTCGGCGGTCGCTTCTTTGCGTAGGGGGAAAACGTGAAAGCAGCGGCCGAAAGAAGGGCTACGAGACAATACTTAAATGATCGTAAGAGTCATCTAGAAGCTGCAAATAAAGGAAGAGAAGAAAGGAAAGTAAAAGGGACAGCTGTTTTTGATGACAACGATGAAGACACAGAGGACATGTGCTGCGGTGAAAAATTTTGAAACTGAAGGCCAGAAGAGCAATAGATTAAGCAAAAGTTTTTCACACTCTTACCTGACAGACACCGTTTGACTTTTATCTGTAAAAAGTTTTGTTCGAAAAGTGTTTCTCGATAAAACATATTCTTTGTTAAACAGGTTTTTATCTTTTATTTTAGAGTTTACAACTAAATGGCCACAATGCCCACTCATGTGGCCGTTCTGCCGCTTTGTGAAAACTACATTGTTTAAAGTACTTAATTTGATTCTAGGGTAATTTAACTTTTGTACATAACACTTGAATAGTTAGATTATAATCCTTGATACCTACGCATTTCCATCTTTTGATACTCATCTTAAAAATAGAAATACCTCAGCCTGGCCACCTTTTCCGGCTCTCCCCTAGTTCTTGTATGCTTCCTAATTCCACCGTCGACAGGCTAACCCAGAAACTTGCGCATTTGACAGCCATGTCAGGCCACAAAGGATACTCCGAGGAGCATATACATAGGGCTACAGAGTTTGGATCATCTCTCAAACTGCATGAAGAGGAGCATCGATCTGTGACTGTTATTCCTTACACTGTGGCTACATCGTGTAAGAGTGGAACAACTTTAAAACGTTTTAGCAATAACACTGTATACTGTCCACCTTCCACAATTAGGGCACTACATGCCCCTGTCAAAGGTCATTTGGGACTTTGGAAGTCTGGCATATACAAAATTCCACCTCAGTGTTAGGAGGCTGACGCCGGCCGTTCGATTCGCACCGTTCAGGACAGGAGTGGAATGGAAGGAAGACGAGGATTTCTGGTCAGATGAGCATAGGGTAATGTCAGCAGCAGCAGAAAGTGGGATAGGATCCTTATTAATGGGAAAGTGGAGAAGGGAGTGGGTTACTGTGAACAGTTCATGTTGGGTTGCGCTGGGCACATCAGGATCGACAGCGGAACAATGCCAACAACAATAGTTCAGGTATACATACCGACGTCACAAAGAGAGAGGAAGTCTATGAGGATATTGAACGCGTAATTCAGTACATAAAGGAAGATAAAATCTAATAATCATGGGATTGGAATGCAGTTGCAAGGTAAGAAGTAACAGAAAGGGTTGCGGGAGAATATGAGCTTGGTAGCAGGAATAAAAGACGAGAATGAGTAATTGAGCTTTGTAATAAATTTCAGTTGGTAATGAACTCAAAAGAGGAGAAGGTAAACTTGGAAAAGACCGGGTGATACTGGAAGTTTCATTTAGATTACGTCATGGGCAGGTAGAAAATACGAAATCAGTTACTGGATTGTAAGGCGTGCCCAGAAGCAGATATAGACACAGATCACAATTTAATAGTGATCAACAATAGGCAAAACTTTAAGAGACTAGTCAGTAAAAATCAACGCGAAAAGAAGTGGAATACAGAAATACTAAGGAATGAGAGTTTGTGAGTGTAAGTGTGTTTTATCTTTATAGGTGATCGACGGTAAGGTTACTGACACATTTTAAAAGGACCTAATGAGGAATCTCTAAAATTGTACACAGTGAGAATGAAAGCTAAAAACGGCACTCATGCACTCACTTTCACCTCACTCACATGCACTCATGCAATCACTCCATCCCAAACGCCTTAAAACTACGAAGAAAACGCGAAAGCTGCTACGCCAAGGAGTAAAGTAAAAGTAAAACGGGAGAGGAGCTAAAACAACTTCAGAGGAATATGTGACCGGCTAACCATTTACAAAAACCGTTGATGAGCCAGTCACCCTTGTTGATACAATCAAAGTTGTGCCAGTTAAGAACATCTAAAATCTGAGGAAACTGGTGCGAGAAAGAAGTAAAAACTAAAAATTCTGACAACATTCGTTTGAACGTAACTTGAAGTCGAGAGCGTATCTGTTGTCAAATCTGACACTGTCGTCTGGTCGGACAATAAAGCACCGTGATCTGTACTCCACGGCTACCATATATTGGCGGGTCTCCTCGCCGAGGCAAGAAGCCATGCATCGTAGAGCTGTGGCCTTTGCGATGACGATTAAGGAGAAACTCGTCCCGTCTGCGTGCTGAAAAGATGTACACCACAGACGCATTGTGGGCTTTACGAGACGGAGCTTGTTGTCTGTCACTTCAAGCCTCTCATATTTTCGTGACTGTACGTCAATAGCGAGACGACAGCGTGCAGAGGGATGGCACACATCTAACCGAGAAACACGACACGCCTCCTTGGCTGCGATATCCACCCTTTCGTTCCCTGCAGTACCCACTTATGTTGCCCTGTCACACAGCTGAAGGACACCTTCTTCCCCAGCGTTTGGAGGAGGATTGTTGTAGGAACTTATAACCTCCCCCCGGTTTCCCACCGAACTTCATTATTCGCATACTCTGAAGATGAAGTTATATTTAATTAATTTAGCATAATCAGTAATAGCTCCTTTGCATGAAACTCATTGTCGTGCCATTCTTTATTGTGAAACCTAAGGAAAATTACTAAATGATAACATGTCCTTTCTCAAATACTAGATTTTATTAATTAATACGCCCTTTTGTAAACCAACATTTGTTGTTGTTGTTGTTGTGGTCTTCAGTCCTGAGACTGGTTTGATGCAGCTCTCCATGCTACTCTATCCTGTGCAAGCTTCTTCATCTCCCAGTATCTACTGCAACCTACATCCTTCTGAATCTGCTTAGTGTATTCATCTCTTGGTCTCCCTCTACGATTTTTACCCTCCACACTGCCCTCCAATGCTAAATTTGTGATCCCTTGATGCCTCAAAACATGTCCTACCAACCGATCCCTTCTTCTAGTCAAGTTGTGCCACAAACTTCTCTTCTCCCCAATCCTATTCAATACCTCCTCATTAGTTACGTGATCTACCCACCTTATCTTCAGCATTCTTCTGTAGCACCACATTTCGAAAGCTTCTATTCTCTTCTTGTCCAAACTATTTATCGTCCATGTTTCACTTCCATACATGGCTACACTCCATACAAATACTTTCAGAAACGACTTCCTGACACTTAAATCTATACTCGATGTTAACAAATTCCTCTTCTTGAGAAACGCTTTCCTTGCCATTGCCAGTCTACATTTTATATCCTCTCTACTTCGACCATCATCGGTTATTTTACTCCCTAAATAGCAAAACTCCTTTACTACTTTAAGTGTCTCATTTCCTAATCTAATTCCCTCAGCATCACCTGACTTAATTTGACTACATTCCATTATCCTCGTTTTGCTTTTGTTGATGTTCATCTTATATCCTCCTTTCAAGACACTGTCCATTCCGTTCAACTGCTCTTCCAAGTCCTTTGCTGTCTCTGACAGAATTACAATGTCATCGGCGAACCTCAAAGTTTTTACTTCTTCTCCATGAATTTTAATACCTACTCCGAATTTTTCTTTTGTTTCCTTTACTGCTTGCTCAATATACAGATTGAATAACATCGGGGAGAGGCTACAACCCTGTCTTACTCCTTTCCCAACCACTGCTTCCCTTTCATGCCCCTCGACTCTTATAACTGCCATCTGGTTTCTGTACAAATTGTAAATAGCCTTTCGCTCCCTGTATTTTACCCCTGCCACCTTCAGAATTTGAAAGAGAGTATTCCAGTCAACATTGTCAAAAGCTTTCTCTAAGTCTACAAATGCTAGAAACGTAGGTTTGCCTTTTCTTAATCTTTCTTCTAAGATAAGTCGTAAGGTCAGTATTGCCTCACGTGTTCCAACATTTCTACGGAATCCAAACTGATCTTCCCCGAGGTCGGCTTCTACCAGTTTTTCCATTCGTCTGTAAAGAATTCGCGTTAGTATTTTGCAGCTGTGACTTATTAAACTGATAGTTCGGTAATTTTCACATCTGTCAACACCTGCTTTCTTTGGGATTGGGATTATTATATTCTTCTTGAAGTCTGAGGGTATTTCGCCTGTCTCATACATCGTGCTCACCAGATGGTAGAGTTTTGTCATGACTGGCTCTCCCAAGGCCGTCAGTAGTTGAAATGGAATGTTGTCTACTCCCGGGGCCTTGTTTCGACTCAGGTCTTTCAGTGCTCTGTCAAACTCTTCACGCAGTATCTTATCCTGGAGATACTAGTAGGTATCAGATAGATTATATAATGGTAAGACAGAGATTTAGGAACCAGGTATTAAATTGTAAGACATTTCCTGGGGCAGATGTGGATTCTGACCACAATCTATTGGTTATGAACTGCAGATTGAAACTGAAGAAACTGCAAAAAGGTGGGAATTTAAGGAGATGGGACCTGGATAAACTGAAAGAACCAGAACTTAACAGAAATCAAACACTGTGTGCCATTACACCTATCTTCTGCCACTACCTCCGGCCTCGCTACCGAGCAGCCGTCTCTAGCCTCTCGCACATCCGACTGCCACTCACGGACTCTCCCACTCGACTCCCACTCACGCACTCGCACAGTGTTGACTGCACTGCAGTCTTTGCTTTAGTTTACGATCGCTGCATAGACCATATGATCGATACTAGGTAAGGGTGCAGCTATGTAAGGGTACTGTACTCTTAGAAGCAGAAGGACACTCACGGAGTAGGAACAGACGAGGAATTGAGCAAGCGTGGCACTTCTCATCAGCTCCAGAGCCTCTAAGATCGCGGACAGTTCTGCATAGAATACAGTGAATTCCGGAGGCAATCGAATCTTGAAGACACGATCCTCGAAAACAACACAGCAACCAACATAGCCCTCTGTTTAGGTCCTGACTCGTGGCGATCAATGCAGAGGTCGCTTTCATTCGGCAAGAATATCTTTGCGAGAATTTCGAGAGGTCGACTACAGAAACTAGCCGCGAGAGGTCGGGGTTGCGGTGCGAACGAGGAGACGCATGGGGACGGCGGTGGCGAGAAGGGTTTTGGAGGTGCGCGGTGGGCCCGGACGGGGTGTGGAGACCGGCCTCTCGCCAATTGCTGCTGCCTCGGTTGTAATTAATAAAGTGTTATTTATTCAGACTGTATTATTAGTAGTCACCTTAGTGTCAAATAAGTCAGACAGAACAAGTAAAGTGATGCCGATGATGCAGTTCACGATTAGATCATTGTGGCATATTGTGTAACTAACCCTCTGTTGAGCAGTATTATTTTTCTGTTAGTGTGTGTTGTTATATCGAGTCTTCGCGATGTCTTTCGAATATGACTTTAATGCAAGTTATACAATTGCAGCGAAAAAGAACTGAACAATTATTACAAGCACTTCAAGGAACTGTGTCAGCACCACGAGCGCCACCCCATCCTGTTCAATTAGAAGCAACAGACTCTTCAAGTGCCTAAATTCAGAGGATTTCGGGGCAAAACGAGGTCTGGGCTGATTATATTGGGCAGTGGACGGCGCATTTCAACGCCTATGCCATAACAAGTAACCAAGGTATTTACCCTTTTCTCTCCTCCACAGGCTCAGATGTACCTAGTAGTAAAACTGTTTCCAGATCGCCAGCCTCATGAGGTCCCCTCCGGTAAGTTAGTTGATAAAGTGTCAAACATTTTAAATTGCAGGCGCATATAGCGGCTGCTCGGTGTACATTTTGCAGAATAAAACAGCAGCTAGGCCAGTCCTACGAACAATGGGTAACAGAACTAACTTCGTGGCCTTACTAGACAGTGTCACTTTTATTGTTCATGTGGATTAAATTACAGAGACTTTATCATGAGAGATGCGGTTACTTCTAACGTGTCTGATACCCGTATCCAAGCTGTCATACTATATAATAAAGCATCCAAATCCAGACCTCAGTAGAGTATTGTCAATTATTGAGTCACAGGAGACTGTCGATGTAGTTGATCATGATTTTCAAGCACCTGCCATATCCTTTGCCAAGAGTAAGACAGTTCAGGGGCCAACACAGACCCCCTTCACCGCTCTGATCAGACATCTATGTCATGTGCGAACCAGTCACAACGTAATGCCGTGGCGCAGCCCGCACAATCGCACAAGTCCTGCCCACGTTGCTTTCAAATACATGATAGGGAAGAGTGCCCGCGCTGCAAAGCCAAGTGTTTCGCACGTAGCACAAGGCTACTCACAGTTGGTTTGTTTCAGTACAGATGGTGCTAGCCAGCTTTCACGTTCCACGTCAGACAGTGACTCTAATAAGGTGTGTGTTTTGTTTTCCGCGCAACGGTCCGCCGATCCTATTGTTGTTTCATCAGATTGTCAGGACACAAACTCTGAACTTATCAATCGGCAATCAAACAAATTGTATTTTCAGTTTCTTGTGTTCAAGAAGTGTTAATTTTCCAGCTAGCTACTAGTGCTATTGTTACGCTACTCAACTGCGGTACGTTTGACTAGTTAGGCAGTCAACAGCTTCATTAACCACGTAATTCGTTGTCAGCATCCAATGGACAACCTGTTAACACTGCATGGAGCGTGCAGTTTACTAGCCACGTTGCGTGGTACTACTAAAATAGTTTTATTTTATGTGTTGTCCTCACGAGACTACTAATGTTTTTGACATGGATAGCTTTCACCTTACCGGATTGTAAATTCACGGAAAGGCGTTACAAATTAATTAATCTGTGTTTCTGGCCAATATTTATGCATTATGTGACAAATAAAGTTCTCTGTTCCATAGTAGTTAGGGCAAGGCCCAAGACTTCGAGACCCAAGTGATACTGAAAGACAATGCGTAGCCCACGTTTCTTCGTACTCGCTCTGTCCCTCATGCATTATGGGACCAGTCTACCACATAGTTTGAGTGGTTGGAGGTCAGTGACGTCATCAAACCAGTGTCGGCCAACAAATGGGAGTCACTCCTGGTTGTCCTTACTAAAAGGCCAGTCGAACTGAGATCCTGTACAGATTTTAAACCAACCATCAACCCAGAAACTGTTGTTAACTCTTTCTCGTTGAACTGTACTGAGAATTTGATGGACAAATTAGGTTCCAGGAGACCTACTTGCAACTGCCTTTAGATGAAAAGACGAAGATTTCTGTGGTCGACACACACGAGGAATTATTCCAGTTTCAGTCATTACCGTTCAGTAGCGCTTCTAGCCCAGCTGTTTTATAAAGATACGTTGAGTAATGGCGTTTTCTTGTTCTAATTTTTTAGATGATATTGTTGTCTTTCGTCGTAAGCCAGCAGAACACTTACATTGTTCAAGTGTTGTCCAAAGTGGGACTGACTTGAAACCATTCTAACTGTTCCTCCTTCCTCACAGAAATTGAATATCTTAGTCATGTGATTAATGGGAGCGGCATCTACCCGTCACGATACAACTTAGTGGGCATTCGCGACTTGCCTGCGCCAACCAATATATCAGAATTGCCAGCTGTAATGACCAGATCGGGGCGCCTTTAAATTGGCTGCGCCGCAAGGGCGCTCCGTTCGTATGGTCAGCCGAATGTCAGACCGCTTTCCATCGGCTGAAATATGCACTACTAAGTGGTGGATGTTTGGTCCACTTTGACCCAGAAAACCTTTCATTCCTACAGTAGATGCCTCATCTTATGGCGCTGGCGTGGTGTCGTCACAATGAGTGGTCTACAGTGACAGCCCAATTCCGTTTGTGTGAACGACAATGACCAAGGCCCAGCGCAGCTGCAGCCAACTTGGAAACGAGGCCTTCGCTATCATTTATGGAGACATGAACTTCTGTCAATACCTGTACAGCCGGTGCCTTTCTCTAGTCACAGACCACACGCTATTGATGGCTCTGTCGGGGCGTCCCAGCCTGTTCCAGTACGCGCAGCTGAGAGGATGCAATCGTAGACCCTTGTCTTACCTAATTACCAATAAGAATTGGCATATCAGCCCACTACCAAACGCTCCAACATTAGCCTTCCGTCAAGGCTCCCTATTGGCTAGGATGCTGCATTTTATTCTTCTGAGAACTCCTATCGCCACATGATTCAGAAAAAAATTAGGCTTTCGTAAGATTTTCCGGTTACCTACCGCCTTGTGGTCCAGGAGACGACATCGGACCTGGCGTTGCAGATAGTGCTCGAGTTTGCTCGTTGTGGGTGGCTACATAGTCTGGAGGAAATCCGCTACCCGGTGGTTCGTCGCTGCTCTGCTCATCGGTGTGCCATCACAGTACAAATGGGCGTCCTCCACAAGAAACTAGTGATGCAAGAGTCATGGTCTCTCAGTCCCTCCAGCAGGTATTGTACCAAGGACATTGGAATATTGTCCGCACAAAGCAACTGGCAAGCCGCCGTTGTAGATGGCCAGGAATGGATGCACAAATAGAGGCCATGACTTCACATTGTGCAATGTGTGCATGGTATCAATCCGTTCCCGCATAGTAGTAATTTTAGCGACCACGTCCTGACGGACCTTGGCAATGCCTGCACATAGATTTTGCTGGGCCATACTGGAAAATACACTGGCTAATGGTTGTCGATGCGTACAGAAAGTTTTAGTTCATCGTCCAATGAAATCTGCCACATCTGTCAGCACATTATCAGCTCTTACGTCGATCTTCTGTAGGTGGTAGCGTCGGATAATGTGTCACAGATCATGTCTCAGGAGTTTGCACAGTTTTGTACAGACAATGGCATTCAGTATGTCCTTACAGCGCCTTTCATCCGCTGTCGAAATGTGAAGCTTAACGCTTCGTAAGGACATTCATATCACAGATTGATAAGTTGTAATTTATGTATGTGGCGATATTCAGCCGGCAAATAATTGTTATTAACGACGAAACATTTGGCTGTCCTTTATTTTGCGCAGTTCATTACTACTTTCGGTCAAATGACCATTATCAAGTGAAGCCCAAAACGAATAAATCAAACCATTGGAGATTACGCAGTTTGCAGGAAAATATAAGGTTAAATAATACATCACTTACTCGTATAAACGGAAGGAAATTTATAACATAATTTGAATAAAAGTAGTCTGCTGTTTTGAGCCCACCATGGTACTTGTAAATTTTTATGATGGTAACTGTGTACAGTAGTTTTTGTCAAGAACCAACGTCCACATTGACTACTAGTAGCGCAGTGACAGATGTAATTAGGCGAAACATTCAAGGATACAATCAAAAACAACGTCATTTCAGAGCTAGAAACTGTAGTACAGGCTAGCAATAGCAGTATAAATTTAATAAGAGGTACTTTATAATCTTTGGTTCCATGTAAACACTGTACATAAATGAGCTAGATCGTGAAACTACAAATATGCAAAAGTAATACCTCAAGAAATGTCACACTGAAGACCTTTGTAATCTAAAATACAACATAGCTGCCGAAACTAAATCGGCTTAAATCATAGAAAAACATTCACTGACAGCACTACATCAGGTAAAGCCACAATGACGAAATTTTGTGTATTACAAAACATTGCAATTGCCGAAAAATAAGTCCGTTATGACATATTACTGGGATAGATTGCTGCTACGATAACGGATAACATGTGAAAGCAAGTTCACAAAACAGTGCATCGAAAAATTTCATGTACAGTGTGAATAACAGAAAGGCAACCACACACAGTATTCTACACCAAAATATACTATAACAGTAACATGGATTCCTCTTGAACATTGAGATTAAAACTTTATCACACTTTTAATTCCACACACCCAATGGAAGATGTGGTGGGGGGAGAGAACTTTCTAAACAGTAACAGGAGACACAGTGCTAATACTTTTTTTCCTTTTTTTTTCCTTTTAGTATCAAAATTACTGGCCAAATCTAGGCTCTGCCGTCCAAGGCCAAATAAAACCATGCAGAATATAGGAGACCAGGAGTGTGCTGAGTAGGGAATGTACCTGAGGGCTCAAGCCTAGCCATCAGAAAAGCTGCACTTGAAGCAAAACATAAAGAATTACCATAGGACGTACGCTACTCAGTCAGATGCGAGCCAGATGTGTATCACGTATATAATCCTAAAAATACCTAACTTTACAAATTTCGTGGGACAAAATACCATAACCAGTATCTGTTATTTTAAGAAATAAATCGTAAAATATTATTGACAGGAATTCATCAAAATGTTGCACTTAATATTTAAATATTTGTTACCGGGAAATATTTCATTTCCAAAAACTAAGTTAACCGACATACACTCCTGGAAATGGAAAAAAGAACACATTGACACCGGTGTGTCAGACCCACCATACTTGCTCCGGGCACTGCGAGAGGGCTGTACAAGCAATGATCACACGCACGGCACAGCTGACACACCAGGAACCGCGGTGTTGACCGTCGAATGGCGCTAGCTGCGCAGCATTTGTGCACCGCCGCCGTCAGTGTCAGCCAGTTTGCCGTGGCATACGGAGCTCCATCGCAGTCTTTAACACTGGTAGCATGCCGCGACAGCGTGGCCGTGAACCGTATGTGCAGTTGACGGACTTTGAGCGAGGGCGTATAGTGGGCATGCGGGAGGCTGGGTGGACGTACCGCCGAATTGCTCAACACGTGGGGCGTGAGGTCTCCACAGTACATCGATGTTGTCGCCAGTGGTCGGCGGAAGGTGCACGTGCCCGTCGACCTGGGACCGGACCGCAGCGACGCACGGATGCACGCCAAGACCGTAGGATCCTACGCAGTGCCGTAGGGGACCGCACCGCCACTTCCCAGCAAATTAGGGACACTGTTGCTCCTGGGGTATCGGCGAGGACCATTCGCAACCGTCTCCATGAAGCTGGGCTACGGTCCCGCACACCGTTAGGCCGTCTTCCGCTCACGCCCCAACATCGTGCAGCCCGCCTCCAGTGGTGTCGCGACAGGCGTGAATGGAGGGACGAATGGAGACGTGTCGTCTTCAGCGATGAGAGTCGCTTCTGCCTTGGTGCCAATGATGGTCGTATGCGTGTTTGGCGCCGTGCAGGTGAGCGCCACAATCAGGACTGCATACGACCGAGGCACACAGGGCCAACACCCGGCATCATGGTGTGGGGAGCGATCTCCTACACTGGCCGTACACCACTGGTGATCGTCGAGGGGACACTGAATAGTGCACGGTACATCCAAACTGTCATCGAACCTATCGTTCTACCATTCCTAGACCGGCAAGGGAACTTGCTGTTCCAACAGGACAATGCACGTCCGCATGTATCCCGTGCCACCCAACGTGCTCTAGAAGGTGTAAGTCAACTACCCTGGCCAGCAAGATCTCCGGATCTGTCCCCCATTGAGCATGTTTGGGACTGGATGAAGTGTCGTCTCACGCGGTCTGCACGTCCAGCACGAACGCTGGTCCACCTGAGGCGCCAGGTGGAAATGGCATGGCAAGCCGTTCCACAGGACTACATCCAGCATCTCTACGATCGTCTCCATGGGAGAATAGCAGCCTGCATTGCTGCGAAAGGTGGATATACACTGTACTAGTGCCGACATTGTGCATGCTCTGTTGCCTGTGTATATGTGCCTGTGGTTCTGTCAGTGTGATCATGTGATGTATCTGACCCCAGGAATGTGTCAATAAAGTTTCCCCTTCCTGGGACAATGAATTCACGGTGTTCTTATTTCAATTTCCAGGAGTGTATATTAAAAACCACATTGTATCCTCAGAAAAGTCAAAACACAGATTTTTCTCAAAAGGTGTAAAAGAGGGCTGTAGATTCTTCTGTATTATCGTAATATGGCTCTCTAATGTACCAAACTATTTCTGATATAATTTGATAATATTGATTGTGAGAAGTCTATTCTATTTGAAGGTTTTGTAATTATAGACAGGTTGGATTTTCTATTGAAGTTATGGAGACGTTTGGACATTGGGTCTTCTCTTACTGTACCCCACTACTGAACGTAAGTTTTAAGCGTATATATGATCCTCATGTTAGCCTTGTTTCACTCGCTGCAGTTTTGCCTTGTTAATGGCCGGCCGGAGTGGCCGTGCGGTTCTAGGCGCTACAGTCTGGTGCCGAGCGACCGCTACGGTCGCAGGTTCGAACCCTGCCTCGGGCATGGATGTGTGTGATGTCCTTAGGTTAGTTAGGTTTAATTAGTTCTAAGTTCTTGGTGACTGATGACCTCAGAAGTTAAGTCGCATAGTGCTCAGATCCATTTGAACCATTTGAACCTGTTAATGGTAGGGTGTACTCTTGTCGAAATATCGGTGGTTTCGACGACGTCGACCCGCTGCATTGCCGTAAGTACTTATAATCTGCGCGTGATTTGTTTCACTGGCCACTCATCGCTGCGTGGATTGTACGCCGATTCTGGTTGAGACTGTGAGTCAGACTTCAGATAATGCCATGGCTGCTCCAAGTAAGAGGCGGAACGAGCACGTCACTATGACTGTAGTTTTAATTGGTATGACGTACCCCTGTTTTCTTCTCTTTTGTTGATGCCACTTGTGGGCGTCGGGAGCTGGGTGTGGTTGGACGGACGGATGGCGTCGCCAGACAAACGGGCTACATGCACTCAATGCTTTTTAACTCTTTATTGGATCTTGCCGCAGCCGAGGACACGATGGCCAGGAAATTTCGCTGCGTTGGGTATTATTGACGCCCAGGTTTGCTGACGGAGCGCAGCGTCGGCGGGCCGCAGCCTTCGTGACACAACCACCTTCGCCAGCGGCGTTCCTTCGCGCTCAGCACCCCGACGATGCCTTTACATGCTACGGCGGTAAGCTCCCAGGCCCCGCCTCCTCTCGTCGTCAGAGGCAGCGGTCCTGTAACGTAGCTGGCTGCTGGCACACTGCCCTCATACTGGTCCGTGCGCTGCCACTCTGAGTCAGCGTCAGCCCGCTGTAGCGTCGACTCCACGGCTGTTTCAGGGTGGACTGTTACAGCATATATGCAAACTGATATCCTCGAAGAACATCCCATACAGTGGCCAGGCGACACAGCCTCCTTGGTGGTAGAGCTGTGGTGCTGACAGAAGTGATTTTAGCACAGACAGTTTAGATGTATATACTCTTCGAAGCTGCGCTTGTTTGTCCCTTGCTGCGGCTTTTGGAACGTGCGTTAAGCACGGCGGCCGCTGTCTTGGAAGAGCTTCTGACACCTTGCTGCTTCAGTACTGTGGCGTTATTTCCTTGCAGTACCACCCTGACTCACTTTGCAACATTGTGGCGGCTTTGTTACATTTCGCAAAGCACAACAGCCGTGTTCACTCTCGGTTGGCGCCGCTGCAGTCCGCTTTCTAACTTCGCACATTATACGGTCAGTAGTCTACATTACCCTCTCCCATAGGAAGATTAGGTTCCTCGGGTCGCCTTGTAACTATCTTGCGTTTGTACAGTATAAAGTAACAAGTTGTCTGGCAGTTAACCCGGTTGGCTTTATTCTACTTTTAGTTCGGTATTAGTCTTACCACTATTATTTTCTTATGTACTACTAATCCTAGTCTCGCATCCTTTGGCTCATCTGAACCTCTGCTTATCCTGCATTTAAGATTTCATACATTACCTCCTAGGCTCTGGGATTTGAACAGTAGCTGGTTCTGTCCGCCATTCAATTTTCCACTTCTTGTAAACGGAAGTAAAAACTATGCATAGCAGAGTAAGTGTCTCTGTGGCAGTTGTTACGACATTAATCAACGTAATTCCTTTTGTACTGGTCCTCCTTATATTGCTCTACGTGCTGCATTGGTGACTCCACAGAGATTCTCCCATCCTGCTCGTTAATGAGATTATCTATGGAACGAATTAACACTGAATCCGAAGTCTGATTTAGGATAGTCAAATCTGTATCTGGTGGCACTTCTATAGACTCCTCTCGCCAGTACAACTAACGATGAGAAATGCTCAGTTGTGTCATTCCAGAAGTTGTGGCACGTAGTCAGAAAATAGGTCCCACTATTTCATTTGACGCTCCATTTATCAGCAAACCACTCCTCTGCATTTCTGTCCTTTATTTTTTTTCGTGCCGTAAGCTTCCCCTGCTGGTAGCAACTGTTTACTGTTATTACTTTATCATAGGTGGACTATCAATAATGCGCATCATCCTGCTGGTAGTACAACGCAGGCCCATTTACTGCTTTCGCACAATCTTTTCCTACTCCCTATCTGAACAATAATTTCACTGCGCATGAATTCCGGCTACTAACCTATTTAGACACACTGTGATCTTCCCTTGCACCATGTCTGCAACTTTGGGTCCTTATTTTCCGCTTGCTCGCTTTCATGTTACGGAATTAACAACAACTGCTGTCTCTTTACCAGACAAACATCTTCAACATTTCCCACTTGAATGGATATGCATAGGTTGCGTAACCGTAGTACCGTGCTGGGTTTCCTGCTACTGAAAAGGAGATCGACATATATACCCTTGTTCCATCAATTCTCGCTTCTATTGTTGCTATGTTGAAATGGAAAAGTAAGGTTGCATGACTACGTTCGCTGACCAGATTCAGTTCGGGGGATGGTGGTTAATCCACGTATTCATCTGGTGACAACAAGTTCACTATCAGTCGCCCTCTTAATGCATGCTGCGTGGCTTCCCGCAATTCCGATACTACTCCACACGTCTGCCATACAATGTTTTCCAATGACTGCAACCACTGTGTCGTTATTATATCCTTATCCTACCTCTCTACATTTTTCAATTCTGACTTGTCGAATGTTCCGCAGCTTTTATGCAGTTCATTATTTCCCCACTCAGCTCGCGAAACAACCAACTACCATCCACCTGTTTCTAAATTTGCTATTGTCTTGTGTGTCACTCGCTCACTGTTTGCCCGCATCTCGTGGTCGTGCGGTAGCGTTCTCGCTTCCCACGCCCGGGTTCCCGGGTTCGATTCCCGGCGGGGTCAGGGTTTTCCCTGCCTCGTGATGGCTGGGTGTTGTGTGCTGTCCTTAGGTTAGTTAGGTTTAAGTAGTTCTAAGTTCTAGGGGACTGATGACCATAGATGTTGAGTCCCATAGTGCTCAGAGCCATTTGAACCATTTTAGCTCACTGTTTTGTTCCGCTGAACCCATGGTCTCATAACCGCCACCGCACCATTCACCCTTGTGATATGTTCCTCGTTAAATGTCCCGAACACAGTTCTAACATCTTTGGCTCCCCTTACGCGGTATAACGCACAGAATCTGCATCATTTCATCCTGCAGTTTCTCATAAGCGCTACGTATTTTCATGCACTCCCTGGAAAGATGATGATGTTTGGTATGTGGGGCGCTCAACTGCGCGGTGATCAGTGCCGTACAAAGTCCCAATTTTGATACAGTGCAATGTTTAACTCAATCCAATCTAGCAACTGTCACAAATGATAATGATGACGATGAAATGATGAGGACAACACAAATACCCAGTTCACGTTGAGGTTTAGAATGTACGAATCAGGTGACACACCATCTGACTTTCGGAAAAGCATCATCCACACAATTCCGAAGACGCAAGAGCTGACAAGTGCGAGAATTACCGCACAATCAGCTTAACAGCTCATCCATCCAAGTTGATGACAAGAATTATATACAGAAGAATGGAAAAGAAAATTGAGGATGTGCTAGAGTACGATCAATTTGACTTTAGGAAAGGTAAAGGCACAAGAGAGGTATTCTCACGTTGCGGTTGATAATGTAAGCAAGACTAAAGAAAAATCACGACGCGTTCATAGGATCTGTCGAGCTGGAAAAAGAGTTTGACAATGTAAAATGGTACAAGATGATCGAAATTCTGAGAAAAATAGTGGTAAGCTATAGGGAGAGATGGGTCATATACAATAAGTACAACAGCCAAGAGGGAATGATAAGAGTGGACGACCAAGAACGAAGTGCTCGTATTAAAAAGGATGTAAGACAAGAATGTAGCCTTTCGCCATTACTGTTGAATCTGTACATCGAGGAACCAATGACGGAAGTAAAAGAGAGGTTCAGGAGTGGATTTAAAATTCAAGGTATATTATACGATTCGCTGATGACGTTGCTATCCTGAGTGAAAGTGAAAAAGAATTACATAATTTGCTGAACGGAGTGAACAGTCTAATGAGCACAGCGTATGGAATGAGAATAAATCGAAGAAAGATGAAGGTAATGAGAAGTAGTAGAATGAGAACAGCGAGAAACTTAACATCAGGATTGATGGTCACGAAGTAGATGAAGTTAAAGAATTCTGCTACCTAGGCAGCAAAATAACCAATGACTGACGGAGTAAGGAGGACATCAAAAGCAGACTAGCAATGACAAAAAGGGCGTTCCTGGCCAAGAGAAATCGACTAATATCAAATATCGGCCATAATTTGAGGAGGAAATTTCTGATAATGTACGTCTGGAGTACAGAATTGTATGGTAGTGAAGCATGGACTGTGGGAAAACAGGAACAGAAGACAATCGAAGCATTTGAGATGTGGTGCTACAGACGAATGTTGAAAATTAGGTGGACTGATAAGGTAAGGAATGAGGAGGTTCTCTGAAAAATAGGAAAGGAATATGTGGAAAACACTGATAAGGAGAAGGGACAGGATAACAGGAGATCTATCAAGACAGGAGGGAATGACTTGCATGGTACTATAGGGAGCTGTAGAGGGAAAAGACTGTAGAGGAAGACAGAGATTCGAATACATCAAGCAAATAATAGAAGACGTATGTTGCAAGTGCTACTCT
Source organism: Schistocerca cancellata (assembly GCF_023864275.1). Taxonomy (NCBI): domain Eukaryota; kingdom Metazoa; phylum Arthropoda; class Insecta; order Orthoptera; family Acrididae; genus Schistocerca; species Schistocerca cancellata. The sequence goes on along the minus strand of NC_064626.1, from coordinate 436,212,209 downwards.
GAGATGAAGCCAGTCAGAAGACTGATGACAAAAAAAAAAAAATATTTTCAACGAAAGCGTATCCAGTAATTGGCAAATATGACATCCAATTAACCCGTGTGCGATGTTTTCCTTCAGTAGTCATAATGAGGTTAAAAGAAACGAAGGTGGTTTACGATACAACGTCTTGTCGAAAACGAGATTAGACCCTTGCAGTATCTCGAACTGCGAGGGATGGGGAAGGAAGACGTCTGCGCCCTTTCCAAGCCATGATTCTAGCATTCGCCGGAATAAATTTAAGGAGCTCACCACGAACCTACAATAGTTTGGCTCATGGCAATTGAAAGTACTGTATGGTAACTTCATGTGGTGAAAATAGTGGCTAAGCCATAACAAATATTGTCTCAAACGATGACCTGTATACGTCCACAAAATGTATTGTTATTGATATACGTCTGGTGGCTCAAAGAAGGTGTTTTGTGTTACAAATTACTTCACAGAGGCGTCTTCTTTGCATTTGACATTTGTTGCCAACAAATGAGATGCCTTGCGACGTGGATGGCAGCAACAAGGAGCTTGATTGGCAGACATGAGCATCTGTTTATCTTTCCCGCCCTTTAACGATCAACAACCATGAAAGTTAGTTTTTGTTTTCTTTTGTTTGTTTTGTTTTGGCGACTGCGCTTTAAATGTGCTTTAACTCAGAATCAGGAAATCGCTATGTGCATGGAATCGAAAAACTACGTATCCATCATCAGACTGTATTCAGTAATGAGGTGGAATATATTGTTGACAGTTTCTTTGATATTTGTGTCTAACTCCTTCAATATCCCAATGGGGAAAGCTGTTAATATGTACTACACTAATACAACTGGTGTCGTCTCATCGTAGTACCATACAACGTATGACCATCTTAATTAAATGTGAAGTCTTTTGTCATGTTGCTGAATGAAACTCAGTTAACAGAGTATTCAGAAATACGGTGTCATTAACAGATTTGTGTATTTTCAGCAGAATTTCTGCAACATTTTATGTTTCTTACCTCTAAATATACTGGTTGCTGAATGTAACAAGGTGTCTTATGATGACAAAATTTTTGAAGATGTCATTCTGTGTTCGACGTCGCTGTGGTCACAGAGGAGGTAAATTGTTACTCTCGCATCTGTTTCGAAATGGGAGCTACTGCCTCGTACTCTTTACAGTGCATCGAAATGTTCATGGAGCAAGCGACCAACTGCAGCGATCATCGTCTGCTCACTGCTCCTGTGATGGCTGATACAGGTAATTCGCAATGTAGATCAGGAGATTAGTAATAGTTGTTGTGTGAAAGTAATCTCCACTAACTGTACATATATATTTAATAATTCGATGACACAGCAAAGTGGAAATCCTTCAGAATCTTTGATTAATATACCATGAATATATCAAGTGAATCTCGCATGATAATTCTCTGTCATTCCAGGAAGTAATAGAACTATCACAGCGTCACCCGTCACCAGACGTGTTCCACTGTGTTGTCATGACAGTGTCACAGACGTAGCAGGACGATTGTTTTCCTACCGGAAATGTTTTCCTATGTTTTTCTTGAGTGGGCTAACAATTTAGGAGTGCATCTTGTGCATCAACGATGCAGCTGCTTAATTGATTTTCGTACGACGTCATGAGGAGTATTCTAGTATTTATTGTGAGGGTGGAAAATGGAAAGTTGCACAAACCACCGCTATACATACAAAGGAAAATAAACATAATCCACTGAGTTAAGACACATTTCATTGACAATGACATGTAGCAGGTCGTGCGAACAAACCCTTTGTTCCAACATCATGAAATGGCCCGAAGTATATTACCTTTGACATCAAACCAGCATGGATTTGGAAAGCATGACTCTTCTGGGACGCGGCTGGCACTTTAGTTGGAAGATGTAATGTGTACAGCGACTCGCAAATTTATTCCGTATTTATAGACATCCAAAACGGCTTTTGATATCATTTCTCATAAGCGGCTTCCAATCACATTTGCTCTGCTGTGGACTATGGTCTCAGTTGTGCTATTGGATCCATGATTTTCAGTCTGAAAGGTCACAGTTCGTAGTTACTGATGAGACATCACCTAGTGAAACGGAAGTGATGAGTGTTTGATTCTGCAAGCAAGATGATGCAGATCTTCCCTTATTTCTAATATATATAAACTATTTAGCAAACAAGCAGAACAATTCTTTTAGATTTGTGGCAGGAAATACTGTCATCTAATTAAACTCCCCAGCAAGAGCATAGCTAATTGCAAAATGATGGTGAAAATATATCTTCATGGTGCAAAACGTAACAATTGATCCTAAACAATAAAATGTGTGGTGTCCTCCACATGAACAGCAAAAAATTTCATTAAAGTTCGCTTACCTGATAAATCAGTCAGATTTAAAGGTCGATTCAACTAAGTATTTACGAGGTACGAACACTAACAATTTAAACTGTAAGTGTCATACGGAAAATATTTTGGGGAAGGAAACCAAAACGCTGCGTTTTATTGTGGTAGAATATGTAGAAGACGCAACAAATCAATTAAGTGACCGCCTAAAACACACTTGTCCGTCCTCTTCGGCAGCATTCCCGCGTGATATGAGCCCCTACGAGGTAGGACTGACGGAGGACATTGAAAAAGTTTTGTATTATCGCGGAATAGGGGAAATAATATGGTAAAAGAGTTAGGATCGAAATCATTGAAATGTAGGCGTTTTATATTGTGGAAAGGGGTATCCACTAAATTCCAATGGCCAACCTCCTGCGCTAAATTGTGCTATTTTGTTTACCCCGACATACGTAGGAGATATGCATTGTAATAAGAGACATCAGTGCTTGCAATATAAGGTTTATTTATTCGCTTTTTCCACGCGCTTTTTGAAGGTGCAACGTTGGAGAAATAATGTGACAGAGGTTGAAAGGACCGCCTGCCAAGCACCTACTTGTGAACTGCAGAGCATTCATGTAGGTGTGGATGCAGTTGTCAAGGAGAGGTAGCAGGAAGGGGGGAAGAATCTAGGAATGCAGAGGAGTACTGAAGTGCAAAATAAAACAGTTAAAAGCTTGAAAAGTATTCCTTTCTTAGCTGTATGCCCCAGTTCGTTTTATCTTAGGACAGAGAGAAAAGGAAGGAATGTTTTCCAGAACGAGGAACACATTAAAGGTGAGGCCACACGTCGAATTTACACTGTAGTCCGATAAAGCTTCTTGAGTGTAACAAAAGGCTTCACATTTAATTAAGATAGCATTTTTTGTACGGTGTTATGTTGAGACACCAATTGTATTAGTGTCCTACACATTAACAGCCATCTCCGTTGGGTTGTTAAGCAAAATGGACACAAATATCAGAGAAATTGTCAACAATTTATTCCACCTCGTTATCGTAAGTAGTTTTTCAGTCCCATGCATGTATGACTTGCTGATTCTGAGTTAAAGCACATTTAAAGCGCAATCACCAAAACAAAACAAACAAAAGAAACAAAAATTAACTATCTTGGTGGTTCTTCGGTAAGGGGTGAGAAAGGTAAATAAATCCGGGTACCAAATTAGAAGACATGTGGTACACGTGTTTGCCAACCAAGCACCTTGGTGTTTTCTCGCAGGTCACATTTCTTACTCTGCAAGGCATCTCATTAGTTGGCAACAAATGTCAGCTGCAAATGACGCATTCCTGTGAAGCAGTTTGTAACACCAAACCCCTCATTTGTGCCACAGATGTACATCAATAACAACACATTTTGTGGACGTAAGCAGGCCATAATTTGAGACAATGCTTGTTATGGCGTACCCACTATATTCTCCTTATGAGTTTACCAAACACTACTTCACATTGGCATCAGACCACCCTGATTTAGGTTCCCAGTGACCTCCTCAAGTCCACTATGGCAAATACCAAGATAAATCATTTGAAGGGGCACAGACAACTTCTTTTACGGTCCTTCCCAGTTCGTTTTCGACAAGACGTTATACCATAAACCTTCTTCCTTTCTTTTAACTTCAGTATGACTGCTGAAGGCAAACATTTCACAAAGGTTAATTGGTGGTCACATTTGCCAGTTATCGGATCCTTTATCAATACCTGTTTGTCTTCCTCAAAATGATCATACTTGAAACGACACAACTGGACTTTCTCGATAGCACTCACTCCGAGCCGGGCACAGGTGTTTGGAATAACCTCCACTGGTTTCACTCTTTTATTAAACACACAACACAATGTAACAAATATTAGACTTTACTCCGTTTTAGACTGCGTTATCCAATGAGTAAACGATGCTTCACATACCAGCTAAACTGAGAAATATTCAATTTGTCATGACAGAGCTACGCTAAGAAATTCAAACAAATTGTGACCATAGTTAAATATGCTTATAGCAATATGCCATACAAAATCGCCTCGGACCATGCTGAAACATACTATTATATCATACACAACGTTACATAATATTATATGTGCTAATTCGAGCACAGTCAAGTCCGCTGGAGATCAAATGCTCTATGCCCGATATGTCGCGATGTCTTTGGCGGACACTGGTCTGTATTAAATAACCGCTGGCTGATGTCGCTGATATTTATCTTACCATGACAGTCAGTTAAGAGCCCTTTTACATACATGTTTCCGCAAGATTTTTCTGTTACTTGCTGCTCAGAAAATGAACGAAAGTCTTTGACATTCTATAAGATTGGTGCTTGTAGCACACAGATGGAATGTGGCTTAAAAAGGAAAAGAACAAATTTGATAACATGGCTTTACTTTCGCACTTCATGGTGTTACTACTAGACTTCGAATAGCTTTATTCACAGCATCAGCTTAAGTGGAAATCAACTCATGTCGTAACGTGTGCTCCGCACCCCATTATCACAAAACGTGACGCTACCACACGTGAAATTTGGTGGTTTGTTGGACTGAGGCATTTAATGGCTAAGGTGTGGGTTCTACTTCCGCAGGCTGTACAAGTTTTTAACAGACACAAACATACCCTCTAAACCTCCAGTAACGGTAAATATAGAACGTGCAGGACTGTGCCGTGTTTCCAAGTCAACATTAAACATGACCATTCGTTATTGACCGGAACAGAGTTAGATTACTTTCGGTTGTCAGAGGCGCAAGTCGCTGCTTGTAGAAACTCTGTTTTTCTTATACTAGTAATGTTATTTTACTTCACGAACCAATCGGCATTTCTCATTTTCAGTGACCTTACGATTTTGAAAATATGGGCACTGGATTGGGTATTCGAGCTCAAATTCCAATTTTTATCTGGATTTGAACCCTTCTAGACGGCAATGTCCCACAATTTCGTTGTTACCTCACGTCGCCAAACGTCTCCAGGTCTCTACGAACCGTGCGGTTCTAACTACTAGTGAAAGAGGCTTTGATAATTGACACCCCTTCGTGTGGAGTCAACAATGACGACATGAGCTAGATTGGAGTCTCAAGCAGCCCAGAAGTTTTCGTTGCGTAACCTCAAGCAACATGTGGCCATCTCGCTGCTTGTGAAGAAACAATAAATATTTCATGTCTCTTCCTAGCTAACAACAGCGAAAGGTTCAAGTTTTGAATCGCTGGAAGTCTAAAATCACTTGTATAGTCTTGTCAGGTTCCAATATCACGCTATTTGCGAGCATATTTATCATCTGAAATGGTCAAATGTGTGGGAAATCTTATGGGACATAACTGCTAAGGTCATCAGTCCCTAAGCTTACACACTACTTAACCTAAATTATTCTAAGGACAAATACACACACACATGCCCGAGGGAGGACTCGAACCTCCGCCGGGACCAGCCGCACAGTCCATGACTGCAGCGCCCAAGGCCGCTCGGCTAATCCCGCGCGGCTATTTATCATCTGACATTTGGCTGTTCCTTGTTAACAATTCATATAGCTACTGGGTTATATTCCGCATCTATCACCACAGCTTTACTTCATGGCGCTTCACACTTGTGCATTGCACTTTATTCCATACCTTTCGTGGTTACTTCTCAGGCTCAATATAACCTTCATGGTGTTCCTGGTGCAATGCTAAACGTATCATCATTTATTTCCAGGTTCGAATATTCGGTCTTGGATATTGATGCTGGTGAACACTCCAGTATTTCACGTCTCTTTATGTCTAGTCGAGGATCGATCAGACACACAAGCTTCACTTGGTTAACAGTCGGTTCACTTTCGGATCACGAACAACAACTCGTCATGTCATTTAATCACTGTGCTAAGACTGTGACTTTTTGTAATCAAGCTTAATTTACAAGCGTTAGGGACTGTTTCATCTCTAATAACGTGTTTTTTTGTTGTTGTATGATAGTATTTGTTTACGTCTGGACTGATTGCCAAAATGAGCAATGTTCTCTAATGGTCTCTTGTGGTAACCATCGTGTATAGCCCAAAGACTGTAACCCTCAGGCTTTCAGAGTTTAGAGAACGGGCGACACAGCTGAATTATGTTGGTTGTATTCAACAGTGCACCACATTTTCTGCTGCGAAGTGTACAGAAAACAATGATTGCTAACGAAACTGTCAATGTTTGTGATGTTAACTGCTTGCAATTCCTTGAATTCATTACCTCCTATTTTCAATACCACCACTTTAAAACTTAACCCATGCGCATTACCGTACATTTTTTTATCACCTGATAATCAGATTTGCGCAACTCGTAAACTTTCTTGCATAGAGATAACACTTGAAGTGCGTGATTCTATAAATAAGAGTGCATCTTGTCAGTTCCGTTCAGAAGCTTCACTCTTCCTCGTTTCATTTCCAGTTGTGGAGTAATTCTTTTCTCCTTAATTCATCTGTCTTGGTGCATAGACTGTTGGACGTTTCATGCCCTCAGCTTCTTGACTCTGCATACAACCAGTGAATGGTTGGGCACATTGCATGACAGAATGAAGTCTTCATCGAAATTCGGAAGTACAAAAACGGGATTTACTGTCAAAAATTCTTTCAGTTTCTCAAACGCATGGTGTTATTTCCGACCCACAAGATATTCTAACCTTTCTTTAATAAATTTGGTAATGGTCTGACAACATCCTGTATTGATTAAAGACTCAAAGAAACGACTGCAGTTCCTTTACCGATTCAGGCACGTAAAAATTATCTCGGGACCGACTTAACCCCACCTATACTAATCACGTTGCCAATGTATGCCGGCCCTTCCACCACAAAATTACTTTTCTCCATACTCAGCTTCAAATGTGTGGTCATCAAACTCAGATGGTTCAAATGGCTCTGAGCACTATGGGACTTAACTTCTGAGGCCATCAGTCCCCTAGAACTTAGAACTACTTAAAACTAACTAACCTAAGGACATCACACATCCATGCCCGAGGCAGGATTCGAACCTGCAACCGTAGCGGTCACGCGGTTCCAGACTGCAGCGCCAAGAACCGCTCGGCCACTCCGTCCTCAAACTCAAGAATAGCTCCCTTAAAGCTCTGTTTGTGCTACTCCATGTCATTTGAAAACGCAATTTTGCGATTCAAGTATATCCAATTTTGACGTGGTTTTAAACCTTTTACAACCTCGCAGGAGAGCTTCTGTGAAGTTTAGATGGTAGAAGATGAGGTACTAGCGGAACTAAAGATGTGACGACGCGGCGTGAGTTGTGCTTGGGTAGCTCAGTTGGTAGAGCACTTGCCCTCGCAAGACGAAGGTCCCGAGTTCAAGTCTCTGTCCGGCGCACAGTTTTAATCTGCCAGGAAGTTTCATATCAGCGCACACTCCGCTGTAGAGTGAAAATTTCGTTCTTATGCAACATTCTCTGAAATGTTGCTGGTGCGTTTTTGAATCCAAAGACCATTCTCGTGAACTGATAATGTCTCCGTGGTGAAGCTACCATTTTTACCAGTCTTCTCGAACAACATCTAGTTGACAGTAATCCATTTCTAAGTACATTGTCGAAAAATATTTTCACTGGCTCAGACAGTGTATATAGTTTCCGTAATGTTTGGCAAAGGGTAGGCATCTCTAACCCTCTTGAATGTTGTTAATAGCAACGAAATCTGTGTTTTCTTGGCCCATTCGCTTAAGTGTTTGGCATGACGTCAATTCCTGGTTTTTTTTTCCTCGGCAATTACATTATTCTTCAGCTGCTGATTAATGAATCTCCTGAATCGGCGGTAAGTACCTACGCATTTTGGTACTGTATATGATTTGCAGCACACCAGTCATTCACTCACCATCGGTATCCGGTACAGAGTAATATGTGTCGCGACAACGGCCTCCACGAAAAAAAAAAAAAAAAAAAAAAAATTGAACTCTAGCTGTAACTCCTCCATCAGTTTCTTGCCAGATCCCTTTAGATGCTTCAGTTTTGCTCACAACGCAGTTTCAATGCCCTCTGGCGATTGCCCATGGCCGAGACTCCTGCAATTGATGAACGAAGTGACCTCGTTGTTAAAAAGAAGTCTACGCCTACGAGTGACTGCATGCTGTCCCCTATTTCTGTCTACATCTACATCTACATGATTACTCTGCAATTCATACTTAGGTGCTTGGCAGAGAGTTCATCGAACCACAATCATACTATCTCTCTACCATTCCACTCCCGAACAGCGCAAGGGAAAAACGAACACCTAAACCTTTCTGTTCGAGCTCTGATTTCTCTTATTTTATTTTGATGATCATTCCTACCTATGTAGGTTGGGCTCAACAAAATATTTTCGCATTCGGAAGAGAAAGTTGGTGACTGAAATTTCGTAAATAGATCTCGCCGCGACGAAAAACGTCTTTGCTTTAATGACTTCCATCCCAACTCGCGTATCATATCTGCCACACTCTCTCCCCTGTTACGTGATAATAGAAAACGAGCTGCCCTTTTTTGCACCCTTTCGATGTCCTCTGTCAATCCCACCTGGTAAGGATCCCACACCGCGCAGCAATATTCTAACAGAGTACGAACGAGTGTAGTGTAAGCACTCTCTTTAATCGACTTGTTGCATCTTCTAAGTGTCTTGCCAATGAAACGCAACCTTTGGCTCGCCTTCCCCACAAAATTATCTATGTGGTCTTTCCAACTGAAGTTGTTCATAATTTTAACACCCATGTACTTAGTTGAATTGACTGCCTTGAGAATTGTACTATTTATCGAGTAATCGAATTCCAACGGATTTCTTTTGGAACTCATGTGGATCACCTCACACTTTTCGTTATTTAGTGTCAACTGCCACCTGCCACACCGTACAGTAATCTTTTCTAAATCGCTTTGCAACTGATACTGGTCTTCGGATGACCTTACTAGACGATAAATTACAGCATCATCTGCGAACAACCTAAGAGAACTGCTCAGATTGTCACCCAGGTCATTTATATAGTTCAGGAACAGCAGAGGTCCCAGGACGCTTACCTGGGGAACACCTGATATCACTTCAGTTTTACTCGATGATTTGCCGTCTATTACTAAGAACTGCGACCTTCCTGACAGGAAATCACGAATCCAGTCGCACAACTGAGACGATACCCCATAGGCCCGCAGCTTGATTAGAAGTCGCTTGTGAGGAACGGTGTCAAAAGCTTTCCGGAAATCTAGACATACGGAATCAACTTGCGAATAAAGAGCTAGCTGCGTTGCACAAGAACGATGTTTTCTGAAACCATGCTGATTACGTATCAATAGATCGTTCCCTTCGAGGTGACTCATAATGTTTGAATACAGTATATGCTCCAGAACCATACTGCAAACCAACGTCAATGATATACGTCTGTAGTTCGATGGATTACTCCTACTACCCTTCTTAAACACTGCTGCGACCTGCGCAATTTTCCAATCTGTAGTTACAGATCTATCGGTGAGCGAGCGGATGTATATGATTGCTAAGTAGGGAGCTATTGTATCAGCGTAATCTGAAAGGAACCTAATCAGTATACAATCTGGACCTGAAGACTTGCCCGTATCAAGTGATTTGAGTATCTTCTTCTAAGAAACCCATGCTAGCAGCTGTTCGTGTTTCAAATTCTGGAATATTCCATTCGTCTTCCCTGGTGAAAGAATTTCGGAAAACTGCGTTCAATAACTCCGCTTTAGCGGCACAGTCGTCGGTAACAGTACCATCGGCACTGCGCAGCAAAGGTATTGACTGCGTCTTGCCGCTTGTATACTTTACATACGACCAGAATTTCTTCGGATTTTCTACCAAATTTCGAGGCAATGTTTCGTTGTGGAACCTACTAAAGGCGTCTCGCATTGAAGTCCGTGCCAAATTTCGTGCGTCTGTAAATTTTAGCCAATCTTCGGGATTTCGCGTTCTTCTGAACTTCGCATGCTTTTTCCGTTGCCTCTGCAACAGCGTTCGGACCTGTTTTGTGTACCATGGGGGATCAGTTCCATCTCTTACCAATTTATGGGGTATGAATCTCTCAATTGCTGTTGCTACTATATCTTCGAATTTGAGCCACATCTCGTCTACATTTGCATAGTCAGTTCGGAAGGAATGGAGATTGTCTTAGGAAGGCTTCTAGTGACACTTTATCCGCTTTTTTAAATAAAATTATTTTGCGTTTGTTTCTGGTGGATTTGGAAGAAACGATATTGAGCCTAGCTACAACGTCCCTGTGATCACTAATCCCTGTATCAGTCATGATGCTCTCTATTAGCTCTGGATTGTTTGTGGCTAAGAGATCAAGTGTGTTTTCGCAACCATTTACAATTCGCGTGGGTTCGTGGACTAACTGCTCGAAATAATTTTCGGAGAAAGCATTTAGGACAATCTCCGAAGATGCTTTGTGCCTACCACCGGTTTTGAACAAGTATTTTTGCCAACATATCGAGGGAAGGTTGAAGTCCCCACCAACTATAACCGTATGAGTGGGGTATTTATTTGTTACGAGACTCAAATTTTCTCTGAACTGTTCAGCAACTATATCATCGGAGCCTGGGGGTCGGTAGAAGGAGCCAATTATTAACTTAGTTCGGCTGTTAAGTATAACCTCCACCCATACCATTTCGCACGGAGTATCTACTTCGACTTCACTACAAGATAAACCACTACTGACAGACACAAACACTCCACCACCAATTCTGCCTAATCTATCTTTCCTGAACACCGTCTGAGACTTCGTAAAAATTTCTGCAGAACTTATTTCAGGCTTTAGCCAGCTTTCTGTGTCTATAACGATTTCAGCTCCTGTGCTTTCTATTAGCGCTTGAAGCTCAGGGACTTTCCCAGCACAACTACAACAATTTACAACTACAGTTCCGATTGTTCCTTGATCCAAGCACGTCCTTTATTTGCCATGCACCCTTTGAGATTGCAGCCCACCCCGTACTTTCCCGAGGCCTTCTAACCTAAAAAACCGCCCAGGCCACGCCACACAGCTTCCGCTACCCGTGTAGCCGCCAACTGAGTGTAGTACAAGAGGTAGGATTCTGCCTACACGTCGGTCATGTGACCTGAAGACGTAGTATACCGCTGAAACTGGTAGGGAAAACTAAAAAATAAAAAAATATAGATGGCTGAAGGCGTTTCTGATTTGGCATTTTATACTGAACAGTCGAGATCCCGCAACCATCCTGTATCAAGAAGAACACAGTGGCTCCTCATGTCCCACTCTTCCTCATCCAGGATATTCACGCTAACGATTAACAACCTCTTTCTTAATCTCAAATATTAGGCGCTAAAATTATGTATGTTTACAGGTACCACGTTTCTCCCATTCTTCTGTTGCACATGTACAATACTTCTTTTCACAAAGTAACCTGCCGAGTCGTGCTTCATTTTCTTCTAAAAAATTCCGCCACACACAACATCTCTACGGGCTAAGTTCGACTCAACATTAATCTAAAGAGATTTCCCCGGTACCCTTGGATACACAATATTGTGAATCGAGCCTTCAATCAATTAAACTGGCAGCAATTGTACTGTCACACATTCTTCAAACTCAAGCATTATACTGTTAAACATTACTGTTTGTTGCTTTAGGGAGATTTTTGACAGATTTCTGGTGCAAGAAATCCAATCCTAGAATCATCTCATTGCACTAGATTACATACGACAAAATTTCTGCACGTTGACTGAACTAAGCCCACACTCAAACAAAATTCTGTGTCCACCGACCACGACATCACTATCCCCCTCTCGATGTAAAATATACCATGGTGGGTTCCATTCTATCTGATCCCTGCTGGCAACCTACACTTTCTTCCCTGTCTCCAATAAAAGCCTGCAATTCTTTCCTAGTACTCCTTCCACCACACAATCATCGTCGGCATACGCCTCCACTGCACCAAAATTTTATTACGTACGCTCGTAGGTGGACTTCGAGCTTCCTTTGGCTTTTAACACGACTGTTTTTCTTCCGCCCACTACTGCTGAAGCTACTGTTAACGATATATTGACCTTTGTTCTTACTTCCATTGATTCGTGGCAGGTGATATTGCTTCCTTACATGTCCCGTCTGCCCATACTCTTAAAACCTTATATTTACTGGAGAAATTCTCCGTTCACCTTGTAATCTGGACATTACATCAATTATCTCGCATTCCACTGCCAAACTATCAGCTGCGTGCAAATCAACCGGAACTCCTGTTCAGTCTGGTTGACATTTATGAGGACACACCCTTAAATATGTGTCAAGTGTGCTTTCTTCAGCATCCCATAATGTTACTCCGTTCACTACAGCGCCCAGACCCAATTCGTACGTACAAACATTGATCTTTCTGATCATACCTGCAAGATCTTCCACAGAGACTCGATGGCTCTTCACTACCGTACCTATTTGCTGTCGGAAATCTCTGGCGCTGTTCTGCTTTCTGTTCCTTCTTAAACTCTTCAAATGTTTCTCCTCCCCTCAGAACAAACGTAAATCCTGCATATGGCATTGCTTCTTCCTTAACCGGTATCTTTGCCACTGTTAAAGGCTACACGTCAGTCCAGTCTTCCATTTCTGCCCAATTCTTAAGATCCCCAACAAATACTCGCACCGCTAGAGCATCTTCTATGCGTGGAAAGAAGATTGCTGCAGTATCACTTATGGAAGAATATGCTGGAACAAAAATAAGCAAATTCCAGTGTATTGTTCATCAACAATGTTATGCACCAAAGTTCTGGGATACGACCATATCACGTCAACTGTGGTTTCTGTTAACAACTACATCCGATCAATGGGGCTTAAACGCCGAACATTTCCAGGATTTCGTGAAAAAACAATGGGCACAAAATTAGGGGATTTGTTGCATCATACAGACGTTCGTTGGCTAGGTCGTGGAAAAGTATTGCTGCACTTTTTGCACTAAGGAAATAGTTTTATGAAAAACTATCTGAAAGACCTTCCTGGATTGAAAAATAAAGCCTGGATCAGTGAGTTTGTGTTCTCACTGATAAGACGGCTCATTTAAACGAGCCGATTTCAGAACTATTGTTGATAATTCTTTCAAAAAGAATCTTGCACTCTTAAAAAACCAGTCGTTGAAAGTATTTGTGACCCATATCCCAACTTGCAAAAAAATTGTTTCAGATAAACGTGCCATGCTGGGACGGAAACATTCTCGTTTCGTTGATAAACTAGAGGAGGAAATCATGATCGAGGTGGTTGAAGATCCTTTTTTTCTAATCCCAGAAGAGACACATGTGCATTTACAACTGAAGATCATAGAAAGTCAGTGTTCTTCTATTTATAGAGCCAAGCACACAGAATGTGGTCTTCTTGAATTATATAATAGGTTTACAAAAATAAATTTAATAATCTAAGATCTGCAGCGCAAAAGCTTTCAGAATATTTGGTAGCACTTACATATGTTAACAACATACTCAGTACTGAACTTAATTAAAAGCAAAATTCGCTGTTTGTTAACTGACGAAAATTTAGAACACGTATGGAAAAAGTCACCGTAGAATTTGAGACAAGATTTTGAAAAAATTGTAGCTGACATAAGACGCAATGTCTCACATTAGGGTTTTTGTCCCAGCTTATCATCTTTTTATTATGTCTCCATAAGTAATAGTTCGCCAAGCTAATATGTTAATAAAATGGTGATAAATCACTGTTATTAATAGTGTCTTTTAATAAAAATATTCTGTAAATGATGTATTTATTTCAAGAGTTCAAAAATAAATTTGGTGTTGTTTTGTCAAGTTTAATATTTTTGTTTGCTGCTTACATTGCGTGATCTACATCTAGGCAGTACGTCAGCAATTTCTATGCCACAGCTGAACGAAAATATACAATAATTAATAATTGGAATAATGTTTAATGCTTATTAATTTTAGGGATTATCTTTGACACAGGTGACCAAATAGTCTACTGTGGCTTCCACTTCAGATTCTAGTTTTAGTTTGGCCCCAGACAACTTCTGAGTTGTGCAAGAAGACAAATTCCACACTTCCTGAAGCCATTGCTCGCTATCATTGGAATGGCTGCACCACGGAACGTTTCACCCACAAGTGCACTTATTTGATACTGTGTAATAGTTCTTCCTGGATTATTGCGAAGAAATTTTTCACAAGCTTGTGTGTAAAAGGTTTTAAAGAAGACATGAATGCCACGTAGAAATGTTGTACTTGTGGCTACAAAGGAGGGACAAGCATACAGCAGTTGTATGATTTACTCTGACCTTAGCAATGGAATATATGTGTGGATAGAGTGATCATCTAAGGTTAGTGTAACTACGGAGCCCAACTTTTAAGTTAAAGCTTCATTCTTCGCCTAGGGAAGTTTGCTAAAGGAAGAATGAAATTTCCTCCTGTAGGCGTGCATATTACAAAAGTCAACAGCAAACCTCTATCAGCTGAAATAGCGGCTCCGACTTGTCGTTTTTCTTTGAGTGCAGACACATTGGTTTTCTATGGACTGAGCTCTCAGAAGACCTGTTTCATCTACATTATAATTGCTATGAGCAGGAGGAAATAGTTTATCTTGCAATGTTTTAAGGCTATCACAAAACTTGTCTACGTTCATCTTGTTAAACGCTTGTGCTCCAGCTATAGACGTGGATCCTGGCTTCTCAAGACTAACATTAGTACGCAGTTCTCTAAAGTACGCCACTCAGTGTTTGCCTGCCGTTTCAGAGTCTTTGTTGAAACGATGTGGTATTTTGCTACGCTTTGCCAGCTGGAATACTCATCGCAGTAGACCATTCATAGTAATTCCATAAAATCGTTTTTCCATTTCGAAAATGCAATTAAGGATTTCTTGCTCTTATTCTTTACTGAACACTACCCTTAAGCTACTCGTAACATTTTTAATGCCAACGGCATCTCTGCTTTTCGTTATAACTATCCGTTTCAGCGAATTATTAGGAATATTGAAATGTTTTGCTGCTGCTAATAGAGGTATGTTATCATTTTTTATTCATTTAATTGTCTTTTGCTGCGCAACAGGATCCCATGTTTGTTGCTCTGTTTCCTGGATTTATTTTCTTGGCATCTTGAAGCGCTTGCGAATTCCGAAGAGGAGGAGAATAACGGATATTAGGATTATGTATAAAATATTTGCAGTTTTTTAGTTTCGGTTGTTAAACTATGCGTTAAGTAAGGAATTATCTAATTCGCACTGGGACAAACAGAATCAAAATGAAGTGTCGGGAACAGTGGCCATTCACCGAGAAAAGTGTTCACCTTTGCCACTTTTTCGGACGTGTAGCCTGGCCAGATTTCCAGATCGAAAGCCACGTCTGTATCAGTGGTTGATACGCCAAACAATACAACCGAGGCCGACCGGTGTGGCCGAGCGGTTCTAGGCGTTACAGTCTGGAACCGCGCGACCCCTACCGTCGCAGGTTCGAATCCTGCCTCGGGCATGGATGTGTGTGATGTCCTTAGTTTAGTTAGGTTTAAGTAGTTATAAATTCTAGGAGACTGATGACCTCAGAAGTTAAGTCCCATAGTGCTCAGAGCCATTTGAACCATTTGAATACAACCGAAGGAAACGATAGTGACTTGTACGCCAAAGGACACTGTGTGAGCCGTGTTATCGCAAAAACCTGTTGCCCTATATAAAAGTGAAGCAACTAAAGCAATATGAGTGACCTACCTTAAATCTAACGATCGAAAAACCTAAACGTTTTTACTTAAAAAGTGACGGAGCAAACGTCCTTTGTCAACACTAATGCTGTCAATTACACCTAGTTTGGCCACTTCTCGGTAGGAAGCAGCGTTGTTGAAAACATGAGATAAGCAGTGGCCACTTTTCCCAACTTGGATACTTTACCCTTCTTTCTCCTACATTTGTGCGCCATTGGGTCTGCCATATCATTATCCTTACTCGTTTTGAAACGTCAATAAACTATAAATACAACAACACATTCCAAGTTAATTCCTACATCATGATGATGATGATGTGGTCTCGCGGTAGCGTTCTCGTTTTCCCGACCGCGGGGCCCCGGGTTCGATTCCCGATGGGGTCAGGGATTTTTCCTGCCTCGAGATGACTGGGTGTTGTTGTGTCGTCTTCATCATCATTACTCATCCCCATTGCGGTCGGGGGAAGACAATGGCAAACCTTGCCTAGTACGGCGGCGCGGGTCTCCCGCGTCGTTCCCCTACGCTCTGTAAAGAAGTATGGAACTCATCATCATCATGTCCAGCCATGTGCTCATAATGTATGCATGTGAAAGATACCATTGCTATTGACTCTATATATAGTGTTGAGTGACCAAGCAATTTACACGCCACACAACTGAAAAGTATCAGCGAATCTTGTTTTCCATTACCCTAATGCGTGATACATCCACAAATTCCTTACTCATAACAAAACTAACTTTTCACGTACCTCAGTAGTCACGCTTTGTCCCCAAGACAAATATACTGTTCACAGTAAACAATCAGTTCTCTTCACTCACTGCACTGTGGTCTGTAGGTTTGGACGTCGTATGAGAAAGACGATACCTGCAACTTCAACATCACTCGTTAGTGCCACTTGTGGGTGTCGATAGCTGGGTGTAGCTGGATGGGCGCCTGGTGGCGCCAGAGTAACAGTTTGCAAATACTCAATGCTCTTTATTGTTGCATCTAGCCGCAGCAGAGAATTAGGTGGCGTTGACTTGGCCTAGGAATTTCACTGCCTTTGTATTGTTGACGCCTAGGATTGCTGACGGAGCACGGTATTCACTCTCCTGCTTGGTGCTCAGAGACACCTGCTAGACTCTAGTGTCGGTGGCAGTGGACTCCACGCCTCGCCTCCCCACACTGTCGGAAGGCGACGGATCGGTGACGTAGCAGGCATGAGTCACTGTGCCCCCCTCCCCCTGTCACCCCCTCTCCTCATGGTGGTCTGTCTGCTGCTACTCTAGGCCAGCATTCCCCCACTGTATCGGCGGTCCAAGATCGAACAGCTTCAGGACGGCTGCCTCAGTTCAGATCGAACTGAGGTCCTATATCAGCGTCCCATACAGAGGCAAGGACACACATCCCAAGTGGTGGTAGACCTGTGGTGCTGAGAGAAGCGATTTTAGTAGAAATGGCTTGGGTATGTATACAATCCTCCGAGCTGTGCATGTTCGTCCAGTGCTACACATTTGGTATGTACATTAAGCACTTCGGCAGCCGCCGGTGTGGAAGGGTTTGTGTCACGTTCTGCTATAGTTCTGCTGAGCTAATTACTTCCACAGAACGCCAGCCTGGCGTGCCTCCTAACATTCCGACTGCTGAGCTACATATTGCAAAGCACAACATCCACACTCGCCTATGGGTGGCGTTGCTGAAATGCTCTTTTTAACTTCGTGCATTTGTGACCAAATATGGTCGATGTGCTACATCATATTTTCCAGAGAGAGCTTCAGAAATCTTGTTTATTAATTACTGTATACTTCTAGTTACGGTTACACATGTCATTTACAGACGATAGCGTCAACCTATGTAGACAAAGGCAGAAATCTATTCATCACAAAGTGATCAGTTGCAGTTGGAGCATGACATTGTTTGATGGTAGTTAAAAACAATAACATTCATGCCTCTGGTGATTTTGTAAATAACTATGACCGTGACTCTCAATAAGCGGTGTTGTATGTATTCCTCCATTTCAATCCATACGGCTCTGATAAACGTGACCCGATACAGTAATGAGCTAGTCTGCATTAAATCTGCAAACGTGACCTGAAAAAGTGGTTCGCTTTTCGTTTTCACTTGGCGCGGCCGCGTTGCGTGCTCTGGTGCGAGGGCGACATTTGGCGTCATTAGTGGCACGAGTCTCGCCGTGACGGGTCAGTTTTAACGCAAACAAATGACGGTCACCGAGCGGCCGGGCTGCGAGTGGCACTAATGTGACGGCGCAGGGGGTGGGAGCAGCGCTGGAACTCCGGCTGCGTGCGAACCTCAGTGCGGCAACTTCGACACAGCTTTCCACTACTCTTTGCCAAGATAAAATTGACCCAAAAGTTTTTAGTGTTATTTTGAAACATAAAATGTAGATTCAACTACATACAATACGAAAGTGTATTGTGGCTTGGTTTGAAGGCAGTTTTCCTCTATCATCAGAATTACCTTAACATAAGAATTATCACCATTTATGAAATTCGATGGCGTAATGAACTCTCCACAAAAAAATGCTCTTCTCGAGAGTCAACTTGGTGATGCCTGATGACGCTCCATCTCGTTTAACCTCCGAGAATGAGGTTCTCAGCTGATGTCTGCAGTTGCAGAGGGGTTAGATCCTTTCTGTACATGATAGCCGACTCTCTGTTCGATGTTCATTTATCCCTGGCAGCATCTTAAATTCACTACAGACTTATAAAATGGCAACACTAGGAAGGAAGGCTTATAAAACGAATTTTATTCTTATTCCTACTTGTATGTAGCGTAGTAGCTTACGACGACATTTTAATTTTTATTCCTATACAGTCTAGTAAAGTAATGAGAAGTAGCAGAAATGAGACTACGGAGAAACTTAACATCAGACACTGTCAATTTGGGTGCGATCTGCAGCGTGTGATACCTGTATAAAACTTCACAAGCCAAGATAGCTAAAAACGCATTTTAGTGGAAGATCGGTTTCAACGGAGCATTGCTGTCGTCACTGGATCTTATTCTTTATAATATTTACGACGTATTGATCATGAATGTCGCAAGTCGCTTCACACTGCGTATTCAGTTCCCGCGCCGCGCGGGATTAGCCGAGCGGTCTCAGGCGCTGCAGTCATGGGCGGTGCGGCTGGTCCCGGCGAAGGTTCGAGTCCTCCCTCGGGCATGGGTGTGTGTGTTTGTCCTTAGGATACTTTAGGTTAAGTGGTGTGTAAGCTTAGGGACTGATGACCTTAGCAGTTAAGTCCCATAAGATTTCACACACATTTGCACATTTTTGAACACTTCCCGCTACCATGACGATCACACCATATCTGCATATAAAACATAAAAATGTTATTTACAAGCTAAACACAACTACATTGCGCCAGTTATAAATGTTTATGTCCACCAAAAGCTTGCAGCACTGATGAACAACGTATTGTGAAATTTTTAAAGCATAAAAACCGATGATGATAGCACAGCTTTGTCGAAAACGGTCTTCCAATAAAATGCTTTTGTTGCGACCTTATTAATTTTTCTTTAGTTATCGAGTATATCATAGAGTAGATGAAGATAAGGAATTGTCTGCCTAGATGGAGAAGTAACCCATGATGAGCTAGCAAGGAGGATATAAAAAGCAGAATAGCATGGGCAGAAGGGCATTTCTGGCGAAGAGAAGCCTACTGGTATCAAACATAGGACTCAGTCTGAGAAAGAAACTTCTGGCAAGATGCATTTGGAGAAGAGCATTGTATGATAGTGAAACATGGACTGTGGAAAAACCAGAACAGAAGAGAATCGAAGAATTTCAGATTTGGTGCTGCAGAATCATTATGAAAATTAGGTTGACTGATACGGTACGAAGTGAGGAGGTTCTCCATAGAATCGGCGAGAAAAATAATGTTTGGAAAACACAGACAAGAAGAAGGGGCAGTATGATAGGAACTCACAGAATAACTTCCATGCTACTAGAGGGAGCTGTAGAGGGCAAAAATGTAGAGGAAGACAGAGATTGAAATGCATACAGCAAATAATTGAAGATGTAGCTTGCAAATGCTACACTGAGATGAATAAATTGACACATGAGAGCAATTCGTGGTGGGTCATATAAAACCAATAAGAAAAAAGTGTAGTATAAAGAATATATGATTGTATTCGTGGGTAATTTGAGGATATACTTGGTGTATAATTTAGCACACGTGTGGCAACAACAACGACTCTGTCCCAGCTGTATGTTGAGTCGAACTTAGCTGGCGGGTATGGGTATGTTATTCCATACTGCTTCAACTCTGTGCCAATCACAATGACGGCGGTAGTTGCGTACAAGTGACTCAGCATTCCATGATCAGATGTTATCAGTGGGTGAGAGATCTGTTGAAAGTGCAGACCATGGCAGCAGTCAGACATCCCTTTTTCTGAGATAGGTCAGGACAGCATTGGCAGCGGTCTAGCATCAACTTGCTGACAGATAATGTGAGGAGGTCCTCGAGGACAGGACATTCTCACTCGCCATGACACATCAAGAAACTGAAGTCTTCTGTCCAAATTAGCAGCCTTGCGAACCAATGTTACTCGTGTCATGTGTACCCCATAATGTCACTCTCGATGCCATACAACAATAACAAACCTATTCTGGCATTGTTCGATCGCCTCGGAATCTCCAGATCTGGATACTTTTTTTTGAGTTATCAGTCTTCTGACTGATTTAGTTTGACCCACGACGAATTCTTTTCCTGTGCCAGCCTCCTCATCCCAGAATAGCACTTACAACCTACGTACTCAAATGTTTGCTGGATGTGTTCCAATCTCTGTCACCCCTATAGCTTTTGCTCTGTGCAGCTCCCTCTACTACCATGGAAGTCATGTGTTTTCAACATATTCCTTTCCTCTCTAACTATGCACAGAACTTCCTCGTTCTCACCAGTCCACCTAATTTTCAACAATCATCTTTAGCACTACATCTCAAACGCTTCGATTCTCTTCTGTTCCCGTTTTCCCGCAGTCCATGTTTCACTACCATGCAATGCTGTGCTACAAACGTACATTCTCAGAAATTAAGGCCTTTGTTTGATACTAGTAAACTTTTCTTCGCC
Organism: Schistocerca cancellata; assembly: GCF_023864275.1. Lineage (NCBI taxonomy): Eukaryota > Metazoa > Arthropoda > Insecta > Orthoptera > Acrididae > Schistocerca > Schistocerca cancellata. The sequence goes on along the minus strand of NC_064626.1, from coordinate 436,191,194 downwards.
AGGAATGCCCGTCTTGCCGTTGCTAGTCTGCCTTTGATGTCCTACTTGCTCCATCCGTCATTATCATTTTGCTGCCTAGGTAGTAGAATTCCTTAACTTCATCAGTCATGATGTTAAATTCCTCGCTGTTCTCATTTCTGGTACTTCTCATTACTTTCATCTTTCTGCGATTTACTCTCTGTTCATACTCTGTACTCATTCGACAGTTCACTCCAGTCATCAGATCACTCAGGATAGCAATGTCATCAGCGAATCATATCACTGATTTCCTTTCACCTCGAATTTTAATCCCCCCTCAGGGACACCGCCTTAACGAAACACTGTACGTGTGGGCGAGGGGGTTTCTGTGATCCAATGAAGTGGAGGGCTATGCTGGCGGTGGTGTATCTATCAGCAGGGCCTCCCAAGCCAGACAGGTCTCCATAGAGGATCCAGACAAAGTGTGTCTCACAACGTCCCGTCTAGTGTCCTGTCCTATTCTGTTCTGTCCCATCCTATACATTCCCTTCCTTTCCCTCTCCTCCTTGTGACTGTGTGGCAGCAGACACAGCCCCCTAATGTGGACAGCGGAAGATCCTTGGAAACCAGGACAACGTTGATGCACATAGGCCTTACTGCGAAGGGATGGATAGCATTCTGTAGTCGTGGTGAAGACAAGTTATCTAAGGGGTGAGGCCCTGGAATAAAACCTTGGCAGGTGTTCAGGCCATGAGGTGGCAGCCCCACTGGGACACTCGAGGGCTGTGGGCTGATAACCCACGCCACCAAAAAACACGTTTCACAGAAACTAAAAGGAGAAACAGCCGGATGGATCTCAAGGATATGACCTTTGGCCTGAAAAGGAAAACCCGTATCGGTTTTTGGAATGTAAGGACGTTGAGAGAGACAGGGAGGCTAAGACGGGTTGAGACTAAGTGAAGTAAGGTGGCCAGAATCTGGGGAATTCCAAACACAAAATGGTGGAGTGTTGCTGTATGCGGGTCAGGCAGGTGAGGACGCGATGCATAGGAAAGGTGTTGGGCTCTTACTATCTAAAAGCAGCAAGAAGAGCTTACTGGAGTGGAAAACAAGTCTCAGAACGGATAATAACCGCACGCTTTAAAACAAATGTGCGATATTTCGCTGTAATTCAATGCTATGCACCTACTGAAATAGCTAAAGGAGGATTAAAAGGTGCATTTTATACAGAGCTTAACGGAGTCCTTAGAGAAACAAATTTTAGGAATATAAAAATGTTAATGGGTGACTTGAACGCAAAAGTTGGTTCAGAAAATGAAGGGCTTGAACATATCATGGGCGTGCATGGCATGGGGATCAGGAATGTAAGTGGTGAACCGTTGACAGATACATGCGCTGAACATGACCTAGTCATTGGAGGCACATTATTTTCACATCGTAACTGCCATAAGATAACGTGGGTTTCTCCAGACCACATTACCGAAAATCAAGTAGACCACACAGTCATAAGCCGCAAGTTCCTACACTCTCTGTTAGATGTCAGAAATAGAAGAGGGGCAGACGTTGGAAGTGACCACCACCTAGTTTTGGCGCAATTCAGACTGAAGATTGGTGCAAATAAACCAATCTCAATCATAGGTGCAAGAAAATAGATGTGGCTAGATTAAAAGACCAACAGATCAAAGAAACATTTGCCCTTGATTCCAGAATGAGATTTTCACTCTGCACCGGAGAGTGCGCTGATATGAAACTTCCTGGCAGATTAAAACTGTGTGCCCGACCGAGACTCGAACTCGGGACCTTTGCCTTTCGCGGGCAAGTGCTCTACCATCTGAGCTACCGAAGCACGACTCACGGCCGGTCCTCACAGCTTTACTTCTGCCAGTATCTCGTTTCCTACCTTCCAAACTTTACAGAAGCTCTCCTGCGAACCTTGCAGGACTATCATTCCTGAAAGAAAGAATACTGCGGAGACATGGCTTAGCCACAGCCTGGGGGATGTTTCCAGAATGAGATTTTCACTCTGCACCAGAGAGAGGGCTGATATGAAACTTCCTGGCAGATTAAAACTGCCCGACCGAGACTCGTGCAGTAGTGTTAAAATGCTCATCCATTTCATGCCAAATACGAGGCGTGTCTTTTAAGTAAGTACCGTTTTGAAATTAAAAAAAGACGTGCTAAGATATCTCAATAATTTTATTTTTACATGAAAGCCTGTACCTTAATCTACGCACTGACGCCATTGCAGTCTGATTCTTCCTTGTTTACGTTGTGTACTGAGTGTTTAAGATGCCTCCGATAATCGTGAGTCCTGCCGACTGTGAAGTACGGGCTATTATAAAATTTCTTAGTGTTATAGACCTAAAAGCGATCGATATTCATCGTGAGGTCTATGCAGTTTACAGAGGAAACGTTACGAGTGATGGAATGGCAAGAAAGTGGGTGACAGCATTTAAAGATGGCCGCACAAATGTCCATGATGAGCAACGGAGTGGGTGTCCTTCACATCGTTAATGAAAGTTTGGAGCATGGAGGTGGACAATAAGGTGAGAGAAAACTGACGCTTTACGATTTTCTCCTTGCGGGATGACTTTCGTAATGTTTCTCGTAGTGTTTTGTATGACATTGTGACGGAGCACTTGAATTACCGAACATTGTGCACACGTTGGGTGCCGAATATGTTTAGGGATGTGCACAAAACCAAACGTTTAAACAGTGCATTGACTTTGCTTGAGCGGTACCACAACGACGGTGATGATTTCTTAAGCCAAATTGTTACGGGCGATGAAACATGGGTGGCCGACGTCACGCCAGAATCAAAGCAACAGTCCATGGAAGTTGAGCAAGGGCATCGTTTTGCTGCAAGAAAATACCCGTCCGCATGTGGCGAATCAGACCAAAGATCTCATCACATCTTTTCTATGGGAAACTCTAGATCATCCTCCGTACAGCCCCGATCTTGGGCCCAGTGACTACCATCTGTTCTTGCACTTGAAGAAACACCTGGGCGGTCAGCGTCTTCAAGACAATGACGAAGTCAAAACAGTGGTGATGCAGTAGTTAACAAGTCAGGCGGCAGACTTCTACGAGGAGGGTATTCAAAAACTGGTACAACGTTATGACAAGTGCCTCAATATTGACGGAAATTACGTAGAAAATTAGATTAAGGAACAGGCTTTCATGTGAAACTAAATAAAATTATTGAGATGTCTTAGCACGTCTTTTTTTAAACTGCAAAACGGTACTTACTTAAAAAACACGCCTCGTACTTCACACCATTATGATGTTTATTGTACGCCATCTTCACGGTATTGCAATATTAATGACCAGCAATGTAATGAGATCGTCCAAAAGACATCCGAATAGTCGCTACATTTTTTAACGTGTCGCAGAATTCTTCAAAATACGTTCGATTCCAAATGAACGTGTTTGATAGCTCATATAATGAGTGGGTAGAGGCAAGTTGCGTATATTTTCAATATTTTTAATGGGATTACCTTTAATATCATTGTAAACAGTTCGTAACAGCTAAAAACAACAAAATTATAATTTGAAACTGGATGTTGTATGTTCTCTAACAAAATCGAAACAAAGAAATTCAGGATATGTGTTTCTTCACACCAAATAAGCAGTTAGTCTGTCGGAATGTACTGTGTCACTCATGTACTGTTCTATCTATCGGAGCTGTAATCTGATATTTACTACGAAATTGTCACTCAAATGCCACAACTGACTCACATTTAACTAATGGAAGTACATAGCCCCCCAGCATTTCTTCCTACTTTGGGCGTGTCGAGACAGCCCCCTTAGTTCGATACGTTTCGTAGAACTCAATAATTAAAAACAAAGAGAACCTTTAATACGGCTTTATTCACTTACCAATTGACGTCGATAATATTATGAACTTACAGTCGATGGAATCAAATAGTGGTTCGCCTTAAAACCTTCACTAAGTAGTGACTCAGTGTTTACCGTTGCTGGCTTGTGTCGCTCAAGTCACCACTTCAAACATGGCCATTAAAAATTATTTGTTGTTTATGAAATAATTTTTTTATTTAAGCAATTTTAATGCCTAGGCCACTTAAATTTTTTCCTCAAAGAATTGAAGCAGCGTAAGTAGTTTCGGTTGCTTTCTACAACCATCCTCAGATCGTCCTAACCGTATAAGAGCGGCGAATATGCAGTAAAAACTATCATCATTAGCTGTAATAATGCAGTTACCCCCACTCGTATTAACATTATGTTGTTACTGACTTTATCTTGAGCGATCCAGGCTGAAAATCATAATCTCGCAACACGACAGTAATAAGGAAAGCGAATGGCCAGTTGCATTAGGAAAAATTGCATCAAAAGCCCTTTATTTGCAAATTGTACAGCAGGCGTTGAAATGAGAACAGTATATGCAATAGTTACAACAGTTGTCACCTGTTCCACAGCCTGGCTTACACAGGAGTGATCCAGCTTGGCCTATAAAATAGTCATCTGTACAATATTTGCACAAGTTGAAGAATAAAAGTGAAATGCCAGAAGCCCAGCCTGCCGAACCATACAAAAACTCATATATTACATTAAGACCATCGTCTCCTCCCTGACAAATGTCAGGCTTTACTGATGTTTTGTTACCTACTATTTATCATTACTTAATGGTTCTTCGAATGTCTCGCGGTTTTTTTTTTTCGGAACGTTAGATGTCTGAATAAATACCGGCATTCTTGAGCACTGCATGTTTATATAGGTCGTTGCACTCTACTTTAAGGAAGTCCAATTCTCTTCTGGCTGTACTTTAGTGTCAGCAATAAACGTCTTATGAGTAGTAAGTGTTGTAGTTAGACAGTGGCTTCGGATTTGCGTTTGGATGTCATATCGACGTGACAATACTGTGACATCGAAATCGCTCGTTTAACAAAGAGTAATATTGCAGCTTCTCGGCTTTCAGGTCTTCTTCTTTCAAGTATTTAGGAATCGTGAAACACAATAAGTAATAAAACAGTGAACGAACTGAGTCCCCTCAAAACTCTACACAGACTCCGAGGATCACTGGTCATTTCTATTTTCACAGTTCTTTGGCTGTTCAACGTCAGTACCGCTTGTGAGTTGTTAAGACAAGAGTGATTCCTAGATAAACATATTGTCCATTGCTGTGTAAAAAAAATGCAAGCCACGTGACGCATGGGTAGCTATCGAAGCTGGTTTGTGAGATGAGGTGCCCAGTCCCTGGAAGAATGGGGAGACCCAGCGACGTCTCCAAGAAACACTCTTTTTGAAGTTTGCCAAGTCGGTAGTTCCGCCTTTTAAGTTCAAGGTCCGAGTCTAGCTCAATGGGTATATCTGGCATTGATCACACTCATCACCATTGCTGTCTCCTCCTACTGCTCCTCCATTGCCTCCACCTTTTAACTGTGTAACTGGAGAGTTAAATTGACTATGAATAGAAACTCTTCTGTTTGCAAGAAATAGTGTAAGTTGCGGGGATAACTGGCTTGGTTTCTTGTTTTCATGACTGTGTCAGCTTCAAATCTCTCAAGTGCACCAATATTATTCGCACTAGCCAGTCTGACTTCGTGAATTAAAATGCAGGCAGATTCTGAATACCTACAACAATTCGTAGCGATCTCAGTGAGATAGTCGTAACTGTGGCTAAACAGATTTCGTGCAAGCCGGTTATTTGCCTTCTTATAATCAGACTCACGTGCAGTTCCACTGTAACGCCTATCAATAACGCATCAAGGGTATTAGTTGTACAAAATGAAATAGCATGACACATGGTATAAGCAAAAATAAGTATGATTTTCAGTTAAAGAAACTTACACTGATTCATGCGTCTTAACAGATTGCAGCTACGAGGAGGAAAGGTGAGTAGAGAAGTAACAAGTGAAGTACGTCAGATAAAAGATGTATATTGTTTTATACCAATAACATTTTCTAAACCGATTACTCCAGACGTTAAGCATTATGACTGTATCTTTCAAATACAAGTGTTTTTTCTTCGTCATAAACAACACATTTATAGTGAGACCATTATATCTGCTCTAAAATAAAATAGTTCCACTGAAAGAAAAAAGAGAGAAAATTACTACTATGTTGTTATGTCTCACTGACAGGGGGTTAACTTTGGTACGTTGCCCACACTCATAGAGGTAACATTGCCTGATGGACTTCAAATTTGCAGTGATGTTGCACTGAGCTGCTGATGAATGAAGAACTACAACTATAGAACTACTTTGTTGAAATCTCCTTCACAGAAAAGTCAAAATTCTTCATCTGTGCGTGCTTGTAATATACGGATATATTAACTGTATCTAAGGGGATGTTGATTATTTGCTGAGGGACACAGCAGTTATGGATCTGCGGAATTGATGTTCAAGAAGAGCAAATAAAAAGTTTACTATTTGCTGATGAGGTTTTAATTTTGTAGTACGGCAGGCGATTTGGAAGATCAGTTCCAAGCAATGGGCAGCGTCTTGAAGACAGTTTATAAGATGAATGTCAGCAAAAATAAAACGACATTGAAAACTGAGATGATGCTGCAGAGATTATGTTAGACATAAACAGTTATTTGAACAGCAAGATAACTGACGGTGCTTGAAGTGGAGAAGACATGAAATTAAGACTGACAATAATTAGAATATCGTTTCTGCGAAACTGAAATTTGCTAGCGCTGAATGTAAATTTAAGTGTTAGAAATTCTTCCGTCTGGAGTTTAGCTTCATACGGAAGCTAATCGTCGACGATTATCAGTGTAAACAAGAAGAGAATGGAAGCTTTAGGAATTTAGTGCTAAGAAAGAAGGCTGAAGATTCTGTGGCTAGAGTGAACAATTCATGGAGAACTTCCGAATTAAAACAATGGTATAAGAGCATTATGACACAACTTGCCTAAGGCATCAAGCAATTGTCAGTTCGGTTATGGGTCGAAATCTGAAGAATAAAAACTGTGGAGTGGATATTTATCCTGAGAAATTAATTGATACTGATGATACAGAAATTTTTATATAACAGTATATATTTGAGTAAGCCAATTTCGATCAGTAATTCCGTTACTTGGAAGTAAATATAAATGACTTTTTCAACGTATTGGCCAATGAACAATATGGAAACACAATTAAATCTACTATACTGTCTTCCGCCGTAATTAATTGGGTTCCCAACACTGCAGTGTTAAGGTGATGATTACTCTGACATCTGTTTATCATTATGTCTCGCAAAACATTGTGTGTAACTGATGTGTGCTATGGCATTCAAATTGTAAACCCTATCATGGATAAAGGCTGAATTGCCCAGTCGTAGAAATAAAATTATGCTGTTGTATTTAGCGAAAAGTTTATCAGTTTAAAAAATTTATCACAGCTGTAATACCAGACACAAGGAAATAAATATCTCGTACAGCGTGAGTGGCTTCTGATCAAAAATATTTACCTCTCAATGTTTCTCGTAGCAGACAGGGTATTTTTACAGAAGTGATTCGTGGTACCCAGACGCGCTTGCTTGGTTCGGTTAGACAACGACATGAGGCTTTCGCTCCAACTGTGTTGAGGAATGTGTAATAAAAGCTTTATCAGCGCCACAGCCTGCTACTCCACTGCCGTAATCCACGCCCCTGTCGTATAGGCAACCATGCGCTACGGAAGGACGCCGCTTTTGCCTACTGGCGCCGCCGATCGCAAAATCACGCCGTGTTCTCTGCTGGCCTGTGGCATGCTGGTAATTCCGAATTCTTCATCAGGCCTCCACTGGAAGCATGCAATTCAGAGCGATTCGAGGGGCGTCCCCCATTTGTACAGTGTCCTGTTCGTTTTTACCGTGGTTCAGTATTACAGTTCGACCTCCAGTGTTCCGCAACATGGGCTGCCCTGGGAGTTTTTGTTTAGCACACACTGTTGCTGCTGTAACAGCGAATTTCGTCAGCACTGACTAGTTTTAATTCGACGGTCGAACAATTACAGAGTCGTGAAGTTACCTCAGCATTTTCACGTCACCAGGAATTTAATCAGCGAGAGCTTCACTGCAGACTGACACAGTATTTTAGTTTATTGTTCAACTGCTATGTGAAGCTTGCTGAGATCGTTTGCAAATACTTGGCAACCCGAGATACACGCATTATTAGTTTCCGTGGGGCTGTTGGAATTTATTAAGTGCTGTTAAGACGTGGCGTGGGTGATTGCTTAAAACTTTTTTTGTGCTGAAATACAGTGCCACGTATGGACGAATGTCAAAAACATTTTATTTTTTGTTAATGTATCACTCGTTTTCTTATGAAAGCTCCCCCAATACTTAATTATCACCAAACCACGGTTAAGTTAATTAAGGTTAAAAAAAGAACATTTAAATCTGCCATGAGCCAGACCAAAGAGTGTACATATTCTTGTCGTCTCCGCTGCGAGGATAAGTTATTTACTTTTGCGCTTTAGTGAAAGGGTTTCCACACTATCACTGGTATTTAAAGTTTGAAATTCTCTCTTTTTACTGCATGAAAAAATTAATCACGTTTATCACTTAAAAAGTCTTAGTAATTTCAGTCTCCTTTTTCATACGCAACGATAAGGCCAGTCACTGTTACGTGCATGAAAAATGATCTTTTTTTGTCATAAGAATAATGCAAAGCCTTTTTATAAATATATTTTGCACTGTAAGAAAAATTCACTCTTACAGGAATCGTACCTCAACTGAACCAACAAGGCAAGTCATCTACAGAACATGTGCAAACAAGAAAAAGCCTAGCAATCTTCTAAACTATGTTCTCTGTGCTTCTAGTACAGAAGTTACATAAATACATACAGTATACTTGGTGTTAAAATAACTTTACTTTCATTGCTCTTAATATAAACTCTCTAGTTTTTCTTATGTAAACTCTTCAAGTATCACATTTTTTGTTTGGAGTAATATATCAATATTTCTGTCTTACAAATTTTACTTAAAAACTGAGCACAGTCCACATTTGGTGCTAAATATTTTTTTGCACACCTAAGGTGGGTGTAGCTGGTGGCGATATGTTGCGTGCTTAAAGACTTCAGAAAGATTGCTCTTAGTTTAAATTTAATTATGACATTTTTGTAGATAATTAAAATTGTTTCATTGAATTTGTGGTTATGACTTTCTGCAGAACATGCCTGAGAGATGGTTTTCATAGCAGAAGAAATACTGTTCGAGTGGCACTGTTTCTGAGGATAATGAGGATACAGTAATCAGTATTAATAAACATTTTCCCAATTTTTTGCACTCAAATAATTAGTTTATTTTTCACTCTCGATTGTCATTACATGAATTGTATTAAAATCACTTGATGTCCATCACATATGTTGATCTTAGTTTCCATCATCTTATGCACAAGTTACTGATTTTTCCCACATCGAGAACGCCAGTATGACTATTACTTAAATACCATTCGGTACTACTTGTACCGTAATTTTTGAGTAATTTTTATGTAAACCCTTCCAAGCCGATCATCTAGCTGTCAGTGTAAGCTGCACACAGAGAATGTGATATAAAATTTAATTTATCCGTTTTAAAATTTTATTTTTGTGGGTGTTCACATCCTCAATGTGTTTTGAAAATGAAAATATGGTCAAACTGGGCGGTAGTCTTTTTATTATCTGTGCGAACAGCCAATTACAACCTTGGATCATTTTGTAGCACTTTAAATACGTTTAAAAATGGTAACATTGGTTTATACATCAATTGCCCACAAGCTCTCTCATATACAAGTACCTCACAACTAAGTTACTTATGTCTCTTCAGCTTCTAGATTCATTTCACATTGAAATGCATCGCTGGTACATGCAGATGGAAATACCTCTTACTTCTGCATGTATGTGGCAAAAAAACAACGTTGTATTATAAATGTAACCATGGTGCTTGAAAACGACTTGTGGTATGTTTCCAGTACGTAAAGGCTGATGAAAGAGGAAAAACTACTGAAGTATTGTAATATAGTGTATGTGTCCTAGGGTCACGATTTCTCACAATATCTGTGTTTAATTTCTGATGAATTTTTTTTTATTTTACCATTAGAAATGAGCCATGTGTACGCCTCTGTATTTGTTGTACTCTTGTGGAATCAAAATTGCTGTCAAACCAGCTGTTATGATACAACCAAAGATGTTTAGGAACCAATGTGTGGGTGGCTAATAACATATTCACTGCCATATTATGTTTGTTATTTTCACATGTGATGTGTGTCTCATGCTACATGTGATACTAGAAAATTACAGTACAATGTTCAGATTATAGAAGATCATATGAGGCATTTTAATGAGGTATACCTGTCAGACTATAAAATAATATTAATGTAGTAACAATCTATGGTGGATTAGAACCAGTAACAGATTATATATATATTAGATGACTATATATATATATTAGATGACTTTTTTCCACTTTATCTTTTGTACTGTATTTTAATAAAGCTAGAAACCATAGTTAGCTTACACCATGTCAGTATAGTTATTTCACAATATATTGTGTAACAGCTTTTGGAACCTAAAAGTACTGTTTAAAGGAGTAGGAGCCAACTATGCAATGTAATGAGAAATGGAAGTAGTTAAAATTATGAGGAAAATAATTTCAATTAGAGCTTATTATTGTAAGACTTAAAGTGCTAGCTGATTTATAAGTTATGAATAATGAGTCATATTACATGTATACATGTAACATTCATTTCCCTGTTCAGACCATTAGAAAATATGGCAGACCTTGTCATGTGTCATATGTATTAGTTATACCAAACTTAAAATCTCTATTAGTAAATTATTAACAGGAGGAATCGAATTCCAGTACATATAAGTATCTGTCTCAGGTTTTGAGTGGTTATTCCTATCATCTGAATTAAATTCGAAAGACAATAACATGAGATTCGCTAATACCGTGTTATTTCTATAAGAGCTGCACTTGCTGCAACGTATTTCAAAGAAATCTCGGCGTTTAATTCAAGTTCGACATAGTTTATTGTTCAAATAATAGTTTATTGCGCATTAACCATTTGTCCTACTGCCACGTTTTAACTTTTTCAGCTCGCACGACATCCTAGTGTAAGCAGGAACTACGAGAAAACTTTAGTCAAGCTATTCTAAAGCCACAGTCGCCGCGGTGAACAGGTAATTGGATGGTGAAGCTACGCGTGGGATTACTCACAAAAACTTCAGTGGATGAAAAGTTCCTCCGAGTCGACGACTAGAAGCTAGATTTATCTCGTGGCCGGTAGTTAAAACCGGCACAAAAACTTTGTCCAAGAGTTCCGTCTTTGAAATCACACACTCATTTGGAAGAAGGTAGACAAGAATTCATACACACAGTTCTTGCTCATTTAACAATGGCACAAAAATTATACGAGAGAACTTCATTATCGAAAAAATATCATACCTCATGCTATCGAGTTATCGTAGTGCGCTTTTCTGAATGCCACTAGGAGATAGATAACAAACTGCAGAAATGTAAAGGCAGTTAAAAGGGATAAGACAGCACTAAATCATGGAACTTACTTTTCTGAAACAATTCTGACGAGAAGTGTCGGCTGCTCCGATGAAATATGAGAACGACCTTCGAGAGTACCCAGCACACACGATGGAGGTTCATTACGGCCAACAATTTCAGTTTGTCCTTACGATAATTTGGGTTAAGTAGTGTGTAAGCTTAGGGACTGATGTCCTTAGCAGTTAAGTCCCATAAGATTTCACACACATTTCAACATTTTTTTGACCAATTTCAGCATTAAATTGTGTAACATATTTTGCCTTCTTCAAGGTGTGGCAGCACAGCGGTTGGACAAGGTATTCAGTAAAGCTATACAAAAAGAAATGCCGCTGTCCAATAGTAGCTCATTAAATGTCATATATTCCCGTTATTACTTTCTTCTCTTCCATAGTGTGCGGTGTCGAACATCAATTTATATACAACCATTTGTTACACTATGTGATCAAAAGTATCGGGACATCCCAAAAAACATACATTTTTCATATTAGGTGCCTTGTGCTGCCACCTACGGCCATGTACTCCATATCAGCGACATCAGTAGTCATTAAACATCGTGAGAGAGCACATTGGGGCGTTCCGCGGAACTCACGGACTTCGAACGTGGGCAGGTGATTGGGTGTCACTTTTGTCATACGTCTGTACGCGAGATTTCCACACTCCTAAACATCCCTACGTCCACTGTTACTGCTGTGATAGTAAAGTGGGTACGTGAAGGTACACGTACAATCGTACAATGCAAAAGCGTACAGGCCGACCTCGTCTGTTGACTGACTGAGACCGCAGACATTTGAAGAGGGTCGTAATGTGTAAAATGTGTAATAGGCAGACATCTATCCAGACTATCGCACAGGAATTCCAAATTGCTTCAGGATCTACTGCAAATACTATGACAGTTGGGCAGGAGGTCATAAAACTTGGAATTCATGGTCGAGCGGCAGCTCATAAGCCACACATCACGCCGGTAAATGCCAAACGACGCCTCGCTTGGTGTAAGGAGCGTAAACACTGGACGATTGATCAGCGAAAAAACGTTGTGTGGAGTGACGAATCACGGTACACACAGGATCTGGGTATGCCGAACGCCCGGTGAACGTCATCTGCCAGCATGTGTAGTGCCAACAGTAAAATTCGGAGGCGGTGGTGTTATGGTGTGGTCGTGTTTTTCATGCAGGGGCGTGTCCCCCTTGCTGTTTTTCCTGGTCCTATCACAGCACAGGCCTACATTGATGTTTTCAGAAACTTCTTGCTTCCCACTGTTGAAGAGCAATTCGGGGTGGCGCTTGCATCTTTGAACACGATTGAGCACCTGTTCATAATGCACGGCTTGTGGCGGAGTGGTTACACGACAGTAACATCACTGTAATGGACTGATCTGCACAGAATACTGACCTGAATCCTATAGGACACCTTTGGGATGTTTTGGAACGCCGATTTCGTGTCAGGACTCACCAACCGACACCGATACCTCTCCTCAGTACAGCACTCCGTGAAGAATGGGCTGCCATTCCCCAAGAAACCTTCCAGCACCTGATTGAACGTATGCCTGCGAGTGGAAGCTGTCATCAAGGCTAAGGGTGGGACAACACCATATTGAATTCCAGCATTACCATGGAAGGCGCCACGAACTACTAAGACATTTTCAAGCAGGTGTTCGGATACTTTTGACCGCATAGTTTATATTGAAGGATAACTTTCCGATTCGACGAATTATCTTCCACGTGTCTCACTGCAGAGCGGCGTGATTCCTCATGGATTTGTTTAAGCTAGTGTGAAAGTTTTTCAAAACCCAATGAAAGCAAGAAGGAGACGGAGTGTGCGAATTAAGGAAAGTCTTACATCTTCTGACTTATAACAATCAACGTAAACTGATCAGTTCCTCAACACATAAACTTTTCACCAAGATGTGCACGAGAAATTGGTCCAAAACACGTTAATACACAGATTAAAAATTATTTCTGACGACCATCATCTACAGTCTAAATTCTGCATTTGAGACGCATGTTCAGAGGAAATGATTACAACAAGCGAGACATTGCAAACACATTAAAGCGCCACCAAAGACGAACGCCTCGTGAATCGTTGGAAGAGACCTAACCGGCTGCATTCCTTCCATACTGTGTAGTAACGACCAGCAAGAGAGGACCCATACTGCAGAGTCATGAACTTAGGCCACCGTTCCGGCCCGCTCCACGGTAGAGATATGTTACGTCACACTGAAGTCGATATAGCTCTTCGAGTGCCCAGGGTGTGTATGGTCTCCGGCTCGAAAGTGGCAGGCCAACCAATCGTCATTGTTGCTGGGCTTTGTGAGGAGCATTCTTGGCGCATTAAACAATGGGAAGTTGAGGAGACAGTGGTTTAAAAATTGCCTCGAAAAATGAAGTAAAATATAATATGAGAAAAGTAGAGTCTTGGCTGAGGCATTACAATTGCAATTCCGTTATAGAGGAGGCGGCCAAGATTAGAATAAACCACAGAAATTTTGACTGACGTCTGAGGTACACAGTTATTAGGGTATGGGGCTGGCTCTGCATATTGAGTGATGAATGCTGAATCCTTGCAGGGAGGCGGGATCGACCGTTTGAAGCATGGCGCCTGCCCCTCGCATCACCTGGTCACTAAGTCCTACGACTGGCCAGAAGTGCAGTTGCTGTTGTGGTCGTCAGTCCGAAGACTGGTTTGATGCAGCTCTTCATACTACTCTATCCTATGCAAGCCGCCTCATCTCCGAGTAACTACTGCAACCTACATCCCTCTGAATCTGCTTACTTTATCCATCTATTGGTGTACCTCTTCGATTTATACCCCACACCCATCCCTCCAGTACTAAACTGGTGATCCATTGATGTCTCAGAACGTGTCCTACCAACTGATCCCTTCTTTTAGTCAGGTTGTACCACAAATTTTTCTTCTCTTCAATTCTGTTCAGTGCCTGCCCATTAGGTACGTGATCTACCCATCTAATCTTCGACATTCTTCTATAGCATCACATTTAAAAAGCTCCTATTCTCTTTTTGTGTAAACTATTTATCGTCCATGTTTCATTTCCATACATGGCTCCACTCCACACAAATACACTCCTGGAAATGGAAAAAAGAACACATTGACACCGGTGTGTCAGACCCACCATACTTGCTCCGGACACTGCGAGAGGGCTGTACAAGCAATGATCACACGCACGGCACAGCGGACACACCAGGGACCGCGGTGTTGGCCGTCGAATGGCGCTAGCTACGCAGCATTTTTGCACCGCCGCCGTCAGTGTCAGCCAGTTTGCCGTGGCATACGGAGCTCCATCGCAGTCTTTAACACTGGTAGCATGCCGCGACAGCGTGGACGTGAACCGTATGTGCAGTTGACGGACTTTGAGCGAGGGCGTATAGTGGGCATGCGGGAGGCCGGGTGGACGTACCGCCGAATTGCTCAACACGTGGGGCGTGAGGTCTCCACAGTACATCGATGTTGTCGCCAGTGGTCGGCGGAAGGTGCACGTGCCCGTCGACCTGGGACCGGACCGCAGCGACGCACGGATGCAAGCCAAGACCGTAGGATCCTACGCAGTGCCGTAGGGGACCGCACCGCCACTTCCCAGCAAATTAGGGACACTGTTGCTTCTGGGGTATCGGCGAGGACCATTCGCAACCGTCTCCATGAAGCTGGGCTACGGTCCCGCACACCGTTAGGCCGTCTTCCGCTCACGCCCCAACATCGTGCAGCCCGCCTCCAGTGGTGTCGCGACAGGCGTGAATGGAGGGACGAATGGAGACGTGTCGTCTTCAGCGATGAGAGTCGCTTCTGCCTTGGTGCCAATGATGGTCGTATGCGTGTTTGGCGCCGTGCAGGTGAGCGCCACAATCAGGACTGCATACGACCGAGGCACACAGGGCCAACACCCGGCATCATGGTGTGGGGAGCGATCTCCTACACTGGCCGTACACCACTGCTGATTGTCGAGGGGACACTGAATAGTGCACGGTGCATCCAAACCGTCATCGAACCCATCGTTCTACCATTCCTAGACCGGCAAGGGAACTTGCTGTTCCAACAGGACAATGCACGTCCGCATGTATCCCGTGCCACCCAACGTGCTCTAGAAGGTGTAAGTCAACTACCCTGGCCAGCAAGATCTCCGGATCTGTCCCCCATTAAGCATGTTTGGGACTGGATGAAGCGTCGTCTCACGCGGTCTGCACGTCCAGCACGAACGCTGGTCCAACGGAGGCGCCAGGTGGAAATGGCATGGCAAGCCGTTCCACAGGACTACATCCAGCATCTCTACGATCGTCTCCATGGGAGAATAGGAGCCTGCATTGCTGCGAAAGGTGGATATACACTGTACTAGTGCCGACATTGTGCATGCTCTGTTGCCTGTGTCTATGTGCCTGTGGTTCTGTCAGTGTGATCATGTGATGTATCTGACCCCAGGAATGTGTCAATAAAGTTTCCCCTTCCTGGGACAATGAATTCACGGTGTTCTTATTTCAATTTCCAGGAGTGTACATTCACAAAGGGCTTCCTGACACTTCAGTATATACTTATTTCTCTTCATCAGAAACGCTTTTCTTGCCATTGCCAGTCTCTATTTAAATTTCCTCCCTACCTCGACCATCATCAGTTATTTTGCTTCTCATATAGCAAAACACATGTACTACTTTAAGTATCTCATTTCCTAATCTAATTCCCTCAGCGTCACCAGACTTAATTCGAATACATTCCATTCTCCTCGTTTTGCTTTTGCCGATGTTCATCTTATATTCTCATTTCAAGATACTGTACATTCCGTGCAACTGCTCTTCCAAGTCTTTTGCTGTCTCTGCCAAAATAGCAATGTCATCGACAAACCTCAAAGTTTTTATTTCTTCTTCCTGTAATTTAATTCCTGCTCCAAATTTTTCTTTTGTTTCCTTTGCTGCTTGCTTAATATACAGATTGAATAACATCGGGGATCGGCTACAACGCTCTCTCACTCCCTTCTCAAACGCTGGTTTCCTTTCGAACCGCTCGACTCTTATAACTGCTATCTTGCTTCTGTACAGATTGTAAATAGCCTTATGCTCTCTGTATTTTACATGAGATGCCAAACTCACTACGCAAGCATCACTTTGGAGATTTATGGAAGGTTCCAGACGCTGCTATCTTAACTTTATAAGCGGAACATCATGACAATACCAATAGTCAGTGGCTTTTACACCTGGGTGAAGATGCAGAAACATCTATCGAATTTCCAGTGTTCTATGCAAAGTGACGCGACTTGAAAACAGAGAATATTTCATTGAGGCATGCAACAGCGAATGACTCCAGGAACATATAACAATCAAACTGAAGAACAATGACCGCAAAATTAAACGAACTAATGCTTACAAAGAGTCGTACCGAAAACAGTTTGTTCTGATCGCCATCCATCGTGTGGCCATTCAGATATAGGTTTTCCATAATTCATTGAAGGCAAATGACACTATGGTTCATTTAAAAAGGACCTGGATGATTTCGTTCCACTATCCAAGTTTGTGATTTGTTTCTAATAACCTCGTCTTCAAAGGGACATGTTGCAGGAGAGGTTCTTAGAGGTATTACTTCGAATCTTTCACAACACATTATTTATAGGAGTAGAGAAGCTGATATGAGTTTAATACACTACGGACGGAACCCGAGGAGGACTCGTGTAGTAGCAGTTTGTCGCGGACACCTCCAGTTCTGGAACCGAGTAGAAATAGTGGGCAACATTTTTCCGAAAAGACACTACCATTTTTTTGTGCAGTCATCAGTCCTTTGACTGGTTTGATGTGGCCAGCCACAAATTCCTCTCCTGTGCTAACCTCTTCATTTCAGAGTAGCACTTGCAACCTACGTCCTCTATTACTTGCTGGATGTATTCTAAATCTCTGTCTTCCTCTGCAGTTTTTGCCTTCTACAGCTCCCTCTAGTACCATGGAAGTCATTCCCTCATGTTTTAATAGATGTCCTATCATCATTTCCCTTCTCCGTATAAGTGTTCTCCACATATTCCTTTCCTCTCAGATTAGGCACAGAACCTCCTCATTTCTTACCTTACCAGTCCACCTGATTTTCAACATTCGTCTGTAGCACCACATCTCAGATGCTTCGATTCTCTTCTGTTCTGGCTTTCCCACAGTCCATGTCTCACTACCACACAATGCCGTACTCCAGACGTACGTTCTCAGAAATTTCTTCGTCAAATTAAGGCCGACATTTGATATTAGTGGACTTCTCTTGTCCAGGAATGTCCTTTCGCCAGTGCTAGTCTGCTTTCGAAGTCCTCCTTACTCCGTCAGTCACTCGTTATTTTACTGCGTCGGTAGCAGAATTCCTTAACTTCATCTACTTTTAACCATCATTCCAGATGTTAAGTTTCTCGCTGCTCTCATTTCTACTATTTCTCATTACCTTCGTCTTTCTTCGATTTACTCTCTATCCATATTCTGTACTCAAGAGACTGTTCATTCCATTCAGCAGATCATGTAATTCTTTTTCACTTTCACTCAGGATAGCAGTGTCATCAGCGATTCGTATCACCGATATCCTTTCACCCTGAATTTTAATTCCACTCCTTAACCTTTCTTTAATTTTCATCATTGCTTCCTCGATGTACAGATTGAATAGTAGTGGCGAAATACTACATCCTTGTCTTACACCATTTTTAACACGAGCACTTCGTTCTTGGTCGTCCACTCTTTATTATTCCCTCTTGGCTGTTGTACATATTGTATGTGACCCGTCTCTTCCTATAGCTTACCCCCATTTTTCTCAGAATTTCGAACATCTTACGCCATTTTACATTGTCGAACATTTTTTCCAGGTCGATAGATCCAATGAACTTGTCTTGATTTTTCTTTAGTCTTGCTTCCGTTATTAACCGTAACGTCAGAATTGCCTCTCACGTGCCTTTACGTTTCCTAAAGCCAAACTTATCGTCATCTAGCGCCTCCTCAATTTTCTTTTCCATTCTTCTGTATATTAGTCTTGTCGGCAACTTGGATGCATGAGCTGTTAAACTGATTGTGCGATAATTCTCGCACTTGTCAGCTCTTGCAATCTTCGAAATTGTGTGGGTGCTCTCAGAGGATATGCTGCCAGACCCATACACTCTGCACACCAACGTGAATAGTCGATTTGTTGCCACTTCCCCCAACGATTTGAGAAATTTTGATGTAATGTTATCTCTCCCTTCTGCCTTATTTGATCTTAAGTCCTCCACAGCTCTTTTAAATTCTTATTCTAATACTAGGTACCCTATTTCTTCTAAATTGACTCCTGTTTCTTCTTCTATCACATTAGACAAATCTTACACCTCATAGAGGCTTTCAATGTATTCATTCCACCTATCCACTCTCTCGTCTGCATTTAGCACTCTTAACGTTATCACCTTTGCTTTTAATGTCACCGAAGGATGATTTGACTTTGCTGTATGCTGAGTCAGTCTTACCGACAATAATTTCTTTTTCGATTTCTTCACTTTTTCATGCAGCCATTTCGTCTTAGCTTCCCTGCACTTCCTATTTATTTCATTTCTCAGCGGCTTGTATTTCTGAATTCCTGAGTCTCCCGGAACATTTTTATACTTCTTCCTTTGATCAATCAAATGAAGTATTTCTTCTGTTACCCACGGTATCTTCGCAGTTACCTTCTTTGTACCTTTTTTTCCTCCCCAACTTCTGTTACCGACCTTTTCGGGGATATCCATTCCTCTTCAACTGTACTGCATACTGAGCTATTCCTTATTGCTGTATGTATAGCCTTAGAGAACTTCAAGCGTATCTCCTCATTTTTTAATACTTCTGTATCCCACTTCTTTGCGTATTCATTTTCTGCCACTGATGATATTGCCGTATACTCATCTCACCAGAAATCCTGATCTTCTTTTCACTTCACTTTACTGATCCCCACTATATCTAGATTGAGCCTTTGCATTTCCCTTTTCAGATTATCTAGGTTCCCTACCACATTCAAGCTTCTGACATTCCGCAGTCCAACTCGTATAATGTTATTATCTCGTTGATTATTCAGTCTTTTTCGCATGGTAAACCCCCCCCCCCCCCCAGGAGGTCCGAGTGGGGGACTATTCTGGAATCTTTTGGTGAAGGAGAGATCATCATGACACTTCTTCAATTACAGGCTACATGCCTTGTGGATACACGTTACGTGTCTTTAATGCAGTGGCCGCCACTGCTGATTATTAATCAAAGACCACAGCTACGTACAGGCAATAAAACGTATGCAACATGTGTCTGCAAAACATGTTCTGAATTTAGTAAGAACCAGAAGGGGAAAAACTGACGAAAAGAAAAGTCCTGTTAGGCTTCAAATTGCAATGTAATAATTTGTGTGCCTGAAAGTTTCAAAAAATAGCATACTCAGGGCAATTATGTGCAAAAATGGTGTGTACAAGACTTTATTTCATAATAAAAATATTATTCAGTAACACGTTTTGTATATATACTAATTTTAATAGTTTATTATGAGATATTTAAGAACAGATTAATGAGGTTTTATCACTTCAATGGAAACAACAGACTTCCTTTATTGCATTCACGCTCAGAAAGGTATGATTTTCGAAAATTTTGTTTGGAACAGCAGTCCAGCTGCCCCATCCACGCTGAATAAACTCGCTTTAGTATTTGCTAAGGTTGGTGGAAGCTATAAAGCGATATCACAATGCACTCACGTAGTACTAAGACGCATCTTCAGATTTCTCTACCTACATCATGTACATGCACATACTTTCCACTTTCAACCACATAGCACGAAAATAATGTGTACGCAATAAACATCTGTCAAGTGAGTACTTGACGGAAGTTTTTAATTACGAGCTTTGTACTTAAGAGATACACATTACATTCAGGAGTAATGCAGAACTTGGGCATCTGCTTTGTGCTTGCAAATATCGTTGCAGCAACAAACGGTAACAACAGGTCATTGTAGTAGTGGTGTGGGACGTGCGATTTCGATTTTGTAAGCACCAGCAGGTGTATTATTCAATGGCACATAGACAACAGATGTTCGAATCTATGCCTTAGGTGATAGCTGTGTCTCAAATGGGTAATCAGTGTCCACTGTTTAATAACAGGCTTGTAAAGTACTTATTAATTTAAAAAACGCTGAACACTTTGCAGTCTCTAAAGATGTCATTTTGGTACCGGTTTTGATGCTGAACCATCATCAATGGCAGCTGTACAACATACAAAATTGCACAATGCGACGATACCAAACTAAAGAAAAAAGCCAGAAAACACTTTAAATCGATTAAAATACTCACAAATATTATCCCAGATTTGTCACATGCCATACTTACATACATGCTGTAACATAAGTTACCAGAGGAAAATTGAATTGCTAAGACAATATAAAATCAAAAGGTGTAACATGATAAAAACGCGAGGGCACATTGGCACAAGGATAAAAAGTGATGTACAGCAATACAAGTCAAAAATGAAAGTCCTGACAGAATCAAAACACATTGCCTTCAAGTAATTATGAAATAATCATACTACAAAACTGAAGTATATACACCTCTACACTTCACTGAGATTACATGAAAATACCTATAAAATAAAATATAAAGTAACAGATAAGCAAGGTTGATGAATGTAGGAATGTACAATATGTTGCAATCCATTCAAAAAACTTAAGCATCTATAATACAAGGTACAAATGAGTCCATGAAATTAATATCAGTCGAACCACATTCGACGAAAATAAAAATTAAATTAAATTAATTCGAAGGAAACATGATCTTAAGAGTGGAGGAAAGTATAAAAAGAAGGTAGATATATAGATACAAAACATCTAAAATTTTAGGCTTATGATACAATCTAATCAAAACTTTTTATGAAGAAGCATGGTATGCATCTGAACTTTTACACACTGGTTAGAAATATGTATCATTGAAATGACTAGATAATCACAAAATCAAATTAAAATTGGTTTAAAAAATATTTCATCAACATTACTACACAGTCATAATACAAATGAAGACAATATTCAATTATAAAATTAAAATACAGGGAAATGATCATATCATATGACCTTTTTTATACAGACAAACTTAGGGATACAACAGGAAAAATAAGAGGGGACTTTCAACCTTGAACTTAAATATATTATGAGAGTAATATAACTGTGACTATAATAAAATATTGTGGGGGTGTGGGGTCTTAAGAGGAAATATATTAAATATCCAATAAGGCTTACAAAGTCTTGATGTCAAAAATAAATACAGTTATAAAAAGTTACAAATGTACAGAACTAAGGGATGTTGAACTTAATAAGCTATGGAACTTCCAGAAACATTAAGAACAGAGACCACAATAATTATAGCCAATATAACGTAACTGGTATTTCCTATCAAAAATTCATAAAAATAGAACACAGACCATAATTACATTCAGTCATGATACTAACCATAAGTTAAAGATGTGACTAAGATGGGTCAATTATAAAGAGATGTGTTATTGTTACTACATGAATTCAGAAACTGAGTGAAAAGAAGTAAGGTGCAAAAAATGAAAATGGAGTTAAGGGGTGACAGGAAAGGGGGTGGTGGGAATGGGAGCTTAAGAGTTAAAAGGAAAGTTCAGTATGTTGCTTCAAACCTGTGGATTAAACAATTATAATTTTTGGTTTGGAGTGATGAATAATTCAATGTAAATGTAATCAATGACAGTGGATTTTTAAATTTTGTGTAAACTAATTCATACATTATTCCTCCTAATAAGTATAATAAAAATAATAAAAGTAAGAACTGAAAGTAATATTCATTAGGTAGAGCCTTTGGGGATGACAATAAGTCAAAGGAAAACATATATGTATAATTTCCATCGCTGCAAACCAAATATTGTCATTGTTTAATCCATGGTCTGTGATGCACATATACTGCATTTTGCTTTTAACCCATAGCCTCCATTTTTCACTACTCCCCTTCCCCATCCTCCCATAATTTAATTTTCACTTTTTTACACCTTTCTTTCCTTCACCCAATTTCTAAATTCTTGTAATATTAATAACACATCTCTTTAAAATTGACCTTTCTTAACCATAACCCCAGTATATGGTTGGAATCATGATTGAGTGTAAATATGATCATCAGTGGTCTTCGCTTTCTGGTCAGTAACCCTGATCAAATTCTATATATTGGCATCTATTCTATTTTTATTTATTTTTCAATAAGAAATACCAGGTATGTCATACTGGCTATAGTTTTATGGTCAATATTTTTAACATTCCTGTAATTCGATATCTTCATAGGACTAATGTCGTTTAGTTGTGTACTTCTGCAACTTTTTATGACTGTTTTAATTTAAAAGATTTCCTATAAATACACCCCAATCCTAGAAAATTTTATTATTTCACATTTATATTACTTTCATAGTATGTTTAAGGTCAGGTTTAGAAGTCCCCTCTTATTTTTCCCATTGCATCCCTGGTTTTGTCAATATAAAAAAGTCATATGAGCTGATCATTTCTTTGTATTTTGACTTTATAACTGAGTAATATCCTCCTTTATTAATTTTTGTTCATATGCTAAATGGTCTTTTTTGATTTTGTCTTATGATTCTGTAGTAATGTTGGTGAAACTTTTTTTAACCAATGTATTATAATGCTGGTTTGTAACATGTCCTTTTTTATTGATTCGGATCTGTATGATAAAGCGAACTTCAATTTCATATCGTGATTTTGTAGTCATTTGCATGACATATTTTTTGTACCAATGTGTAAATGTTTAGATATGTACCATGTTTCTTCATAAAAATTTTTAGTTGGGTTGTGTCATACGCATAAAATTTTAGATGTTTTTTATCTACATCTTTCAATCACTCCTAAAAATTGTAATACCTACATATTAATCTATTCAGCATGAATTTTCGTTGGCTGTGGCTTAACTGATTTTAATGTCATGGATTGATCTGTCACTTGTATTTTACTTGTTTATGTTTTTCAAATAGGTTGTAAAATATTGTACAGTCTTACATTCATCAGTCTTCCTTATTTGTTACTTAATGTTTTATTTTATTGGTATTTGTATGTTGTCTCAATGATGGGTAGAACTCTTAAAACTTCAGTTTTTTAATGTGATTATCACATAATTACTTAAAACCTCTTTAGATTAAATGAAGACTGTCATCTATCTCTTTGAAGTTCTTTGACTTGTATTGCTGTACATCACTTGTCCTTGTTAATGTGCTATCATATTTGTATCTTGTTAGAACTTTTGATTTTATATTATCTTGGCAGTTACTGTTTCCATTGGTAACTTACGATAATGTGTGCATGGTATGTGATATGTCTGTGATAATTTTCGTGAGTATTTTGATCGATTTAACGATTTTTCTGTTTTTCTTATTTTCTTTTGCATTGTCACATTGTCCAGTTTTATGTGTTGTTCCATTATTGTTGATGATGGTTCAGCACCGCAACTGGTAGCAAAATAAAATAACATCATTACAGACAGCTCAGTGTTATGCATTTTTTAAGTTCTGTGCAAGCTGTTGAAGAACGCCGAAGCAAGATGTTGAAAATACTTATTACTCATTAAATAAGAAAATCATTTATTTCCCCAATCCTAAATGGTACAATCTGCGAAGAACTAGGCGGTAATACTGAAAAATCGCCTAGGTTAAGTCACACACACAACCTAAATTTGCAAGAAGGTAGTAACATCTCTCCACGGACTAAAGAACTGCATCTGCCTGAAAAAGAAGGAAAATAGCTGGTGCAACTACCAGCACTCGCAACGACTAATCATGGTGCCGCTATTCTTGAAGGGCTTTTTTATGTTTGCTTGCATCGGATGGAACTGACCATGAAATCGTTTGTACTAAATGTAACATTCGTTTTTCGATCATATTTCTTTCTCCTACAACAAAATCATTGTTTTGAGCATATAGCCTGGAAGTCAGAAACTTTTATTAAGTGCTCAGTGTCACACAAACAGTGCCCTGTCAAAGCCGTTTTTTCCTCTTGTCCCGACCGGCAATACCGTTTATCTTCCTTGAGTCTGGTATTTAAGGATCGTCCTGTCCGTCCAACACAGACTTTTTCGCATGTATGAAGTACATTTCTGGCATTGCGACTGTGTCCCTTTTGTTGTATGTCGATCTGAGACACACTTTAATCTTATTGTTCGGTTTGTAAATAGTCCTTAAGCCGCGTCTGCGTAATACGGGGCCGATTACGTCCGTCACCATGGAATATACGGTAGAAAGACTGTACCTGGCATTTTTGGTTCTAATCCGTCACTTAAAAGAACATTTGGTGCTGCTTTTTATTCATGTTTTGTGAATTAATTCATCAGGATCGCTTGCTACACAGAACGATTCAGCCGTCGCTACTGATGTTATTTTATGCAAATCGCACTACATTTGTATTACGAACATCATGAGAGGCAACGGCCACGTAATCGATATAAACTCCATTTCAGAGCTTCTAGGACTGTTAGCAAACGGAACCATACTTTAAAAAATACAAGTGAGGATTTGTCATGAGATACATGAAATTTTTGGAGCAAGAATGAGAATGAAAACGTGGTCCAGGTAGGCTGCATTTTTTAATTTTTTTTAATTGTTTGTACGCTCGGCCACTTTCAATCTTGTGTCATTTTCAAGCACTTATCTTAAACTTCCAGCTTCATTTTACATTTAATACATTGCTGGGATATGTGGATAGGAATACGTTATACTTCTGTGTGCATGTGGCACAGAAACAATACAGTATTGTACCTGGTTATACGTACAGTATTGTGTGGTTTTTGTACCACATATGCACAGAAGTAAGACTTATTCCTGTCCACATGTAAGACTGATGTATTACAACGTAAAATGAAGCTGGAAGTTTAAGATAATTGCTTGAAAATGACCCAGGATTGACACTGGCCGATTTCACAGATAATAAAGAGAATACTGCCTACTCGGACAATGTTGTCATTCTCAAAATACGTAGAAGCTATAGACCCCCCACTAAAATTAAATTTTAGGATACACCTTAGTTCTCCCAAACTCATCCAAGTGTCTTTATTTCTTTCTTTGTGTAATTGGCGGAGTATTCATCTAGGTTTTAAATGCCTGTGTGAAGTTATTTCCTTTATTGTACTTAATTTTTCGTAAATGGTTCAGAAATGTTACTTTATAATGTTTCACCTTTGGAAACGACCAAATTAATAGGCGATAGCGAAATAGGAAGTGTGGAATTAACAGCTTCCAGTGCGTAGCCCGATGAAGATTTTACTAAGTGACTCGCCACATTAATGTGCTGTGGAAGTCCTAGAAACAAAATTTGTACAATAGCTCTAAGATGTCTTTGTGTATTTTATCAGTTAGTCTGCAACATTTTGGCTACGCGTTTCAAACTTCCAGAGCGACATGGCCAACAGCACTGTTCTGTCATGTGGGGTTGCATAAAACGGTATCGGTAGGGTCAGCTGAATCACCCTGTGTATATTTATTTATTGTGTTGTGTCGTTTCGGCTACTGTCATCATCAGCTCATCGACCCAATTAGACATAGATTTATAAGGTCTAAGTTTTGACCTGATGACGGCAGCAGCCGAAAAGGCGTAATAAATAAAGGCACATATTAGCTATCGAGATGGTATTATACAGGAAAATTATTTCCTTTATTAATTACTTCTTCTGCAACTGATGGAGCACCCATTGCCCCTCAGAGCGCCTTACAAGTTTCGCTTATTTTGAACGGAAGGTTTCTTTCAGTACTGTTGCTTTTGGAGTGAAGGCCATAGTATCAGCAACGAATGTGTCTTATGCCATCTATGATTCAATTCCGTCTCTAAAAACCTGTAACAAATATCGTAGAATGTTTAGTTGAAGAATACCTTATGTGTCTTGGGACCAGTGGTAGTACTCATAGGTTGTGGTCTATTTAGGTAGTTAATGTCTTTGCCAGTCTTCTGAAAAACAGGCGCAGTTCACTGAATTTTTGTTTTAAGTGGAGCATAATGCCAAGTGTCGGATGGTATGAAAGTTTCAGCACGAAGTTTTTGTCATCGGTGGCCACATTGCGCAAGCTGGGGCTGCTGGAATTGACAGCGAGACTTTATAAATTTTAATTCACTGCAGGACGAAAAACACAGAAGTATCAACTTGAAATTTGTCTCTTGTGTTCACAGAAAATATCCGCAGCATGCTCCACCTTCATACAAGAACACAATTTAATGTTTGTATTGGCCCAGAGATGTTTCACCACAGCTGCGCAATACACAACCGTTCAAAAGTTTTCGATCACCCGTGATAAAAACTATATATTTTATTTCAATGTAACAACATATCGGACAAGCTAAACAGACCAACAAAATAACTATTTTTTTCTTTGACAGTAAGTACAGTACCAT
Source organism: Schistocerca cancellata (assembly GCF_023864275.1). Lineage (NCBI taxonomy): Eukaryota > Metazoa > Arthropoda > Insecta > Orthoptera > Acrididae > Schistocerca > Schistocerca cancellata. Next base: position 436,164,414 of record NC_064626.1, on the reverse strand, counting down.
TTGATTTAGATTTTTGCCTCTTTAAAGGATCAACCCTTTGCCCTCCGAAAACCTTTTTTGTACATTCTGGTGATAAGATTTCGTAGTGTTTTTGCAGATATTGCGATCCAACAGGTTCGTAAATTATTCCATAGACCTTCAACATAGACGACCTCCATAAGAGTTCAATGGGATTCAAGTCAGGTGACTGACTTGGTCAAATTATGTTCTTCAGCTCCCACATTTCCCTGCTCTGTTGACATATCCTCTGCGCAATTTATAAGCATGTTTAGTATGATTGTCCTGCTGTAGAACAAAGCCACACCCAATAAGTCTTTTGCCAGATGGAAGTGCATCGTTGATCAGTATCCTGTGATATCCATTCTTCATTAAAGTCCCATTAATTGTCACTATAGCACCACCTTTTCAGTCACAAAATATCTGCACACCATGACCAACCCTCCACCAGTTTAGTTTGTTGGTGTCACACATTAACTCTTCATATTTTCTCCACAAAGTCGACGAACGAACATTAGAAGATGGCTTCCAGATACTTTAAACTTAGATTAGTCGGTGAACAACACCTTGGACCACTGCTACACTCTCCATTTTTTATGTTGCAGTGCCCACTGCAATCGTTTCAACTTATTTTGATTACGTAGTAAAGGTTGTTTGGCGATATGTAGCCGTTTAAACCTTGTTCACAAAGATGGAATTGCACTGTTGGGACAGAGATTGGAGCTGCTCACATGCTGTTTGTTTTCTCGCGAATTTCAGGTACAGTACGAGTCCTGTTGCGCTTACTATGCACTCATATGAACTTCCCTTCCCTGTGTGACGTTACTTGGGACCTTCTAGATCGCGAAACTCTTGCAAAGGAACCTGTTTGCCTGCAATATGTAAATCACTGTAAATTAAGCAACAGCAATTTTTTTTTGTTATTGTCCTACTAAATAGCCTTCCTGATGCCGGGCTACTATTCCAGCACGTTTTTAAATTACAGTGTCCTGTTTCCGTCCCATAATGAAGTAATATGGATATTGTAAGAACCCGATCAGTTATACAAACACACTATTGGATGCACACTATGTACTGTTAACTAATGCGAACAGGTTGCTACACAAGCAGCTGAAGGAATGAGATCAAGTCTTAGATAAAGGAACGTCAGTGTTGTTGCGGATACTTATCAGCGTCCTTCCACGTGAACAGAAAGTCGCATATCCAGCAGCGGCGCTGTTTTATTTTCAGAACGGCGATATTCAAAACGAAACCCCTGTTTTAACCACAAATCAATAGTTATAATAGGTAATCGAAAATGTACGTCTGTTTATTCCTTCTGTAAACAGACTCTGTAAGTAGGCTGTTTATGTTTTCTTATTGGCAACGTTACGTAGCGCTCTGTATGAAAATCACTGGCTGTGCTGTGTGCAGTCTGTGGCTAGTTTGCATTCTTGTCTGCCATTGTAGTGTTGGGCAGCTGGATGTTAACAGCGCGTAGCGTTGAACAGTTGGAGGTGAACCGCCAGCAGTGGTGGATGTGGGGAGAGAGATGGCGGAGTTTTGAAATTTGTAAGACTGGATGTCATGAACTGCTATGTATATTATGTTTTTTTAACACTATTAAGGTAAATACATTGTTTGTTCTCTATTAAAGTCTTTCATTTGGTAACTATCCCTATCAGTAGTTAGTGCCTTCCGTAGTTTGAATCTTTTATTTAGCTGGCAGTAGTGGCGCTCGCTGTATTGCAGTAGTTCGAGTAATGAAGATTTTTGTGAGGTAAGTGATTTGTGAAAGGTATAGGTTAATGTTAGTCAGGGCCATTCTCTTGTAGGGATTTTTGAAAGTCAGATTGCGTTGCGCTAAAAATATTGTGTGTCAGTTTAAGCACAGTCGTGTATAATTGTTCAAAGGGGACGTTTCAACTTTTACCAAATGTGGGAAGCTGAAACGTGAGAAGCTGAAATCTGTGGGCTCGATACATTTTGCCACTGTTTATAATAGGACAGGGACATGCAAAACACCAATGACCTAATCGGCAAAATGAAATATATAAATATGTATGTATATCTATTTAGTATTATAGTACTGTACACTCACATACTAACACAGTGAATAAGAAGCAATGAGCGACGTGGGCAGGTAGTAAACATGGCGGACTAACGTTCAGGAGCAGCAGGACTCAAATACCCATCTTGCATCCAGATTTACATATCCAATAAGTTCTCTAAATCGCTTTTAAGGTAAATACCTGACCGGTTCATGTGAAATAAAGAAATAGTCTGTTTAGTTCCATATACTTGACCCACTGGACTTGGACTATGTGTCGAATGATTTCGATGTCATCGGGATACTATAGCATAATCTTTCTCCAAAACAATCTATCTAGCGAAATGGGATTCACTATAATGAAAGTAGCTGTCGAAGCGGATTAAATATCAATATTTTTCTACGTATAAAAATTTGTGAATGTCTTCACGATGCTTTCACTGTCAGATTCTAGTTTATCTTCGTAGTAGTGGACAGTTTCGCCCTTAGGCTATTTTCATGCATCCAGGTACATTTGATAGGTATTAGATCGTCAAAACGTCTGAGGTGACAAATACTGTCAACTGTTAGTCACAGGCAACAGGGAGTCATTAAGAAAATTGCCCAGGTTCAATGTAAATAATATATTTTGGTATACAGGGTGTTACAAAAAGGTACGGCTAAACTTTCAGGAAACATTCCTCACACACAAAGAAAGAAAATATGTTATGTGGACATGTGTCCGGAAACGCTTACTTTCCATGTTAGAGCTCATTTTATTACTTCTCTTCAAATCACATTAATCATGGAATGGAAACACACAGCAACAGAACGTACCAGCGTGACTTCAAACACTTTGTTACAGGAAATGTTCAAAATGCGCTCCGTTAGCGAGGATACATGCTTCCACCCTCCGTCGCATGGAATCCCTGATGCGCTGATGCAGCCCTGGAGAATGGCGTATTGTATTACAGCCGTCCACAATACGAACACGAAGAGTCTCTACATTTGGTACCGGTGTTGTGTAGACAAGAGCTTTCAAATGCCCCCATAAATGACAGTCAAGAGGGTTGAGGTCAGGAGAGCGTGGAGGCCATGGAATTGGTCCGCCTCTACCAATCCATCGGTCACCGTATCCGTTGTTGAGAAGCGTACGAACACTTCGACTGAAATGTGCAGGAGTTCCATCGTGCATGAACCACATGTTGTGTCGTACTTGTAAAGGCACATGTTCTAGCAGCACAGGTAGAGTATCCCGTATGAAATCATGATAACGTGCTCCATTGAGCGTAGGTGGAAGAACATGGGGCCCAATCAAGACATCACCAACAATGCCTGCCCAAACGTTCACAGAAAATTTGTGTTGATGACGTGATTGCACAATTGCGTGCGGATTCTCGTCAGCCCACACATGTTGATTGTGAAAATTTACAATTTGATCACGTTGGAATGAAGCCTCATCCGTAAAGAGAACATTTGCACTGAAATGAGGATTGACACATTGTTGGATAAACCATTCGCAGAAGTGTACCCGTGGAGGCCAATTAACTGCTGATAGTGCCTGCACATGCTGTACATGGTACGGAAACAATTGGTTCTCCCGTAGCACTCTCCATACAGTGACGTGGTTCAAATGGTTCAAATGGCTCTGAGCACTATGGGACTCAACTGCTGAGGTCATTAGTCCCCTAGAACTTAGAACTAGTTAAACCTAACTAACCTAAGGACATCACAAACATCCATGCCCGAGGCAGGATTCGAACCTGCGACCGTAGTGGTCTTGCGGTTCCAGACTGCAGCGCCTTTAACCGCACGGCCACTTCGGCCGGCACAGTGACGTGGTCAACGTTACCTTGTACAGCAGCAATTTCTCTGACGCTGACCTTAGGGTTATCGTCAACTGCACGAAGAATTGCCTCGTCCATTGCAGGTGTCCTCGTCGTTCTAGGTCTTCCCAAGTTGCGAGTCATAGGCCGGAATGTTCCATGCTCCCTAAGACGCCGATCAATTGCTTCGAACATCTTCCTGTAGGGACACCTTCGTTCTGGAAATCTGTCTCGATACAAACATACCGCGCCACGACTATTGCCCCGTGCTAATCCATACATCAAATGGACATCTGCCAACTCCGCATTTGTAAACATTACACTGACTACAAAACCACGTTCATAATGAGCACTAACCCGTTGATGCTACGTACTGATGTGCTTGATGCTAGTACTGTAGAACAATGAGTCGCATGTCAACACAAGCACCGAAGTCAACATTACCTTCCTTCGATTGGGCCAACTGGCGGTGAATCGAGTAAGTACAGTACATACTGACGAAACTAAAATGAGCTCTAACATGGAAATTAAGCGTTTCCGGACACATATCCACATAACATCTTTTCTTTATTTGTGTGTGAGGAATGTTTCCTGAAAGTTTGGCCGTACCTTTTTGTAACAGCCTGTATGTAATATCGGATAAAACTGTTGTTTGAACATCTGTTGCTATTGGTATGCCGTCTTTAATTGAGACAGGGTCAGAAAGACATTCAATAACAAAACATGTCCTCCTAGGATCTTGGGACTGTGATGCACACATTTTTAAAATCTGTGCTTTCAGCAGAAAGAAATAAATGTCTACTGTCAATTTTAAACTGTTCTTGGAAGTAAGGCAATAGAAGAAAAATTAGGAGAACCTAAACTTGTAAGCAGCAGGTGGTTTACTCTAATCCATGCCAAAGTAAGTAACTGGGGACGTTTCTTTGTTTACGGACTTGGGCGGTAAGGTCGTAGAGTTTAATGAGTATTACGAAAGGGACGCCGGACGCGGTGGTCTCGCGGTTCTAGGTGCGCAGTCCGGAACCGCGCGACTGCTACGGTCGCAGGTTCGAATCCTGCCTCGGGCATGGATGTGTGTGATGTCCTTAGGTTAGTTAGGTTTAAGTAGTTCTAAGTTCTAGGGGACTGATGACCACAGCTGTTAAGTCCCATAGAGCTCAGAGCCATTTGAACTATTTTTGAACGAAAGGGACATCCAGCAAGTAACTGAGGACACTATCTTTGGAGCGACCGCTAGTATTTCCGGGTCGTCGTGTGCGGTGAGTTCAATCGGGATGGAGCTCAAGTGAGGTCTGGACAGCCAGTACTCGCCCGATCGCTGGGGGCACACGCATGCACTGTCCGACGGAAGGAGACTTGAGCGGTGACGACCGTTGGTTGGTCGTTCGGTTGGTCGTCTCATCGGGCGACGTGTACTTGGTCTTCCGATCGCTTCTGGGCCCCTTCGATTGATCATCTTGCGGTACTTGGGTCGGTTCCTTGCTTGTGCAAAGCTGTCGCATGGCCAATGGGCAAGTGTTCCCTCTGCATGGTTGGGTCTGAGCCAGTGTGCCCGGGACGTTGTCCGTCCGAGTTGCGAACGGACGTCAAGGCAGTTGGGACGGAGCGCCAGTGCGGTCCGGACAGCCAGTACTTGCCGACCACTGGCGACACACATGCACTGTCCGATGGAAGGAGACTGGAACGGGAACCACCGTTGGTTGGTCGTTCGGTCGGTCGTCTCATCGGGCGACGTGTAATTGGTCTTTTGACCGTTAGTGGGCCTCGTCAGTTGGCCATATTGCCGGACGTGGGTCGGTTGCTTCCTTGTGCTGAGATGTCGGGTGCCCAGTGGGCAAGTGTTCCCTCTCCATGGTTAGGTCCGAGCCAGTGTGCCTGTGTCGCCGTGTCTCCAAGTTCCGAACGGACATTAAGGGAGTCGGGATGGAGCTGCAGTTCCGTTGCCGACACTCATAGTTGGAGTGGAGACGACCTTGGTTGGTCGTTCGGTCGGTCGTCTCATCGGACGAGGTGTATTTGGTCGCCGACTGCTTATGGAAACTGTGTGTGTCAACTTGTGACGTCTCCTTTTTGTTCCACAGTGATTGGTTTTGGGATTGTCGAAGTTCTTGGTGCAAGTGTTTACGTGGAACTGTGTGTAGCTTCTGTGATTTCCACTGAGAAGTTATGAGTGCTGTCTGCGTACTAGAGTAGGCAGTCGGTCGGTTGGGACAGAGCAGCGAGTGTGTGTTTCCTCGCCGTGTTGATGCTGTCTGGCACGCCGTATAGTTCGACAGCCTTTGGTGTTGGTTTATATTTTTGAGTGGTTATTGTGCCTTGGCTATGTAAACGCCAATTTTGAAGACGTAGTGCTGCTGGTATCTTCGTCCTCGCTGATATTTTCCTTTCTCGTGCCGTTGGTCGGACGAAAGGGGATTGATTAAGTTGTTGGTCTCTTCAGCCGTCCCTGGGTCGGGTTGCCATCCTATTATTTAATCTGACTTTTGGGTGCCTGTCTCACCTAAACTTATTTTGGAGGTACCTCCTCAGACCCACCCTTGGAACACTTCTGAGTACGACTGTCTTTTTTTTTTTTATTTTGATTTTATTTTGTCTCAAGTACTGTAGGAGGCCTTCAGCCGTCTATTAATTTTAAAATAAGGCCTTCAGCCAACTTAAATTAAGATTTCAAGATTGAATTGTTTAAATCTTATTTTAAGAAAGGAGATTTTTCTCTATTTCGAATCTTTCTTATTCAGACCTTAAGCCTTGAGTTGTTCAGTGTTCAGTATGTGGCCTTTAGCCGAGCTTTTACGTCAAATATTTTTAAGATAAGGCCTTCAGCCGTCTTAAATTAAAATTTGAAAATTCACTTGTTTAAAACTTTTAAAATTTTCTTCTCTATCTGAAATTCTTGTTATCTAGGCCCTTAATCCTTGAGTTGTTCTATCTCCAGTGTGTGGACGAGTATTTATGTCAATTTTTTTCTGTTTGAACTAAGGCCTGCAGCCGTGTGTATTCCTAAAGGCAATTTTAATTACTTGTGTTCGGGCTTTCAACCGTATTGGTTTGAATCCTTTTAAGGGCATGTGTTTTTAGGAAAATAAAGACTGTGTGTTTTGTCCAACTAACAGTAGCTGGTTTTGGCCCATTTCCACAACCATAACCTGATCCACTCTGTCCTGCGAATCCAGATTTCACACTCTGTGCAGGATATTTCAGAAATACTTTTAGAAATTCTGGGGTGAGGTTCCTTGCACCAAAATATGGAAAAGTTCGTATAAACATATGTTTGACAATCCTTTATTTTTGAGGTATTAATGAAAGTTTACGATTTAGGAAACAGGAGTTCATCAACACATAAACTCATAACAAATCTCTAAATGTCCTTGTCTTTCCACAAACACTCATGCACTCGTCGAATTATGGACTGCCGCGCTGTTTCGAATTGTTTTGCAGGTTGCCATGACACGTCGAGCCGGCCGTTGTGGCCGAGCGATTCCAGGCGCTTCAGTCTGGAATCGCGTGACCTCTACGGTCGCAGGTTCGAATCTTGCCTCAGGCATGTACATGTGCGATATCCTTAGGTTAATTAGGTTTAAGTAGTTCTAAGTTCTAGGGGACTGTTGACCTCAGATGTTAAGTCCCATAGTGCTCAGAGCCATTTGACACATCGAAGAAGAACTTCCGCAGTCGTAATGTCTGCTGCATATACCAACTGTTTAAGGTGGTCCCAGAGATAATAATTCAAAGGACTGAGGTCGAGAAACGTGCAGAATATGGAAGTTGACTTTCTGAACCTGTCCACCTGCCATGGTAGATACCAACCAGTGCATCTCGAAGACTGAGACTAAAATGTGCTGAAACTCCATCGTACGTAACCCACATGTTTCATCTTATTTGAAGGTGCCCATCTTATAGTAGGTCCTGGAGGGACTTCTAAATAATTTCCCCGTAGACAACACCTGTAAGATGTACTGGGAGAACATATGGGCCTAACAGATACTCACCTACGGCCACAGTCCACGTATTAATCTTAAACTAATGCTGATCTCTAGCCTGTAGTGTATCATATTTCGTCTCTTCCAAACGTTGCCTTGTCTGTAAAGAAAACTGCAGAGACAAACGACGGATTGGCAGTTTGTTCAAAAAAACCATAGTCAAAAGTTTTCCTGTGGTGGGTGATCGGCATGTGTGACGACCTGCACACGTTGAAGATGATATTGATACGTGAGTTGCTCGTTGAGTATCTCATGCTAGAACCACTTGTCTTGAGCCGATACCCTGGTTCTTCTTCGACATTCCGTAGAATGTACTTTTCCTGGTCAGGCGTACGAGCAACACGTAGTCTTCCTCGATCAATAGTCTGTGGTGCAACGGATCCTGTCACGGCAACGCAACAATACAGACCACCAAAAGTTGGACAACTCGGCTGTCTTTGGTCTCGAAACGACGTCCGATACAGTCGTGCAGCTTCGTGTCCACTACAGTCGGTGGGGTTGTACGTAAAAATCATGTCTACCTGCTGAAAAAAATGGTTCAAATGGCTCTGAGCACTATGGGACTCAACTGCTGAGGTCATTAGTCCCCTAGAACTTAGAACTAGTTAAACCTAACTAACCTAAGAACATCACGAACATCCATGCCCGAGGCAGGATTCGAACCTGCGACCGTAGCGGTCTAGCGGTTCCAGACTGCATCGCCTTTAACCGCACGGCCACTTCGGCCGGCTCTGCCTGCTGAGGAAATGAAGATTCTACCATGTTTGAACGGAGTACTTTCAGTCAATGTACAACCTGTAATACATGTTCACAGAGGACACGTTGAAGAGAGAGGAATGACGAACGTAAACAATTCCCCCTGGCAACACAACACTGTCTAGGATACAATGAGTCAGGCAGGTGAAGTTGTAGGGCTGTACCTGGAAAGCTGTTGAATGTCAACTTTCATCAATAACTCGAAAACGAAGCATTTCGGACCTTCGTTTATAAGACTTTTTTCTGGTTTTGGTGTAAGGGATCAATCTTTACCCAAAGTTTGTAAAAGTATTTTTGAAACACTCTGTATACTCACGGGGTATATACTTAACATAAATTGATTGTCTGTGTAATAAATATCAGAGAATTTATTTCTCAAGACAAAAATAACCAAAGAGCAAATGGTAGAATAGTCGCTATAGTCAGATTAAAATTAACTAATAGCTAGCACTTCACCCCTTGCAGATGGTTTCCTCCAATCAGAGCGCTCAACGCACACCCGAACCGTTCGGCATTGCCAGACTGCCACAACAATTGTCCAGCTTTCTTCCTTGTTGTGTTTGGATCCCGAAACCTGGATCTGGCCATTTTATTTCGTATCCAGACGTGATAACCACACCACAAACAAGACGCGTGCGCACGCACACACACACACACACACACACACACACACACACACACACATACACACACACAGTCGCAAAGTTGGTAACGGTATGCACTCATTTCATGCACAGCACTAACCAAACACTACCGGAGCCTTCCGCACTAGACGCGATCCAGAGTCTTTTACACAGTTATTATAATCACAGAAATGGAATTACACTACGTGAAGCCGAACTTTTGAAGGCAGCAATTCAGCGTTGCTACTCGTGTACCAGAGTCATAAACATAACGCACAGTATCACGGCGCGGAGCAGTGGTTAGCGTTGTAATCCATCGCGTAGCATCGTATCTCCTCAAACAAAGCGATTTTTTTTTATTTATAAATCTAGTCTAAAGTCTTTCATTATTAGTTATATTCATTTAATTGGTTTTAATACAACTTTTTTAATTTCCGGTACTTTTCCGTGTCATCTTCATTGTTGTATCGAACTTTTTATTTGCTCTTATTTTCTTCCTATCATTCATTTTTCGTTTGGAATGTACTTGTACCGCCTGTAATATGCAACCAAGTGCTAATCAGTACTGCTCATTAGTTGGCAGTTCGTGCAGCCAATGTGAGGATAGTCTGAGGTAACCTATGAATGACTGCGAGAAATTACAATTTGTTTCTTACCGGTGAAACAGAAATTTTTCTGTATTACGTTTGTTCGTAGAGGTTAGCTTTATCGCCGTGAACAAAGCGCTGGTGACGTCAGTTCTACCGCTAATTACTGACTACCGTTTTCTCTGATACATTGCCCAGCACGAGGTTGTAGTTAGGTTAGGACACGGGTTTAAATTCAGGGCTACAAAACGCGTCGCCTGCTGCAGTTCAGTCATTGATCGTTTTAAATCGGTTGTCGACAGAGCATCTCGCACTTCCGTCATACTTCGCGGCGCCCACTTTGAGCACTGCTCCGCGTTACACATTAGCAGCGTATATGAAGCGACGCGCCGTGTTTGAATGTCATCTACACTACTGGCCATTAAAATTGATACACCACGAAGATGTGCCACAGACGCGAAATTTAACCGACAGAAAGAAGTGCTGTGATATGCAACTGATTTTCAGAGCATCCACACAAGGTTGTCGCCGGTGGCGACACCTACAACGTGCCGACATGATGAAAGTTTCTAACCGATTTCTCATACACAAACAGCAGTTGACCGGCTTTGCCTGGTGAAACATTGTTGTGATGCCTGGTGTAAGGAGGAGAAATGCGTACAATAGCGTTTCAGACTTTGATTAAGGTCGGATTGTAGCCTATCGCGATTGCAGTTTATCGTATCACGACATTGCTGCTCGCGTTTGTCGAGATCCAATGACTGTTAGCAGAATATGGAATCGGTTGGTTCAGGAGGATAGTACGGAACGCCGTGCTGGATCCCAACGGCCACGTATCTCTAGCAGTCGAGATGACTGGCATCTTATCCGCATGGCTGTGACGGATTGTGCAGCCACGTCTCGATCCCTGAGTCAATAGATGGGGACGTTTGCAAGACAACAACCTTCTGCACGAACAGTTCGATGACGTTTGCAGCAGCATGGACTATCAGCTCGGAGACTACAGCTGCGGTTACCCTTGACACTGCATCACAGATAGGAGTGCCTGCGATGGTGTACTCAACGACGAACCTGGGTGCACGAATGGCGAAACGTCATTTTTTCGAATGAATCCAGGTTCTGTTTACAGCATCATGGTGGTCACATCCGTGTTTGGCGACATCGCGGTGAACGCACATTGGAAGCGTGTATTCGTCATTGCCATACTGGCGTATCACCCGGCGTGATGGTACGGGGTGCCATTGGTTACACGTCTCGGTCACCTCTTGTTCACATTGACGGCACTTTGAACAGTGGACGTTAGATTTCAGATGCGTTACGACCCGTGGCTCTACCCTTCATTCGATCCCTGCGAAACCCTACATTTCAGCAGGATAATGCACGACCGCATGTTGCAGGTCCTGTACGGGCCTTTCTGGATACAGAAAATGTTCGACTGCTGCCCTGGACAGCACATTCTCCATATCTCTCACCAAATGAAAACGTCGCTGAGCAACTGGCTCGTCACAATACGCCAGTCACTACTCTTGATGGACTGTGGTATCGCGTTGAAGTTGCGTGGGCAGCTGTACCTGTACACGCCATCCAAGCTCTGTTTGACTCAATGTTCAGGCGTATCAAGGGCGTTATTACGGCCAGAGGTGGTTGTTCTGGGTACTGATTTCTCAGGATCCATGCACCCAAATTGCGTGAAAATGTAATCACATGTCAGTTCTAGTATAATACATCTGTCCAAAGAGTACCCGTTTATCATCTGCATTTCTTCTTGGTGTAGCAATTTTAATGGCCAGTAGTATATAACAATGCGGTAGGAGGCAGCCGATGTGACTGCGCCGGCAAATGACAAGCGTTAAGTGTCAAGTAATTTTAATCGGACTCTAGCAGCCTACGTCGCTTCCACATAAATATTAAAAATACGTAGGATTCCCTTTTCCTTCAAATGCTGTAAAAAGAACATCTAATCGCACTCACTTATTGCCGGCTCTTAAACTCTATATTCCAGAAAGGACGGGGATAGAGAGAGTTAGAGGGGTGCAGGGACGGGAAGAGAGAGAGAGAGAGAGAGAGAGAGAGAGACAGAGAGAGAAGAGGGGGCGAGATATTTGCAAATATAATGCTGTAGAGCCGGCGAGTGGGCTGGCCAGTGAATAGCGTGTGGTTTGCGGGCTGATGCAGCAGCCACAGCGGCAGCGGCAGCGGCAGCACTAGTAATTAGCAGCGCGCACCCTTCATCGCTAATGAAGGCCGCGCCGGATAAATACTGCGCAATGGAAGCCGCGCCGCCGCCATCACCGGACCGCACAGTGGCGCGCGCGGCCACCGCCGGCGCGATGAAGACGTAAATCCCAGCCGGTCGGCCGGGACAATACTTGGGCCGCTACCCCTGCGTCTGCCGGCTCGGCAGACCCCGCCGTTCGCAGCCATTTGAACGCCCACGAGCGGAAAGAAGGGAAAATACGTACAAAAGTTCTTGGCCGGGAACAGCCTTGGCTTAGCTCTGCTTCCTCGTGCCGCAGCCGTGAGCTTCCCGCCGGCTTTGTCGCGTGCTGCTCGCTCCCCGGCATTGCTAATGGCCCCTCTGTGTTTGTAATTACTCTAAGTGCTCGCCGCCCTCCTTGGCGGGCCACCGCCGCCCACCTGCTTCCTTCCGCAGGTGGCCATGCACCTCGTTGGCTCCCTCCTTCGTGTGGGGTCTCGGCGCTAGTTTCTAGTCTGTTATGGCTCGTCCGCAAACTGAGATCAGCACTCCCTCGGCTCCCTTTATAGCGACAAGCTACCTGTTCTAACACTCTGCTTGTACGGGCCTCGGACCAACTTTATTCCCTGTAATATAAATTACGCTCGTTTCTCTTCTGGCTGAACAAAACTACAGGATGGTCCATTGATCGTGACCTGGTCAAATATCTCGCGAAATAAGCGTCAAACGAAAGAACTACAACGAACGAAACTTGTCTAGATTGAAGGGGGAAACCAGATGGCGCTATGGTTGGCCCACTAGATGGTGCTGCCATAGGTCAAATACATATCAAATGCGTTTTTTAAAAATAGGAACCCCCATTTTTATTACATATTCGTGTAGTACTTGAAGAAATATGAATGTTTTAGTAGGACCACTTTTTTCGCTTTGTGGTAGATTGCGCTGTAATAGTCACAAACATATGGCTCACAATTATAGACGAACAGTTGGTAACAGGTTTTTTAAATTAAAATACAGTACGTAGCAACGTTTTAACACTTTATTTCGGTTGTTCCAATGTGATACATGTACTTTTGGGAACTTATCAATTCTGAGAACGCACGATGTTACAGCGTGATTACCTGTAAATACCACATTAATTCAATAAATGCTGAAAATGATGTCCGTCAACCTCAATGCGTTTGGCAATATGTGTAACGACATTCCTCTCAACAGCGAGTAGTTCGCCTTCCCTAATGTTCGCACATGCATTGACAACACTCTGAGGCATGTTGTCAGCTGTTGTCGGTGGATCACGATAGCCCACAGAAAGAAATCCGGGGACATCAGATCCGGTGAACGTGCAGGCCATGGTATGGTGCTTCGACGACCAATCCACCTGTGATGAAATATGCTCATCAATACCGCTTCAACCGCACGCGAGCTATGTGCGTGACATCCATCATGTTGGAAGTACATCGCCATTCTGTCATGCAGTGAAACATCTTGTAGTAACATCGGTAGAACATTACGTAGCAAATCAGCATACATTGCACCATTTAGATTGCCATCGACAAAATGGGGGCCAATTATCCTTCCTCCCATAATGCCTCACCATACATTAACCCGTCAAGGTCGCTGATGTTCCACTTGTCGCAGCCATCGTGGATTTTCCGTTGCCCAGTATTGCATATTATGCCGGTTTACGTTACCGCTGTTAGTGAATGACGCTTCGTCGCTAAATAGAACGCGTTCAAAAAATCTGTCATCGTCCCGTAATTTCTCTTGTTGCCGGTGGCTGAACTGTACACGACGTTCAAAGTCGTCGCCATGCAATTCCTGATGTATAGAAATATGGTACGGGTGCAGTCGATGTTGATGTAGCATTCTCTACACCGACGTTTTCGAGATTCCCGATTCTCCCGCAATTTGTCTGCAACTGATGTGCGGATTAGCCGCGACAGCAGCTAAAACACCTACTTGGGCATCATCATTTGTTGCAGGTCGTGGTTGACGTTTCACATGCGGCTGAACACTTCCTGTTTCCTTAAATAATGTAACTATCCAGCGAACTGTCCGGACACTTGGATGATGTCGTCCAGGATACCGAGCAGCATACATAGCACACGCCCGTCGGGCGTTTTGATCACAATAGCCATACACCAACACGATATCGACCTTTTCCGCAATTGGTAAACGGTACGACACGAATATGTAATAGAAATGGGGGGTTCCTATTTTTAAAAAAACGCAGTTGATATCCGTTTGAACTATTGCAGCGCCATCTAGTGGGCCAAACATAGCGCCATCTGGTTACCCCCTTCAAGCTAGACAAGTTTCGTTCTTTGTAGTTTTTTTGTTTGACGCTTATTTCGTGAGATATTTGCCCCGGTCACGATCAGTGGACCACCCTGTATAATGTTGGTTCTCGCGTTATATGTTACAACGAGGCACCTAGAGAATTACAGCGCATTACGTATAGATGAGAAAGACATATTTGTTTGTGTATTTAGTAATATTAAGAATCTCCAATATTATGCTCCACAGAGGTAATAAAATAATTTTTTATCCATACAACCAAAGAGTAGATAAAAATCTTTATTACGCTGTAACTATAACCCGACTAAAGTTAATTGATAGTTGACGTCTGTCACTTGCTGTTTCGGTGTTGCCACAGACGCTGTCGGCTACCACTCGGCTTAGGGATAGACAGAGATGTTGGGAAACGTCACACAAGCTGTTAATGTTTAAGCGAAGCAATGCTGGTAGAGGACGTGTGAGAGGCCCTGTCGACAGCTGACCTTAAGTGGTCAATCGCTGGACTGTGGCAGACGACCGGGTTTCGTAGCCCTGGTTTTGAACTCATGTCCTGACCTAAGCACAACCTCGTGATGTGCAATGTACCCGAGGAAACGGCGATCAACAGTCTGCGGCAGAGCTAGCACCACGATCGCTTTGTTCACGCCGTTTAACCCTTTCCTGCTCGGCGGGACTAAAAAAAAGTTCCATCCTGTTTCTGATGGCATAAAACAGCATGGAGTTGAATTCATGCATTTGCATACTGCCGGGTCCCTGTTTGACACCTCTGCCCAGAAATGGCAGCAAAAGACAGTCTGTCGCACTCCTGCGTTGTTCATTATGTAACAAGGGTTTATCAGTTCTGCTGATGCCAAAGGACACTATTGTGAGGATTTTGAGGTTTATAATCTGTATAATCTGCATATGATGAAGAAATAGATGAAATGTATGACGAGATAAAAGAAATTATTCAGGTAGTGAAGGGAGACGAAAATTTAATAGTCATGGGTGACTGGAATTCGTCAGTAGGAAAAGGGAGAGAAGGAAACATAGTAGGTGAATATGGATTTGGGGGAAGGAATGAAAGAGGAAGCCGCCTTGTAGAATTTTGCACAGAGCATAACTTAATCATAGCCAACACTTGGTTCAAGAATCATAAAAGAAGGTTGTATACCTGGAAGAATCCTGGAGATACTAGAAGGTCTCAGATAGATTATATAATGGTAAGACAGAGATTTAGGAACCAGGTTTTAAATTGTAAGACATTTCCTGGGGCAGATGTGGATTCTGACCACAATCTATTGGTTATGAACTGCAGATTGAAACTGAAGAAACTGCAAAAAGGTGGGAATTTAAGGAGATGGGACCTGGATAAACTGAAAGAACCAGAGGTTGTACAGAGTTTCAGGGAGAGCATAAGGGAACAATTGACAGGAATGGGGGAAAGAAATACAGTAGAAGAAGAATGGGTAGCTCTGAGGGATGAAGTAGTGAAGGCAGCAGAGGATCAAGTAGGTAAAAAGACGAGGGCTAATAGAAATCCTTGGGTAACAGAAGAAATATTGAATTTAATTGATGAAAGGAGAAAATATAAAAATGCAGTAAATGAAGCAGCCAAAAAGGAATACAAACGTCTCAAAAATGATATCGACAGGAAGTGCAAAATGGCTAAGCAGGGATGGCTAGAGGACAAATGTAAGGATGTAGAGGCTTGTCTCACTAGGGGTAAGATAGATACTGCCTACAGGAAAATTAAAGAGACCTTTGGAGAGAAGAGAACTACTTGTATGAATATCAAGAGCTCAGATGGCAACCCAGTTCTAAGCAAAGAAGGGAAGGCAGAAAGGTGGAAGGAGTATATAGAGGGTTTATACAAGGGCGATGTACTTGAGGACAATATTATGGAAATGGAAGAGGATGTAGATGAAGACGAAATGGGAGATACGATACTGCGTGAAGAGTTTGACAGAGCACTGAAAGACCTGAGTCGAAACAAGGCCCCGGGAGTAGACAACATTCCATTTGAACTACTGATGGCCTCGGGAGAGCCAGTCATGACAAAACTCTACCATCTGGTGAGCACGATGTATGAGACAGGAGAAATACCCTCAGACTTCAAGAAGAATATAATAATTCCAATCCCAAAGAAAGCAGGCGTTGACAGATGTGAAAATTACCGAACTATCAGTTTAATAAGTCACAGCTGCAAAATACTAACGCGAATTCTTTACAGACGAATGGAAAAACTAGTAGAAGCCGACCTCGGGGAAGATCAGTTTGGATTCCGTAGAAATGTTGGAACACGTGAGGCAATACTGACCTTACGACTTATCTTAGAAGAAAGATTAAGAAAAGGCAAACCTACGTTTCTAGCATTTGTAGACTTAGAGAAAGCTTTTGACAATGTTAATTGGAATACTCTCTTTCAAATTCTGAAGGTGGCAGGGGTAAAATACAGGGAGCGAAAGGTTATTTACAGTTTGTACAGAAACCAGATGGCAGTTATAAGAGTCGTGGGGCATGAAAGGGAAGCAGTGGTTGGGAAGGGAGTGAGACAGGGTTGTAGCCTGTCCCCGATGTTATTCAATCTGTATATTGAGGAAGCAGTAAAGGAAACAAAAGAAAAATTCGGATTAGGTATTAAAATCCATGGAGAAGAAATAAAAATGTTGACGTTCGCCGATGACATTGTAATTCTGTCAGAGACAGCAAAGGACCTAGAAGAGCAGCTGGACGGAATGGACCCTCTCTTGAAAGGAGGATATAAGATGAACACCAACAAAAGCAAAACGAGAATGATGGAATGTAGTCGAATTAAATCGGGTGATGCTGAGGGAATTAGATTAGGAAATGAGACACTTAAAGTAGTAAAGGAGTTTTGCTATTTGGGGAGTAAAATAACCGATGATGGTCGAAGTAGAGAGGATATAAAATGTAGACTGGCAATGGCAAGGAAAGCGTTTCTCAAGAAGAGGAAATTGTTAACATCGAGTATAGATTTAAGTGTCAGGAAGTCATTTCTGAAAGTATTTGTATGGAGTGTAGCCATGTATGGAAGTGAAACATGGACGATAACTAGTTTGGACAAGAAGAGAATAGAAGCTTTCGAAATGTGGTGCTACAGAAGAATGCTGAAGATAAAGTGGGTAGATCACGTAACTAATGAGGAAGTATTGAATAGGATTGGGGAGAAGAGAAGTTTGTGGCACAACTTGACTAGAAGAAGGGATCGGTTGGTAGGACATGTTTTGAGGCATCAAGGGATCACAAATTTAGCATTGGAGGGCAGTGTGGAGGGTAAAAATCGTAGAGGGAGACCAAGAGATGAATACACTAAGCAGATTCAGAAGGATGTAGGTTGCAGTAGATACTGGGAGATGAAGAAGCTTGCACACGATAGAGTAGCATGGAGAGCTGCATCAAACCAGTCTCAGGACTGAAGACCACAACAACACAACAACAACCCTGTATTCGCCTGACCAAAAGTCTTGTTCCTCCTGCCACCGAACTTCACTAATTCCCATTATATCTAACTTTGACCTATCCATTTCCCTTTTTAAATTTTCTAACCTACGGCACTGCGTAGGATCCTACAGTCTTGGCGTGCATCCGTGCATCGCTGCGGTCTGGTCCCGGGTCGACGGGCACGTGCGCCTTCCGCCGACCACTGGCGACAACATCGATGTACTGTGGAGACCTCACGCCCCACGTGTTGAGCAATTCGGCAGTACATCCACCCGGCCTCCCGCATGCCCACTATACGCCCTCGCTCAAAGTCCGTCAACTGCACATACGGTTCACGTCCACGCTGTCGCGGCATGCTACCAGTGTTAAAGACTGCGATGGAGCTCCGTATGCCACGGCAAACTGGCTGACACTGACGGCGGCGGTGCACAAATGCTGCGCAGCTAGCGCCATTCGACGGCCAACACCGCGGTTCCTGGTGTGTCCGCTGTGCCGTGCGTGTGATCATTGCTTGTACAGCCCTCTCGCAGTGTCCGGAGCAAGTATAGTGGGTCTGACACACCGGTGTCAATGTGTTGTTTTTTCCATTTCCAGGAGTGTAGATCCAGAATTCGAGACGGGATTTTGGACCCTTTCCGTGTTGGTAACTGACCACCCAGCCCATGATCCACGTAATGGTATGATATTTGGAGGGGTTAAAATGTGTGTCCTCGGGGTATTGAAATATTAGTGGCTCGATTGCATCTGATGGGTCTCGGATGAAGCAGACGGTCAGTTGCTGCACGAATCGCCAGACGTCATACAAGAAGGGCAGGTCAGACAGTGTTCATCAGTGTCGAGGGGGAGAACTCAACAAACCGATGGTGTGCAGTCACTGTTTTGTGGCCAATTTCCTTTTCGACTATGTGGTACCACACTGCCCGGACATCCATAGTGAGGAAGGGCAGCTAGATGGTACCACACAATCGGCCACCGGATGGAGAGATATTTGGCCTCCAGCACATTACACGGAACACAGTGCTATAGTAGGTCGTAAAAATCCTTACTGCTGGATGGACACGTACCTGGGAGGCTCGTATATGTGTAACTGCAGTCGACGAAAAACGCCAAAAAGTGAGACGTGGTCGACAGACACCGGTGCTGAGGTAGACGCACGTAGGAGGACTTCAAGCAAGCTGCAATGTAATAGGTGCGCTCGGTCCTGTTACAGTAATACTCATATAAAATGCAGCACCTCACATTAGGGCGTTGACGAGGCTAAGGCCTCCATCTCGTGACGGCATGGTAAATATCTCACAGCACACTTAAGACAGAGAAACAGCCGTACGATAATAGCCAAGTAGCGCCCAGTCACCGTTGGCAGAGAGAGCACTTGCACGATACGGACGAATTTTGATGCCACGTAACGATTAAGGAACTCAGCGCGTTGAAATGTGTCCTGACCGCATCGTTGCGGATGACGTATAACAGGCTGCGGAAATTATTCGCGGCTGTGCATGTGACAGTGCGCCCAGGTACCGAAATGCCCGCACTAGCAGCAGGGGTGCCACTTCACCTTCCCGGACACCTATTCCGATGCACATTGCAGAAGATTTGGCGACGTTCATGGTACTGCCTGCGGCATAACGCGTGGTCAGTTTGATGACTGTTCGAATGTCGGAATCGGAGTGGACGAAGCCTGGCAGCAAAAGGTGTGATGTAGAAGGATGAAACCGGAGAGCTCGGTCGTCAGGTTCCCCAATGAGCGGCTCTATGACAATAGCATACAGAAGGTTAGAGGTTGTCGAAGTGAGCATTGGATGCGTACTGGCCCTTCCCTTGACTTGGTGTCGTGAACTGGCACCACCGTAAGGCGCGGGAAGTGAGGTGGGATGCCCATGTGGACTGCCATCGGAAACAGGAAATGACGGCTCACTTCATCAAAGGCGCTATCGAAATCTATAGCGGCGAGCACTGCGAGGAGTCTGCAGGTCGCCACTAACGCAGTTAAGTCGCGACATTTCCCTGTGGCGCTCTCTATGGTAACCTGTCGCTCAGCATCGTTTGCAGTGGGGAGGGGACACAAGGAAGTACAGTCTGCAGAAGCATCTACAGTCTGCAGACGCATCGCCAGTAAGCGGGCGAAGATCTTGTAATATGCTTAGTTATTAATAAGTTACTTCACCTGTATTTTTATTCCATCTCTGGTGGTTTCGTGGCTCTAAAAACAATATCTTCACCTGAAGATGTGGCCTTCTGTGCTACAAAACCGGTAGCGATCTAACAATAATAAAGGACTAAAGACAGCTGAAGCCATCTATTAATACCCAAGATGACTGCTCATAGCTGTGGTCACACTACAAGATTGTCTGCTTGCCCTCTGGGTTGAGTAGGGTGAGCGGTTTATAGTTCGTGACTGTCGACCCTCGAGCTGGTTTGTGAACAGTACTGATGAAGCCCTCAGCAAAGGCAGGTGGGACTGCTTGGTCAGATGTCATCAGTTCTTGGAACATAGTCGCCCATCACATTGCCACAAGCCCCGAGAAGGCTCGGTAAAACTCACTCGGTAAACTGTCGATGCCGGGCGATCTGTTGACTGCACCGTATTGACTTCGTCTCGTGTGACCGTATCTGTTGAAGTATCTGCCTCTGTGTGTGTGAGTGTGCGCGTGGCTTAATGCAAGATGGAGTCGTCAGCTTCGGCAGCGGAATCTTCTTCCCTGTAAGTAAGTCGGTGGCGCCCGACGAACGAG
This sequence comes from Schistocerca cancellata, assembly GCF_023864275.1. Taxonomy (NCBI): domain Eukaryota; kingdom Metazoa; phylum Arthropoda; class Insecta; order Orthoptera; family Acrididae; genus Schistocerca; species Schistocerca cancellata. Next base: position 436,143,966 of record NC_064626.1, on the reverse strand, counting down.
CTAACGATGTCATTGTGATTGGTATCATTACGCGTGATGAGAGTCTCGATGAGCTGTCGACTCCGTCGTTCGTCGGATGCAGGGACGAAATTTCCGACCCACATGATTGTGGCGCCGCTTCCACATCATCACTCCCTGCAATTTGCGGGGTGCCAGTGCAATTATCCACGCCTTATTTCTCTGCTGTTCCATCTGGTTGTTTGGGGTTGGCGACTGAGGGCCCAGATCTCGAAGGATTGCATAGTAGAATCTGACGGTGTTGCGATGGGATTCGGTCAAGTCTTCCCCGTATCTCATTAGCGCCCTCCGGATCGACGGTTTTGTGAGTCCATCCACCACGATAATGTCGATCGTTAGCTGGGAAGGCTTCGCTTGCAGGCTCCTCATGTCTCGTTGACTTACAGGCAACAAGCCGGATCGTGCAGATGAGAAGCATTCAGTTTCCGCGGCGCGTGGCTGCACCATAACAGACTGGGGCAGAAGGAGGACAACGCGGATGTAAGCGCAATGATCGGATAAGGTCAGTGGCCAGCATTCAGCGTCCAGTATCGCAGATGTAAGATCCAGTAAGGCATATATCCACCCTAGACGGCCTGCAGAATGACTGGTAAGAAACGTAGGCCAGAATGGTCACCGTGTTGGACTTCCCAGGTATCGTGGAGAAGAAGGTCCCTCATCACTATAAGTAGTTCTGGCATATAGCCGATTTCTAGGTCTGCAGTAAATTACGGATCCTGCGAGTAAGTTCTGTTCTCCTTTACATTTGAATATTCAGCATTCGCTGTGCGTCACCGACACATTTGAGTACAATTTAGTTCGAACCATTGAGATTCACTCCTCTCTGGTGGTTCAGATCCATTATAGATTAAATAAAGCACAGTATGAACTAAAACAGAGAGAAAAAACATTTCACTTAACGAGAGTTCTATAATAATAAATTCAGTATGAGAAAAATTTTGTTGTCAGGTCAGACAAGGCAATGAGTCACTATAAAAAAAAAAAAGAAAGAGAAACTGAAACAAACGGATGCGGACTAAAATATGTACAATTAAAGTTTGAAGAACAACACTCAGATGTCTTCAACTGCTTGTAGCAATCGTAATGCTGGATACCAAAGCCAGCACAAGTAATACTGATAAATTACGAAACAGGTTCAAACTTGACACGAATATCTGTAACATAGATCGACAGAAACCTTTAGCAAACCACATAGCTTGACTTTCAGCTGATAATATTGGGGTTGATTGCATTGAAGGGTGCGAATGTAAAATTTTGACGAGAACGCCCACTTGGCTGCAACTAACATAGGTCTCTTGAATTTTCATTAATGATTAGTGCATAAAACAATGCGGAAGCAACTCATTAAGTTTATGAAGTGTTAACTGTGCTCAAAGACAATACACAGAAAAAAGAGTGATATAAAATAATTTGACAATGTGAGTTAGGGTCACCGATAAACTCCTTGTCAATATTACTGGGGATACTTCAAGCCTAAAACACACAGTATAATTTTTCCTATGAAACAGTGGATAACTTTGGAAGCTGGAACAAGGTGTTTTTAATGCGTCATCTAGATATGAGTGTGTGAGACTGGATTGGTATACACTCGTATTTGTGGTAATTCCCGTAGATGGAAATGTGACCACGCAAAGATATATCAAGGCATAACAAGAATAAGGTTTCAATGCAACATCAACGTTCATGGGATATTTGTTCCTGTCCACCAGAGTGCAGAAATTGCTTTAAGTTGGAAAAACTTATTTCAAAAATATATCTTCTTGAAGATTTATCGTGTTTGTCTCTAGTTCTTAACGATTGCAGTTTCCGAAGCTCTCACATATCCCATGTACAGGTTCAGTAATGTCACCTGAAACGAATCGTTAATTCAAGAGTTGCAAACTGACATAACTGGTTAACTGGTTATTAAATTCTGTGGCGGGGATTTCAGTATGTTTGTCAGTGGATAATCTCTTCCGCCAACGCTTGCGGTTTACGTAATTGAATTCAAAGCAGCAAAGTGTCACAGCGAATTTCTTTACTTTTTTCTCAAAAGTATTTACTGCTGGAAATGTTGGGATTTTTCGCTTGCAATTGGAGGGTCACTTCTTTTAATTTTGAGATGATACATGCCAAGGAATCTATAACAAGGAACCTTTGAATCTCGTCAAGTTCTTGACAATATTGCCCAGAAGATGATTTCAGAAAATCTCTTATCTCATCCACAAAACCGCAAAATTGTTCCGTGGTTTTTCCACATTTTGAGCCACCTTAGTTCCGCTGAAACTACCTCTTTGGCTTTGTAAAAAATGTGTGTGAAATCTTATGGGACTTAACTGCTATGGTCATTAGTCCCTAATCTTACACACTACTTAACCTAAATTATCCTAAGGACAAACACACACACCCATGCCCGAGGGAGGACTCGAACCTACGCCGGGACCAGCCGCACAGTTCATGACTGCAGCGCCTCTTTAGCTTTAATTTAAACACTGAGCTACAGAATTTTCCATGACAAAGACAACTCAAATTTAATGTATTCATTTATTACCCACTTTTTACAATGCCAGCACAGTATGACTGCTATACATTGACAGCATGATTTCCAATAATTAACACCAAAGAATGGCCCTGATTTGCAAGAAATCCTAAGAATAAAAATATGAAATTAAAGCAATAGGAAACTACCTCCAAATCTGTTAATTGCCTAATCTCATTTCAATCACGAATCCCAACAGTGCAAATCTCATTCTTTTTCATAAGTCCATTACCTCACAGAACACGAACTACAGCAATAACAGCAAGTAGCAACTACAGCTAGCTAAATAAAAATATTTTAACTTCTATAGACCGTAACTACTAGGAGGCATATGGTTAGCGAAAGAAAGATTTTGTTGAAGAGCAAACAATGTATTTAGAAAATTTTACCTTCTTCTTATGACATGCAGTTCCAAAAATTATACAATTTTCAATAATTCCACTGCCCAAACATTATTAACCAGACATCCATCATTATACATTTCCTTGCGTATTTTTTTGTGAACACATCATTTCATTTCACTTTACAATTCATAGCCTACCAACACAGCGTCGCCACTAAGAATATCATGTCCTTACACTTCCATATCCACTCGCTACTGCTCCAACATTAAAATCTCTTGCCGACGTCGTAGAGCTCTGTCAGCGATATTAACACAGTCTGTAGCGCTGTCAACACACAAACAGGCTACTTACACCGCTTCAAAAATTATCTCACTATGCTTAGAATCTGAGATATTCAAAAGACCTCTGATCTATCCGTGACGTGTAAAAGTTGATCAGATGTAATTTAGTTTACGGGTTGTAACTTACATGACATAGTCAAAATTTCTTGGTGGAAAATATGGAGATAGGAAAGAAATTTTGAAAATGAATCATCCTGAGCACAAAGAGGAAGACACCCATTATTCTTTCCAGTCACTGAAGGCGCCACATTTGTTACAACAACGAGTTTATTGAGTGAAAAATTGCTGTCTTTCGAAAGTTTCAGGAATGCACTAAATGTGTTTTTGCTATCAGCACGTTCAAGAAGTGGCAGCAATTTTACGAAATCCTCCTTAACCGCAAAATCATGAAAGGTCACTCTAATAAATAAGCACATCTCTCCGACGTCAGAAATATCTATACTTTCATCAAACTTAAGCGAAAATAATCACAAGATTGCAGGTCCTGATATAACTAAATTCAAAATTTTTGGAAATTTCTTCAAACATGCCTAGTAACAGTTTTACGAGAGAGTGGAAGACCTTTTTCTGGAGACGTAACCGCACATTTATTTTTGTGGCCACTGAATAGAGCTTCTGCGGCTATGATCATTAATTCTTTGGCTGCTTCTCCGTCTGAAACGCTTTTCTCTTCGGTAAAACATAACAGATTTATAAGAGGCCGTTTTCATTTTACTGTTTCACCGAGCAGGCTTCCTAAACACACTTTAGTGTAGTGTTAATTTAGTTTTGAAGTTTTCATAATTCAAAAATAACAGGAAAGTCTGTGATAAAGTTTGGTGATATGTCGAAAACTGAGGTTCTACAACACTTTTCTTGGAAAACGATACACTTATTTTGCATAGTAAATACATGGGTTTTCCTCTGAATTCGACGGAACAATACTGTTCCTCCCAATTGCCGTAAAAACTGTAAATTTTTTTGTCTTTTAGCCACATTATATTAGGAATAATCGGCCGCATATAAACACGTAATTTATACTGGATTGCGCGATAAGCATTGCACAGAAAGAAACTATCAGTACAAAGAACAATATTAAAAAAGAGCGAACTTATTGCTTGCTGAAAAGTTTTGTTGGATTAAATTGACCCTGTCTCCTATTCCCAACAATTAGTATTTGTTTAGGAAAATAACGAGCACAGCTTTTTATTGAGAAACTTAACATTAGGAATCGTCAGAATAGAAATTTGCTTATGAAGTGTGTCAGGCACTCAGTGGCACCGCGATGGACAGGCCTGGTCTACACATTACTGTCTGCGTCAAGCAAGACCAATGGCTGGTAATACCTACGTTTCCGCAATTCCACTTTGGCGCTGAATTCTGTAGGTGTAGGTAGAACTTTCCAGGGTCGTCATCCAGCAAATCTAGCGATGTGATCCTCGGTCATATAAGCTGATAGATAGCCCATTCGATCAAAATAATATTCAATTCCAGTAATTGCTCAATTCGTTCACATCCACATGACTGACAGCACTTGTCCTCGGATGGCCACGCTTCAACTATCCATGTAAACGAACACAGACCGCCTGTCCACCGGCGGGTCCCGAAGCAGGTGGTTGATTACCTGCGGGCGAAGAGGTTGTACTGCGTTTTCGATTACATCTCGAAATCGCGCGCGGATCAAAACTGTTAAACGATTTTCATTAACACGTTATGAAAAACGATTTTCAGGCTGAGTAGGCGAAGTCATAAGTGTTGTATAATGTCGAGATACGGAATAAGACGGTATGTAAATTATAATTGTATTTCTATGTTACTATCAATACTGGTAAAACCACTTTGACAGAGAACTTAGCTTCTCGTCTCCAAAACTTCATAAGCCATATTCTTCCGAGTTTGGGTTTGGTGGTTATAAAACAGATTTACAGACATGCAAACCGCTACGTTTATGCTTTTAAGCGGTTCGATGAGGAACTGTTATAGGAAATTTAATGTAGTTAATCTTTGTACTGGGATACGTTTTTCACTGGAGGCAACGGTTTTCGAATTATTCAAGAAAAAGATACAGGGGTGATCTTCAAACGCATTTCCACAGCACTCTCATCCCTCAGCAGTCATGATTTCCAGTCTGATTCTTGCTCCTGCGATTGTACAAAAGTGAACTACACGAACTATTCAGGATATTCGACCTTTTCCGCCGCTATTGATTAGGATCTTATGCCACCAGCATCGTCGGCTACTTCGTTAACATTATGAATTTAAATATGTCCTTGAGGGCAATGTAAGAAAAACGACCTTTGTAAACGTTATGCGAAAACTAATTACGTTGACAATTCGGTCTAAACTGAACCATTACAAGCATAGTAGTTTCGTCGTCAGAAGACCTGACGAATCCAACGATGTAATTTTTCTTTTAAGCTGTAAAATTTCACAAAATTATTAGGTAAAATTTACACAAACGACAATTTTCAATTAAAAAGTGCTCGACTAATCAGGTGGCTTAATAAGCCCAGACAATCAAGAGATGTGACAAATGCTTTACGTGACTTTCTTGATAAAAAATGGTACGGACAAACTTAAAAAAGGAACTGAGATACGGCGAGGTTCCATGCTATTCTGAAATAGCCGATATAAGAATCTTAACTATTTCCTTTATTTTCTCGTCACTGTTGACCAACTTTGAGAAGGAACAGAAAATCTAACAATGCGTTTTAAATGCTAATATCACTTGTACGTATACTGCTGCAGCCACTCCTCTAAAAATCTGTTCTAGATCAATTTAACCCACCTTTTCGCTAGAGAACAGATAAATTCCAAGGACAATTCCCTCCAGAAAGGTTCTTATCGTGAATCTGTAATTTGTGCAAGCTGTAGTCTGAAATGTGAAGCGAGAACAACAAGAAAGTGGAACAATGACCACACTGACATCACTCTCTCCTCACACTTTTCCTTGCGGTAGACCATTGTACGTCCATTGTCCAGTATGCAGGACGGCGAGACATTGCTGCGGTTTTACTGTCGAGGTAGCCCTTACAGGAGACATTAGGCTGAAATAACTTACACAGTTCTCTGATAAGAAAGGCGAGATCATTAACGACCTCACACACTCTCACCCCCTGGACGAGAGCAGTACTGCCAATTTAATCTCTCGCGTGTCGGACTTCTCTGGTCGGCACAGTTTAATCTCGGCGCCAGGCTGCAGTAAGCACGTCTCCTCTATTCAGAGCGGCGGCATTAAACATTATCTCTGGCCGCCGGAACCGCGGCAGAGCGGCGGTGTCGGCGCCATTATGCTCCTCTTGTGCACCTGTTTTTGCTGCGGGAGTTTCTAAAGCATACGCCGCCTGATTTAGTGCAACAATAGAAGGGGGCAGCGGCCGCCCGGCCAACAATAGGCCAGTTTACGCTCCCGCTGGTCCACCCGCTCGATACAAGCGGCTTCTCCAAAAACCAGCGATTCCAGTGCGGCTGAGAGAAAGGAAAAGGGCGGGAGGTCCGCCCTTTTCACCTGCGTAATAAACGTCACGGCTCCCAACAGCTCTACTTTTTACGCGTTTGCGTGCATGTTCCCCTTTAACTGAGCAAATTTCTATGGTCTGTAATCTGCGTATACGCACTGTTGCTGCTTAAGCGTTCTTCTCCAATCTGCACAACGTGAATTAATGAAGTAACCGTACAGATAGCATACCTGATCGAACAAAATGTTAGTATTTCGCAAAATTTGGCTTTGATCGCATTTCTGTTGTAAAATTTAATGCGGCTACCAGATTCGGTTCAAGTATAAGGTGTGGCAGGGAAACGGGCCGATTGGGCTATAGCGAAACAGGCCGAGTAATGTATGGTAAAACATTTCCAATCACAACAAAACCCTTGCGTATTACCATTTCACGTACTGTTCGTGCTTTGAACATGATGTTTTCCAGGTGACCAGCAGCTCCTAAAGCACGGTCAACTATCTGTACCGAGCGTGGTGGCGCAGTGGCTAACACACTGGTCTCGCATTCAGGAGCACGATTGTTCAAATCCGCGTCCGGCAATCATCATTTACACTTTCCCTAAATCGCTTCTTCACCCTTCTCCAATCTGAGTTGTGCTCCATCTTTAATAACTTCCTCGTCGAATGGACGTTAAACACTAATCTCCCTTCCTGTCTCCCTCAAGTATCTGTGAAGGAAAGTTTGTGGTTTCTGCACGAATGGTGTCTTTCAGATGTGCAGTTGTATGTAGACCTCTAGCATACTCCTCGTGTTTCAGGAACCACCAAAGGGAGTAACTAAAAGACCGATAAGTCTGTAGATCTGTGGGGCCACAGAATGTTCCCACTCCTTGAAATGATGTAGTTACGCTCTGCACTCTGCTGCCATTGAAATTTGAGCACAATGAGGCAAAGCACCTTCTTGCTGAAACCAGGACTCATCTGCAGGAGACTGTTCAAGTGCACGTGTGAGTAATTTCAACCATTGCAGCATATCGCTGAGATGTGACTGTGGTTATTCGTCCAGGTTCATCCCCAAAAAAGGAAATGGCCTGCTATACCCCCTGAAGAGACAGCGCACCACACTGCATCTTTATAACTGTGTAAGCGGCGTTGATGGAGTTCGTGAGTATTATCCTCACAGCACAAAAGACAGTTTTCTTTGTTGACATGACAACTGAGATGAAAATGTTCCTCACCGTTTCTTCTAATTTTAGTCAACAGTTCAAGAGACAGTCATTCACTTTTAATAATCACTTTCATTTAACTGTTGCACAACTTGAATCTTGTACAGCTGCGACGTTAAAGTCTGTGCATAATATGACTGAACCTTCAAATTACTGACGCAATTTGACACACAAAAGGCTTTTGACTGTTGGTTACAACATTTTGCACCTCCTGTGAGTGACAGCTTCTGGGCCTTCCTGGTGACTGAAGTGCACTCCCTGTTGCTTCAAAGTTTTTTTAACCATAACCTGACTGCATCTGCCCATAGAACAAGTCTCTGTGTCTAGCAACAACGACACAGTCACCATGTTTGTAAAAGGATTTCACAGCCACAGCACGTTCAGGACCGCTCCAGCAGTCCATCTCAGCAAATAGTGTAGCTACCTCAAACATATGATACACATTCAATGTTGCCAATAATAAGAGTAGAGTAAGAGTGGCACAAGCCCACTTTTGATATCAAATTGATAACAACTTGAGATGCAATTAAATTGATCAATTAATTATCCAAACCATGCTTGTCCGCAACCCCCAACCCCCAACCCCAGATGATGTCACGTGTTCTGCTCAGTCTGCACATGGGTTCCCACCTCATCCCCCAAAACCTGCCCCTCCTCCACCTACACAATTGGCATAAATTTCGAATGTTGGCGGAATTTCGAATTTTGGTGGGAATTTCTTTTTTCCCAGGGCTGTGCTGATGTTGTCCCCCCCCCCTCCCCCGCTCTGATCCTGGAAATGGCGGAAATCATAAAGGACAGTGCCAATTCTTGGACTCGATCCCTTGTCCTTCTGGATGGAAAGTCGTAGTGCACGCTCCAACACGTGGAAACTGTCCAGATGGAGGAGAGGAAGGTTAGGTTGGGGTTCTTTATTTATTTTGTTTGGGAAACTTAAGGAAAGATTGGTCCTAATTGCATAATTACTCATATGTCTCGGCCCTAATTACACAACTATATACATATCACTACATAAGAACTGCCTAAAATCGTAATATAACTCAACAATTGATGATGCTATTCAATTGGTGTTATCTTGATGGGATAAATTTAGCAAAACCACTCAAAACTAGTGGCAGACGCACTCAAATTCTACCCTTCACCTACAAGCTCATAGGAAAATGCGGGGGTGGAAAGAACTATCTTTATTTTTTCGGCAGGAAATATATTCCACTAGTGAGATGATGGCGTTGGGCAGAGAGGGGTTTAATAAGTGTATTACGTGTAAGCATACAGCTGAATATTGTACCCATTGCTGCTCGACAATCACCTTGCAGCCCAGGTAATCAATGCCAATACACACTACCGCAACTGATGGACAATGCATCACTCTTCTAAATACACATCGAAATTGTCGTGAAAAAAAAAACAGTACTCATAATCAACGAGTCACAGGGTTATTTGGTAACCGTGATAGCGTTACGAAGATGTTTAACAAACTCAAGTGGCAGACTCTGCAAGAGAGGCGCTCTGCATCGCGGTGTAGCTTGCTCGCCAGGTTTCGAGAGGGTGCGTTTCTGGATGAGGTATCGAATATATTGCTTCCCCCTACTTATACCTCCAGAGGAGATCACGAATGTAAAATTAGAGAGATTCGAGCGCGCACGGAGGCTTTCAGACAGTCGTTCTTCCCGCGAACCATACGCGACTGGAACAGAAAAGGGAGGTAATGACAGTGGCACGTAAAGTGCCCTCCGCCACACACCATTGGGTGGCTTGCAGATTATAAATGTAGATGTAGATGTAGAACATGCACTGTGGAAAATCGTCATCCCAAAAGACTGCAGAGGGGGTGGTAGTTGAATATGTGATCTCCTTTATGGGCGCTCACGAATTAACCAACTTGGAGGCAGTCTTACCACTCTCAATCCTCTCCCCTCTCTCCCTCCCTCCCTCTCCTCCCCATAGGTAGTAATAGAGGCCTGTTATATATTGCTGCTGGTGTTCCACAAAGAGATCCTTCTGGTGGCATTGATATACAGTCTCCAGTCTTCAGAAATCAGTCACAGATCGACAAAAGAAAAGAAGAGGATGCTTCTTACAGTCTGTTAAAAGTCTTTCTCGGAAAAACTGGACCTCCCTGGAACAACAACAAAATTCTGGAGAACCCTCCAGGTCGCTTTTTCAAATGTCCTCTGCTTGGTGAACAGGCAGGCCACCTCTACTGTCTCTGCTGGCCACAGCCCCCTCCATATCTAAAAGCAACGTCTTCCCTAGCTATGGCTGGAGCAGCCTCCAGGGTGGAGCACATGGATGGATGCCAATTTGGCAGTTCTTGGCTAACACAAAAAAGGGCATGGTCGTGCCCTACATGCCACTCCCTGGTTGGGCACAGTTGCATCAGTGATCTCACACAAGTCGGACCATCCCCCACACTGCCCCACTGCAAGAGACCACAATTATGGAATAGAGAACACTTTTATTTAAAGTCACTGGATCTCTTATAAGGAAGCATATTTTGAAGAGGAGAATGCAGTTGTGACGATAAAAAATGTCCCCTTTCCACTAAACTAGTTACAGTACGTTTATTTTAGTTTATGAGCAAAATCAGTATAGTTTTTACCTTTGACTGCAGGATGCAATTGACATCTCAGTATTTTGCAACATCCAATGAAGTGCACGATTCTCTATTACAAATGATCATGCTGCAGATGGCTATACATGTCCACTCTGCATAAAATTGGAAAAAAAGGTTCTACTATTTTGCTGTGAAAACTACTGATCACTGCATAATGGCATAATGTCCTCGTTATTCAGAAAACATCGTCAAAGTAAAGAAAAAGCGAGAATTTAAACCCTGAAGAAAAATCTTCTATTTTCAGAAATTTCTTTCAGCTTGATGGACAAGTTATATGACTGAAATTGTCTCTCACGTTCAGATCAGTGTCTGTAAATACGCTGTCATGCATGAGCGTGTTACACACATTTCAGACATGTGAAATAACATGAGAGAATACAGACTTTCAAGCCATTAGCTTAAATGTCTGAAAAAATACCATCACATTATGTTCGACAACAACAAGCTATAATTCAAGAGGATGTTGCTGTTTTGCACACTATAGCATGTCCCATTTTACCAGTGCGATGCTATATCACACCTACGTTTATGAAACATATCGAGAGAGGCTGACTTGGTATAGAACCTCCTATAAAATTTTACAACGTCCCTCTCTTGCGATATATCGAAAAACAAATACCATCTGTGTGTTGACATTGAGCGTATTACACATACCTGGTTGCTCCAACGGAGCATGCAGCCAGTGGTCAAAGGCACTTGTACAGTAAAGTTTTCTTGTCTATGCTGGAGGAAGAATATATCAAACAGACTATCAATCAAATGAGAGGTTCCTGTATTGTTCCATCATAAACAAGTAAATACACAGTTTTTTCAGCTGTAACACGTCCAAGCTGTGTACGACTACAGCTTTGTAGGCTACACCGCCATATAATTTTTTTTTTTACCGTGACTTCAAAGTGTCTGTCAGGCGCTAAAGCGAGATTCACACATTTTGATCCATTGGCTCTCACAGAAAGCTGAACATTTCATGGTGTAAATTGTGCAGCTCCCGCAACACACAGATTGGTAGAAGTAAAACACAGAGGCGATATTTCTCAGTGGCCAAACTGTGGAAGACATCACAACACTGAAAAAAGAAAGAGTTTGTGGCATTGTAGAGCTTTTCCAACAGCTGTCCGATGGTGATGACCTGTACAGTTAGACTCATCTTCCGCTTCGAAGAGAACTGTTTCCCAATTTGCACTCGTGCCCTTGGTTATTTTCCTAGTGCTGACCATCTCCAGAAGATGTTGTGCACAACACATGCGAGGTAGTAGGAACAAGAAGAGGTACTGTTACCTTATTGGTGCAAAAAACAAATAATTAAAAACACGTGGAGGGCTTCACAGCATATGGAAATAGGATGACTCTGCAACATTGAGGAATGTTTCCTAACAAATGTCTGAAGGTGATGACCTTTACATTTAATCCGATGCCTTACAGTGACTAGTAGCAGATATCTAGTGTTCGGTCAAAGCTCTCTCCATCTGAACCAAGTGGTCTCAGCAAATATTATGTATCAGCGGACAGATAGGATGGGAAAGACACTGTTGATATGGGTCAATGTATCGTGATACACACCACAGTTGATTGCACAATCAATTCAAACAATTTTAACAATTATTCTGCAATTTCAATGCCTGCCAGTTACACAGGAGATTGATTTGCAATTTCTGTATCATTGCTAAATCACCAATCCACAACTTTGTAGACATCATATGTGATGATTGTGAATGCAGATAAGTGAATGTGCAGTATGTCCATTCAGAAATACAGATCAAAGTATACCAGACTGCGTGCTATAGCTATGAAATCAGGTTATCTACATATTTCCAGTGCATCGATCAGACTGCAGAATTTACGATTGCGACTGGCCATCTTGCCCTATGTGGATGGGCATCACAAAGTATTCTCACATTCGTAGGATAACGACGGAGATTCACAGATCCTCCCTGACTGTCCTTACCAGTCCTCCCTGCATATCAAGCTGACAGATGCCACCCTTCCAAAAGCACGAGATCTCTCCAGATGCGTGCCTGTCAAGGAGGGTAGCCTCGCTTATGGTGTATAATAGAAGTGAGAGGTTTGTGTTGATATAACATACAGTTAAAGAGGAAACGTGTGGTTTATACATGATGGACCTGCAGATGGATAGATTTTGAAACATTTCATGTAAATCATCTGTTCTGTCAACTCGGAAGCAGTATTCTACTGTCAGGAGTCAGTACCAGGGAGGTAACGGCATCAGAGAAATGACCATAGAGCATAAGCACACACTCCATTTCTGCACCTAAAAATGCTATATTACTAAAGCCGTACGGTTTCTGAAATATATGTCATTGGGATTGCATCACTGTCAATACTCTAATGCAGGATATATGGCCCAATTCTAGACATTCAACCACCCTGCAAGTTTCCCACCTCAATCACTACGGTGACAAACTTCAAAATGATAAAAATAATTCTTTCTACACTATTCTTGTGTCCTGAAGGCATATCCACTACTCGAGCACCTTATAAACTAACTAAAACGAAGTTAGGAGTCTGGATTTTTAAGTCAGAAACATACGTACCCTGAATCACACTTCTCACAACTCGTGCTTATCACAATTAGTAGTAGTAGTAGTAGTAGTAGTAGTAGTAGTAGTAGTAGTGTCGGTTTTGATAGATGTGGCTATGTCTCACTAGGAAACAGAGCGAAGATAATCCGAAATGAATACTTTCGATAGCTGATACATTGAGCTACCACCCAACCCTACTGCACGAGAATGAACACGAAGAAGCAGCAACGTCTTACAAGGGAGTAGCCACAACGATCAGTAGTCAAAGGAGATGTAACAGTCTTATCGCTGCCTACAGTAGCACCACCACAACTCTGGCAGCATTCCTCCAGTACAAAGAAGTCCCAGTCTGACATTAGGTAGTTCTGCTCTATGTGGAGGATAATATAGCAATTTTCTCCAAATACCACATCTCTTGAGTACACCCCTCCCCCAAACTATTAAAGGTGCTATATGTCATATCGGTCCACTCTCCTACAGAACACACAGTCTGATAAACACATTGACTCTTCTCTTTAATATTTATCGAAGAACATTGTTTGTGAGAACTAGCCCTAATTCGGTATATCTGTATTTAATTGCATGTGTCAGAACACAGTTATGGATTGGGATGCTTGTGTTCTGCATACTTTAATGCGGCGTTTCTGTGTAATACTTATGTCTCCTTTGTTGGATCATGTGTTACAGAAACCCACATAATTTACAGGGGATGGGGAGGGTTAAAAGTGAATGCAGCCAGGACAAAATTTTTAAGCTTTTGTCGGTCTTGAGTGTCTCGGTACCACCAACCCACATCAATACCATGCGTTTCATGGGACTTTTTCTCTAATTTCATGTATTTTCAGTCAATGTAAGTAATTCTGCAAGTTTTTTCGTTATTTTACCTATTTCGTTGATTTCCCTCAATTTCCTGTATTTCCCATCAGTTTGTCATAGTTATAATAGGTTTTCCTCGCTGTTTACCGATTTAATGTCATGTTTATATATTTTCCAAGTATTTATCTGTATGTATATGGTTGTATTGCCAGCATAGCCATGTATTTAATTTTATATGAACATATTTGCGTATCCTGCCCTCCAGCCTACGAAAAATCCCAAGAATTCCTCTCTTCAAAGTGATCTACGAGCTCTCATTTTTAATAGGGAGATCATGAAAAGTATAGTAATACTCGCCTCGAACCTAGATGAGACTCAATGAGTGTCGCAAATTGGAAACTCATAGTCTGGAAACAATTCCATGTATTGCTACGGCAATCAGAGAGCTTGGCTGCAGACTCATGTAGCGACACACTTGATGGAAACTCAAAGTCTGGCACAGTTCTACACGTTCATCTGACTTCCACTGTACTGAGTAGCGATCTTCCACAGAGATCTGACACGTATAATGAGTTAATTTCTGCTGCCGCTCTGATTTTTTCCCCATAAATAAAGCTCTTATTGCTTAGCAGATGAACTTCCCTACTTTTGTTTACACCTTCCAACTCTGATACATCAAAACAACCCTGTCAGGACATCTACAAACTGTAAATTTATGGTATTTTTTTATCCTAGTAATAAGTGATTCGTTAGTTGACAGTGTGTTGACTGGACTTATCATCCTGATCTGTGGGAGTTTCCCCTTCCCATAACTACAGAGTGTGCACCCCCAGCAATGTTATTTATAGATGAACAGTTACAAGTTATGCACTTCATCCAGAATTGTCCACTGGTGACAGCTCTACACAAACACATATAGGAACTGTTGTTGTTGTTGTTGTTGTTGTTGTTGTGGTCTTCAGTCCTGAGACTGGTTTGATGCAGCTCTCCATGCTACTCTATCCTGTGCAAGCTTCTTCATCTCCCAGTACCTACTGCAACCTACATCCTTCTGAATCTGCTTAGTGTATTCATCTCTTGGTCTCCCTCTACGATTTTTTTCCCTCCACGCTGCCCTCCAATGCTAAATTTGTGATCCCTTGATGCCTCAAAACATGTCCTACCAACCGATCCCTTCTTCTAGTCAAGTTGTGCCACAAACTTCTCTTCTCCCCAATCCTATTCAATACCTCCTCATTAGTTACGTGATCTACCCACCTTATCTTCAGCATTCTTCTGTAGCACCACATTTCGAAAGCTTCTATTCTCCTCTTGTCCAAACTAGTTATCGTCCATGTCTCACTTCCATACAAGGCTACACTCCATACAAATACTTTCAGAAACGACTTCCTGACACCTAAATCTATATTCGATGTTAACAAATTTCTCTATTTGAGAAACGCTTTCCTTGCCATTGCCAGTCTACATATAGGAACTATGCATGCATATTACCCATCGCGAAGTCTCTGTTTCAACTGCTTGTATGTTATTTTTTGCAGTGCTACAGCCCGGAAGTACCGAAAAACTCTTGCCAAAGCGATTTTTTAAGCACATTTAAATTCATTCTGAAAAAGAGCATAACATCTTTGATTCGAGTTATATTACCCATATTTCGTAAGAATATTGGGCAGTAATAACAACAAACCATGGCATCTTGCTGAGCCTGTCTTAAAAATCCACGATGATTGCATATAATTATCCCAGTTTTGCTATTTTGTGTGCTAGATGTCAGTCGAATGGAGGGAGACAGTCGTTCCTGAGTATTATTCTTATGTACAGAGCGGAACACCATATTAGTTGGATGGTACAGTACTGTAATCGAATGCACCCTGTCACTCACAACCAACTACCCTATGGATGCAATGCATTTTCTCTTTTTTTCTGTATGTCTGTGTCCTTGCACGTGCTGGAGACAGTTCCAATACGCCCAACCCAGTCCTGCTATTGGTAAATCCACCATACATTATATCCAGAACAGTGCCTAGAAGATAATCCCTAACGCGGTACGTACGGGATAGCGTTCAGAGGTGGATCACCCAGCGAGAGGACTGTCTGAGGTATATGGCAGCCATCCCTGACACTCACATAGACGTATAAATACAGAAAAATATAGCAAATGCACTGAAATCTGTAGAATACATGGTTGTGAGCGACTGGATGAGTCGGGTATAGTGCTAAACTGTCTGACTAAACTGTTGTTCTGTACTGTACATAAGAATAGTACTCACTAAAGACTGTCTCGATCTTTCTGACGGTCATCTAGCACACAAAATAACGGAACTGGGATGATTACGAGCTATAATTGTGGATCTTTAAGAGTATGAAAGGAAGTGAGATAAGTCAAGAAAGATGCCATGGTTTGTTGCCATTACTGGAGAATCTAGACAATATTGTTACGAAATATCGGTAACATAACTTGCATCGAAGATGTTAAGCTCTTTAGCAGGATGAATTTAAATGTGATTACATCCTCTACAGACTCGTTTTGCGAAGAGTTCTTCGTTATATGCGATGCTGTAGCACTGTCGAAAATGATGTACAAGTGATTGAAGTCGAGATTTTCGATTGGCAATACACGTGCATAGTCTCTACATGTATGTGTGTAGAGTGATTAGCAGCGGACAGTTGCAGAGTGAATGCATAATGTAGTAGCTGTTCGTCTATAAATAACGTTACTGGGGATGCATACCCTGCAGGATGCTGAGTGCAGTGAACACACTGTCAAGTAACGAGTAACTTATTACTAGGATAAAAAATTACCCGAAATCAACTGTTTGTAGACGCCCTGATATTGTTGTCAGTGGTAGGGCAACAGGGGCATGGGCGCATTTCGTTAGTATGGGTTTCTTACATCAGGCGCAACCATACATTCAAGGGCAAACCTATTGTTAATTTTGACTGGCAGGTACTTAACCTATTGTTCCCCTAAGAGGATTATAATTCCTTGGGGATAATCTGTCCTTCTAAGAAACCTCCCACCCTTCCCCCACTCCCTCCTCCTCCCAGCCCCACAGGAAACCTCCAACCCTCCCTCTCCCCCTCGCTGGTATGGGTACAGTTTGAGATATGAGTTATTCGAATAGCCCCCTCTGACTCTACCAGTTTGAGTGGCTACTTCATTAAATTGATCGACAATTAACCCCACCCCCTCTGGAAAAAACCCCAACCCTCCCCTCTTCTCTCCCCCACCATATATGGAAATTGGTGGCTCTGTGCTGGAGAGGAAGGATCTCATGACAGGAAATTCAATTACAAAGCAGAGGGTATATTGTTTATTTGGGAAAAAAGATATTTTTCAGTGGTAGGACCTCTGTTGCTCATCATTCTCTGTTGCTTGGGAAGATGCAGGTCTTGTAAAAAAGAATTTTAAAAAAATTGAAAAGAAGTAATTAAATCGGTAGCAGTTTTTTTTATCACAGTTGTACAAGAAATACCATCATGAAACACCCAGCACATGTAATTACACTGTTAAAAATAATTCAAACATAAAGCACACACGGTCTGCCATCCCAATCCAGTGCCAGAAGATGTATCTAGACTGTCTGGAGTTGGGGGCACTGGACAGCCGCACCACGTGTCAGTGTTCGAAAGGTAGCCACTCAGGCCCCACAACTGACAGACTAGATGATGCGCTAATCCCCAAACAAAAGCCCCCTAGAAATTCCTCTCGAAACAAGTGTTCTTTCTCTGTTTCTCCTCCTGCAGTATCCGGCTGACAGGCAGGCACACTCTGTCAGTCATGGTCGGATAGAATTGCAAACAAAGCAGCATTTACCCTGTAAACCCCTGTGGAATACCGACGCACATGAGAACTCTTTCCAAGGAAAACTCCTGTCTGAGACTGGAATCCTGCACGGACTCTAACCTGCCCCAGCCCTCGTGGCACACTTTCTTGTTTGCGTTTCATGAACTACTTTAGGAGTTACCACATCTGGAGTTTCGGAAAATTGTCACATACATAACTTGAAGATGTCACTCGAATTAAATGTACCACTGCACAAAGAAAGAGCTTTGAAGACGAGGTGAGAACACACTAGTGAAACCACTCCTGAGACATTTCGTACGCTTTTAGGGGAAATTCCCTTTTCTTTAAGAACGGGCTGCTTCAGGAGTTGCTAAATCGAATACGCTTCCAA
This sequence comes from Schistocerca cancellata, assembly GCF_023864275.1. Lineage (NCBI taxonomy): Eukaryota > Metazoa > Arthropoda > Insecta > Orthoptera > Acrididae > Schistocerca > Schistocerca cancellata. The sequence continues at coordinate 436,125,956 of NC_064626.1, read as the reverse complement.
AAAGATCGCTGCACAGTAGTTTGTTTCAATTTAGCGATGTATTCCGCCACTGACTGTAAAAAAGATCGCAGCACACTTCTGAAATATCTGTCTTCCTCCACTATTACAGAATATTTATGTACATAAATCAATTAGGTAAGGTGGGTAATGCCTCAATTCGTTTGAAAAATTTGTTGTAAACAATTTATTTCAAATACACTCGCCACAAAACACTGTAATGGCTTCCCAGGTGCACATAGAAAGGGGCTTTCGTTACAGCAAATTCCACTAAAAAAAAAAAAAGTTACCTCGCTAAAATAAATGACCTCAAAGCTTACCACAGCGAAACTCTGAGGCCTGTGCTGTATCACATAAAAAGTACTGTTAAATACACTTTCACAGCAGTTTGCTACATGAGGCACAACCGTAACTGGGGAACCCTCAAAGTGACTGCGCGACCGTCAGCGGCCGCAGCTCACCACAGAGTGAAGCAGGGCTTTTCCAGCTGAAACCATAAGCGCACAAAAACGGTACCTAGCCAGAACTGCGCCAGCTTGTCATGCAGACTCTTGTACATGACATCCTCCACTATAAATTTTACACTAAACATATCTGGTAAACAAAAAAAACCTGCTGATCACACAAACCCGCGAAACACAAAGCGCGCAATCCGCCGACTGCAGGGTTGCCCCTCCATGCTGGCTGGGAGAGAGAGGCAAACACCTGTGTCGGCCTAGCCTGCCCATAGCGAACGCATGCATGGATACAGCATAACTATCGGAAACAATAAATTGATCTGAAACTTCCTGGCAGATTAAAACTGTGTGCCCGACCGAGACACGAACTCGGGACCTTTGCTTTCGCGGGCAAGTGCTCTACCATCTGAGTTACCGAAGCACGACTCACGCCCGGTACTCACAGCCTTACTTCTGCCAGTATCTCGTCTCCTACCTTCCAAACTTTACAGAAGCTCTCCTGCGAACCTTGCAGAACTAGTGAAACGTCCCCTTAGAACAAATTATACAAGGCTGTGCTTAAACTGACATACAATATTTTTAGCGCAACGCAATCTGACTTTCAAAAATCCCTACAAAAGAATGGCCCTGACTAACATTAACCTATACCTTTCACAAATAACTTACCTCACCAAAAATCTTCGTTACTCGAACTACTGCAATACAGCGAGAGCCACTACTGCCAGCTAAATAAAAGATTCAAACTACGGAAGTCACTAACTACTGACAGGGATAGTTAGCAAATGACAGATTTTAATAGAGAACAAACAATGTATTTACCTTAATAGTCATAATATATATAGCAGTTCATAATATCCAGTATAACAAATTTCAAAACTCCGCCATCTCTCTCCCCACATCCACCACTGCTGGCGGCTCACCTCCAACTGCGCAACGCTACGCGCTGTTCACATCCAGCTGCCCAACACTACAATGGCAGACAACAATGCAAACTAGCCACAGACTGCACACAGCACAGCCAGTGATTTTCATATAGAGCGCTACGTAACGTTGCCAATAAGAAAACATAAACAGCCTACTTACATAAAGAAAACATAAACAGCCTACTTACACTAGCACTCCTGAAAGAAAGGATATTGCGGAGACATGGCTTAGCCACAGCCTGGGGGATGTTTCCAGAATGAGATTTTCACTCTGCAGCGGAGTGTGCGGTGATATGAAACTTCCTGGCAGATCAAAACTGTGTGCCCTACCGAGACTCGAACTCGGAACCTTTGCCTTTCGCGGCCAAGTGCTCTGCCATCTCAGTTACCGAAGCACGACTCACGCCCGGTACTCACAGCCTTACTTCCGCCAGTATCTCGTCTCCTACCTTCCAAACCCAGGCTGTGGCTAAGCCATGTCTCCGCAATATCCTTTCTTTCAGGAGTGCTAGTTCTGCAAGGTTCGCAGGAGAGCTTCTGTAAGGTTTGGAAGGTAGGAGACGAGATACTGGCAGAAGTAAGGCTGTGAGTACCGGGCGTGAGTCGTGCTTCGGTAACTCAGATGGTAGAGCACTTGCCCGCGAAAGGCAAAGGTCCCGAGTTCGAGACTCGGTCGGGTACACAGTTTTAATCTGCCAGGAAGTTTCATATCAGCGCACACTCCGCTGCAGAGTGAAAATCTCATTCTGGAATAAATTGATCAGTAGGGAATTTGACGTCGCGATTGGGTTTTTAAAAGTACTATAGACTTACTAAATTGGTTCTCTACGCTGCATTCGGAAGAGGGAGGAAGCTTCTTCTGTGTGAAAGGGTAGACACAACAGCATAAACCAGTGCAAGACAGAGTCCACTGTGATGTACTGATAAGCACTAAACATGACGTATTTAAACCATTATCCAACTGAAACGATTAGCTGTCATACCTGGATGTCAGAGAAAGCTGGAAACATTCACATATCCCGTGCACTCACCTCCCAGATTTCATGCCCCTCATGCACTGCAGCACCGACATATAGAGGTCAGTGAAAATTACCGTGCGGTTGCAAATGCAGTCGTGAGCGCGCGTGTATGCCAGAGTGCACCAACCCCAGACTTGGAGGGGATCGAGGGATGATTCGATTCGGAGAAGTTCGGATGTCATCAATATGTCCAGTGCAAACATCCATCACTTTAATCTTCTCTCACGCAACAAACACACATACACTTCTGTCACGCTCACCCATCATGCTGGTCACTTCCCACATACTCGCCACTGCAGGCAAGATCATACTCTGTACGCATCATAGGCAGAGCTAATCCGTTATTTCCGGTTGCCGACTCTTCATGAACGCAGCCGCAGTGCACTGCGAAACTAGCAGCTGCAGCTTGGATGTGTGCAGTAGTTCTAAACAATTCCACCCCAACGTAGATCCACCATATTAAAAAATCTGCTTCACCTAATCCGAGGCAGCGATGTAGTTTACCATACACCTCGAATATCTCACGTGAGATGTAAATCCCTCCCGTTGAGTGTCGAAGATACAACAAATCGAACAATACAAGCGTTTTCACGTCGCTAAAGTATCGTTACCTGTTGTAAAAATCTTGTACAGAACTACAGCATAGTCTATATTCCCTGTAAGTATTCTTTCGTCAGGTAGAAAAATATCTTTTCATACCTGTGACGTTATGCATAATAGGACAAGAATATTGAAATTATTTTTCGGTCATGACTGAGCGCTGATGTCTACCACTGTATCAGGACGCTTCCACACTTTCCAACTCTCTGTTGAGGTAATCAAATGTCTCGCCACAGACGAAGTCTCTTACAGTAACAGCAACAGAGAAGTTTTGAATGTAAGTTTTACTCCGCGTATAACGTTATAAACTTGGTAACGCATTTGATTTATGATGGTTGTCTCTCCCTGTATAGGTGGATGATTGAAATATCGTTAAAAGACATTGCTGCAACAAAAAAAAAAGCCATATGAAGAATAATATCGGTGGTACCATAGCCTACACCTTCCAGACGGCATGTCAGTGATATCAGTAAGAATGAGATTTTCACTCTGCAGCGGAGTGTGCGCTGATATGAAACTTCCTAGCAGATTAAAACTGGGTGCCGGACCGAGACTTTCACTCGGGACCTTTGAAAAATATTTGAGCTGAGTTAATTCAACAGGACCGTCTTTTGAGCACTCAATGAAAATTGGAAAATGTTGTAGCACCGCAATGGTGTACGATGTGTAAGGTCAGCGCTAAAGCGAAGATTTCTCCTGCATCACGATGTAGTATAAAAGCCAGTACGAACAGTTACAGTGGGGTTCGTTATCGGGAAAATTAGCAAAACTCCTCTTCAAACAGGAACTGGAAGGAGGTCGAGGATTTTTCAATTGCATTACAGTGTATTTCGAAACTACATGCAGGTACTATATACAGTCCGAGGGAGATCTGCGTTCCTCAGGGTGCATTCACATCTGTCACCCAAACATTCTATCATCATTATTTTTTACCATCCATCAGAGAAAAAGCACGAACTGTAAAAGCTCCAGTTGGCCGGTGTGGACGAGCGGTTCTAGGGGCTTCAGTCTGGATCCGCGCTACAGCTACGGTCGCAGGTTCGAATCCTGCCTCGGGCATGGAGGTGTGTGATGTCCTTAGGTTAGTTAGGTTTAAGTACTTCTAATTTTAGGGGACTGATAACCTCAGATGTTAAGTCCCAAAGTGCTCAGAGCGACTTGAAACTTTTTTTATTTTTTTTTATTTTTTGAAAGCCCCACTAACTTTATCTGATAGAGAACTAGTAAGATTTCTGCGGCGTCTGTCTCTTCTAATACATCGAAAAGAAATACCGTCTGCATGCCGGTATTGAGCAAGTGATTATCGTATTAACCATATAGATATTGATCCATTGGAGCAGGTGGGCAGTGATCGAAGTCGCTTGCACAGACCAGTGTACAGTTTCACTGCCTGTACAGTATTAGCACCATATGCCACAGACTCTCAGTTTCAAGAGAGGCTTCCTGTTCTGTTGTGTGATACATTGTCTTTTTCGCTGTAACACCACCATACATTTTGTTCCTTCTGCCATGTGTTTGAGGTCTGTGTCAGGCTATGAACTGACATTAACACGTTTTGATCCCTTTCTTTATTACCTTTAAAAAATCCACCTAGCATTGATAATGGATAAAGTACCTCATTCTTCTTAGTCGTTACTATTCCATTATTAAGAATACTTCCTTCTGAGCTTATTTTGTCAGTAACATGTGAAGTCAAATATAATATAGCTGTTGCTGAAATAAAAGGACTTCAGTTCTGGATAAAATATTATTTCCTTCCCTTATGGTCATAAAATCGAACACTTTTGGCACATAATTATCGATAAATTTTTTGTTGGTTTTTCCATAATATGTTGGGTTATCTGATTCTGTTTCATCTGGATTAGCTATAACAGTTCAAAAATTCGAGTATAACTATGTGTGATTTGGATGAAGCCAAATATCACCCATATTTATTTCAGCCTCCACATCCTTGTTGAGTGCATTTAAATTAATTTTTGTCTTCTCATTCACAGGGAATGAGTAAAACTGGTAACTCCCGATTTTGTTCATGATATATTGAGGATAAAATTTACTAAGGCATTTTTAAAAGAACTGTTACATAAGCACTATTAAAGTTAATCTGATTATCATTTTCATCTGTTACAGCACTTTTTAAAGCTTGAACAGGATCTAAAATAGGAATATCTAGAGGATATTGTGCTTCATAAATTACTGTTCTTTGAGATTCAGTCTTTTATGTGAATGAAGCAATAATATTAGTTTCTTGATGAAAATGACCATTGCGTTTAACAAACATTCCATCAGATAGATGAAACTTTATATTAATTAACTGAATGTACGAAAGTTCGAATATCCAGTCTTATCGTAAGGAATTTTTGGCAGAATATGGTGACGTGAGAGGCATTCGCAGTGAACGTTGCTCAAGTTAACACAAGCTACAATGTATTAGCGGAACACTTCCGGTGGAAACGCAAATCAAAGAGAATATTCCGTCTCATTTGCAGGTTTGTGGGAGTCGCATTCATATTAAGTATTAAGTACTGCGGACAGGTGGGGACCTGTTTCCTGTGCAAGGAAAGTGGCCATCTTCGAACTAACTCCCGGCGGAGAGTTTTTGTTTTACGGTCTTGCTTGGGACAGCGCCGCAAGTTAACGGTTGCTGAACTTGTGTCCTCTAGTAACGACCACGGGGCTATATCTTCCCTCGTTTGGGAGACCATCCGTCAGTTCCTACTATCACTGCGGGTGATTTTCCGCCTTGGCAAACAAAGCCTGACCCCGTTCCTGCTACTGCTTGGACGGCGGCGCGCGCTATTAATAATAAGCGCCGCCGCACTCAAGATGGTGATGAATTACTTGTGCCTTCCTTTGTCCCACCTTCCTCTGACGCATGCTTGTCTGTCACTCCCACTACCAGCGTGGTACCACTCGGCCCTGGCGAGGCGCAGATGGGAGGGGCTATATCTGGTATTCCTGCTGCTGCAGGGGCGACTCCTGTGGCGCCGCCCCGGATCGGGTGTTCGTCGGAGTCGTCTCCTTCGCAGCCTCCACCGCAGGTCCAACCGGTAATGGATCAACGTCCTCCTGTTCGCCTGTCTGCTCTCGGCGATGGAGATCGTGATTTGCCGCTTAGTGTGACTTCCGTTGCGGGAGCTGTTACCCCTGAGTTGCCTCCCGCTATCTCGGAGATTCACTCTGACTGCACACCATAGAGAGTCGGCATGCCTTGCAGCGTGATATCTACAGGGCAGGCCACGGAATCTTGGCAATCGCGCACTGATGTGGATGTGGTTCCAGATCTGCCGACGCTGCCTACAGCAGAGGCTATTACGCCACGTAACCGGCATATGCAAACCCGTAAAGCCGGAACGTGCAGCGGCGAGAGAAACAACCAAGGATAAAGATTCAGTTGGGACCGGTACTAGCCTCCCGCTTCTCCGTGATGAACTGTTTCGGGTGACTTGTGAAATAATCATGCTGCTCTGTCATTCTTTCTGTGTTTTTTTTTCTTTGATTAATGACCCAGGCCTATGCATTCGTCACACAAACTGTTAACAGAGTCGTTTCAGAGCTTCACTGCGTCAGTTTGTGTATGACTATTGCGCAGATATAGTGTTCCCGCAAGGGGTTACATTTCCGAGTTTCTCTCTTCTTAGATTTCGCACTGTGTTCAATGTGGCGCTCCAATTTTCCACGGAAACAGTATTATTCTTTCGAGAAGGTATCCCCATTGATGAGGTAGAGCTTTTTGAATCTGGCACAATAATAGGATGTAGATTTTTTGGCCTCATCTTAGTTGTCATAAGTGCTCCGTCTGATTCGAGTCACAGTGGAATGTTTGCGTTCTTATAAAGAGGAGATTACTTATCTTTTACGTAGGAGTCCTCAGGGTCTGCCCTTTGGTCGTTATTTAATTGTTTCCTAAGTCCTGTTGATCAGTCTCCCGATCATTAAGATTGTCGAGATTTGGATGAGGTGATAGTCTCGATGCACTTGGAAGATGTTTTGGAGTGTAAATATCCGACGTTAAATTTACACATGTTGTACTGCGACTTGTAGTAGCAAGATTGACCGGTTCTATTTATCGGATTAGATGCGAGATAGTTTTTTTGCAGTTGGCGTTATATCTTATAGCTTTTCTGATCAATGTGCTTTGGCCGCCACTCTCCAACTTGATTGGCAGTCAGTGAAACTACTCCAGCCCCCGTGGATATTGAATGTCACTCACTTGGCAGATCCTTTTGTCAATGATGTGATACGCAATGTGTGGGAGCGTAGTCTTCGAACCGCTGGGAGGGACTCTGCCACTCTGGAATGGTGGACTGCCCTGGCTAAACCGAAGTTCCGACATACTTGGATTACTTTTCGGAAAACTCATGCATTTTATCATTCTCTTTGCAAAAACAGACAATGTCTGATGGGATAACCGCAATCACTGGTTATAGAATGTTACTTATAACCCGTCTTGATTGCAAAAACATTTATTTACGTGACTGGTTTCGGTTCCTCTAGAATTTTTTAATATCAGAGTTTCGAACTGTTTCTGACTTTTGACAACCATTTTATACAATTATTTACCATATGAAAAGACAGAAACTAGAAGCCTATGCACTTTCAGTCATCTATATCCTCTTTACCTCATCTTTACTTAATCAGCGTTATACCTAAGTCACAATCAACAACATATGCTTCTGCTTATTTCACCCCATTGCAGGTGCGCCTCAAGGCTCTGACCTGTCCACTCTCCCCAACAGTCCCTCAGATTTCCCCATGCCTCTCTTCAGTCTAAATTGAATATGCTGCTCGAGTGCTGTAACATACGGAAACTTCAAACAAATAGACAAATACGCTGACGTATCATGTTTGGTTGCAGCACTTGACGTTCGCGTCGTCCAGATTTCCATCTCTCTAACTACATCCAACTTAACCCTTTGCTTAACACAGTAAAGTTCATGACGCAAAAGAATTAAAGAGTAATTTTTTGAAACACCGTAATTTTCTCTCATTGTAAAGTGTAAAGTGTGAAATATGGGTCAATCTTATTCTGCAGTGGTGCAAGAGAGTGACGCCTTGCGACGTCACCCTCGGGCTCGGCCACGCTTCGAACAAGATGTCGACAAATGGGAAAAAGGGCCAGAGCTCAGGCGTTTGTATGATGTATAATGTGGGTTAATGAGGTTACATTGCATTAAATTTCACGACATTTCATCCCAACGCCACCGTGAACTTGACACACGATGAGAATGCCGTCATCCCTCCGCCCCTAGCCACATTTCATCCCCTCTCTTGATGCCTCTGCGATGGAAATCCAAATCGCGACGCCCCGTGTTGAAATCATGCTGTTTTCTAATGGGTTGTTGAGGAATATATTTCAGACACCGCCGCGTGAAGTTGA